>NW_027363072.1:1489668-2234502 GCF_046119375.1 Phyllobates terribilis | reverse complement strand
CGAAGCAGCGTCCTTAAATAATGCAGCAAAGTCCTTAAATAATACAGAAGAGTCCTTAAATAAAGCAGCAGAGTGCTTAAATAATGCAGCAGAGTCCTTAAATACCGCAGCAGCGTCCTTAAATAATGCAACAAAGTCCTTAAATAATGCAGCAGACTCCTTAAATAATGCAACAAACTCCTTAAATAATGCAGCAGAGTACTTAAATAATGCAGCAAATTCCTTAAATAATGCAGCAGAATCCTTAAATAATGCAATAAAATCCTTAAATAATGCAGCAACGTCCTTAATAATGCAGCAGAGTCCTTAAATAATACAGCAAAGTCCTTAAATAATGCAGCAGAGGACTTAAATACTGCAGCAGCGTCCTTAAATAATGCAGCAGAGTCCTTAAATAATGCAACAAAGTCCTTAAATAATGCAGCAGAGTCCTTAAATAATGCAAAAAAATCCTTAAATAATACAGAAGAGTACTTAAATAATGCAGAAAAGTCGTTAAATAATGCAGCAGAGTCCTTAAATATTGCAACATAGTCCTTAAATAATGCAACAAAGTCCTTAAATAATGCAGCAGATTCCTTAAATTCTGCAGCAGCGTCCTTAAATAATGCATCAAAGTCCTTAAATAATGCAGCAGAGTCCTTAAATAATGCAGCAAAGTCCTTAAATAATGCAGCAGAGTCCTTAAATTCCGCAGCAGAGTCATTAAATAATGCAACAAAGTCCTTAATAATGCAGCAGAGCCCTTACATAATGCAGCAAATTCCTTAAATAATGCAGCAGAATCCTTAAATAATGCAATAAAGTCCTTATCTAATGCAGCAACGTTCTTAATAATGCAGCAGAGTCCTTAAATAATGCAGCAAAGTCATTAAATAATGCAGCAGAGTCCTTAAATAATGCAAAAAAGTCCTTAAATAATGCATCAGATTCCTTAAATTCTGCAGCAGCGTCCTTAAATAATGCATCAAAGTCCTCAAATAATGCAGCAGAGTCCTTAAATACCACAGCAGAGTCATTAAATAATGCCGCAGAGACCTTAAATAATGCAGCATATTCCTTAAATAATGCAGCAGAGTCCTTTAATAATGCAATAAAGTCCTTAAATAATGCAGCAGAGTCCTTAAATAATGCAGCAACGTGCTTAATAATGCAGCTGTGTCCTTAAATAATGTAGCAACATCCTTAAATAATGCAGCAGAGTCCTTAAATACTGCATCAGCGTCCTTAAATAATGCAACAAATTCCTTAAATAATGCAGCAAAGTCCTTAAATAATGCAGCAGAGTCCTTAAATACAGCAGCATAGTCATTAAATAATTCAGCAAAGTCCTTAAATAATGCAGCAGAGTCCTTAAATAATGCAACAAAGTCCTTAAATAATGCAGCAGAGTCCTTAAATAATGCAACAAAGTCCTTAAATAATGCAGCAGATTAATTAAATTTCGCAGCAGCGTCCTTAAATAATGCATCAAAGTCCTTAAATAATGCAGCAGAGTCCTAAAATACCGCAGCAGAGTCCTTAAATAATGCAGCAGAGTGCTTACATAATGCAGCAGAGTCCTTAAATACCGCAGCAGAGTCATTAAATAATGCAGCAGAGTCCTTAAATAGTGCAGCAAATTCATTAAATAATGCACAGAGTCATTAAATAATGGAATAAAGTCCTTAAATAAAATTCAGCAACACCCTTAATAATGCAGCTGAGTCCTTAAATAATTCAGCAAAGTCCTTAAATAATGCAACAAAGTCCTTAAATAATGCAGCAGAGTCCTTAAATAATGCAACAAAGTCCTTAAATAATGCAGCAGAGTCCTTAAATAATGCAACAAACTCATTAAATAATGCAGCAAAGTACTTAAATAATGCAGCAAGTTCCTTAAATAATGCAGCAGAATCCTTAAATAATGCAATAAAGTCCTTAAATAATGCAGCAGAGTCCTTAAATAATGCAAAAAAATCCTTAAATAATGCAGCAGAATCCTTAAATAATGCAATAAAGTCATTAAATAATGCAGCAGAGTCCTTAAATAATGCAACAAAGTCCTTAAATTATGCAGCAGATTCCTTAAATTCTGCAGCAGCGTCCTTAAATAATGCATCAAAGTACTTAAATAATGCAGCAGAGTCGTTAAGTACCACAGGAGAGTCATTAAATAATGCAGCAGAGTCCTTAAATAATGAAGCATATTCCTTAAATAATGCAGCAGAGTCCTTAAATAATGCAATAAAGTCCTTAAATAATGCAGCAGAGTCCTTAAATAATGCAGCAATGTCCTTAATAATGCAGCTGAGTCCTTAAATAATGCAGCAACATCCTTAAATAATGCAGCAGAGTCCTTAAATACTGCATCAGCGTCCTTAAATAATGCAACAAAGTCCTTAAATAATGCAGCAAAGTCCTTAAATAATGCAGCAGAGTCCTTAAATACAGCAGCAGAGTCCTTAAATAATTCAGCAAAGTCCTTAAATAATGCAGCAAAATCCTTAAATAATGCAGCAGAGTCCTTAAATAATGCAACAAAGTCCTTAAATAATGCAGCAGAGTCCTTAAATAATGCAACAAAGTCCTTAAATAATGCACCAGAGTACTTAAATAATGCAGCAAAGTCCTTAAATAATGCAGCAGAGTCCTTAAATAATGCAACAAAGTCCTTAAATAATGCAGCAGAGTCCTTAAATAATGCAACAAAGTCCTTAAATAATGCAGCAGAGTCCTTAAATAATGCAGCAAAGTCCTTTAATAATGCAGCAGAGTCCTTAAACAATGCAGCACAGTCCTTAAATAATGCAACAAAGTCCTTAAATAATGCAGCAGAGTTCTTAAATAATGCAGCAAAGTCCTTAAATAATGCAGCAGAGTCCTTAAACAATGCAGCACAGTCCTTAAATAATGTAGCAAAGTCCTTAAATAATGCAGCAGAGTCCTTAAATACAGCAGCAGCGTCCTTAAATAGTTCAGCAAAGTCCTGAAATAATGCAGCAGAGTCCTTAAATAATGCAACAAAGTCCTTAAATAATGCAGCAGAGTCCTTAAATAATGCAACAAAGTCGTTAAATAATGCAGCAGAGTCCTTAAATACTGCAGCACAGACCTTAAATAATGCAGCAAAGTCCTTAAATAATGCAGCAGAGTCCTTAAATACTGCAGCAGAGACCTTAAATAATGCAGCAGAGTCCTTATATAATGCAGCAGAGTCCTAAAATACCGCAGCAGAGTCCTTAAATAATGCAGCAGAGTCCTTAAATAATGCAGCAAATTCATTAAATAATGCAGCAGAGTCCTTAAATAATGCAACAAAGTCCTTAAATCATGCAGCAGATTCCTTAAATTTCGCAGCAGCGTCCTTAAATAATGCATCAAAGTCCTTAAATAATGCAGCAGAGTCCTAAAATACCACAGCAGAGTCCTTAAATAATGCAGCAAAGTCCTTAAATAATGCAGCAGAGTGCTTACATAATGCAGCAGAGTCCTTAAATACCGCAGCAGAGTCATTAAATAATGCAGCAGAGTCCTTAAATAATGCAGCAAATTCATTAAATAATGCACAGAGTCATTAAATAATGCAATAAAGTCCTTAAATAAAATTCAGCAACACCCTTAATAATGCAGCTGAGTCCTTAAATAATTCAGCAAAGTCCTTAAATAATGCAACAGAGTCCTTAAATACCGCAGCAGCGTCCTTAAATAATGCAACAAAGTCCTTAAATAATGCAGCAGAGTCCTTAAATAATGCAACAAAGTCCTTAAATAATGCAGCAGAGTCCTTAAATAATGCAACAAACTCATTAAATAATGCAGCAAAGTCCTTAAATAATGCAATAAATTCCTTAAATAATGCAGCAGAGTCCTTAAATAATGCAAAAAAATCCTTAAATAATGCAGCAGAATCCTTAAATAATGCAATAAAGTCATTAAATAATGCAGCAGAGTCCTTAAATAATGCAACAAAGTCCTTAAATAATGCAGCAGATTCCTTAAATTCTGCAGCAGCGTCCTTAAATAATGCGTCAATGTCCTTAAATAATGCAGCAGAGTCCTTAAATACCACAGCAGAGTCATTAAATAATGCAGCAGAGTCCTTAAATAATGCAGCATATTCCTTAAATAATGCAGCAGAGTCTTTAAATAATGCAATAAAGTCCTTAAATAATGCAGCAGAGTCCTTAAATAATGCAGCAACGTCCTTAATAATGCAGCTGAGTCCTTAAATAATGCAGCAACATCCTTAAATAATGCAGCAGAGTCCTTAAATACTGCATCAGTGTCCTTAAATAATGCAGCAAAGTCCTTAAATAATGCAGCAGAGTCCTTAAATACAGCAGCAGAGTCCTTAAATAATTCAGCAAAGTCCTTAAATAATGCAGCAGAGTCCTTAAATAGTGCAACAAAGTCCTTAAATAATGCAGTAGAGTCCTTAAATAATGCAACAAAGTCCTTAAATAATGCAGCAGAGTCCTTAAATACTGCAGCAGAGACCTTAAATAATGCAGCAAAATCCTTAAATAATGCAGCAGAGTCCTTATATAGTGCAGCAGAGTCCTAAAATACTGCAGCAGAGTCCTTAAATAATGCAGCAGAGTCCTTAAATAATGCAGCAGAGTCCTTAAATACTGCAGCAGAGTCCTTAAATAATGCAGCAAAGTCCTTAAATAATGCAGCAGAGTCATTAAATTCCGCAGCAGAGTCATTAAATAATGCAACAAAGTCCTTAAATAATGCAGCAGAGTCCTTAAATAATGCATCAAATTCCTTAAATAATGCAGCAGAATCCTTAAATAATGCAATAAAGTCCTTAATTAATGCAGCAACGTCCTTAATAATACAGCAGAGTCCTTAAATAATGCAGCAAAGTCCTTAAATAATGCAGCAGAGTCTTTAAATAATGCAGCAAAGTCATTAAATAATGCAGCAGAGTCCTTAAATAATGCAAAAAAGTCCTTAAATAATGCATCAGATTCCTTAAATTCTGCAGCAGCGTCCTTAAATAATGCATCAAAGTCCTTAAATAATGCAGCAGAGTCCTTAAATACCACAGCAGAGTCATTAAATAATGCCGCAGAGACCTTAAATAATGCAGCATATTCCTTAAATAATGCAGCAGAGTCCTTTAATAATGCAATAAAGTCCTTAAATAATGCAGCAGAGTCCTTAAATAATGCAGCAACGTGCTTAATAATGCAGCTGAGACCTTAAATAATGTAGCAACATCCTTAAATAATGCAGCAGAGTCCTTAAATACTGCATCAGCGTCCTTAAATAATGCAACAAATTCCTTAAATAATGCAGCAAAGTCTTTAAATAATGCAGCAGAGTCCTTAAATACAGCAGCATAGTCATTAAATAATTCAGCAAAGTCCTTAAATAATGCAGCAGAGTCCTTAAATAATGCAACAAAGTCCTTAAATAATGCAGCAGAGTCCTTAAATAATGCAACAAAGTCCTTAAATAATGCAGCAGATTAATTAAATTTCGCAGCAGCGTCCTTAAATAATACATCAAAGTCCTTAAATAATGCAGCAGAGTCCTAAACTACCGCAGCAGAGTCCTTAAATAATGCAGCAAAGTCCTTAAATAATGCAGCAGAGTGCTTACATAATGCAGCAGAGTCCTTATATACCGCAGCAGAGTCATTAAATAATGCAGCAGCGTCCTTAAATAATGCAGCAAAGTCCTTAAA
Source organism: Phyllobates terribilis (assembly GCF_046119375.1). Classification (NCBI taxonomy): domain Eukaryota; kingdom Metazoa; phylum Chordata; class Amphibia; order Anura; family Dendrobatidae; genus Phyllobates; species Phyllobates terribilis. Next base: position 2,228,822 of record NW_027363072.1, on the reverse strand, counting down.
TAATACAGAAGAGTCCTTAAATAAAGCAGCAGAGTGCTTAAATAATGCAGCAGAGTCCTTAAATACCGCAGCAGCGTCCTTAAATAATGCAACAAAGTCCTTAAATAATGCAGCAGACTCCTTAAATAATGCAACAAACTCCTTAAATAATGCAGCAGAGTACTTAAATAATGCAGCAAATTCCTTAAATAATGCAGCAGAATCCTTAAATAATGCAATAAAATCCTTAAATAATGCAGCAACGTCCTTAATAATGCAGCAGAGTCCTTAAATAATACAGCAAAGTCCTTAAATAATGCAGCAGAGGACTTAAATACTGCAGCAGCGTCCTTAAATAATGCAGCAGAGTCCTTAAATAATGCAACAAAGTCCTTAAATAATGCAGCAGAGTCCTTAAATAATGCAAAAAAATCCTTAAATAATACAGAAGAGTACTTAAATAATGCAGAAAAGTCGTTAAATAATGCAGCAGAGTCCTTAAATATTGCAACATAGTCCTTAAATAATGCAACAAAGTCCTTAAATAATGCAGCAGATTCCTTAAATTCTGCAGCAGCGTCCTTAAATAATGCATCAAAGTCCTTAAATAATGCAGCAGAGTCCTTAAATAATGCAGCAAAGTCCTTAAATAATGCAGCAGAGTCCTTAAATTCCGCAGCAGAGTCATTAAATAATGCAACAAAGTCCTTAATAATGCAGCAGAGTCCTTAAATAATGCAGCAAATTCCTTAAATAATGCAGCAGAATCCTTAAATAATGCAATAAAGTCCTTATCTAATGCAGCAACGTTCTTAATAATGCAGCAGAGTCCTTAAATAATGCAGCAAAGTCATTAAATAATGCAGCAGAGTCCTTAAATAATGCAAAAAAGTCCTTAAATAATGCATCAGATTCCTTAAATTCTGCAGCAGCGTCCTTAAATAATGCATCAAAGTCCTCAAATAATGCAGCAGAGTCCTTAAATACCACAGCAGAGTCATTAAATAATGCCGCAGAGACCTTAAATAATGCAGCATATTCCTTAAATAATGCAGCAGAGTCCTTTAATAATGCAATAAAGTCCTTAAATAATGCAGCAGAGTCCTTAAATAATGCAGCAACGTGCTTAATAATGCAGCTGTGTCCTTAAATAATGTAGCAACATCCTTAAATAATGCAGGAGAGTCCTTAAATACTGCATCAGCGTCCTTAAATAATGCAACAAATTCCTTAAATAATGCAGCAAAGTCCTTAAATAATGCAGCAGAGTCCTTAAATACAGCAGCATAGTCATTAAATAATTCAGCAAAGTCCTTAAATAATGCAGCAGAGTCCTTAAATAATGCAACAAAGTCCTTAAATAATGCAGCAGAGTCCTTAAATAATGCAACAAAGTCCTTAAATAATGCAGCAGATTAATTAAATTTCGCAGCAGCGTCCTTAAATAATGCATCAAAGTCCTTAAATAATGCAGCAGAGTCCTAAAATACCGCAGCAGAGTCCTTAAATAATGCAGCAGAGTGCTTACATAATGCAGCAGAGTCCTTAAATACCGCAGCAGAGTCATTAAATAATGCAGCAGAGTCCTTAAATAGTGCAGCAAATTCATTAAATAATGCACAGAGTCATTAAATAATGGAATAAAGTCCTTAAATAAAATTCAGCAACACCCTTAATAATGCAGCTGAGTCCTTAAATAATTCAGCAAAGTCCTTAAATAATGCAACAAAGTCCTTAAATAATGCAGCAGAGTCCTTAAATAATGCAACAAAGTCCTTAAATAATGCAGCAGAGTCCTTAAATAATGCAACAAACTCATTAAATAATGCAGCAAAGTACTTAAATAATGCAGCAAGTTCCTTAAATAATGCAGCAGAATCCTTAAATAATGCAATAAAGTCCTTAAATAATGCAGCAGAGTCCTTAAATAATGCAAAAAAATCCTTAAATAATGCAGCAGAATCCTTAAATAATGCAATAAAGTCATTAAATAATGCAGCAGAGTCCTTAAATAATGCAACAAAGTCCTTAAATTATGCAGCAGATTCCTTAAATTCTGCAGCAGCGTCCTTAAATAATGCATCAAAGTACTTAAATAATGCAGCAGAGTCGTTAAGTACCACAGGAGAGTCATTAAATAATGCAGCAGAGTCCTTAAATAATGAAGCATATTCCTTAAATAATGCAGCAGAGTCCTTAAATAATGCAGCAAAGTCCTTAAATAATGCAGCAGAGTCCTTAAATACCGCAGCAGCGTCCTTAAATAATGCAACAAAGTCCTTAAATAATGCAGCAGAGTCCTTAAATAATGCAACAAAGTCCTTAAATAATGCAGCAGAGTCCTTAAATAATGCAACAAACTCATTAAATAATGCAGCAAAGTCCTTAAATAATGCAATAAATTCCTTAAATAATGCAGCAGAGTCCTTAAATAATGCAAAAAAATCCTTAAATAATGCAGCAGAATCCTTAAATAATGCAATAAAGTCATTAAATAATGCAGCAGAGTCCTTAAATAATGCAACAAAGTCCTTAAATAATGCAGCAGATTCCTTAAATTCTGCAGCAGCGTCCTTAAATAATGCGTCAAAGTCCTTAAATAATGCAGCAGAGTCCTTAAATACCACAGCAGAGTCATTAAATAATGCAGCAGAGTCCTTAAATAATGCAGCATATTCCTTAAATAATGCAGCATAGTCTTTAAATAATGCAATAAAGTCCTTAAATAATGCAGCAGAGTCCTTAAATAATGCAGCAACGTCCTTAATAATGCAGCTGAGTCCTTAAATAATGCAGCAACATTCTTAAATAATGCAGCAGAGTCCTTAAATACTGCATCAGTGTCCTTAAATAATGCAGCAAAGTCCTTAAATAATGCAGCAGAGTCCTTAAATACAGCAGCAGAGTCCTTAAATAATTCAGCAAAGTCCTTAAATAATGCAGCAGAGTCCTTAAATAGTGCAACAAAGTCCTTAAATAATGCAGTAGAGTCCTTAAATAATGCAACAAAGTCCTTAAATAATGCAGCAGAGTCCTTAAATACTGCAGCAGAGACCTTAAATAATGCAGCAAAATCCTTAAATAATGCAGCAGAGTCCTTATATAGTGCAGCAGAGTCCTAAAATACTGCAGCAGAGTCCTTAAATAATGCAGCAGAGTCCTTAAATAATGCAGCAGAGTCCTTAAATACTGCAGCAGAGTCCTTAAATAATGCAGCAAAGTCCTTAAATAATGCAGCAGAGTCATTAAATTCCGCAGCAGAGTCATTAAATAATGCAACAAAGTCCTTAAATAATGCAGCAGAGTCCTTAAATAATGCATCAAATTCCTTAAATAATGCAGCAGAATCCTTAAATAATGCAATAAAGTCCTTAATTAATGCAGCAACGTCCTTAATAATACAGCAGAGTCCTTAAATAATGCAGCAAAGTCCTTAAATAATGCAGCAGAGTCTTTAAATAATGCAGCAAAGTCATTAAATAATGCAGCAGAGTCCTTAAATAATGCAAAAAAGTCCTTAAATAATGCATCAGATTCCTTAAATTCTGCAGCAGCGTCCTTAAATAATGCATCAAAGTCCTTAAATAATGCAGCAGAGTCCTTAAATACCACAGCAGAGTCATTAAATAATGCCGCAGAGACCTTAAATAATGCAGCATATTCCTTAAATAATGCAGCAGAGTCCTTTAATAATGCAATAAAGTCCTTAAATAATGCAGCAGAGTCCTTAAATAATGCAGCAACGTGCTTAATAATGCAGCTGAGACCTTAAATAATGTAGCAACATCCTTAAATAATGCAGCAGAGTCCTTAAATACTGCATCAGCGTCCTTAAATAATGCAACAAATTCCTTAAATAATGCAGCAAAGTCTTTAAATAATGCAGCAGAGTCCTTAAATACAGCAGCATAGTCATTAAATAATTCAGCAAAGTCCTTAAATAATGCAGCAGAGTCCTTAAATAATGCAACAAAGTCCTTAAATAATGCAGCAGAGTCCTTAAATAATGCAACAAAGTCCTTAAATAATGCAGCAGATTAATTAAATTTCGCAGCAGCGTCCTTAAATAATACATCAAAGTCCTTAAATAATGCAGCAGAGTCCTAAACTACCGCAGCAGAGTCCTTAAATAATGCAGCAAAGTCCTTAAATAATGCAGCAGAGTGCTTACATAATGCAGCAGAGTCCTTATATACCGCAGCAGAGTCATTAAATAATGCAGCAGAGTCCTTAAATAATGCAGCAAATTCATTAAATAATGCACAGAGTCATTAAATAATGCAATAAAGTCCTTAAATAAAATTCAACAACACCCTTAATAATGCAGCTGAGTCCTTAAATAATTCAGCAAAGTCCTTAAATAATGCAGCAGAGTCCTTAAATACCGCAGCAGCATCCTTAAATAATGCAACAAAGTCCATAAATAATGCAGCAGAGTCCTTAAATAATGCAACAAAGTCCTTAAATAATGCAGCAGAGTCCTTAAATAATGCAACAAACTCATTAAATAATGCAGCAAAGTACTTAAATAATGCAGCAAATTCCTTAAATAATGCAGCAGAATCCTTAAATAATGCAATAATGTCCTTAAATAATGCAGCAGAGTCCTTAAATAATGCAAAAAATTCCTTAAATAATGCAGCAGAATCCTTAAATAATGCAATAAAGTCCTTAAATAATGCAGCAGAGTCCTTAAATAATGCAATAAATTCCTTAAATAATGCAGCAGAATCCTTAAATAATGCAATAAAGTCATTAAATAATGCAGCAGAGTCCTTAAATAATGCAACAAAGTCCTTAAATAATGCTGCAGATTCCTTAAATTCTGCAGCAGTTTCCTTAAATAATGCATCAAAGTCCTTAAATAATGCAGCAGAGTCCTTAAATACCACAGCAGAGTCATTAAATAATGAAGCAGAGTCCTTAAATAATGCAGCATATTCCTTAAATAATGCAGCAGAGTCCTTAAATAATGCAATAAAGTCCTTAAATAATGCAGCAGAGTCCTTAAATAATGCAGCAACGTCCTTAATAATGCAGCTGAGTCCTTAAATAATGCAGCAACATCCTTAAATAATGCAGCAGAGTCCTTAAATACTGCATCAGCGTCCTTAAATAATGCAACAAAGTCCTTAAATAATGCAGCAAAGTCCTTAAATAATGCAGCAGAGACCTTAAATACAGCAGCAGAGTCCTTAAATAATTCAGCAAAGTCCTTAAATAATGCAGCAGAGTCCTTAAATAATGCAACAAAGTCCTTAAATAATGCAGCAGAGTCCTTAAATAATGCAACAAAGTCCTTAAATAATGCAGCAGAGTCGTTAAATACTGCAGCAGAGACCTTAAATAATGCAGCAAAATCCTTAAATAATGCAGCAGAGTCCTTATATAATGCAGCAGAGTCCTAAAATACCGCAGCAGAGTCCTTAAATAATGCAGCAGAGTCCTTAAATAATGCAGCAAATTCATTAAATAATGCAGCAGAGTCCTTAAATAATGCAACAAAGTCCTTAAATAATGCAGCAGATTCCTTAAATTTCGCAGCAGCGTCCTTAAATAATGCATCAAAGTCCTTAAATAATGAAGCAGAGTCCTAAAATACTGCAGCAGAGTCCTTAAATAATGCAGCAAAGTCCTTAAATAATGCAGCAGAGTGCTTACATAATGCAGCAGAGTCCTTAAATACCGCAGCAGAGTCATTAAATAATGCAGCAGAGTCCTTAAATAATGCAGCAAATTCATTAAATAATGCACAGAGTCATTAAATAATGCAATAAAGTCCTTAAATAAAATTCAGCAACACCCTTAATAATGCAGCTGAGTCCTTAAATAATTCAGCAAAGTCCTTAAATAATGCAGCAGAGTCCTTAAATACCGCAGCAGCGTCCTTAAATAATGCAACAAAGTCCTTAAATAATGCAGCAGAGTCATTAAATAATGCAACAAACTCATTAAATAATGCAGCAAAGTACTTAAATAATGCAGCAAATTCCTTAAATAATGCAGCAGAATCCTTAAATAATGCAATAAAGTCCTTAAATAATGCAGCAGAGTCCTTAAATAATGCAAAAAATTCCTTAAATAATGCAGCAGAATCCTTAAATAATGCAACAAAGTCCTTAAATAATGCAGCAACGTCCTTAATAATGCAGCAGAGTCCTTAAATAATGCAGCAAATTCCTTAAATAATGCAGCAGAGGCCTTAAATACCGAAGCAGCGTCCTTAAATAATGCAGCAAAGTCCTTAAATAATACAGAAGAGTCCTTAAATAAAGCAGCAGAGTGCTTAAATAATGCAGCAGAGTCCTTAAATACCGCAGCAGCGTCCTTAAATAATGCAACAAAGTCCTTAAATAATGCAGCAGACTCCTTAAATAATGCAACAAACTCCTTAAATAATGCAGCAGAGTACTTAAATAATGCAGCAAATTCCTTAAATAATGCAGCAGAATCCTTAAATAATGCAATAAAATCCTTAAATAATGCAGCAACGTCCTTAATAATGCAGCAGAGTCCTTAAATAATACAGCAAAGTCCTTAAATAATGCAGCAGAGGACTTAAATACTGCAGCAGCGTCCTTAAATAATGCAGCAGAGTCCTTAAATAATGCAACAAAGTCCTTAAATAATGCAGCAGAGTCCTTAAATAATGCAAAAAAATCCTTAAATAATACAGAAGAGTACTTAAATAATGCAGAAAAGTCGTTAAATAATGCAGCAGAGTCCTTAAATATTGCAACATAGTCCTTAAATAATGCAACAAAGTCCTTAAATAATGCAGCAGATTCCTTAAATTCTGCAGCAGCGTCCTTAAATAATGCATCAAAGTCCTTAAATAATGCAGCAGAGTCCTTAAATAATGCAGCAAAGTCCTTAAATAATGCAGCAGAGTCCTTAAATTCCGCAGCAGAGTCATTAAATAATGCAACAAAGTCCTTAATAATGCAGCAGAGCCCTTACATAATGCAGCAAATTCCTTAAATAATGCAGCAGAATCCTTAAATAATGCAATAAAGTCCTTATCTAATGCAGCAACGTTCTTAATAATGCAGCAGAGTCCTTAAATAATGCAGCAAAGTCATTAAATAATGCAGCAGAGTCCTTAAATAATGCAAAAAAGTCCTTAAATAATGCATCAGATTCCTTAAATTCTGCAGCAGCGTCCTTAAATAATGCATCAAAGTCCTCAAATAATGCAGCAGAGTCCTTAAATACCACAGCAGAGTCATTAAATAATGCCGCAGAGACCTTAAATAATGCAGCATATTCCTTAAATAATGCAGCAGAGTCCTTTAATAATGCAATAAAGTCCTTAAATAATGCAGCAGAGTCCTTAAATAATGCAGCAACGTGCTTAATAATGCAGCTGTGTCCTTAAATAATGTAGCAACATCCTTAAATAATGCAGCAGAGTCCTTAAATACTGCATCAGCGTCCTTAAATAATGCAACAAATTCCTTAAATAATGCAGCAAAGTCCTTAAATAATGCAGCAGAGTCCTTAAATACAGCAGCATAGTCATTAAATAATTCAGCAAAGTCCTTAAATAATGCAGCAGAGTCCTTAAATAATGCAACAAAGTCCTTAAATAATGCAGCAGAGTCCTTAAATAATGCAACAAAGTCCTTAAATAATGCAGCAGATTAATTAAATTTCGCAGCAGCGTCCTTAAATAATGCATCAAAGTCCTTAAATAATGCAGCAGAGTCCTAAAATACCGCAGCAGAGTCCTTAAATAATGCAGCAGAGTGCTTACATAATGCAGCAGAGTCCTTAAATACCGCCGCAGAGTCATTAAATAATGCAGCAGAGTCCTTAAATAGTGCAGCAAATTCATTAAATAATGCACAGAGTCATTAAATAATGGAATAAAGTCCTTAAATAAAATTCAGCAACACCCTTAATAATGCAGCTGAGTCCTTAAATAATTCAGCAAAGTCCTTAAATAATGCAACAAAGTCCTTAAATAATGCAGCAGAGTCCTTAAATAATGCAACAAAGTCCTTAAATAATGCAGCAGAGTCCTTAAATAATGCAACAAACTCATTAAATAATGCAGCAAAGTACTTAAATAATGCAGCAAGTTCCTTAAATAATGCAGCAGAATCCTTAAATAATGCAATAAAGTCCTTAAATAATGCAGCAGAGTCCTTAAATAATGCAAAAAAATCCTTAAATAATGCAGCAGAATCCTTAAATAATGCAATAAAGTCATTAAATAATGCAGCAGAGTCCTTAAATAATGCAACAAAGTCCTTAAATTATGCAGCAGATTCCTTAAATTCTGCAGCAGCGTCCTTAAATAATGCATCAAAGTACTTAAATAATGCAGCAGAGTCGTTAAGTACCACAGGAGAGTCATTAAATAATGCAGCAGAGTCCTTAAATAATGAAGCATATTCCTTAAATAATGCAGCAGAGTCCTTAAATAATGCAATAAAGTCCTTAAATAATGCAGCAGAGTCCTTAAATAATGCAGCAATGTCCTTAATAATGCAGCTGAGTCCTTAAATAATGCAGCAACATCCTTAAATAATGCAGCAGAGTCCTTAAATACTGCATCAGCGTCCTTAAATAATGCAACAAAGTCCTTAAATAATGCAGCAAAGTCCTTAAATAATGCAGCAGAGTCCTTAAATACAGCAGCAGAGTCCTTAAATAATTCAGCAAAGTCCTTAAATAATGCAGCAAAATCCTTAAATAATGCAGCAGAGTCCTTAAATAATGCAACAAAGTCCTTAAATAATGCAGCAGAGTCCTTAAATAATGCAACAAAGTCCTTAAATAATGCACCAGAGTACTTAAATAATGCAGCAAAGTCCTTAAATAATGCAGCAGAGTCCTTAAATAATGCAACAAAGTCCTTAAATAATGCAGCAGAGTCCTTAAATAATGCAACAAAGTCCTTAAATAATGCAGCAGAGTCCTTAAATAATGCAGCAAAGTCCTTTAATAATGCAGCAGAGTCCTTAAACAATGCAGCACAGTCCTTAAATAATGCAACAAAGTCCTTAAATAATGCAGCAGAGTTCTTAAATAATGCAGCAAAGTCCTTAAATAATGCAGCAGAGTCCTTAAACAATGCAGCACAGTCCTTAAATAATGTAGCAAAGTCCTTAAATAATGCAGCAGAGTCCTTAAATACAGCAGCAGCGTCCTTAAATAGTTCAGCAAAGTCCTGAAATAATGCAGCAGAGTCCTTAAATAATGCAACAAAGTCCTTAAATAATGCAGCAGAGTCCTTAAATAATGCAACAAAGTCGTTAAATAATGCAGCAGAGTCCTTAAATACTGCAGCACAGACCTTAAATAATGCAGCAAAGTCCTTAAATAATGCAGCAGAGTCCTTAAATACTGCAGCAGAGACCTTAAATAATGCAGCAGAGTCCTTATATAATGCAGCAGAGTCCTAAAATACCGCAGCAGAGTCCTTAAATAATGCAGCAGAGTCCTTAAATAATGCAGCAAATTCATTAAATAATGCAGCAGAGTCCTTAAATAATGCAACAAAGTCCTTAAATCATGCAGCAGATTCCTTAAATTTCGCAGCAGCGTCCTTAAATAATGCATCAAAGTCCTTAAATAATGCAGCAGAGTCCTAAAATACCACAGCAGAGTCCTTAAATAATGCAGCAAAGTCCTTAAATAATGCAGCAGAGTGCTTACATAATGCAGCAGAGTCCTTAAATACCGCAGCAGAGTCATTAAATAATGCAGCAGAGTCCTTAAATAATGCAGCAAATTCATTAAATAATGCACAGAGTCATTAAATAATGCAATAAAGTCCTTAAATAAAATTCAGCAACACCCTTAATAATGCAGCTGAGTCCTTAAATAATTCAGCAAAGTCCTTAAATAATGCAACAGAGTCCTTAAATACCGCAGCAGCGTCCTTAAATAATGCAACAAAGTCCTTAAATAATGCAGCAGAGTCCTTAAATAATGCAACAAAGTCCTTAAATAATGCAGCAGAGTCCTTAAATAATGCAACAAACTCATTAAATAATGCAGCAAAGTCCTTAAATAATGCAATAAATTCCTTAAATAATGCAGCAGAGTCCTTAAATAATGCAAAAAAATCCTTAAATAATGCAGCAGAATCCTTAAATAATGCAATAAAGTCATTAAATAATGCAGCAGAGTCCTTAAATAATGCAACAAAGTCCTTAAATAATGCAGCAGATTCCTTAAATTCTGCAGCAGCGTCCTTAAATAATGCGTCAATGTCCTTAAATAATGCAGCAGAGTCCTTAAATACCACAGCAGAGTCATTAAATAATGCAGCAGAGTCCTTAAATAATGCAGCATATTCCTTAAATAATGCAGCAGAGTCTTTAAATAATGCAATAAAGTCCTTAAATAATGCAGCAGAGTCCTTAAATAATGCAGCAACGTCCTTAATAATGCAGCTGAGTCCTTAAATAATGCAGCAACATCCTTAAATAATGCAGCAGAGTCCTTAAATACTGCATCAGTGTCCTTAAATAATGCAGCAAAGTCCTTAAATAATGCAGCAGAGTCCTTAAATACAGCAGCAGAGTCCTTAAATAATTCAGCAAAGTCCTTAAATAATGCAGCAGAGTCCTTAAATAGTGCAACAAAGTCCTTAAATAATGCAGTAGAGTCCTTAAATAATGCAACAAAGTCCTTAAATAATGCAGCAGAGTCCTTAAATACTGCAGCAGAGACCTTAAATAATGCAGCAAAATCCTTAAATAATGCAGCAGAGTCCTTATATAGTGCAGCAGAGTCCTAAAATACTGCAGCAGAGTCCTTAAATAATGCAGCAGAGTCCTTAAATAATGCAGCAGAGTCCTTAAATACTGCAGCAGAGTCCTTAAATAATGCAGCAAAGTCCTTAAATAATGCAGCAGAGTCATTAAATTCCGCAGCAGAGTCATTAAATAATGCAACAAAGTCCTTAAATAATGCAGCAGAGTCCTTAAATAATGCATCAAATTCCTTAAATAATGCAGCAGAATCCTTAAATAATGCAATAAAGTCCTTAATTAATGCAGCAACGTCCTTAATAATACAGCAGAGTCCTTAAATAATGCAGCAAAGTCCTTAAATAATGCAGCAGAGTCTTTAAATAATGCAGCAAAGTCATTAAATAATGCAGCAGAGTCCTTAAATAATGCAAAAAAGTCCTTAAATAATGCATCAGATTCCTTAAATTCTGCAGCAGCGTCCTTAAATAATGCATCAAAGTCCTTAAATAATGCAGCAGAGTCCTTAAATACCACAGCAGAGTCATTAAATAATGCCGCAGAGACCTTAAATAATGCAGCGTATTCCTTAAATAATGCAGCAGAGTCCTTTAATAATGCAATAAAGTCCTTAAATAATGCAGCAGAGTCCTTAAATAATGCAGCAACGTGCTTAATAATGCAGCTGAGACCTTAAATAATGTAGCAACATCCTTAAATAATGCAGCAGAGTCCTTAAATACTGCATCAGCGTCCTTAAATAATGCAACAAATTCCTTAAATAATGCAGCAAAGTCTTTAAATAATGCAGCAGAGTCCTTAAATACAGCAGCATAGTCATTAAATAATTCAGCAAAGTCCTTAAATAATGCAGCAGAGTCCTTAAATAATGCAACAAAGTCCTTAAATAATGCAGCAGAGTCCTTAAATAATGCAACAAAGTCCTTAAATAATGCAGCAGATTAATTAAATTTCGCAGCAGCGTCCTTAAATAATACATCAAAGTCCTTAAATAATGCAGCAGAGTCCTAAACTACCGCAGCAGAGTCCTTAAATAATGCAGCAAAGTCCTTAAATAATGCAGCAGAGTGCTTACATAATGCAGCAGAGTCCTTATATACCGCAGCAGAGTCATTAAATAATGCAGCAGAGTCCTTAAATAATGCAGCAAATTCATTAAATAATGCACAGAGTCATTAAATAATGCAATAAAGTCCTTAAATAAAATTCAACAACACCCTTAATAATGCAGCTGAGTCCTTAAATAATTCAGCAAAGTCCTTAAATAATGCAGCAGAGTCCTTAAATACCGCAGCAGCATCCTTAAATAATGCAACAAAGTCCATAAATAATGCAGCAGAGTCCTTAAATAATGCAACAAAGTCCTTAAATAATGCAGCAGAGTCCTTAAATAATGCAACAAACTCATTAAATAATGCAGCAAAGTACTTAAATAATGCAGCAAATTCCTTAAATAATGCAGCAGAATCCTTAAATAATGCAATAATGTCCTTAAATAATGCAGCAGAGTCCTTAAATAATGCAAAAAATTCCTTAAATAATGCAGCAGAATCCTTAAATAATGCAATAAAGTCCTTAAATAATGCAGCAGAGTCCTTAAATAATGCAATAAATTCCTTAAATAATGCAGCAGAATCCTTAAATAATGCAATAAAGTCATTAAATAATGCAGCAGAGTCCTTAAATAATGCAACAAAGTCCTTAAATAATGCTGCAGATTCCTTAAATTCTGCAGCAGTTTCCTTAAATAATGCATCAAAGTCCTTAAATAATGCAGCAGAGTCCTTAAATACCACAGCAGAGTCATTAAATAATGAAGCAGAGTCCTTAAATAATGCAGCATATTCCTTAAATAATGCAGCAGAGTCCTTAAATAATGCAATAAAGTCCTTAAATAATGCAGCAGAGTCCTTAAATAATGCAGCAACGTCCTTAATAATGCAGCTGAGTCCTTAAATAATGCAGCAACATCCTTAAATAATGCAGCAGAGTCCTTAAATACTGCATCAGCGTCCTTAAATAATGCAACAAAGTCCTTAAATAATGCAGCAAAGTCCTTAAATAATGCAGCAGAGACCTTAAATACAGCAGCAGAGTCCTTAAATAATTCAGCAAAGTCCTTAAATAATGCAGCAGAGTCCTTAAATAATGCAACAAAGTCCTTAAATAATGCAGCAGAGTCCTTAAATAATGCAACAAAGTCCTTAAATAATGCAGCAGAGTCGTTAAATACTGCAGCAGAGACCTTAAATAATGCAGCAAAATCCTTAAATAATGCAGCAGAGTCCTTATATAATGCAGCAGAGTCCTAAAATACCGCAGCAGAGTCCTTAAATAATGCAGCAGAGTCCTTAAATAATGCAGCAAATTCATTAAATAATGCAGCAGAGTCCTTAAATAATGCAACAAAGTCCTTAAATAATGCAGCAGATTCCTTAAATTTCGCAGCAGCGTCCTTAAATAATGCATCAAAGTCCTTAAATAATGAAGCAGAGTCCTAAAATACTGCAGCAGAGTCCTTAAATAATGCAGCAAAGTCCTTAAATAATGCAGCAGAGTGCTTACATAATGCAGCAGAGTCCTTAAATACCGCAGCAGAGTCATTAAATAATGCAGCAGAGTCCTTAAATAATGCAGCAAATTCATTAAATAATGCACAGAGTCATTAAATAATGCAATAAAGTCCTTAAATAAAATTCAGCAACACCCTTAATAATGCAGCTGAGTCCTTAAATAATTCAGCAAAGTCCTTAAATAATGCAGCAGAGTCCTTAAATACCGCAGCAGCGTCCTTAAATAATGCAACAAAGTCCTTAAATAATGCAGCAGAGTCATTAAATAATGCAACAAACTCATTAAATAATGCAGCAAAGTACTTAAATAATGCAGCAAATTCCTTAAATAATGCAGCAGAATCCTTAAATAATGCAATAAAGTCCTTAAATAATGCAGCAGAGTCCTTAAATAATGCAAAAAATTCCTTAAATAAAGCAGCAGAATCCTTAAATAATGCAACAAAGTCCTTAAATAATGCAGCAACGTCCTTAATAATGCAGCAGAGTCCTTAAATAATGCAGCAAATTCCTTAAATAATGCAGCAGAGGCCTTAAATACCGAAGCAGCGTCCTTAAATAATGCAGCAAAGTCCTTAAATAATACAGAAGAGTCCTTAAATAAAGCAGCAGAGTGCTTAAATAATGCAGCAGAGTCCTTAAATACCGCAGCAGCGTCCTTAAATAATGCAACAAAGTCCTTAAATAATGCAGCAGACTCCTTAAATAATGCAACAAACTCCTTAAATAATGCAGCAGAGTACTTAAATAATGCAGCAAATTCCTTAAATAATGCAGCAGAATCCTTAAATAATGCAATAAAATCCTTAAATAATGCAGCAACGTCCTTAATAATGCAGCAGAGTCCTTAAATAATACAGCAAAGTCCTTAAATAATGCAGCAGAGGACTTAAATACTGCAGCAGCGTCCTTAAATAATGCAGCAGAGTCCTTAAATAATGCAACAAAGTCCTTAAATAATGCAGCAGAGTCCTTAAATAATGCAAAAAAATCCTTAAATAATACAGAAGAGTACTTAAATAATGCAGAAAAGTCGTTAAATAATGCAGCAGAGTCCTTAAATATTGCAACATAGTCCTTAAATAATGCAACAAAGTCCTTAAATAATGCAGCAGATTCCTTAAATTCTGCAGCAGCGTCCTTAAATAATGCATCAAAGTCCTTAAATAATGCAGCAGAGTCCTTAAATAATGCAGCAAAGTCCTTAAATAATGCAGCAGAGTCCTTAAATTCCGCAGCAGAGTCATTAAATAATGCAACAAAGTCCTTAATAATGCAGCAGAGCCCTTACATAATGCAGCAAATTCCTTAAATAATGCAGCAGAATCCTTAAATAATGCAATAAAGTCCTTATCTAATGCAGCAACGTTCTTAATAATGCAGCAGAGTCCTTAAATAATGCAGCAAAGTCATTAAATAATGCAGCAGAGTCCTTAAATAATGCAAAAAAGTCCTTAAATAATGCATCAGATTCCTTAAATTCTGCAGCAGCGTCCTTAAATAATGCATCAAAGTCCTCAAATAATGCAGCAGAGTCCTTAAATACCACAGCAGAGTCATTAAATAATGCCGCAGAGACCTTAAATAATGCAGCATATTCCTTAAATAATGCAGCAGAGTCCTTTAATAATGCAATAAAGTCCTTAAATAATGCAGCAGAGTCCTTAAATAATGCAGCAACGTGCTTAATAATGCAGCTGTGTCCTTAAATAATGTAGCAACATCCTTAAATAATGCAGCAGAGTCCTTAAATACTGCATCAGCGTCCTTAAATAATGCAACAAATTCCTTAAATAATGCAGCAAAGTCCTTAAATAATGCAGCAGAGTCCTTAAATACAGCAGCATAGTCATTAAATAATTCAGCAAAGTCCTTAAATAATGCAGCAGAGTCCTTAAATAATGCAACAAAGTCCTTAAATAATGCAGCAGAGTCCTTAAATAATGCAACAAAGTCCTTAAATAATGCAGCAGATTAATTAAATTTCGCAGCAGCGTCCTTAAATAATGCATCAAAGTCCTTAAATAATGCAGCAGAGTCCTAAAATACCGCAGCAGAGTCCTTAAATAATGCAGCAGAGTGCTTACATAATGCAGCAGAGTCCTTAAATACCGCAGCAGAGTCATTAAATAATGCAGCAGAGTCCTTAAATAGTGCAGCAAATTCATTAAATAATGCACAGAGTCATTAAATAATGGAATAAAGTCCTTAAATAAAATTCAGCAACACCCTTAATAATGCAGCTGAGTCCTTAAATAATTCAGCAAAGTCCTTAAATAATGCAACAAAGTCCTTAAATAATGCAGCAGAGTCCTTAAATAATGCAACAAAGTCCTTAAATAATGCAGCAGAGTCCTTAAATAATGCAACAAACTCATTAAATAATGCAGCAAAGTACTTAAATAATGCAGCAAGTTCCTTAAATAATGCAGCAGAATCCTTAAATAATGCAATAAAGTCCTTAAATAATGCAGCAGAGTCCTTAAATAATGCAAAAAAATCCTTAAATAATGCAGCAGAATCCTTAAATAATGCAATAAAGTCATTAAATAATGCAGCAGAGTCCTTAAATAATGCAACAAAGTCCTTAAATTATGCAGCAGATTCCTTAAATTCTGCAGCAGCGTCCTTAAATAATGCATCAAAGTACTTAAATAATGCAGCAGAGTCGTTAAGTACCACAGGAGAGTCATTAAATAATGCAGCAGAGTCCTTAAATAATGAAGCATATTCCTTAAATAATGCAGCAGAGTCCTTAAATAATGCAATAAAGTCCTTAAATAATGCAGCAGAGTCCTTAAATAATGCAGCAATGTCCTTAATAATGCAGCTGAGTCCTTAAATAATGCAGCAACATCCTTAAATAATGCAGCAGAGTCCTTAAATACTGCATCAGCGTCCTTAAATAATGCAACAAAGTCCTTAAATAATGCAGCAAAGTCCTTAAATAATGCAGCAGAGTCCTTAAATACAGCAGCAGAGTCCTTAAATAATTCAGCAAAGTCCTTAAATAATGCAGCAAAATCCTTAAATAATGCAGCAGAGTCCTTAAATAATGCAACAAAGTCCTTAAATAATGCAGCAGAGTCCTTAAATAATGCAACAAAGTCCTTAAATAATGCACCAGAGTACTTAAATAATGCAGCAAAGTCCTTAAATAATGCAGCAGAGTCCTTAAATAATGCAACAAAGTCCTTAAATAATGCAGCAGAGTCCTTAAATAATGCAACAAAGTCCTTAAATAATGCAGCAGAGTCCTTAAATAATGCAGCAAAGTCCTTTAATAATGCAGCAGAGTCCTTAAACAATGCAGCACAGTCCTTAAATAATGCAACAAAGTCCTTAAATAATGCAGCAGAGTTCTTAAATAATGCAGCAAAGTCCTTAAATACTGCATCAGCGTCCTTAAATAATGCAACAAAGTCCTTAAATAATGCAGCAAAGTCCTTAAATAATGCAGCAGAGACCTTAAATACAGCAGCAGAGTCCTTAAATAATTCAGCAAAGTCCTTAAATAATGCAGCAGAGTCCTTAAATAATGCAACAAAGTCCTTAAATAATGCAGCAGAGTCCTTAAATAATGCAACAAAGTCCTTAAATAATGCAGCAGAGTCGTTAAATACTGCAGCAGAGACCTTAAATAATGCAGCAAAATCCTTAAATAATGCAGCAGAGTCCTTATATAATGCAGCAGAGTCCTAAAATACCGCAGCAGAGTCCTTAAATAATGCAGCAGAGTCCTTAAATAATGCAGCAAATTCATTAAATAATGCAGCAGAGTCCTTAAATAATGCAACAAAGTCCTTAAATAATGCAGCAGATTCCTTAAATTTCGCAGCAGCGTCCTTAAATAATGCATCAAAGTCCTTAAATAATGAAGCAGAGTCCTAAAATACTGCAGCAGAGTCCTTAAATAATGCAGCAAAGTCCTTAAATAATGCAGCAGAGTGCTTACATAATGCAGCAGAGTCCTTAAATACCGCAGCAGAGTCATTAAATAATGCAGCAGAGTCCTTAAATAATGCAGCAAATTCATTAAATAATGCACAGAGTCATTAAATAATGCAATAAAGTCCTTAAATAAAATTCAGCAACACCCTTAATAATGCAGCTGAGTCCTTAAATAATTCAGCAAAGTCCTTAAATAATGCAGCAGAGTCCTTAAATACCGCAGCAGCGTCCTTAAATAATGCAACAAAGTCCTTAAATAATGCAGCAGAGTCATTAAATAATGCAACAAACTCATTAAATAATGCAGCAAAGTACTTAAATAATGCAGCAAATTCCTTAAATAATGCAGCAGAATCCTTAAATAATGCAATAAAGTCCTTAAATAATGCAGCAGAGTCCTTAAATAATGCAAAAAATTCCTTAAATAAAGCAGCAGAATCCTTAAATAATGCAACAAAGTCCTTAAATAATGCAGCAACGTCCTTAATAATGCAGCAGAGTCCTTAAATAATGCAGCAAATTCCTTAAATAATGCAGCAGAGGCCTTAAATACCGAAGCAGCGTCCTTAAATAATGCAGCAAAGTCCTTAAATAATACAGAAGAGTCCTTAAATAAAGCAGCAGAGTGCTTAAATAATGCAGCAGAGTCCTTAAATACCGCAGCAGCGTCCTTAAATAATGCAACAAAGTCCTTAAATAATGCAGCAGACTCCTTAAATAATGCAACAAACTCCTTAAATAATGCAGCAGAGTACTTAAATAATGCAGCAAATTCCTTAAATAATGCAGCAGAATCCTTAAATAATGCAATAAAATCCTTAAATAATGCAGCAACGTCCTTAATAATGCAGCAGAGTCCTTAAATAATACAGCAAAGTCCTTAAATAATGCAGCAGAGGACTTAAATACTGCAGCAGCGTCCTTAAATAATGCAGCAGAGTCCTTAAATAATGCAACAAAGTCCTTAAATAATGCAGCAGAGTCCTTAAATAATGCAAAAAAATCCTTAAATAATACAGAAGAGTACTTAAATAATGCAGAAAAGTCGTTAAATAATGCAGCAGAGTCCTTAAATATTGCAACATAGTCCTTAAATAATGCAACAAAGTCCTTAAATAATGCAGCAGATTCCTTAAATTCTGCAGCAGCGTCCTTAAATAATGCATCAAAGTCCTTAAATAATGCAGCAGAGTCCTTAAATAATGCAGCAAAGTCCTTAAATAATGCAGCAGAGTCCTTAAATTCCGCAGCAGAGTCATTAAATAATGCAACAAAGTCCTTAATAATGCAGCAGAGCCCTTACATAATGCAGCAAATTCCTTAAATAATGCAGCAGAATCCTTAAATAATGCAATAAAGTCCTTATCTAATGCAGCAACGTTCTTAATAATGCAGCAGAGTCCTTAAATAATGCAGCAAAGTCATTAAATAATGCAGCAGAGTCCTTAAATAATGCAAAAAAGTCCTTAAATAATGCATCAGATTCCTTAAATTCTGCAGCAGCGTCCTTAAATAATGCATCAAAGTCCTCAAATAATGCAGCAGAGTCCTTAAATACCACAGCAGAGTCATTAAATAATGCCGCAGAGACCTTAAATAATGCAGCATATTCCTTAAATAATGCAGCAGAGTCCTTTAATAATGCAATAAAGTCCTTAAATAATGCAGCAGAGTCCTTAAATAATGCAGCAACGTGCTTAATAATGCAGCTGTGTCCTTAAATAATGTAGCAACATCCTTAAATAATGCAGCAGAGTCCTTAAATACTGCATCAGCGTCCTTAAATAATGCAACAAATTCCTTAAATAATGCAGCAAAGTCCTTAAATAATGCAGCAGAGTCCTTAAATACAGCAGCATAGTCATTAAATAATTCAGCAAAGTCCTTAAATAATGCAGCAGAGTCCTTAAATAATGCAACAAAGTCCTTAAATAATGCAGCAGAGTCCTTAAATAATGCAACAAAGTCCTTAAATAATGCAGCAGATTAATTAAATTTCGCAGCAGCGTCCTTAAATAATGCATCAAAGTCCTTAAATAATGCAGCAGAGTCCTAAAATACCGCAGCAGAGTCCTTAAATAATGCAGCAGAGTGCTTACATAATGCAGCAGAGTCCTTAAATACCGCAGCAGAGTCATTAAATAATGCAGCAGAGTCCTTAAATAGTGCAGCAAATTCATTAAATAATGCACAGAGTCATTAAATAATGGAATAAAGTCCTTAAATAAAATTCAGCAACACCCTTAATAATGCAGCTGAGTCCTTAAATAATTCAGCAAAGTCCTTAAATAATGCAACAAAGTCCTTAAATAATGCAGCAGAGTCCTTAAATAATGCAACAAAGTCCTTAAATAATGCAGCAGAGTCCTTAAATAATGCAACAAACTCATTAAATAATGCAGCAAAGTACTTAAATAATGCAGCAAGTTCCTTAAATAATGCAGCAGAATCCTTAAATAATGCAATAAAGTCCTTAAATAATGCAGCAGAGTCCTTAAATAATGCAAAAAAATCCTTAAATAATGCAGCAGAATCCTTAAATAATGCAATAAAGTCATTAAATAATGCAGCAGAGTCCTTAAATAATGCAACAAAGTCCTTAAATTATGCAGCAGATTCCTTAAATTCTGCAGCAGCGTCCTTAAATAATGCATCAAAGTACTTAAATAATGCAGCAGAGTCGTTAAGTACCACAGGAGAGTCATTAAATAATGCAGCAGAGTCCTTAAATAATGAAGCATATTCCTTAAATAATGCAGCAGAGTCCTTAAATAATGCAATAAAGTCCTTAAATAATGCAGCAGAGTCCTTAAATAATGCAGCAATGTCCTTAATAATGCAGCTGAGTCCTTAAATAATGCAGCAACATCCTTAAATAATGCAGCAGAGTCCTTAAATACTGCATCAGCGTCCTTAAATAATGCAACAAAGTCCTTAAATAATGCAGCAAAGTCCTTAAATAATGCAGCAGAGTCCTTAAATACAGCAGCAGAGTCCTTAAATAATTCAGCAAAGTCCTTAAATAATGCAGCAAAATCCTTAAATAATGCAGCAGAGTCCTTAAATAATGCAACAAAGTCCTTAAATAATGCAGCAGAGTCCTTAAATAATGCAACAAAGTCCTTAAATAATGCACCAGAGTACTTAAATAATGCAGCAAAGTCCTTAAATAATGCAGCAGAGTCCTTAAATAATGCAACAAAGTCCTTAAATAATGCAGCAGAGTCCTTAAATAATGCAACAAAGTCCTTAAATAATGCAGCAGAGTCCTTAAATAATGCAGCAAAGTCCTTTAATAATGCAGCAGAGTCCTTAAACAATGCAGCACAGTCCTTAAATAATGCAACAAAGTCCTTAAATAATGCAGCAGAGTTCTTAAATAATGCAGCAAAGTCCTTAAATAATGCAGCAGAGTCCTTAAACAATGCAGCACAGTCCTTAAATAATGTAGCAAAGTCCTTAAATAATGCAGCAGAGTCCTTAAATACAGCAGCAGCGTCCTTAAATAGTTCAGCAAAGTCCTGAAATAATGCAGCAGAGTCCTTAAATAATGCAACAAAGTCCTTAAATAATGCAGCAGAGTCCTTAAATAATGCAACAAAGTCGTTAAATAATGCAGCAGAGTCCTTAAATACTGCAGCACAGACCTTAAATAATGCAGCAAAGTCCTTAAATAATGCAGCAGAGTCCTTAAATACTGCAGCAGAGACCTTAAATAATGCAGCAGAGTCCTTATATAATGCAGCAGAGTCCTAAAATACCGCAGCAGAGTCCTTAAATAATGCAGCAGAGTCCTTAAATAATGCAGCAAATTCATTAAATAATGCAGCAGAGTCCTTAAATAATGCAACAAAGTCCTTAAATCATGCAGCAGATTCCTTAAATTTCGCAGCAGCGTCCTTAAATAATGCATCAAAGTCCTTAAATAATGCAGCAGAGTCCTAAAATACCACAGCAGAGTCCTTAAATAATGCAGCAAAGTCCTTAAATAATGCAGCAGAGTGCTTACATAATGCAGCAGAGTCCTTAAATACCGCAGCAGAGTCATTAAATAATGCAGCAGAGTCCTTAAATAATGCAGCAAATTCATTAAATAATGCACAGAGTCATTAAATAATGCAATAAAGTCCTTAAATAAAATTCAGCAACACCCTTAATAATGCAGCTGAGTCCTTAAATAATTCAGCAAAGTCCTTAAATAATGCAACAGAGTCCTTAAATACCGCAGCAGCGTCCTTAAATAATGCAACAAAGTCCTTAAATAATGCAGCAGAGTCCTTAAATA
This sequence comes from Phyllobates terribilis, assembly GCF_046119375.1. NCBI lineage: Eukaryota > Metazoa > Chordata > Amphibia > Anura > Dendrobatidae > Phyllobates > Phyllobates terribilis. Next base: position 2,207,304 of record NW_027363072.1, on the reverse strand, counting down.
ATGCAACAAAGTCCTTAAATAATGCAGCAGAGTCCTTAAATAATGCAACAAACTCATTAAATAATGCAGCAAAGTCCTTAAATAATGCAATAAATTCCTTAAATAATGCAGCAGAGTCCTTAAATAATGCAAAAAAATCCTTAAATAATGCAGCAGAATCCTTAAATAATGCAATAAAGTCATTAAATAATGCAGCAGAGTCCTTAAATAATGCAACAAAGTCCTTAAATAATGCAGCAGATTCCTTAAATTCTGCAGCAGCGTCCTTAAATAATGCGTCAATGTCCTTAAATAATGCAGCAGAGTCCTTAAATACCACAGCAGAGTCATTAAATAATGCAGCAGAGTCCTTAAATAATGCAGCATATTCCTTAAATAATGCAGCAGAGTCTTTAAATAATGCAATAAAGTCCTTAAATAATGCAGCAGAGTCCTTAAATAATGCAGCAACGTCCTTAATAATGCAGCTGAGTCCTTAAATAATGCAGCAACATCCTTAAATAATGCAGCAGAGTCCTTAAATACTGCATCAGTGTCCTTAAATAATGCAGCAAAGTCCTTAAATAATGCAGCAGAGTCCTTAAATACAGCAGCAGAGTCCTTAAATAATTCAGCAAAGTCCTTAAATAATGCAGCAGAGTCCTTAAATAGTGCAACAAAGTCCTTAAATAATGCAGTAGAGTCCTTAAATAATGCAACAAAGTCCTTAAATAATGCAGCAGAGTCCTTAAATACTGCAGCAGAGACCTTAAATAATGCAGCAAAATCCTTAAATAATGCAGCAGAGTCCTTATATAGTGCAGCAGAGTCCTAAAATACTGCAGCAGAGTCCTTAAATAATGCAGCAGAGTCCTTAAATAATGCAGCAGAGTCCTTAAATACTGCAGCAGAGTCCTTAAATAATGCAGCAAAGTCCTTAAATAATGCAGCAGAGTCATTAAATTCCGCAGCAGAGTCATTAAATAATGCAACAAAGTCCTTAAATAATGCAGCAGAGTCCTTAAATAATGCATCAAATTCCTTAAATAATGCAGCAGAATCCTTAAATAATGCAATAAAGTCCTTAATTAATGCAGCAACGTCCTTAATAATACAGCAGAGTCCTTAAATAATGCAGCAAAGTCCTTAAATAATGCAGCAGAGTCTTTAAATAATGCAGCAAAGTCATTAAATAATGCAGCAGAGTCCTTAAATAATGCAAAAAAGTCCTTAAATAATGCATCAGATTCCTTAAATTCTGCAGCAGCGTCCTTAAATAATGCATCAAAGTCCTTAAATAATGCAGCAGAGTCCTTAAATACCACAGCAGAGTCATTAAATAATGCCGCAGAGACCTTAAATAATGCAGCATATTCCTTAAATAATGCAGCAGAGTCCTTTAATAATGCAATAAAGTCCTTAAATAATGCAGCAGAGTCCTTAAATAATGCAGCAACGTGCTTAATAATGCAGCTGAGACCTTAAATAATGTAGCAACATCCTTAAATAATGCAGCAGAGTCCTTAAATACTGCATCAGCGTCCTTAAATAATGCAACAAATTCCTTAAATAATGCAGCAAAGTCTTTAAATAATGCAGCAGAGTCCTTAAATACAGCAGCATAGTCATTAAATAATTCAGCAAAGTCCTTAAATAATGCAGCAGAGTCCTTAAATAATGCAACAAAGTCCTTAAATAATGCAGCAGAGTCCTTAAATAATGCAACAAAGTCCTTAAATAATGCAGCAGATTAATTAAATTTCGCAGCAGCGTCCTTAAATAATACATCAAAGTCCTTAAATAATGCAGCAGAGTCCTAAACTACCGCAGCAGAGTCCTTAAATAATGCAGCAAAGTCCTTAAATAATGCAGCAGAGTGCTTACATAATGCAGCAGAGTCCTTATATACCGCAGCAGAGTCATTAAATAATGCAGCAGAGTCCTTAAATAATGCAGCAAATTCATTAAATAATGCACAGAGTCATTAAATAATGCAATAAAGTCCTTAAATAAAATTCAACAACACCCTTAATAATGCAGCTGAGTCCTTAAATAATTCAGCAAAGTCCTTAAATAATGCAGCAGAGTCCTTAAATACCGCAGCAGCATCCTTAAATAATGCAACAAAGTCCATAAATAATGCAGCAGAGTCCTTAAATAATGCAACAAAGTCCTTAAATAATGCAGCAGAGTCCTTAAATAATGCAACAAACTCATTAAATAATGCAGCAAAGTACTTAAATAATGCAGCAAATTCCTTAAATAATGCAGCAGAATCCTTAAATAATGCAATAATGTCCTTAAATAATGCAGCAGAGTCCTTAAATAATGCAAAAAATTCCTTAAATAATGCAGCAGAATCCTTAAATAATGCAATAAAGTCCTTAAATAATGCAGCAGAGTCCTTAAATAATGCAATAAATTCCTTAAATAATGCAGCAGAATCCTTAAATAATGCAATAAAGTCATTAAATAATGCAGCAGAGTCCTTAAATAATGCAACAAAGTCCTTAAATAATGCTGCAGATTCCTTAAATTCTGCAGCAGTTTCCTTAAATAATGCATCAAAGTCCTTAAATAATGCAGCAGAGTCCTTAAATACCACAGCAGAGTCATTAAATAATGAAGCAGAGTCCTTAAATAATGCAGCATATTCCTTAAATAATGCAGCAGAGTCCTTAAATAATGCAATAAAGTCCTTAAATAATGCAGCAGAGTCCTTAAATAATGCAGCAACGTCCTTAATAATGCAGCTGAGTCCTTAAATAATGCAGCAACATCCTTAAATAATGCAGCAGAGTCCTTAAATACTGCATCAGCGTCCTTAAATAATGCAACAAAGTCCTTAAATAATGCAGCAAAGTCCTTAAATAATGCAGCAGAGACCTTAAATACAGCAGCAGAGTCCTTAAATAATTCAGCAAAGTCCTTAAATAATGCAGCAGAGTCCTTAAATAATGCAACAAAGTCCTTAAATAATGCAGCAGAGTCCTTAAATAATGCAACAAAGTCCTTAAATAATGCAGCAGAGTCGTTAAATACTGCAGCAGAGACCTTAAATAATGCAGCAAAATCCTTAAATAATGCAGCAGAGTCCTTATATAATGCAGCAGAGTCCTAAAATACCGCAGCAGAGTCCTTAAATAATGCAGCAGAGTCCTTAAATAATGCAGCAAATTCATTAAATAATGCAGCAGAGTCCTTAAATAATGCAACAAAGTCCTTAAATAATGCAGCAGATTCCTTAAATTTCGCAGCAGCGTCCTTAAATAATGCATCAAAGTCCTTAAATAATGAAGCAGAGTCCTAAAATACTGCAGCAGAGTCCTTAAATAATGCAGCAAAGTCCTTAAATAATGCAGCAGAGTGCTTACATAATGCAGCAGAGTCCTTAAATACCGCAGCAGAGTCATTAAATAATGCAGCAGAGTCCTTAAATAATGCAGCAAATTCATTAAATAATGCACAGAGTCATTAAATAATGCAATAAAGTCCTTAAATAAAATTCAGCAACACCCTTAATAATGCAGCTGAGTCCTTAAATAATTCAGCAAAGTCCTTAAATAATGCAGCAGAGTCCTTAAATACCGCAGCAGCGTCCTTAAATAATGCAACAAAGTCCTTAAATAATGCAGCAGAGTCATTAAATAATGCAACAAACTCATTAAATAATGCAGCAAAGTACTTAAATAATGCAGCAAATTCCTTAAATAATGCAGCAGAATCCTTAAATAATGCAATAAAGTCCTTAAATAAAGCAGCAGAATCCTTAAATAATGCAACAAAGTCCTTAAATAATGCAGCAACGTCCTTAATAATGCAGCAGAGTCCTTAAATAATGCAGCAAATTCCTTAAATAATGCAGCAGAGGCCTTAAATACCGAAGCAGCGTCCTTAAATAATGCAGCAAAGTCCTTAAATAATACAGAAGAGTCCTTAAATAAAGCAGCAGAGTGCTTAAATAATGCAGCAGAGTCCTTAAATACCGCAGCAGCGTCCTTAAATAATGCAACAAAGTCCTTAAATAATGCAGCAGACTCCTTAAATAATGCAACAAACTCCTTAAATAATGCAGCAGAGTACTTAAATAATGCAGCAAATTCCTTAAATAATGCAGCAGAATCCTTAAATAATGCAATAAAATCCTTAAATAATGCAGCAACGTCCTTAATAATGCAGCAGAGTCCTTAAATAATACAGCAAAGTCCTTAAATAATGCAGCAGAGGACTTAAATACTGCAGCAGCGTCCTTAAATAATGCAGCAGAGTCCTTAAATAATGCAACAAAGTCCTTAAATAATGCAGCAGAGTCCTTAAATAATGCAAAAAAATCCTTAAATAATACAGAAGAGTACTTAAATAATGCAGAAAAGTCGTTAAATAATGCAGCAGAGTCCTTAAATATTGCAACATAGTCCTTAAATAATGCAACAAAGTCCTTAAATAATGCAGCAGATTCCTTAAATTCTGCAGCAGCGTCCTTAAATAATGCATCAAAGTCCTTAAATAATGCAGCAGAGTCCTTAAATAATGCAGCAAAGTCCTTAAATAATGCAGCAGAGTCCTTAAATTCCGCAGCAGAGTCATTAAATAATGCAACAAAGTCCTTAATAATGCAGCAGAGCCCTTACATAATGCAGCAAATTCCTTAAATAATGCAGCAGAATCCTTAAATAATGCAATAAAGTCCTTATCTAATGCAGCAACGTTCTTAATAATGCAGCAGAGTCCTTAAATAATGCAGCAAAGTCATTAAATAATGCAGCAGAGTCCTTAATTAATGCAAAAAAGTCCTTAAATAATGCATCAGATTCCTTAAATTCTGCAGCAGCGTCCTTAAATAATGCATCAAAGTCCTCAAATAATGCAGCAGAGTCCTTAAATACCACAGCAGAGTCATTAAATAATGCCGCAGAGACCTTAAATAATGCAGCATATTCCTTAAATAATGCAGCAGAGTCCTTTAATAATGCAATAAAGTCCTTAAATAATGCAGCAGAGTCCTTAAATAATGCAGCAACGTGCTTAATAATGCAGCTGTGTCCTTAAATAATGTAGCAACATCCTTAAATAATGCAGCAGAGTCCTTAAATACTGCATCAGCGTCCTTAAATAATGCAACAAATTCCTTAAATAATGCAGCAAAGTCCTTAAATAATGCAGCAGAGTCCTTAAATACAGCAGCATAGTCATTAAATAATTCAGCAAAGTCCTTAAATAATGCAGCAGAGTCCTTAAATAATGCAACAAAGTCCTTAAATAATGCAGCAGAGTCCTTAAATAATGCAACAAAGTCCTTAAATAATGCAGCAGATTAATTAAATTTCGCAGCAGCGTCCTTAAATAATGCATCAAAGTCCTTAAATAATGCAGCAGAGTCCTAAAATACCGCAGCAGAGTCCTTAAATAATGCAGCAGAGTGCTTACATAATGCAGCAGAGTCCTTAAATACCGCAGCAGAGTCATTAAATAATGCAGCAGAGTCCTTAAATAGTGCAGCAAATTCATTAAATAATGCACAGAGTCATTAAATAATGGAATAAAGTCCTTAAATAAAATTCAGCAACACCCTTAATAATGCAGCTGAGTCCTTAAATAATTCAGCAAAGTCCTTAAATAATGCAACAAAGTCCTTAAATAATGCAGCAGAGTCCTTAAATAATGCAACAAAGTCCTTAAATAATGCAGCAGAGTCCTTAAATAATGCAACAAACTCATTAAATAATGCAGCAAAGTACTTAAATAATGCAGCAAGTTCCTTAAATAATGCAGCAGAATCCTTAAATAATGCAATAAAGTCCTTAAATAATGCAGCAGAGTCCTTAAATAATGCAAAAAAATCCTTAAATAATGCAGCAGAATCCTTAAATAATGCAATAAAGTCATTAAATAATGCAGCAGAGTCCTTAAATAATGCAACAAAGTCCTTAAATTATGCAGCAGATTCCTTAAATTCTGCAGCAGCGTCCTTAAATAATGCATCAAAGTACTTAAATAATGCAGCAGAGTCGTTAAGTACCACAGGAGAGTCATTAAATAATGCAGCAGAGTCCTTAAATAATGAAGCATATTCCTTAAATAATGCAGCAGAGTCCTTAAATAATGCAATAAAGTCCTTAAATAATGCAGCAGAGTCCTTAAATAATGCAGCAATGTCCTTAATAATGCAGCTGAGTCCTTAAATAATGCAGCAACATCCTTAAATAATGCAGCAGAGTCCTTAAATACTGCATCAGCGTCCTTAAATAATGCAACAAAGTCCTTAAATAATGCAGCAAAGTCCTTAAATAATGCAGCAGAGTCCTTAAATACAGCAGCAGAGTCCTTAAATAATTCAGCAAAGTCCTTAAATAATGCAGCAAAATCCTTAAATAATGCAGCAGAGTCCTTAAATAATGCAACAAAGTCCTTAAATAATGCAGCAGAGTCCTTAAATAATGCAACAAAGTCCTTAAATAATGCACCAGAGTACTTAAATAATGCAGCAAAGTCCTTAAATAATGCAGCAGAGTCCTTAAATAATGCAACAAAGTCCTTAAATAATGCAGCAGAGTCCTTAAATAATGCAACAAAGTCCTTAAATAATGCAGCAGAGTCCTTAAATAATGCAGCAAAGTCCTTTAATAATGCAGCAGAGTCCTTAAACAATGCAGCACAGTCCTTAAATAATGCAACAAAGTCCTTAAATAATGCAGCAGAGTTCTTAAATAATGCAGCAAAGTCCTTAAATAATGCAGCAGAGTCCTTAAACAATGCAGCACAGTCCTTAAATAATGTAGCAAAGTCCTTAAATAATGCAGCAGAGTCCTTAAATACAGCAGCAGCGTCCTTAAATAGTTCAGCAAAGTCCTGAAATAATGCAGCAGAGTCCTTAAATAATGCAACAAAGTCCTTAAATAATGCAGCAGAGTCCTTAAATAATGCAACAAAGTCGTTAAATAATGCAGCAGAGTCCTTAAATACTGCAGCACAGACCTTAAATAATGCAGCAAAGTCCTTAAATAATGCAGCAGAGTCCTTAAATACTGCAGCAGAGACCTTAAATAATGCAGCAGAGTCCTTATATAATGCAGCAGAGTCCTAAAATACCGCAGCAGAGTCCTTAAATAATGCAGCAGAGTCCTTAAATAATGCAGCAAATTCATTAAATAATGCAGCAGAGTCCTTAAATAATGCAACAAAGTCCTTAAATCATGCAGCAGATTCCTTAAATTTCGCAGCAGCGTCCTTAAATAATGCATCAAAGTCCTTAAATAATGCAGCAGAGTCCTAAAATACCACAGCAGAGTCCTTAAATAATGCAGCAAAGTCCTTAAATAATGCAGCAGAGTGCTTACATAATGCAGCAGAGTCCTTAAATACCGCAGCAGAGTCATTAAATAATGCAGCAGAGTCCTTAAATAATGCAGCAAATTCATTAAATAATGCACAGAGTCATTAAATAATGCAATAAAGTCCTTAAATAAAATTCAGCAACACCCTTAATAATGCAGCTGAGTCCTTAAATAATTCAGCAAAGTCCTTAAATAATGCAACAGAGTCCTTAAATACCGCAGCAGCGTCCTTAAATAATGCAACAAAGTCCTTAAATAATGCAGCAGAGTCCTTAAATAATGCAACAAAGTCCTTAAATAATGCAGCAGAGTCCTTAAATAATGCAACAAACTCATTAAATAATGCAGCAAAGTCCTTAAATAATGCAATAAATTCCTTAAATAATGCAGCAGAGTCCTTAAATAATGCAAAAAAATCCTTAAATAATGCAGCAGAATCCTTAAATAATGCAATAAAGTCATTAAATAATGCAGCAGAGTCCTTAAATAATGCAACAAAGTCCTTAAATAATGCAGCAGATTCCTTAAATTCTGCAGCAGCGTCCTTAAATAATGCGTCAATGTCCTTAAATAATGCAGCAGAGTCCTTAAATACCACAGCAGAGTCATTAAATAATGCAGCAGAGTCCTTAAATAATGCAGCATATTCCTTAAATAATGCAGCAGAGTCTTTAAATAATGCAATAAAGTCCTTAAATAATGCAGCAGAGTCCTTAAATAATGCAGCAACGTCCTTAATAATGCAGCTGAGTCCTTAAATAATGCAGCAACATCCTTAAATAATGCAGCAGAGTCCTTAAATACTGCATCAGTGTCCTTAAATAATGCAGCAAAGTCCTTAAATAATGCAGCAGAGTCCTTAAATACAGCAGCAGAGTCCTTAAATAATTCAGCAAAGTCCTTAAATAATGCAGCAGAGTCCTTAAATAGTGCAACAAAGTCCTTAAATAATGCAGTAGAGTCCTTAAATAATGCAACAAAGTCCTTAAATAATGCAGCAGAGTCCTTAAATACTGCAGCAGAGACCTTAAATAATGCAGCAAAATCCTTAAATAATGCAGCAGAGTCCTTATATAGTGCAGCAGAGTCCTAAAATACTGCAGCAGAGTCCTTAAATAATGCAGCAGAGTCCTTAAATAATGCAGCAGAGTCCTTAAATACTGCAGCAGAGTCCTTAAATAATGCAGCAAAGTCCTTAAATAATGCAGCAGAGTCATTAAATTCCGCAGCAGAGTCATTAAATAATGCAACAAAGTCCTTAAATAATGCAGCAGAGTCCTTAAATAATGCATCAAATTCCTTAAATAATGCAGCAGAATCCTTAAATAATGCAATAAAGTCCTTAATTAATGCAGCAACGTCCTTAATAATACAGCAGAGTCCTTAAATAATGCAGCAAAGTCCTTAAATAATGCAGCAGAGTCTTTAAATAATGCAGCAAAGTCATTAAATAATGCAGCAGAGTCCTTAAATAATGCAAAAAAGTCCTTAAATAATGCATCAGATTCCTTAAATTCTGCAGCAGCGTCCTTAAATAATGCATCAAAGTCCTTAAATAATGCAGCAGAGTCCTTAAATACCACAGCAGAGTCATTAAATAATGCCGCAGAGACCTTAAATAATGCAGCATATTCCTTAAATAATGCAGCAGAGTCCTTTAATAATGCAATAAAGTCCTTAAATAATGCAGCAGAGTCCTTAAATAATGCAGCAACGTGCTTAATAATGCAGCTGAGTCCTTAAATAATGTAGCAACATCCTTAAATAATGCAGCAGAGTCCTTAAATACTGCATCAGCGTCCTTAAATAATGCAACAAATTCCTTAAATAATGCAGCAAAGTCTTTAAATAATGCAGCAGAGTCCTTAAATACAGCAGCATAGTCATTAAATAATTCAGCAAAGTCCTTAAATAATGCAGCAGAGTCCTTAAATAATGCAACAAAGTCCTTAAATAATGCAGCAGAGTCCTTAAATAATGCAACAAAGTCCTTAAATAATGCAGCAGATTAATTAAATTTCGCAGCAGCGTCCTTAAGTAATGCATCAAAGTCCTTAAATAATGCAGCAGAGTCCTAAAATACCGCAGCAGAGTCCTTAAATAATGCAGCAGAGTGCTTACATAATGCAGCAGAGTCCTTAAATACCGCAGCAGAGTCATTAAATAATGCAGCAGAGTCCTTAAATAGTGCAGCAAATTCATTAAATAATGCACAGAGTCATTAAATAATGGAATAAAGTCCTTAAATAAAATTCAGCAACACCCTTAATAATGCAGCTGAGTCCTTAAATAATTCAGCAAAGTCCTTAAATAATGCAGCAGAGTCCTTAAATACTGCAGCAGCGTCCTTAAATAATGCAACAAAGTCCTTAAATAATGCAGCAGAGTCCTTAAATAATGCAACAAAGTCCTTAAATAATGCAGCAGAGTCCTTAAATAATGCAACAATCTCATTAAATAATGCAGCAAAGTACTTAAATAATGCAGCAAGTTCCTTAAATAATGCAGCAGAATCCTTAAATAATGCAATAAAGTCCTTAAATAATGCAGCAGAGTCCTTAAATAATGCAAAAAAATCCTTAAATAATGCAGCAGAATCCTTAAATAATGCAATAAAGTCATTAAATAATGCAGCAGAGTCCTTAAATAATGCAACAAAGTCCTTAAATTATGCAGCAGATTCCTTAAATTCTGCAGCAGCGTCCTTAAATAATGCATCAAAGTACTTAAATAATGCAGCAGAGTCGTTAAGTACCACAGGAGAGTCATTAAATAATGCAGCAGAGTCCTTAAATAATGAAGCATATTCCTTAAATAATGCAGCAGAGTCCTTAAATAATGCAATAAAGTCCTTAAATAATGCAGCAGAGTCCTTAAATAATGCAGCAATGTCCTTAATAATGCAGCTGAGTCCTTAAATAATGCAGCAACATCCTTAAATAATGCAGCAGAGTCCTTAAATACTGCATCAGCGTCCTTAAATAATGCAAAAAAGTCCTTAAATAATGCAGCAAAGTCCTTAAATAATGCAGCAGAGTCCTTAAATACAGCAGCAGAGTCCTTAAATAATTCAGCAAAGTCCTTAAATAATGCAGCAAAATCCTTAAATAATGCAGCAGAGTCCTTAAATAATGCAGCAGAGTCCTTAAATACTGCAGCAGAGACCTTAAATAATGCAGCAAAATCCTTAAATAATGCATCAGAGTCCTTAAATACCGCAGCAGCGTCCTTAAATAATGCAACAACGTCCTTAAATAATGCAGGAGAGTCCTTAAATAATGCAACAAAGTCCTTAAATAATGCAGCAGAGTCCTTAAATAATGCAACAAACTCCTTAAATAATGCAGCAAAGTACTTAAATAATGCAGCAAATTCCTTAAATAATGCAGCAGAATCCTTAAATAATGCAATAAAGTCCTTAAATAATGCAGCAACGTCCTTAATAATGCAGCAGAGTCCTTAAATAATGCAGCAAAGTCCTTAAATAATGCAGCGGAGGCCTTAAATACTGCTGCAGCATCCTTAAATAATGCAGCAGAGTCCTTAAATAATGCAACAAAGTCCTTAAATAATGCAGCAGAGTCCTTAAACAATGCAGCGAGGTCCTTAAATAATGCAACAAAGTCCTTAAATAATGCAGCAGATTCCTTAAATTCTGCAGCAGCGATCTTAAATAATGCATCAAAGTCCTTAAATAATGCAGCAGAGTCCTTAAATACTGCATCAGAGTCCTTAAATAATGCAGCAAAGTCCTTAAATAATGCAGCAGAGTCCTTAAATAATGCAGCAAAGTCATTAAATAATGCAGCAGAGTCCTTAAATAATGCAACAAAGTCCTTAAATAATGCAGCAGATTCCTTAAATTCTGCAGCAGCGTCCTTAAATAATGCATCAAAATCCTTAAATAATGCAGCAGAGTCCTTAAATACCACAGCAGAGTCCTTAAATAATGCAGCAGAGTCCTTAAATAATGCAGCATATTCCTTAAATAATGCAGCAGAGTCCTTAAATAATGCAATAAAGTCCTTAAATAATGCAGCAGAGTCCTTAAATAATGCAGCAACTTTCTTAATAATGCAGCTGAGTCCTTAAATAATGCAGCAACATCCTTAAATAATGCAGCAGAGTCCTTAAATACTGCATCAGCGTCCTTAAATAATGCAGCAGAGTCCTTAAATAATGCAACAAAGTCCTTAAATAATGCAGCAGAGTCCTTAAATACTGCAGCAGAGACCTTAAATAATGCAGCAAAATCCTTAAATAATGCAGCAGAGTCCTTATATAGTGCAGCAGAGTCCTAAAATACTGCAGCAGAGTCCTTAAATAATGCAGCAGAGTCCTTAAATAATGCAGCAGAGTCCTTAAATACTGCAGCAGAGTCCTTAAATAATGCAGCAAAGTCCTTAAATAATGCAGCAGAGTCATTAAATTCCGCAGCAGAGTCATTAAATAATGCAACAAAGTCCTTAAATAATGCAGCAGAGTCCTTAAATAATGCATCAAATTCCTTAAATAATGCAGCAGAATCCTTAAATAATGCAATAAAGTCCTTAATTAATGCAGCAACGTCCTTAATAATACAGCAGAGTCCTTAAATAATGCAGCAAAGTCCTTAAATAATGCAGCAGAGTCTTTAAATAATGCAGCAAAGTCATTAAATAATGCAGCAGAGTCCTTAAATAATGCAACAAAGTCCTTAAATAATGCATCAGATTCCTTAAATTCTGCAGCAGCGTCCTTAAATAATGCATCAAAGTCCTTAAATAATGCAGCAGAGTCCTTAAATACCACAGCAGAGTCATTAAATAATGCCGCAGAGACCTTAAATAATGCAGCATATTCCTTAAATAATGCAGCAGAGTCCTTTAATAATGCAATAAAGTCCTTAAATAATGCAGCAGAGTCCTTAAATAATGCAGCAACGTGCTTAATAATGCAGCTGAGTCCTTAAATAATGTAGCAACATCCTTAAATTTTGCAGCAGAGTCCTTAAATACTGCATCAGCGTCCTTAAATAATGCAACAAATTCCTTAAATAATGCAGCAAAGTCCTTAAATAATGCAGCAGAGTCCTTAAATACAGCAGCATAGTCATTAAATAATTCAGCAAAGTCCTTAAATAATGCAGCAGAGTCCTTAAATAATGCAACAAAGTCCTTAAATAATGCAGCAGAGTCCTTAAATAATGCAACAAAGTCCTTAAATAATGCAGCAGATTCTTTAAATTTCGCAGCAGCGTCCTTAAATAATGCATCAAAGTCCTTAAATAATGCAGCAGAGTCCTAAAATACCGCAGCAGAGTCCTTAAATAATGCAGCAAAGTCCTTAAATAATGCAGCAGAGTGCTTACATAATGCAGCAGAGTCCTTAAATACCGCAGCAGAGTCATTAAATAATGCAGCAGAGTCCTTAAATAGTGCAGCAAATTCATTAAATAATGCACAGAGTCATTAAATAATGGAATAAAGTCCTTAAATAAAATTCAGCAACACCCTTAATAATGCAGCTGAGTCCTTAAATAATTCAGCAAAGTCCTTAAATAATGCAGCAGAGTCCTTAAATACTGCAGCAGCGTCCTTAAATAATGCAACAAAGTCCTTAAATAATGCAGCAGAGTCCTTAAATAATGCAACAAAGTCCTTAAATAATGCAGCAGAGTCCTTAAATAATGCAACAAACTCATTAAATAATGCAGCAAAGTACATAAATAATGCAGCAAGTTCCTTAAATAATGTGGCAGAATCCTTAAATAATGCAATAAAGTCCTTAAATAATGCAGCAGAGTCCTTAAATAATGCAAAAAAATCCTTAAATAATGCAGCAGAATCCTTAAATAATGCAATAAAGTCATTAAATAATGCAGCAGAGTCCTTAAATAATGCAACAAAGTCCTTAAATTATGCAGCAGATTCCTTAAATTCTGCAGCAGCGTCCTTAAATAATGCATCAAAGTACTTAAATAATGCAGCAGAGTCGTTAAATACCACAGCAGAGTCATTAAATAATGCAGCAGAGTCCTTAAATAATGAAGCATATTCCTTAAATAATGCAGCAGAGTCCTTAAATAATGCAATAAAGTCCTTAAATAATGCAACAGAGTCCTTAAATAATGCAGCAATGTCCTTAATAATGCAGCTGAGTCCTTAAATAATGCAGCAACATCCTTAAATAATGCAGCAGAGTCCTTAAATACTGCATCAGCGTCCTTAAATAATGCAACAAAGTCCTTAAATAATGCAGCAAAGTCCTTAAATAATGCAGCAGAGTCATTAAATAATACAGCAGAGTCCTTAACTAATGCAGCAAATTTCTTAAATAATGCACAGAGTCCTTAAATAATGCAATAAATTCCTTAAATAAAATGCAGCAACGCCCTTAATAATGCAGCTGAGTCCTTAAATAATGCAGCAAAGTCCTTAAATAATGCAGCAGAGTCCTTAAATACCGCAGCAGCGTCTTTAAATAATGCAACAAAGTCCTTAAATAATGCAGCAGAGTCCTTAAATAATGCAACAAAGTCCTTAAATAATGCAGCAGAGTCCTTAAATAATGCAACAAACTCATTAAATATTGCAGCAAAGTACTTAAACATTGCAGCAAATTCCTTAAATAATGCAGCAGAATCCTTAAATAATGCAATAATTTCCTTAAATAATGCAGCAACATCCTTAATAATGCAGCAGAGTCCTTAAATAATGCAGCAAAGTCCTTAAATAATGCAGCAGAGGCCTTAAATACTGCAGCAGCATCCTTAAATAATGCAGCAGAGTCCTTAAATAATGCAGCAGAGTCCTTAAATAATGCAACAAAGTCCTTAAATAATGCAGCAGATTCCTTAAATTTCGCAGCAGCGTCCTTAAATAATACATCAAAGTCCTTAAATAATGCAGCAGAGTCCTAAACTACCGCAGCAGAGTCCTTAAATAATGCAGCAAAGTCCTTAAATAATGCAGCAGAGTGCTTACATAATGCAGCAGAGTCCTTATATACCGCAGCAGAGTCATTAAATAATGCAGCAGAGTCCTTAAATAATGCAGCGAATTCATTAAATAATGCACAGAGTCATTAAATAATGCAATAAAGTCCTTAAATAAAATTCAACAACACCGTTAATAATGCAGCTGAGTCCTTAAATAATTCAGCAAAGTCCTTAAATAATGCAGCAGAGTCCTTAAATACCGCAGCAGCATCCTTAAATAATGCAACAAAGTCCTTAAATAATGCAGCAGAGTCCTTAAATAATGCAACAAAGTCCTTAAATAATGCAGCAGAGTCCTTAAATAATGCAACAAACTCATTAAATAATGCAGCAAAGTACTTAAATAATGCAGCAAATTCCTTAAATAATGCAGCAGAATCCTTAAATAATGCAATAATGTCCTTAAATAATGCAGCAGAGTCCTTAAATAATGCAAAAAATTCCTTAAATAATGCAACAAACTCATTAAATATTGCAGCAAAGTACTTAAACATTGCAGCAAATTCCTTAAATAATGCAGCAGAATCCTTAAATAATGCAATAATTTCCTTAAATAATGCAGCAACATCCTTAATAATGCAGCAGAGTCCTTAAATAATGCAGCAGAGGCCTTAAATACTGCAGCAGCATCCTTAAATAATGCAGCAGAGTCCTTAAATAATGCAGCAGAGTCCTTAAATAATGCAACAAAGTCCTTAAATAATGCAGCAGATTCCTTAAATTTCGCAGCAGCGTCCTTAAATAATACATCAAAGTCCTTAAATAATGCAGCAGAGTCCTAAACTACCGCAGCAGAGTCCTTAAATAATGCAGCAAAGTCCTTAAATAATGCAGCAGAGTGCTTACATAATGCAGCAGAGTCCTTATATACCGCAGCAGAGTCATTAAATAATGCAGCAGAGTCCTTAAATAATGCAGCAAATTCATTAAATAATGCACAGAGTCATTAAATAATGCAATAAAGTCCTTAAATAAAATTCAACAACACCCTTAATAATGCAGCTGAGTCCTTAAATAATTCAGCAAAGTCCTTAAATAATGCAGCAGAGTCCTTAAATACCGCAGCAGCATCCTTAAATAATGCAACAAAGTCCTTAAATAATGCAGCAGAGTCCTTAAATAATGCAACAAAGTCCTTAAATAATGCAGCAGAGTCCTTAAATAATGCAACAAACTCATTAAATAATGCAGCAAAGTACTTAAATAATGCAGCAAATTCCTTAAATAATGCAGCAGAATCCTTAAATAATGCAATAATGTCCTTAAATAATGCAGCAGAGTCCTTAAATAATGCAAAAAATTCCTTAAATAATGCAGCAGAATCCTTAAATAATGCAATAAAGTCCTTAAATAATGCAGCAGAGTCCTTAAATAATGCAATAAATTCCTTAAATAATGCAGCAGAATCCTTAAATAATGCAATAAAGTCATTAAATAATGCAGCAGAGTCCTTAAATAATGCAACAAAGTCCTTAAATAATGCTGCAGATTCCTTAAATTCTGCAGCAGTTTCCTTAAATAATGCATCAAAGTCCTTAAATAATGCAGCAGAGTCCTTAAATACCACAGCAGAGTCATTAAATAATGAAGCAGAGTCCTTAAATAATGCAGCATATTCCTTAAATAATGCAGCAGAGTCCTTAAATAATGCAATAAAGTCCTTAAATAATGCAGCAGAGTCCTTAAATAATGCAGCAACGTCCTTAATAATGCAGCTGAGTCCTTAAATAATGCAGCAACATCCTTAAATAATGCAGCAGAGTCCTTAAATACTGCATCAGCGTCCTTAAATAATGCAACAAAGTCCTTAAATAATGCAGCAAAGTCCTTAAATAATGCAGCAGAGACCTTAAATACAGCAGCAGAGTCCTTAAATAATTCAGCAAAGTCCTTAAATAATGCAGCAGAGTCCTTAAATAATGCAACAAAGTCCTTAAATAATGCAGCAGAGTCCTTAAATAATGCAACAAAGTCCTTAAATAATGCAGCAGAGTCCTTAAATACTGCAGCAGAGACCTTAAATAATGCAGCAAAATCCTTAAATAATGCAGCAGAGTCCTTATATAATGCAGCAGAGTCCTAAAATACCGCAGCAGAGTCCTTAAATAATGCAGCAGAGTCCTTAAATAATGCAGAAAATTCATTAAATAATGCAGCAGAGTCCTTAAATAATGCAACAAAGTCCTTAAATAATGCAGCAGATTCCTTAAATTTCGCAGCAGCGTCCTTAAATAATGCATCAAAGTCCTTAAATAATGAAGCAGAGTCCTAAAATACTGCAGCAGAGTCCTTAAATAATGCAGCAAAGTCCTTAAATAATGCAGCAGAGTGCTTACATAATGCAGCAGAGTCCTTAAATACCGCAGCAGAGTCATTAAATAATGCAGCAGAGTCCTTAAATAATGCAGCAAATTCATTAAATAATGCACAGAGTCATTAAATAATGCAATAAAGTCCTTAAATAAAATTCAGCAACACCCTTAATAATGCAGCTGAGTCCTTAAATAATTCAGCAAAGTCCTTAAATAATGCAGCAGAGTCCTTAAATACCGCAGCAGCGTCCTTAAATAATGCAACAAAGTCCTTAAATAATGCAGCAGAGTCCTTAAATAATGCAACAAACTCATTAAATAATGCAGCAAAGTACTTAAATAATGCAGCAAATTCCTTAAATAATGCAGCAGAATCCTTAAATAATGCAATAAAGTCCTTAAATAATGCAGCAGAGTCCTTAAATAATGCAAAAAATTCCTTAAATAATGCAGCAGAATCCTTAAATAATGCAACAAAGTCCTTAAATAATGCAGCAACGTCCTTAAATAATACAGAAGAGTCCTTAAATAAAGCAGCAGAGTGCTTAAATAATGCAGCAGAGTCCTTAAATACAGCAGCAGCGTCCTTAAATAATGCAACAAAGTCCTTAAATAATGCAGCAGACTCCTTAAATAATGCAACAAACTCCTTAAATAATGCAGCAGAGTACTTAAATAATGCAGCAAATTCCTTAAATAATGCAGCAGAATCCTTAAATAATGCAATAAAATCCTTAAATAATGCAGCAACGTCCTTAATAATGCAGCAGAGTCCTTAAATAATACAGCAAAGTCCTTAAATAATGCAGCAGAGGACTTAAATACTGCAGCAGCGTCCTTAAATAATGCAGCAGAGTCCTTAAATAATGCAACAAAGTCCTTAAATAATGCAGCAGAGTCCTTAAATAATGCAAAAAATTCCTTAAATAATACAGAAGAGTACTTAAATAATGCAGAAAAGTCGTTAAATAATGCAGCAAAGTCCTTAAATATTGCAACATAGTCCTTAAATAATGCAACAAAGTCCTTAAATAATGCAGCAGATTCCTTAAATTCTGCAGCAGCGTCCTTAAATAATGCATCAAAGTCCTTAAATAATGCAGCAGAGTCCTTAAATAATGCAGCAAAGTCCTTAAATAATGCAGCAGAGTCCTTAAATTCCGCAGCAGAGTCATTAAATAATGCAACAAAGTCCTTAATAATGCAGCAGAGTCCTTAAATAATGCAGCAAATTCCTTAAATAATGCAGCAGAATCCTTAAATAATGCAATAAAGTCCTTATCTAATGCAGCAACGTTCTTAATAATGCAGAAGAGTCCTTAAATAATGCAGCAAAGTACTTAAATAATGCAGCAGAGGCCTTAAATACCGCAGCAGCATACATAAATAATGCAGCAAAGTCCTTAAATCGTTCAGCAGAGTCCTTAAATAATGCAACAAAGTCCTTAAATAATGCAGCAGAGTCCTTAAATAATGCAACAAAGTCCTTAAATAATGCACCAGAGTACTAAAATAATGCAGCAAAGTCCTTAAATAATGCAGCAGAGTCCTTAAATAATGCAACAAAGTCCTTAAATAATGCAGCAGGGTCCTTAAATAATGCAGCAGAGTCCTTAAATAATGCAACAAAGTCCTTAAATAATGCAGCAGAGTCCTTAAATAATGCAGCAGAGTCCTTAAACAATGCAGCACAGTCCTTAAATAATGCAGCAAAGTCCTTAAATAATGCAGCAGAGTCCTTAAATACAGCAGCAGCGTCCTTAAATAATTCAGCAAAGTCCTTAAATAATGCAGCAGAGTCCTTAAATAATGCAACAAAGTCCTTAAATAATGCAGCAGAGTCCTTAAATAATGCAACAAAGTCCTTAAAAAATGCAGCAGAGTCCTTAAATACTGCAGCAGAGTCCTTAAATAATGCAGCAAAGTCCTTAAATAATGCAGCAGAGTCCTTAAATTCCACAGCAGAGTCATTAAATAATGCAACAAAGTCCTTAAATAATGCACCAGAGTACTAAAATAATGCAGCAAAGTCCTTAAATAATGCAGCAGAGTCCTTAAATAATGCAACAAAGTCCTTAAATAATGCAGCAAATTCTTTAAATAATGAAGCATAATCCTTAAATAATGCAACAAAGTCCTTATCTAATGCAGCAACATCCTTAATAATGCAGCAGAGTTCTTAAATAATGCAGCAAAGTACTTAAATAATGCAGCAGAGGCCTTAAATACCGCAGCAGCATACTTAAATAATGCAGCAAAGTCCTTAAATAATGCAGCAGAGTCCTTAAATAATGCAACAAAGTCCTTAAATAATGCAGCAGAGTCCTTAAATAATGCAACAAAGTCCTTAAATAATGCACCAGAGTACTTAAATAATGCAGCAAAGTCCTTAAATAATGCAGCAGAGTCCTTAAATAATGCAACAAAGTCCTTAAATAATGCAGCAGAGTCCTTAAATAATGCAACAAAGTCCTTAAATAATGCAGCAGAGTCCTTAAATAATGCAGCAAAGTCCTTTAATAATGCAGCAGAGTCCTTAAACAATGCAGCACAGTCCTTAAATAATGCAACAAAGTCCTTAAATAATGCAGCAGAGTCCTTAAATAATGCAGCAAAGTCCTTAAATAATGCAGCAGAGTCCTTAAACAATGCAGCACAGTCCTTAAATAATGCAGCAAAGTCCTTAAATAATGCAGCAGAGTCCTTAAATACAGCAGCAGCGTACTTAAATAGTTCAGCAAAGTCCTTAAATAATGCAGCAGAGTCCTTAAATAATGCAACAAAGTCCTTAAATAATGCAGCAGAGTCCTTAAATAATGCAACAAAGTCGTTAAATAATGCAGCAGAGTCCTTAAATACTGCAGCACAGACCTTAAATAATGCAGCAAAGTCCTTAAATAATGCAGCAGAGTCCTTAAATACTGCAGCAGTGACCTTAAATAATGCAGCAGAGTCCTTATATAATGCAGCAGAGTCCTAAAATACCGCAGCAGAGTCCTTAAATAATGCAGCAGAGTCCTTAAATAATGCAGCAAATTCATTAAATAATGCAGCAGAGTCCTTAAATAATGCAACAAAGTCCTTAAATAATGCAGCAGATTCCTTAAATTTCGCAGCAGATTCCTTAAATAGTGCATCAAAGTCCTTAAATAATGCAGCAGAGTCCTAAAATACCGCAGCAGAGTCCTTAAATAATGCAGCAAAGTCCTTAAATAATGCAGCAGAGTGCTTACATAATGCAGCAGAGTCCTTAAATACCGCAGCAGAGTCATTAAATAATGCAGCAGAGTCCTTAAATAATGCAGCAAATTCATTAAATAATGCACAGAGTCATTAAATAATGCAATAAAGTCCTTAAATAAAATTCAGCAACACCCTTAATAATGCAGCTGAGACATAAAAAAATTCAGCAAAGTCCTTAAATAATGCAGCAGAGTCCTTAAATACCGCAGCAGCGTCCTTAAATAATGCAACAAAGTCCTTAAATAATGCAGCAGAGTCCTTAAATAATGCAACAAAGTCCTTAAATAATGCAGCAGAGTCCTTAAATAATGCAACAAACTCATTAAATAATGCAGCAAAGTCCTTAAATAATGCTGCAAATTCCTTAAATAATGCAGCAGAATCCTTAAATAATGCAATAAATTCCTTAAATAATGCAGCAGAGTCCTTAAATAATGCAAAAAAATCCTTAAATAATGCAGCAGAATCCTTAAATAATGCAATAAAGTCATTAAATAATGCAGCAGAGTCCTTAAATATTGCAACAAAGTCCTTAAATAATGCAGCAGATTCCTTAAATTCTGCAGCAGCGTCCTTAAATAATGCGTCAAAGTCCTTAAATAATGCAGCAGAGTCCTTAAATACCACAGCAGAGTCATTAAATAATGCAGCAGAGTCCTTAAATAATGCAGCATATTCCTTAAATAATGCAGCAGAGTCTTTAAATAATGCAATAAAGTCCTTAAATAATGCAGCAGAGTCCTTAAATAATGCAGCAACGTCCTTAATAATGCAGCTGAGTCCTTAAATAATGCAGCAACATCCTTAAATAATGCAGCAGAGTCCTTAAATACTGCATCAGTATCCTTAAATAATGCAGCAAAGTCCTTAAATAATGCAGCAGAGTCCTTAAATACAGCAGCAGAGTCCTTAAATAATTCAGCAAAGTCCTTAAATAATGCAGCAGAGTCCTTAAATAGTGCAACAAAGTCCTTAAATAATGCAGCAGAGTCCTTAAATAATGCAACAAAGTCCTTAACCCCTTCAGGACCCAGCCTATTTTGACCCTAAAGACCTTGGCATTTTTGTCAATTCTGACCAGTGTCCCTTTATGAATTAAAAACTCTGGAACACTTCAACGGATCCTAGCGATTCTGAGATTGTTTTTTCGTGACATATTGGGCTTCATGTTAGTATTAAATTTAGGTCGATAATATTTGCGTTTATTTGTGAAAAAATCAAAAATATGGGAAAAATTTTGAAAATTTTGCAATTTTCAAATTTTGAATTTTTATTCTGCTAAACTAGAGAGTGATGTGACACAAAATAGTTAATAAATAACATTTCCCACATGTCTACTTTACATCAGCACAATTTTGAAAAAAAAAAAAAAATTTTGTAGGAAGTTAGAAGGGTTCAAAGTTCATCAGCAAATTTTCTTTTTTCCAGCAAAATTTGCAAAGCCATTTTTTTTAGTGACCACATTTGAAGTCCCTTTGAGGGGTGTACATGACAGAAAACACCCAAAAGTGACACCATTCCAAAAACTGCACCCCTCAAGCTACTCAAAACTACATTCATGAAGATTATTAACCCTTCAGGTGCATCACAGGAACTAAAGCAAAATGGAAGAAAAAAATGAACATTTTAATTTTTCTAACAAAATTTTTTTTCTAGCCTAAATTTTTTAATTTTCACATGGGTAACAGGGTAAAATGCATCCTAAAATTTGTTGGCCATTTTCTCCTGAGTAAACCAATACCTCATAAGCCGAAATTGAAAAAGTGGAAAAAAAAATACTTTTTCATTTTTACGGATTAATTTGTGAAGCACCTGGGGGTTCCAAGTGCTCACTATGCATCTAGATAGGTGCCTTGGGGGGTCTAGTTTCCAAAATGGGGTCACTTGTGGGGGAGCTCCAATGTTTTGGCACACAGGGCCTCTCCAAACGCAACATGGTGTCCGCTAACAATTTGAGCCGAAATTGTTAGCGGACACCATGTTGCGTTTAAAGAGCTCCTGTGTGCCTAAACATTGGAGCTCCCCCATAAGTGACCCCATTTTGGAAACTAGACCCCCCAAGGCACCTATCTAGATGCATAGTGAGCACTTGGAACCCCCAGGTGCTTCACAAATTGATTCGTAAATATGAAAAAGTGGAAAAAAAAATACTTTTTCATTTTTACGGATTAATTTGTGAAGCACCTGGGGGTTCCAAGTGCTCACTATGCATCTAGATAGGTGCCTTGGGGGGTCTAGTTTCCAAAATGGGGTCACTTGTGGGGGAGCTCCAATGTTTTGGCACACAGGGCCTCTCCAAACGCAACATGGTGTCCGCTAACAATTTGAGCCGAAATTGTTAGCGGACACCATGTTGCGTTTAAAGAGCTCCTGTGTGCCTAAACATTGGAGCTCCCCCATAAGTGACCCCATTTTGGAAACTAGACCCCCCAAGGCACCTATCTAGATGCATAGTGAGCACTTGGAACCCCCAGGTGCTTCACAAATTGATTCGTAAATATGAAAAAGTGGAAAAAAAAATACTTTTTCATTTTTACGGATTAATTTGTGAAGCACCTGGGGGTTCCAAGTGCTCACTATGCATCTAGATAGGTGCCTTGGGGGGTCTAGTTTCCAAAATGGGGTCACTTGTGGGGGAGCTCCAATGTTTTGGCACACAGGGCCTCTCCAAACGCAACATGGTGTCCGCTAACAATTTGAGCCGAAATTGTTAGCGGACACCATGTTGCGTTTAAAGAGCTCCTGTGTGCCTAAACATTGGAGCTCCCCCATAAGTGACCCCATTTTGGAAACTAGACCCCCCAAGGCACCTATCTAGATGCATAGTGAGCAGTTGGAACCCCCAGGTGCTTCACAAATTGATTCGTAAAAATGAAAAAGTGGAAAAAAAATACTTTTTCATTTTTACGGATTAATTTGTGTAGCACCTGGGGGTTTCAAGTGTTCACAATGCATCTAGATAGGTGCCTTGGGGGGTCTAGTTTCCAAAATGGGGTCACTTGTGGGGATGCTCCAATGTTTCGGCACACAGGGGCTGTCCAAACACGACATGGTGTCCGCTAACAAATTGGAACCATGTTGTGTTTGGAGAGCACCTGTGTGTGTAAACATTGGAGCTCCCCCATAAGTGACCCCATTTTGGAAACTAGATCCCCCAAGGCACCTATCTAGATGCATAGTGAGCAGTTGGAACCCCCAGGTGCTTCACAAATTGATTCGTAAAAATGAAAAAGTGGAAAAAAAATACTTTTTCATTTTTACGAATCAATTTGTGAAGCACTTGGGGGTTCCAAGTGCTCACTATGCATCTAGATAGGTGCCTTGGGGGTTCTAGTTTCCAAAATGGGGTGACTTGTGGGGGAGCTCCAATGTTTCGGCACACAGGGGCTGTCCAAACACGACATGGTGTCCGCTAACAAATTGGAACCATGTTGCGTTTGGAGAGCCCCTGTGTGTAAACATTGAAGCTCCCCCACAAGTGACCCTATTTTGGAAACTAGACCCCCCAGGGAACTTATCTAGATGTAGTGTATGTGAGTTTGGTGTGTGGTGTGGTGTATACACCACACACACACACAAACAACCTCACATACACTACAACACACACACCAACCTGACATAGGTTGGTGTGTGTTGTAGTGTACGTGAGGTTGTTGTGTGTGTGCGTGATGTTTTGTATGTCATGCTAGTGTGGGTGAGTTCTGTAGGGAAGGTCAGGATGTGTTTAGTCCGGGGACATGTGATGAATTTTGAAACATTCATTCAAACACAGTCCCGGTTTATCAGGACACGTTTCACATTGGAAACGGGTGACCTTTCTTATCCCCCTTTTATGGCAGACCCGGCACCTTTTTCTTACCGTGACCTCACCAGGAAAATGTTGCCCTGGTACCACACGGGAGACTCGAGTTCCAGGGGTGCTGGGGCCCGCTTCTTCTTCGCTTCTAAAAATCAGGGCCTTTATCACTGCCTCCTGGAAGTTGAGGAAGGTGTTGGTGGTCTGGCCTGCACATCGTGACAGCACGTATGCATTATACAGTGCCATTTGAACGATGTGCACGGCCAGTTTTTTATACCAGACTTTCGCCTTCCTCATCGCACTGTAGGGCTGGAGGACTTGATCAGAAAGATCAACTCCCCCCATGTGCTTGTTGTACCCCAGGGCACAGTCCGGTTTGCGGACCGGTGCTGGGGTACCTCTAACGTTGGTGGCCGTGGTGCCGGGACCATGGATTGTGGTCAAGAAAAAGACGTCCCTTTTGTCTTTGTACTTCACCACAACCATGTTGCCGCTACATTGAGCTCGGCTCTCACCCTTTGGGAAAACCTGCTCAATTAGCGTCAAAGGGAGACCCCTCTTGGTTCTGCGCACAGTACCGCAAGCGGCGGTAGCTCTGGCAGAGAGGGACTGAAATAGGGGAATGCTTGTATAAAAGTTATCAACGTATAGATGGTAACCTTTATCAAGCAGTGGGCGGATCAAATCCCACACTATTTTCCCACTTACCTTCAGAGCAGGTGGACATTCTGGGGGCTGAATCCTCGAATCCTTTCCTTCGTAAACTCTAAAGCTGTGAGTGTACCCTGAGGCACTCTCGCACAGCTTGTAGAGCTTTATTCCGTACCTGGCCCTCTTACTGGGCAGGTATTGTCGGAATTGAAGCCTCCCTTTGAAGTGGATGAGGGATTCATCCACAGAAATTTCCCTTTGGGGAACGTACACTTCAGCAAACTTGTTGCTGAAGTGTTCTATGACCGGACGAATTTTGAACAGTCTGTCAAAATTCGGGTCATCGCGGGGAAGGCTGTCCGTGTTATCCCTGAAATGCAAAAATTTGTGAATGACCTCAAATCTTTTGCGGGTCATCACCATTCCGAACACTGGAGTTTGATATAAAATATCGGTACTCCAGTATTGACGGATTTCTGGTTTCTTCACAATCCCCATGTGAAGTACCAGTCCCCAATATTTTAACATTTCTACTGAGTCAACGGGACTCCAAGTAGAAAACATTGAATTTGGGTTTGCAGACAAAAATTGTTGGGCGTAAATGTTAGTCTGCTCCACCATGAGACTGACAATGGCCTCAGAGAAATAGACTTTGAAAAAGTCTATTTCCCTGAGGTTTGCGGTCTCAAACTGGATTCCTGATTGGGGAAGGAAATCAGGAATCCGCGGAGCGTAATTTTCAGGGACGGGGGTCCACACCGGGGCACTGGTGCTAGGTTGGGCGTGACTAGCACCAGGTTGAGGGTTACTTACAGATGGCTGTGGGTCTTCTTCCACAGCCTCCGGACGATGCCTTGACCTCTGACGTCGTCTTGGTGCCGGCTCGGTGTCACTGGAGGAGGAAGAATGAGAGGAATAGAGGAACGTGGGGTCCTCTCCCTCACTATCAGCTTCGGAGGCAATAAATGAATATGCCTCCTCAGCTGAGTACGCCCTAGGGCGGGACGGGCGGGACATTTTGTGTGCTGTGGGGAAAAAAAAAATCTAAACTTTATTATTAGTATGAGTGTACGTGTGTATGTGTGAGTGCTTGGTGTAAATCACGTGTGGAGGCGTACGGGTCGCAGGAGGGGGCGCGCTCAGGCGTACGGGGCGCAGGAGGGGGCGTGCTCAGGCGTACGGGGCGCAGGAGGGGGCGCGCTCAGGCGTACGGGGCGCAGGAGGGGGCGTGCTCAGGCGTACGGGGCGCAGGAGGGGGCGTGCTCAGGCGTACGGGGCGCAGGAGGGGGCGCGCTCAGGCGTACGGGGCGCAGGAGGGGGCGTGCTCAGGCGTACGGGGCGCAGGAGGGGGCACGCTCAGGCGTACGGGGCGCAGGAGGGGGCGCGCTCAGGCGTACGGGGCGCAGGAGGGGGCGCGCTCAGGTGTACGGGGCGCAGGAGGGGGCGCGCTCAGGCGCACGGGGCGCAGGAGGGGGCGCGCTCAGGCGCACGGGGCGCAGGAGGGGGTGATCACTCGGACGGGGGAGGGGGCGGGTGATCACTGGGGGGGTGAGATCACTAGGACTGGGGGATGGTGGGTGAGATCACTAGGACTGGGGGATGATGGTGTGATTCCTGGGACTGGGGGATGGTGGTGTGATCACAGGCACAGGAGATTTACACTGAGTCTGCTGCTGCCTGTGATCACAGTCCACCGGCTGTCAGAAGGAGAGCAGCAGCCGGTGGATGAAGACGTGGGAGAGGGAGGGAGCGGAGGTCGGGGTACAGGTGAGAAATTGGGACTGGGGTGGAAGGGGGGTGGAAGGGGGGTGGAGGGGGGGTTGGGGGGGGAGTGGGGGCTGGAAATCTGATAAGGGGGGGGATACTACCGGCAGCGGATCAGCAGCGGAGGCAGCAGCGGGTGCAGGGGGTCGGCGGCAGATCAGCAGCGGTGGCAGCGGCGGGTGCAGAGGATCGGTGGCGGCGATGGAGGTGGCAGACGATCGGCGGCGGGGCAGATGATCTGTGGCAGCAGCGGATCGGCGTGACCAAACTCCTCTGGCTCCACGGAAGGGATGGAGCTGGAAAGTTTGGTCAGCCATAGTAAATACACCGCTCGACATCTGATTGGAGCTAGTGTCCATGTGACGCTAGCCCCCAATCAGATCTGGGGGGGTGACACAGAGGTGACACTCCCCCCAGCCAATGGCTGATGCTATAAGCATCAGGCCATGCCCAGAAAGTAAATATTTCACCAATTTCCATTGGTGAAATATTTCATTCATTCCGATTGGCAGTTTCACTAAAAGTGAAAGTGAAACTGCCAATCGGAGGGGTTTTAGGCACGGGGGGGTTAATCCACCCCCTGTGGGGTCAACTACAGGTTGTCTAGTTGCAGTAGCAACTGTGACACCTGAGCGACCCCGCTCGCGGGCGCTGCAGGGGCTCTTTCCCTCCATGTCACACACGCTGTGACACGGGTCGGGAACGAACTGTTTTCCATGTCACAAACGGTGTGACACGGGTCGGGAAGGGGTTAAATAATGCAGCAGAGTCCTTAAATACTGCAGCAGAGACCTTAAATAATGCAGCAAAATCCTTAAATAATGCAGCAGAGTCCTTATATAGTGCAGCAGAGTCCTAAAATACTGCAGCAGAGTCCTTAAATAATGCAGCAGAGTCCTTAAATAATGCAGCAGAGTCCTTAAATACTGCAGCAGAGTCCTTAAATAATGCAGCAAAGTCCTTAAATAATGCAGCAGAGTCATTAAATTCCGCAGCAGAGTCATTAAATAGTGCAACAAAGTCTTTAAATAATGCAGCAAAGTCATTAAATAATGCAGCAGAGTCCTTAAATAATGCAAAAAAA
This sequence comes from Phyllobates terribilis, assembly GCF_046119375.1. Taxonomy (NCBI): domain Eukaryota; kingdom Metazoa; phylum Chordata; class Amphibia; order Anura; family Dendrobatidae; genus Phyllobates; species Phyllobates terribilis. The sequence continues at coordinate 2,180,159 of NW_027363072.1, read as the reverse complement.
GTCCTTAAATAATGCATCAGATTCCTTAAATTCTGCAGCAGCGTCCTTAAATAATGCATCAAAGTCCTTAAATAATGCAGCAGAGTCCTTAAATACCACAGCAGAGTCATTAAATAATGCCGCAGAGACCTTAAATAATGCAGCATATTCCTTAAATAATGCAGCAGAGTCCTTTAATAATGCAATAAAGTCCTTAAATAATGCAGCAGAGTCCTTAAATAATGCAGCAACGTGCTTAATAATGCAGCTGAGTCCTTAAATAATGTAGCAACATCCTTAAATAATGCAGCAGAGTCCTTAAATACTGCATCAGCGTCCTTAAATAATGCAACAAATTCCTTAAATAATGCAGCAAAGTCCTTAAATAATGCAGCAGAGTCCTTAAATACAGCAGCATATTCATTAAATAATTCAGCAAAGTCCTTAAATAATGCAGCAGAGTCCTTAAATAATGCAACAAAGTCCTTAAATAATGCAGCAGAGTCCTTAAATAATGCAACAAAGTCCTTAAATAATGCAGCAGAGTCCTTAAATAATGCAACAAACTCATTAAATAATGCAGCAAAGTACTTAAATATTGCAGCAAATTCCTTAAATAATGCAGCGAAATCCTTAAATAATGCAATAATTTCCTTAAATAATGCAGCAACATCCTTAATAATGCAGCAGAGTCCTTAAATAATGCAGCAAAGTCCTTAAATAATGCAACAGAGGCCTTAAATACTGCAGCAGCATCCTTAAATAATGCAGCAGAGTCCTTAAATAATGCAGCAGAGTCCTTAAATAATGCAACAAAGTCCTTAAATAAAATGCAGCAACGCCCTTAATAATGCAGCCGAGTCCTTCAATAATGCAGCAAAGTCCTTAAATAATGCAGCAGAGTCCTTAAATACCGCAGCAGCGTCCTTAAATAATGCAAAAAAGTCCTTAAATAATGCAGCAAAGTCCTTAAATAATGCAACAAAGTCCTTAAATAATGCAGCAGAGTCCTTAAATAATGCAACAAACTCCTTAAATAATGCAGCAAAGAACTTAAATAATGCAGCAAATTCCTTAAATAATGCAGCAGAATCCTTAAATAATGCAATAAAGTCCTTAAATAATGCAGCAACGTCCTTAATAATGCAGCAGAGTCCTTAAATAATGCAGCAAAGTCCTTAAATAATGCAGCGGAGGCCTTAAATACTGCTGCAGCGTCCTTAAATAATGCAGCAGAGTCCTTAAATAATGCAACAAAGTCCTTAAATAATGCAGCAGAGTCCTTAAACAATGCAGCACAGTCCTTAAATAATGCAACAAAGTCCTTGAATAATGCAGCAGATTCCTTAAATGCTGCAGCATCGTCCTTAAATAATGCATGAAAGTCCTTAAATAATGCAGCAGAGTCCTTAAATACTGCAGCAGAGTCCTTAAATAATGCAGCAAAGTCCTTAAATAATGCAGCAGAGTCCTTAAATACCGCAGCAGAGTCATTAAATAATGCATCAAAGTCCTTAAATAATGCAGCAGAGTCCTTAAATAATGCATCAAATTCCTTAAATAATGCAGCAGAATCCTTAAATAATGCAATAAAGTCCTTAAATAATGCAGCAGATTCCTTAAATTCTGCAGCAGCGTCCTTAAATAATGCATCAAAGTCTTTAAATAATGCAGCAGAGTCCTTAAATACTGCAGCAGAGTCCTTAAATAATGAATCAAAGTCCTTAAATGATGCAGCAGAGACCTTAAATACCACAGCAGAGTCATTAAATAATGCAGCAGAGTCCTTAAATAATTCAGCAAAGTCCTTAAATAATGCAGCAGAGTCCTTAAATACCGCAGCAGCGTCCTTAAATAATGCAACAAAGTCCTTAAATAATGCAGCAGAGTCCTTAAATAATGCAACAAAGTCCTTAAATAATGCAGCAGAGTCCTTAAATAATGCAACAAACTCATTAAATAATGCAGCAAAGTACTTAAATAATGCAGCAAATTCCTTAAATAATGCAGCAGAATCCTTAAATATTGCAATAAAGTCCTTAAATAATGCAGCAGAGTCCTTAAATAATGCAAAAAATTCCTTAAATAATGCAGCAGAATCCTTAAATAATGCAATAAAGTCATTAAATAATGCAGCAGAGTCCTTAAATAATGCAACAAAGTCCTTAAATAATGCAGCAGATTCCTTAAATTCTGCAGCAGCGTCCTTAAATAATGCATCAAAGTCCTTAAATAATGCAGCAGAGTCCTTAAATACCACAGCAGAGTCATTAAATAATGCAGCAGAGTCCTTAAATAATGCCGCATATTCCTTAAATAATGCAGCAGAGTCCTTAAATAATGCAATAAAGTCCTTAAATAATGCAGCAGAGTCCTTAAATAATGCAGCAACGTCCTTAATAATGCAGCTGAGTCCTTAAATAATGCAGCAACATCCTTAAATAATGCAGCAGAGTCCTTAAATACTGCATCAGCGTCCTTAAATAATGCAACAAAGTCCTTAAATAATGCAGCAGAGTCCTTAAATACAGCAGCAGATTCCTTAAATAATTCAGCAAAGTCCTTAAATAATGCAGTAGAGTCCTTACATAATGCAACAAAGTCCTTAAATAATGCAGCAGAGTCCTTAAATAATGCAACAAAGTCCTTAAATAATGCAGCAGAGTCCTTAAATACTGCAGCAGAGACCTTAAATAATGCAGCAAAATCCTTAAATAATGCAGCAGAGTCCTTATATAATGCAGCAAATTCATTAAATAATGCAGCGGAGTCCTTAAATAATGCAACAAAGTCCTTAAATAATGCAGCAGATTCCTTAAATTTCGCAGCAGCGTCCTTAAATAATGCATTAAAGTCCTTAAATAACGCAGCAGAGTCCTAAAATACCGCAGCAGAGTCCTTAAATAATGCAGCAAAGTCTTTAAATAATGCAGCAGAGTGCTTACATAATGCAGCAGAGTCCTTAAATACCGCAGCAGAGTCATTAAATAATGCAGCAGAGTCCTTAAATAATGCAGCAAATTCACTAAATAATGCACAGAGTCATTAAATAATGCAATAAAGTCCTTAAATAAAATTCAGCAACACCCTTAATAATGCAGCTGAGTCCTTAAATAATTCAGCAAAGTCCTTAAATAATGCAGCAGAGTCCTTAAATACCGCAGCAGCGTCCTTAAATAATGCAACAAAGTACTTAAATAATGCAGCAGAGTCCTTAAATAATGCAACAAAGTCCTTAAATAATGCAACAAACTCATTAAATAATGCAGCAAAGTACTTAAATAATGCAGCAAATTCCTTAAATAATGCAACAGAATCCTTAAATAATGCAATAAAGTCCTTAAATAATGCAGCAGAGTCCTTAAATAATGCAAAAATTCCTTAAATAATGCATCAGAATCCTTAAATAATGCAACAAAGTCCTTAAATACTGCAGCAACGTCCTTAATAATGCAGCAGAGTCCTTAAATAATGCAGCAAATTCCTTAAATAATGCAGCAGAGGCCTTAAATACCGAAGCAGCGTCCTTAAATAATGCAGCAAAGTCCTTAAATAATGCAGAAGAGTCCTTAAATAATGCAACAAAGTCCTTAAATAATGCAGCAGAGTCCTTAAATAAAGCAGCAGAGTGCTTAAACAATGCAGCAGAGTCCTTAAATACCGCAGCAGAGTCATTAAATAATACAGCAGAGTCCTTAAATAAAGCAGCAGAGTGCTTAAATAATGCAGCAGAGTCCTAAAATACCGCAGCAGAGTCATTAAATAATACAGCAGAGTCCTTAAATAATGCAGCAAATTTCTTAAATAATGCACAGAGTCCTTAAATAATGCAATAAAGTCCTTAAATAAAATGCAGCAACGCCCTTAATAATGCAGCAGAGTCCTTAAATACCGCAGCAGCGTCTTTAAATAATGCAACAAAGTCCTTAAATAATGCAGCAGAGTCCTTAAATAATGCAACAAAGTCCTTAAATAATGCAGCAGAGTCCTTAAATAATGCAACAAACTCATTAAATAATGCAGCAAAGTACTTAAACATTGCAGCAAATTCCTTAAATAATGCAGCAGAATCCTTAAATAATGCAATAATTTCCTTAAATAATGCAGCAACATCCTTAATGATGCAGCAGAGTCCTTAAATAATGCAGCAAAGTCCTTAAATAATGCAGCAGAGGCCTTAAATACTGCAGCAGCATCCTTAAATAATGCAGCAGAGTCCTTAAATAATGCAGCAGAGTCCTTAAATAATGCAACAAAGTCCTTAAATAATGCAGCAGATTCCTTAAATTTCGCAGCAGCGTCCTTAAATAATACATCAAAGTCCTTAAATAATGCAGCAGAGTCCTAAACTACCGCAGCAGAGTCCTTAAATAATGCAGCAAAGTCCTTAAATAATGCAGCAGAGTGCTTACATAATGCAGCAGAGTCCTTAAATACCGCAGCAGAGTCATTAAATAATGCAGCAGAGTCCTTAAATAATGCAGCAAATTCATTAAATAATGCACAGAGTCATTAAATAATGCAATAAAGTCCTTAAATAAAATTCAACAACACCCTTAATAATGCAGCTGAGTCCTTAAATAATTCAGCAAAGTCCTTAAATAATGCAGCAGAGTCCTTAAATACCGCAGCAGCATCCTTAAATAATGCAACAAAGTCCTTAAATAATGCAGCAGAGTCCTTAAATAATGCAACAACGTCCTTAAATAATGCAGCAGATTCCTTAAATAATGCAACAAACTCATTAAATAATGCAGCAAAGTACTTAAATAATGCAGCAAATTCCTTAAATAATGCAGCAGAATCCTTAAATAATGCAATAATGTCCTTAAATAATGCAGCAGAGTCCTTAAATAATGCAAAAAATTCCTTAAATAATGCATCAGAATCCTTAAATAATGCAACAAAGTCGTTAAATAATGCAGCAACGTCCTTAAATAATGCAGCAGAGTCCTTAAATAATGCAGCAAATTCCTTAAATAATGCAGCAGAGGCCTTAAATACCGAAGCAGAGTCCTTAAATAATGCAGCAAAGTCCTTAAATAATGCAGAAGAGTCCTTAAATAATGTAACAAAGTCCTTAAATAATGCAGCAGAGTCCTTAAATAAAGCAGCAGAGTGCTTAAATATAGCAGCAGAGTCCTTAAATACCGCAGCAGAGTCATTAAATAATACAGCAGAGTCCTTAAATAAAGCAGCAGAGTGCTTAAATAATGCAGCAGAGTCCTAAAATAGCGCTGCAGAGTCATTAAATAATACAGCAGAGTCCTTAAATAATGCAGCAAATTTCTTAAATAATGCACAGAGTCCTTAAATAATGCAATAAAGTCCTTAAATAAAATGCAGCAACGCCCTTAATAATGCAGCTGAGTCCTTAAATAATGCAGCAAAGTCCTTAAATAATGCAGCAGAGTCCTTAAATACCACAGCAGCGTCTTTAAATAATGCAACAAAGTCCTTAAATAATGCAGCAGAGTCCTTAAATAATGCAACAAAGTCCTTAAATAATGCAGCAGAGTCCTTAAATAATGCAACAAACTCATTAAATAATGCAGCAAAGTACTTAAATATTGCAGCAAATTCCTTAAATAATGCAGCAGAATCCTTAAATAATGCAATAATTTCCTTAAATAATGCAGCAACATCCTTAATAATGCAGCAGAGTCCTTAAATAATGCAGCAAAGTCCTTAAATAATGCAACAGAGGCCTTAAATACTGCAGCAGCATCCTTAAATAATGCAGCAGAGTCCTTAAATAATGCAGCAGAGTCCTTAAATAATGCAACAAAGTCCTTAAATAAAATGCAGCAACGCCCTTAATAATGCAGCTGAGTCCTTCAATAATGCAGCAAAGTCCTTAAATAATGCAGCAGAGTCCTTAAATACCGCAGCAGCGTCCTTAAATAATGCAAAAAAGTCCTTAAATAATGCAGCAGAGTCCTTAAATAATGCAACAAAGTCCTTAAATAATGCAGCAGAGTCCTTAAATAATGCAACAAACTCCTTAAATAATGCAGCAAAGAACTTAAATAATGCAGCAAATTCCTTAAATAATGCAGCAGAATCCTTAAATAATGCAATAAAGTCCTTAAATAATGCAGAAACTTCCTTAATAATGCAGCAGAGTCCTTAAATAATGCAGCAAAGTCCTTAAATAATGCAGCGGAGGCCTTAAATACTGCTGCAGCGTCCTTAAATAATGCAGCAGAGTCCTTAAATAATGCAACAAAGTCCTTAAATAATGCAGCAGAGTCCTTAAACAATGCAGCACAGTCCTTAAATAATGCAACAAAGTCCTTAAATAATGCAGCAGATTCCTTAAATTCTGCAGCAGCGTCCTTAAATAATGCATGAAAGTCCTTAAATAATGCAGCAGAGTCCTTAAATACTGCAGCAGAGTCCTTAAATAATGCAGCAAAGTCCTTAAATCATGCAGCAGAGTCCTTAAATACCGCAGCAAAGTAATTAAATAATGCAACAAAGTCCTTAAATAATGCAGCAGAGTCCTTAAATAATGCATCAAATTCCTTAAATAATGCAACAGAATCCTTAAATAATGCAGCAAATTCCTTAAATAATTCAGCAGAATCCTTAAATATTGCAATAAAGTCCTTAAATAATGCAGCAGAGTCCTTAAATAATGCAAAAAATTCCTTAAATAATGCAGCAGAATCCTTAAATAATGCAATAAAGTCATTAAATAATGCAGCAGAGTCCTTAAATAATGCAACAAAGTCCTTAAATAATGCAGCAGATTCCTTAAATTCTGCAGCAGCGTCCTTAAATAATGCATCAAAGTCCTTAAATAATGCAGCAGAGTCCTTAAATACCACAGCAGAGTCATTAAATAATGCAGCAGAGTCCTTAAATAATGCCGCATATTCCTTAAATAATGCAGCAGAGTCCTTAAATAATGCAATAAAGTCCTTAAATAATGCAGCAGAGTCCTTAAATAATGCAGCAACGTCCTTAATAATGCAGCTGAGTCCTTAAATAATGCAGCAACATCCTTAAATAATGCAGCAGAGTCCTTAAATACTGCATCAGCGTCCTTAAATAATGCAACAAAGTCCTTAAATAATGCAGCAGAGTCCTTAAATACAGCAGCAGATTCCTTAAATAATTCAGCAAAGTCCTTAAATAATGCAGTAGAGTCCTTAAATAATGCAACAAAGTCCTTAAATAATGCAGCAGAGTCCTTAAATAATGCAACAAAGTCCTTAAATAATGCAGCAGAGTCCTTAAATACTGCAGCAGAGACCTTAAATAATGCAGCAAAATCCTTAAATAATGCAGCAGAGTCCTTATATAATGCAGCAGAGTCCTAAAATACCGCAGCAGAGTCCTTAAATAATGCAGCAGAGTCCTTAAATAATGCAGCAAATTCATTAAATAATGCAGCGGAGTCCTTAAATAATGCAACAAAGTCCTTAAATAATGCAGCAGATTCCTTAAATTTCGCAGCAGCGTCCTTAAATAATGCATCAAAGTCCTTAAATAACGCAGCAGAGTCCTAAAATACCGCAGCAGAGTCCTTAAATAATGCAGCAAAGTCTTTAAATAATGCAGCAGAGTGCTTACATAATGCAGCAGAGTCCTTAAATACCGCAGCAGAGTCATTAAATAATGCAGCAGAGTCATTAAATAATGCAGCAAATTCATTAAATAATGCACAGAGTCATTAAATAATGCAATAAAGTCCTTAAATAAAATTCAACAACACCCTTAATAATGCAGCTGAGTCCTTAAATAATTCAGCAAAGTCCTTAAATAATGCAGCAGAGTCCTTAAATACCGCAGCAGCATCCTTAAATAATGCAACAAAGTCCTTAAATAATGCAGCAGAGTCCTTAAATAATGCAACAACGTCCTTAAATAATGCAGCAGATTCCTTAAATAATGCAACAAACTCATTAAATAATGCAGCAAAGTACTTAAATAATGCAGCAAATTCCTTAAATAATGCAGCAGAATCCTTAAATAATGCAATAATGTCCTTAAATAATGCAGCAGAGTCCTTAAATAATGCAAAAAATTCCTTAAATAATGCATCAGAATCCTTAAATAATGCAACAAAGTCGTTAAATAATGCAGCAACGTCCTTAAATAATGCAGCAGAGTCCTTAAATAATGCAGCAAATTCCTTAAATAATGCAGCAGAGGCCTTAAATACCGAAGCAGAGTCCTTAAATAATGCAGCAAAGTCCTTAAATAATGCAGAAGAGTCCTTAAATAATGTAACAAAGTCCTTAAATAATGCAGCAGAGTCCTTAAATAAAGCAGCAGAGTGCTTAAATATAGCAGCAGAGTCCTTAAATACCGCAGCAGAGTCATTAAATAATACAGCAGAGTCCTTAAATAAAGCAGCAGAGTGCTTAAATAATGCAGCAGAGTCCTAAAATAGCGCTGCAGAGTCATTAAATAATACAGCAGAGTCCTTAAATAATGCAGCAAATTTCTTAAATAATGCACAGAGTCCTTAAATAATGCAATAAAGTCCTTAAATAAAATGCAGCAACGCCCTTAATAATGCAGCTGAGTCCTTAAATAATGCAGCAAAGTCCTTAAATAATGCAGCAGAGTCCTTAAATACCACAGCAGCGTCTTTAAATAATGCAACAAAGTCCTTAAATAATGCAGCAGAGTCCTTAAATAATGCAACAAAGTCCTTAAATAATGCAGCAGAGTCCTTAAATAATGCAACAAACTCATTAAATAATGCAGCAAAGTACTTAAATATTGCAGCAAATTCCTTAAATAATGCAGCAGAATCCTTAAATAATGCAATAATTTCCTTAAATAATGCAGCAACATCCTTAATAATGCAGCAGAGTCCTTAAATAATGCAGCAAAGTCCTTAAATAATGCAACAGAGGCCTTAAATACTGCAGCAGCATCCTTAAATAATGCAGCAGAGTCCTTAAATAATGCAGCAGAGTCCTTAAATAATGCAACAAAGTCCTTAAATAAAATGCAGCAACGCCCTTAATAATGCAGCTGAGTCCTTCAATAATGCAGCAAAGTCCTTAAATAATGCAGCAGAGTCCTTAAATACCGCAGCAGCGTCCTTAAATAATGCAAAAAAGTCCTTAAATAATGCAGCAGAGTCCTTAAATAATGCAACAAAGTCCTTAAATAATGCAGCAGAGTCCTTAAATAATGCAACAAACTCCTTAAATAATGCAGCAAAGAACTTAAATAATGCAGCAAATTCCTTAAATAATGCAGCAGAATCCTTAAATAATGCAATAAAGTCCTTAAATAATGCAGAAACTTCCTTAATAATGCAGCAGAGTCCTTAAATAATGCAGCAAAGTCCTTAAATAATGCAGCGGAGGCCTTAAATACTGCTGCAGCGTCCTTAAATAATGCAGCAGAGTCCTTAAATAATGCAACAAAGTCCTTAAATAATGCAGCAGAGTCCTTAAACAATGCAGCACAGTCCTTAAATAATGCAACAAAGTCCTTAAATAATGCAGCAGATTCCTTAAATTCTGCAGCAGCGTCCTTAAATAATGCATGAAAGTCCTTAAATAATGCAGCAGAGTCCTTAAATACTGCAGCAGAGTCCTTAAATAATGCAGCAAAGTCCTTAAATCATGCAGCAGAGTCCTTAAATACCGCAGCAAAGTAATTAAATAATGCAACAAAGTCCTTAAATAATGCAGCAGAGTCCTTAAATAATGCATCAAATTCCTTAAATAATGCAACAGAATCCTTAAATAATGCAGCAAATTCCTTAAATAATTCAGCAGAATCCTTAAATATTGCAATAAAGTCCTTAAATAATGCAGCAGAGTCCTTAAATAATGCAAAAAATTCCTTAAATAATGCAGCAGAATCCTTAAATAATGCAATAAAGTCATTAAATAATGCAGCAGAGTCCTTAAATAATGCAACAAAGTCCTTAAATAATGCAGCAGATTCCTTAAATTCTGCAGCAGCGTCCTTAAATAATGCATCAAAGTCCTTAAATAATGCAGCAGAGTCCTTAAATACCACAGCAGAGTCATTAAATAATGCAGCAGAGTCCTTAAATAATGCCGCATATTCCTTAAATAATGCAGCAGAGTCCTTAAATAATGCAATAAAGTCCTTAAATAATGCAGCAGAGTCCTTAAATAATGCAGCAACGTCCTTAATAATGCAGCTGAGTCCTTAAATAATGCAGCAACATCCTTAAATAATGCAGCAGAGTCCTTAAATACTGCATCAGCGTCCTTAAATAATGCAACAAAGTCCTTAAATAATGCAGCAGAGTCCTTAAATACAGCAGCAGATTCCTTAAATAATTCAGCAAAGTCCTTAAATAATGCAGTAGAGTCCTTAAATAATGCAACAAAGTCCTTAAATAATGCAGCAGAGTCCTTAAATAATGCAACAAAGTCCTTAAATAATGCAGCAGAGTCCTTAAATACTGCAGCAGAGACCTTAAATAATGCAGCAAAATCCTTAAATAATGCAGCAGAGTCCTTATATAATGCAGCAGAGTCCTAAAATACCGCAGCAGAGTCCTTAAATAATGCAGCAGAGTCCTTAAATAATGCAGCAAATTCATTAAATAATGCAGCGGAGTCCTTAAATAATGCAACAAAGTCCTTAAATAATGCAGCAGATTCCTTAAATTTCGCAGCAGCGTCCTTAAATAATGCATCAAAGTCCTTAAATAACGCAGCAGAGTCCTAAAATACCGCAGCAGAGTCCTTAAATAATGCAGCAAAGTCTTTAAATAATGCAGCAGAGTGCTTACATAATGCAGCAGAGTCCTTAAATACCGCAGCAGAGTCATTAAATAATGCAGCAGAGTCCTTAAATAATGCAGCAAATTCACTAAATAATGCACAGAGTCATTAAATAATGCAATAAAGTCCTTAAATAAAATTCAGCAACACCCTTAATAATGCAGCTGAGTCCTTAAATAATTCAGCAAAGTCCTTAAATAATGCAGCAGAGTCCTTAAATACCGCAGCAGCGTCCTTAAATAATGCAACAAAGTACTTAAATAATGCAGCAGAGTCCTTAAATAATGCAACAAAGTCCTTAAATAATGCAACAAACTCATTAAATAATGCAGCAAAGTACTTAAATAATGCAGCAAATTCCTTAAATAATGCAACAGAATCCTTAAATAATGCAATAAAGTCCTTAAATAATGCAGCAGAGTCCTTAAATAATGCAAAAATTCCTTAAATAATGCATCAGAATCCTTAAATAATGCAACAAAGTCCTTAAATACTGCAGCAACGTCCTTAATAATGCAGCAGAGTCCTTAAATAATGCAGCAAATTCCTTAAATAATGCAGCAGAGGCCTTAAATACCGAAGCAGCGTCCTTAAATAATGCAGCAAAGTCCTTAAATAATGCAGAAGAGTCCTTAAATAATGCAACAAAGTCCTTAAATAATGCAGCAGAGTCCTTAAATAAAGCAGCAGAGTGCTTAAACAATGCAGCAGAGTCCTTAAATACCGCAGCAGAGTCATTAAATAATACAGCAGAGTCCTTAAATAAAGCAGCAGAGTGCTTAAATAATGCAGCAGAGTCCTAAAATACCGCAGCAGAGTCATTAAATAATACAGCAGAGTCCTTAAATAATGCAGCAAATTTCTTAAATAATGCACAGAGTCCTTAAATAATGCAATAAAGTCCTTAAATAAAATGCAGCAACGCCCTTAATAATGCAGCAGAGTCCTTAAATACCGCAGCAGCGTCTTTAAATAATGCAACAAAGTCCTTAAATAATGCAGCAGAGTCCTTAAATAATGCAACAAAGTCCTTAAATAATGCAGCAGAGTCCTTAAATAATGCAACAAACTCATTAAATAATGCAGCAAAGTACTTAAACATTGCAGCAAATTCCTTAAATAATGCAGCAGAATCCTTAAATAATGCAATAATTTCCTTAAATAATGCAGCAACATCCTTAATAATGCAGCAGAGTCCTTAAATAATGCAGCAAAGTCCTTAAATAATGCAGCAGAGGCCTTAAATACTGCAGCAGCATCCTTAAATAATGCAGCAGAGTCCTTAAATAATGCAGCAGAGTCCTTAAATAATGCAACAAAGTCCTTAAATAATGCAGCAGATTCCTTAAATTTCGCAGCAGCGTCCTTAAATAATACATCAAAGTCCTTAAATAATGCAGCAGAGTCCTAAACTACCGCAGCAGAGTCCTTAAATAATGCAGCAAAGTCCTTAAATAATGCAGCAGAGTGCTTACATAATGCAGCAGAGTCCTTAAATACCGCAGCAGAGTCATTAAATAATGCAGCAGAGTCCTTAAATAATGCAGCAAATTCATTAAATAATGCACAGAGTCATTAAATAATGCAATAAAGTCCTTAAATAAAATTCAACAACACCCTTAATAATGCAGCTGAGTCCTTAAATAATTCAGCAAAGTCCTTAAATAATGCAGCAGAGTCCTTAAATACCGCAGCAGCATCCTTAAATAATGCAACAAAGTCCTTAAATAATGCAGCAGAGTCCTTAAATAATGCAACAACGTCCTTAAATAATGCAGCAGATTCCTTAAATAATGCAACAAACTCATTAAATAATGCAGCAAAGTACTTAAATAATGCAGCAAATTCCTTAAATAATGCAGCAGAATCCTTAAATAATGCAAAAATGTCCTTAAATAATGCAGCAGAGTCCTTAAATAATGCAAAAAATTCCTTAAATAATGCATCAGAATCCTTAAATAATGCAACAAAGTCGTTAAATAATGCAGCAACGTCCTTAAATAATGCAGCAGAGTCCTTAAATAATGCAGCAAATTCCTTAAATAATGCAGCAGAGGCCTTAAATACCGAAGCAGAGTCCTTAAATAATGCAGCAAAGTCCTTAAATAATGCAGAAGAGTCCTTAAATAATGTAACAAAGTCCTTAAATAATGCAGCAGAGTCCTTAAATAAAGCAGCAGAGTGCTTAAATAATGCAGCAGAGTCCTTAAATACCGCAGCAGAGTCATTAAATAATACAGCAGAGTCCTTAAATAAAGCAGCAGAGTGCTTAAATAATGCAGCAGAGTCCTAAAATAGCGCTGCAGAGTCATTAAATAATACAGCAGAGTCCTTAAATAATGCAGCAAATTTCTTAAATAATGCACAGAGTCCTTAAATAATGCAATAAAGTCCTTAAATAAAATGCAGCAACGCCCTTAATAATGCAGCTGAGTCCTTAAATAATGCAGCAAAGTCCTTAAATAATGCAGCAGAGTCCTTAAATACCACAGCAGCGTCTTTAAATAATGCAACAAAGTCCTTAAATAATGCAGCAGAGTCCTTAAATAATGCAACAAAGTCCTTAAATAATGCAGCAGAGTCCTTAAATAATGCAACAAACTCATTAAATAATGCAGCAAAGTACTTAAATATTGCAGCAAATTCCTTAAATAATGCAGCAGAATCCTTAAATAATGCAACAATTTCCTTAAATAATGCAGCAACATCCTTAATAATGCAGCAGAGTCCTTAAATAATGCAGCAAAGTCCTTAAATAATGCAACAGAGGCCTTAAATACTGCAGCAGCATCCTTAAATAATGCAGCAGAGTCCTTAAATAATGCAGCAGAGTCCTTAAATAATGCAACAAAGTCCTTAAATAAAATGCAGCAACGCCCTTAATAATGCAGCTGAGTCCTTCAATAATGCAGCAAAGTCCTTAAATAATGCAGCAGAGTCCTTAAATACCGCAGCAGCGTCCTTAAATAATGCAAAAAAGTCCTTAAATAATGCAGCAGAGTCCTTAAATAATGCAACAAAGTCCTTAAATAATGCAGCAGAGTCCTTAAATAATGCAACAAACTCCTTAAATAATGCAGCAAAGAACTTAAATAATGCAGCAAATTCCTTAAATAATGCAGCAGAATCCTTAAATAATGCAATAAAGTCCTTAAATAATGCAGAAACTTCCTTAATAATGCAGCAGAGTCCTTAAATAATGCAGCAAAGTCCTTAAATAATGCAGCGGAGGCCTTAAATACTGCTGCAGCGTCCTTAAATAATGCAGCAGAGTCCTTAAATAATGCAACAAAGTCCTTAAATAATGCAGCAGAGTCCTTAAACAATGCAGCACAGTCCTTAAATAATGCAACAAAGTCCTTAAATAATGCAGCAGATTCCTTAAATTCTGCAGCAGCGTCCTTAAATAATGCATGAAAGTCCTTAAATAATGCAGCAGAGTCCTTAAATACTGCAGCAGAGTCCTTAAATAATGCAGCAAAGTCCTTAAATCATGCAGCAGAGTCCTTAAATACCGCAGCAAAGTAATTAAATAATGCAACAAAGTCCTTAAATAATGCAGCAGAGTCCTTAAATAATGCATCAAATTCCTTAAATAATGCAACAGAATCCTTAAATAATGCAATAAAGTCCTTAAATAATGCAGCAGATTCCTTAAATTCTGCAGCAGCGTCCTTAAATAATGCATTAAAGTCCTTTATTAATGCAGCAGAGTCCTTAAATACTGCAGCAGAGTCCTTAAATAATGCATCAAAGTCCTTAAATGATGCAGCAGAGTCCTTAAATACCACAGCAGAGTAATTAAATAATGCAGCAGAGTCCTTAAATAATTCAGCAAAGTCCTTAAATAATGCAGCAGAGTCCTTAAATACCGCAGCAGCGTCCTTAAATAATGCAACAAAGTCCTTAAATAATGCAGCAGAGTCCTTAAATAATGCAACAAAGTCCTTAAATAATGCAGCAGAGTCCTTAAATAATGCAACAAACTCATTAAATAATGCAGCAAAGTACTTAAATAATGGAGAAAATTCCTTAAATAATGCAGCAGAATCCTTAAATAATGCAATAAAGTCCTTAAATAATGCAGCAGAGTCCTTAAATAATGCAAAAAATTCCTTAAATAATGCAACAGAATCCTTAAATAATGCAATAAAGTCATTAAATAATGCAGCAGAGTCCTTAAATAATGCAACAAAGTCCTTAAATAATGCAGGAGATTCCTTAAATTCTGCAGCTGCGTCCTTAAATAATGCATCAAAGTCCTTAAATAATGCAGCAGAGTCCTTAAATACCACAGCAGAGTCATTAAATAATGCAGCAGAGTCCTTAAATAATGCAGCATATTCCTTAAATAATGCAGCAGAGTCCTTAAATAATGCAGCAGAGTCCTTAAATAATGCAGCAGAGTGCTTACATAATGCAGCAGAGTCCTTATATACCGCAGCAGAGTCATTAAATAATGCAGCAGAGTCCTTAAATAATGCAGCAAATTCATTAAATAATGCACAGAGTCATTAAATAATGCAATAAAGTCCTTAAATAAAATTCAACAACACCCTTAATAATGCAGCTGAGTCCTTAAATAATTCAGCAAAGTCCTTAAATAATGCAGCAGGGTCCTTAAATACCGCAGAAGCATCCTTAAATAATGCAACAAAGTCCTTAAATAATGCAGCAGAGTCCTTAAATAATGCAACAAAGTCCTTAAATAATGCAGCAGAGTCCTTAAATAATGCAACAAACTCATTAAATAATGCAGCAAAGTACTTAAATAATGCAGCAAATTCCTTAAATAATGCAGCAGAATCCTTAAATAATGCAATAATTTCCTTAAATAATGCAGCAGAGTCCTTAAATAATGCAAAAAATTCCTTAAATAATGCATCAGAATCCTTAAATAATGCAACAAAGTCCTTAAATAATGCAGCAACATCCTTAATAATGCAGCAGAGTCCTTAAATAATGCAGCAAAGTCCTTAAATAATGCAGAAGAGTCCTTAAATAATGCAACAAAGTCCTTAAATAATGCAGCAGAGTCCTTAAATAAAGCAGCAGAGTGCTTAAATAATGCAGCAGAGTCCTTAAATACCGCAGCAGAGTCATTAAATAATACAGCAGAGTCCTTAAATAAAGCAGCAGAGTGCTTAAATAATGCAGCAGAGTCCTAAAATAACGCTGCAGAGTCATTAAATAATACAGCAGAGTCCTTAAATAATGCAGCAAATTTCTTAAATAATGCACAGAGTCCTTAAATAATGCAATAAAGTCCTTAAATAAAATGCAGCAACGCCCTTAATAATGCAGCTGAGTCCTTAAATAATGCAGCAAAGTCCTTAAATAATGCAGCAGAGTCCTTAAATACCGCAGCAGCGTCTTTAAATAATGCAACAAAGTCCTTAAATAATGCAGCAGAGTCCTTAAATAATGCAACAAAGTCCATAAATAATGCAGCAGAGTCCTTAAATAATGCAACAAACTCATTAAATAATGCAGCAAAGTACTTAAATATTGCAGCAAATTCCTTAAATAATGCAGCAGAATCCTTAAATAATGCAATAATTTCCTTAAATAATGCAGCAACATCCTTAATAATGCAGCAGAGTCCTTAAATAATGCAGCAAAGTCCTTAAATAATGCAACAGAGGCCTTAAATACTGCAGCAGCATCCTTAAATAATGCAGCAGAGTCCTTAAATAATGCAGCAGAGTCCTTAAATAATGCAACAAAGTCCTTAAATAAAATGCAGCAACGACCTTAATAATGCAGCCGAGTCCTTCAATAATGCAGCAAAGTCCTTAAATAATGCAGCAGAGTCCTTAAATACCGCAGCAGCGTCCTTAAATAATGCAAAAAAGTCCTTAAATAATGCAGCAAAGTCCTTAAATAATGCAACAAAGTCCTTAAATAATGCAGCAGAGTCCTTAAATAATGCAACAAACTCCTTAAATAATGCAGCAAAGTACTTAAATAATGCAGCAAATTCCTTAAATAATGCAGCAGAATCCTTAAATAATGCAATAAAGTCCTTAAATAATGCAGCAACGTCCTTAATAATGCAGCAGAGTCCTTAAATAATGCAGCAAAGTCCTTAAATAATGCAGCGGAGGCCTTAAATACTGCTGCAGCATCCTTAAATAATGCAGCAGAGTCCTTAAATAATGCAACAAAGTCCTTAAATAATGCAGCAGAGTCCTTAAACAATGCAGCGAGGTCCTTAAATAATGCAACAAAGTCCTTAAATAATGCAGCAGATTCCTTAAATTCTGCAGCAGCGATCTTAAATAATGCATCAAAGTCCTTAAATAATGCAGCAGAGTCCTTAAATACTGCAGCAGAGTCCTTAAATAATGCAGCAAAGTCCTTAAATAATGCAGCAGAGTCCTTAAATAATGCAGCAAAGTCATTAAATAATGCAGCAGAGTCCTTAAATAATGCAACAAAGTCCTTAAATAATGCAGCAGATTCCTTAAATTCTGCAGCAGCGTCCTTAAATAATGCATCAAAATCCTTAAATAATGCAGCAGAGTCCTTAAATACCACAGCAGAGTCATTAAATAATGCAGCAGAGTCCTTAAATAATGCAGCAGAGTCCTTAAATACCGCAGCAGCGTCCTTAAATAATGCAAAAAAGTCCTTAAATAATGCAGCAAAGTCCTTAAATAATGCAACAAAGTCCTTAAATAATGCAGCAGAGTCCTTAAATAATGCAACAAACTCCTTAAATAATGCAGCAAAGTACTTAAATAATGCAGCAAATTCCTTAAATAATGCAGCAGAATCCTTAAATAATGCAATAAAGTCCTTAAATAATGCAGCAACGTCCTTAATAATGCAGCAGAGTCCTTAAATAATGCAGCAAAGTCCTTAAATAATGCAGCGGAGGCCTTAAATACTGCTGCAGCATCCTTAAATAATGCAGCAGAGTCCTTAAATAATGCAACAAAGTCCTTAAATAATGCAGCAGAGTCCTTAAACAATGCAGCGAGGTCCTTAAATAATGCAACAAAGTCCTTAAATAATGCAGCAGATTCCTTAAATTCTGCAGCAGCGATCTTAAATAATGCATCAAAGTCCTTAAATAATGCAGCAGAGTCCTTAAATACTGCAGCAGAGTCCTTAAATAATGCAGCAAAGTCCTTAAATAATGCAGCAGAGTCCTTAAATAATGCAGCAAAGTCATTAAATAATGCAGCAGAGTCCTTAAATAATGCAACAAAGTCCTTAAATAATGCAGCAGATTCCTTAAATTCTGCAGCAGCGTCCTTAAATAATGCATCAAAATCCTTAAATAATGCAGCAGAGTCCTTAAATACCACAGCAGAGTCATTAAATAATGCAGCAGAGTCCTTAAATAATGCAGCATATTCCTTAAATAATGCAGCAGAGTCCTTAAATAATGCAATAAAGTCCTTAAATAATGCAGCAGAGTCCTTAAATAATGCAGCAACTTCCTTAATAATGCAGCTGAGTCCTTAAATAATGCAGCAACATCCTTAAATAATGCAGCAGAGTCCTTAAATACTGCATCAGCGTCCTTAAATAATGCAACAAAGTCCTTAAATAATGCAGCAAAGTCCTTAAATAATGCAGCAGAGTCCTTAAATACAGCAGCAGAGTCCTTAAATAATTCAGCAAAGTCCTTAAATAATGCAGCAGAGTCCTTAAATAATGCAACAAAGTCCTTAAATAATGCAGCAGAGTCCTTAAATAATGCAACAAAGTCCTTAAATAATGCAGCAGAGTCCTTAAATACTGCAGCAGAGACCTTAAATAATGCAGCAAAATCCTGAAATAATGCAGCAGAGTCCTTATATAATGCAGCAGAGTCCTAAAATACCACAGCAGAGTCCTTAAATAATGCAGCAGAGTCCTTAAATAATGCAGCAAATTCATTAAATAATGCAGCAGAGTCCTTAAATAATGCAACAAAGTCCTTAAATAATGCAGCAGATTCCTTAAATTTCGCAGCAGCGTCCTTAAATAATGCATCAAAGTACTTAAATAATGCAGCAGAGTCCTAAAATGCCGCAGCAGAGTCCTTAAATAGTGCAGCAAAGTCCTTAAATAATGCAGCAGAGTGCTTACATAATGCAGCAGAGTCCTTAAATACCGCAGCAGAGTCATTAAATAATGCAGCAGAGTCCTTAAATAATGCAGCAAATTCATTAAATAATGCACAGAGTCATTAAATAATGCAATAAAGTCCTTAAATAAAATTCAGCAACACAATTAATAATGCAGCTGAGTCCTTAAATAATTCAGCAAAGTCCTTAAATAATGCAGCAGAGTCCTTAAATACCGTAGCAGCGTCCTTAAATAATGCAACAAAGTCCTTAAATAATGCAGCAGAGTCCTTAAATAATGCAACAAAGTCCTTAAATAATGCATCAGAGTCCTTAAATAATGCAACAAACTCATTAAATAATGCAGCAAAGTACTTAAATAATGCAGCAAATTCCTTAAATAATGCAGCAGAATCCTTAAATAATGCAATAAAGTCCTTAAATAATGCAGCAGAGTCGTTAAATAATGCAAAAAAATCCTTAAATAATGCAGCATAATCCTTAATTAATGCAATAAAGTCATTAAATAATGCAGCAGAGTCCTTAAATAATGCAACAAAGTCCTTAAATAATGCAGCAGATTCCTTAAATTCTGCAGCAGCGTCCTTAAATAATGCATCAAAGTCCTTAAATAATGCAGCAGAGTCCTTAAATTCCACAGCAGAGTCATTAAATAATGCAGCAGAGGCCTTAAATACTGCAGCAGCATCCTTAAATAATGCAGCAGAGTCCTTAAATAATGCAGCAGAGTCCTTAAATAATGCAACAAAGTCCTTAAATAATGCAGCAGATTCCTTAAATTTCGCAGCAGCGTCCTTAAATAATACATCAAAGTCCTTAAATAATGCAGCAGAGTCCTAAACTACCGCAGCAGAGTCCTTAAATAATGCAGCAAAGTCCTTAAATAATGCAGCAGAGTGCTTACATAATGCAGCAGAGTCCTTAAATACCGCAGCAGAGTCATTAAATAATGCAGCAGAGTCCTTAAATAATGCAGCAAATTCATTAAATAATGCACAGAGTCATTAAATAATGCAATAAAGTCCTTAAATAAAATTCAACAACACCCTTAATAATGCAGCTGAGTCCTTAAATAATTCAGCAAAGTCCTTAAATAATGCAGCAGAGTCCTTAAATACCGCAGCAGCATCCTTAAATAATGCAACAAAGTCCTTAAATAATGCAGCAGAGTCCTTAAATAATGCAACAACGTCCTTAAATAATGCAGCAGAGTCCTTAAATAATGCAACAAACTCATTAAATAATGCAGCAAAGTACTTAAATAATGCAGCAAATTCCTTAAATAATGCAGCAGAATCCTTAAATAATGCAATAATGTCCTTAAATAATGCAGCAGAGTCCTTAAATAATGCAAAAAAATCCTTAAATAATGCATCAGAATCCTTAAATAATGCAACAAAGTCGTTAAATAATGCAGCAACGCCCTTAAATAATGCAGCAGAGTCCTTAAAAAATGCAGCAAATTCCTTAAATAATGCAGCAGAGGCCTTAAATACCGAAGCAGAGTCCTTAAATAATGCAGCAAAGTCCTTAAATAATGCAGAAGAGTCCTTAAATAATGCAACAAAGTCCTTAAATAATGCAGCAGAGTCCTTAAATAAAGCAGCAGAGTGCTTAAATAATGCAGCAGAGTCCTTAAATACCGCAGCAGAGTCATTAAATAATACAGCAGAGTCCTTAAATAAAGCAGCAGAGTGCTTAAATAATGCAGCAGAGTCCTGAAATAGCGCTGCAGAGTCATTAAATAATACAGCAGAGTCCTTAAATAATGCAGCAAATTTCTTAAATAATGCACAGAGTCCTTAAATAATGCAATAAAGTCCTTAAATAAAATGCAGCAACGCCCTTAATAATGCAGCTGAGTCCTTAAATAATGCAGCAAAGTCCTTAAATAATGCAGCAGATTCCTTAAATTCTGCAGCAGCGATCTTAAATAATGCATCAAAGTCCTTAAATAATGCAGCAGAGTCCTTAAATACTGCAGCAGAGTCCTTAAATAATGCAGCAAAGTCCTTAAATAATGCAGCAGAGTCCTTAAATAATGCAGCAAAGTCATTAAATAATGCAGCAGAGTCCTTAAATAATGCAACAAAGTCCTTAAATAATGCAGCAGATTCCTTAAATTCTGCAGCAGCGTCCTTAAATAATTCATCAAAATCCTTAAATAATGCAGCAGAGTCCTTAAATACCACAGCAGAGTCATTAAATAATGCAGCAGAGTCCTTAAATAATGCAGCATATTCCTTAAATAATGCAGCAGAGTCCTTAAATAATGCAATAAAGTCCTTAAATAATGCAGCAGAGTCCTTAAATAATGCAGCAACTTCCTTAATAATGCAGCTGAGTCCTTAAATAATGCAGCAACATCCTTAAATAATGCAGCAGAGTCCTTAAATACTGCATCAGCGTCCTTAAATAATGCAACAAAGTCCTTAAATAATGCAGCAAAGTCCTTAAATAATGCAGCAGAGTCCTTAAATACAGCAGCAGAGTCCTTAAATAATTCAGCAAAGTCCTTAAATAATGCAGCAGAGTCCTTAAATAATGCAACAAAGTCCTTAAATAATGCAGCAGAGTCCTTAAATAATGCAACAAAGTCCTTAAATAATGCAGCAGAGTTCTTAAATACTGCAGCAGAGACCTTAAATAATGCAGCAAAATCCTTAAATAATGCAGCAGAGTCCTTATATAATGCAGCAGAGTCTTAAAATACCACAGCAGAGTCCTTAAATAATGCAGCAGAGTCCTTAAATAATGCAGCAAATTCATTAAATAATGCAGCAGAGTCCTTAAATAATGCAACAAAGTCCTTAAATAATGCAGCAGATTCCTTAAATTTCGCAGCAGCGTCCTTAAATAATGCATCAAAGTACTTAAATAATGCAGCAGAGTCCTAAAATGCCGCAGCAGAGTCCTTAAATAGTGCAGCAAAGTCCTTAAATAATGCAGCAGAGTGCTTACATAATGCAGCAGAGTCCTTAAATACCGCAGCAGAGTCATTAAATAATGCAGCAGAGTCCTTAAATAATGCAGCAAATTCATTAAATAATGCACAGAGTCATTAAATAATGCAATAAAGTCCTTAAATAAAATTCAGCAACACAATTAATAATGCAGCTGAGTCCTTAAATAATTCAGCAAAGTCCTTAAATAATGCAGCAGAGTCCTTAAATACCGTAGCAGCGTCCTTAAATAATGCAACAAAGTCCTTAAATAATGCAGCAGAGTCCTTAAATAATGCAACAAAGTCCTTAAATAATGCATCAGAGTCCTTAAATAATGCAACAAACTCATTAAATAATGCAGCAAAGTACTTAAATAATGCAGCAAATTCCTTAAATAATGCAGCAGAATCCTTAAATAATGCAATAAAGTCCTTAAATAATGCAGCAGAGTCGTTAAATAATGCAAAAAAATCCTTAAATAATGCAGCAGAATCCTTAATTAATGCAATAAAGTCATTAAATAATGCAGCAGAGTCCTTAAATAATGCAACAAAGTCCTTAAATAATGCAGCAGATTCCTTAAATTCTGCAGCAGCGTCCTTAAATAATGCATCAAAGTCTTTAAATAATGCAGCAGAGTCCTTAAATTCCACAGCAGAGTCATTAAATAATGCAGCAGAGGCCTTAAATACTGCAGCAGCATCCTTAAATAATGCAGCAGAGTCCTTAAATAATGCAGCAGAGTCCTTAAATAATGCAACAAAGTCCTTAAATAATGCAGCAGATTCCTTAAATTTCGCAGCAGCGTCCTTAAATAATACATCAAAGTCCTTAAATAATGCAGCAGAGTCCTAAACTACCGCAGCAGAGTCCTTAAATAATGCAGCAAAGTCCTTAAATAATGCAGCAGAGTGCTTACATAATGCAGCAGAGTCCTTAAATACCGCAGCAGAGTCATTAAATAATGCAGCAGAGTCCTTAAATAATGCAGCAAATTCATTAAATAATGCACAGAGTCATTAAATAATGCAATAAAGTCCTTAAATAAAATTCAACAACACCCTTAATAATGCAGCTGAGTCCTTAAATAATTCAGCAAAGTCCTTAAATAATGCAGCAGAGTCCTTAAATACCGCAGCAGCATCCTTAAATAATGCAACAAAGTCCTTAAATAATGCAGCAGAGTCCTTAAATAATGCAACAACGTCCTTAAATAATGCAGCAGAGTCCTTAAATAATGCAACAAACTCATTAAATAATGCCGCAAAGTACTTAAATAATGCAGCAAATTCCTTAAATAATGCAGCAGAATCCTTAAATAATGCAATAATGTCCTTAAATAATGCAGCAGAGTCCTTAAATAATGCAAAAAACTCCTTAAATAATGCATCAGAATCCTTAAATAATGCAACAAAGTCGTTAAATAATGCAGCAACGTCCTTAAATAATGCAGCAGAGTCCTTAAAAAATGCAGCAAATTCCTATAATAATGCAGCAGAGGCCTTAAATACCGAAGCAGAGTCCTTAAATAATGCAGCAAAGTCCTTAAATAATGCAGAAGAGTCCTTAAATAATGCAACAAAGTCCTTAAATAATGCAGCAGAGTCCTTAAATAAAGCAGCAGAGTGCTTAAATAATGCAGCAGAGTCCTTAAATACCGCAGCAGAGTCATTAAATAATACAGCAGAGTCCTTAAATAAAGCAGCAGAGTGCTTAAATAATGCAGCAGAGTCCTGAAATAGCGCTGCAGAGTCATTAAATAATACAGCAGAGTCCTTAAATAATGCAGCAAATTTCTTAAATAATGCACAGAGTCCTTAAATAATGCAATAAAGTCCTTAAATAAAATGCAGCAACGCCCTTAATAATGCAGCTGAGTCCTTAAATAATGCAGCAAAGTCCTTAAATAATGCAGCAGAGTCCTTAAATACCGCAGCAGCGTCTTTAAATAATGCAACAAAGTCCTTAAATAATGCAGCAGAGTCCTTAAATAATGCAACAAAGTCCTTAAATAATGCAGCAGAGTCCTTAAATAATGCAACAAACTCATTAAATAATGCAGCAAAGTACTTAAATATTGCAGCAAATTCCTTAAATAATGCAGCAGAATCCTTAAATAATGCAATAATTTCCTTAAATAATGCAGCAACATCCTTAATAATG
Source organism: Phyllobates terribilis (assembly GCF_046119375.1). Taxonomy (NCBI): domain Eukaryota; kingdom Metazoa; phylum Chordata; class Amphibia; order Anura; family Dendrobatidae; genus Phyllobates; species Phyllobates terribilis. Next base: position 2,156,246 of record NW_027363072.1, on the reverse strand, counting down.
CAGCAGAGTCCTTAAATAATGCAGCAAAGTCCTTAAATAATGCAACAGAGGCCTTAAATACTGCAGCAGCATCCTTAAATAATGCAGCAGAGTCCTTAAATAATGCAGCAGAGTCCTTAAATAATGCAACAAAGTCCTTAAATAAAATGCAGCAACGCCCTTAATAATGCAGCCGAGTCCTTCAATAATGCAGCAAAGTCCTTAAATAATGCAGCAGAGTCCTTAAATACCGCAGCAGCGTCCTTAAATAATGCAAAAAAGTCCTTAAATAATGCAGCAAAGTCCTTAAATAATGCAACAAAGTCCTTAAATAATGCAGCAGAGTCCTTAAATAATGCAACAAAGTCCTTAAATAAAATGCAGCAACGCCCTTAATAATGCAGCCGAGTCCTTCAATAATGCAGCAAAGTCCTTAAATAATGCAGCAGAGTCCTTAAATACCGCAGCAGCGTCCTTAAATAATGCAAAAAAGTCCTTAAATAATGCAGCAAAGTCCTTAAATAATGCAACAAAGTCCTTAAATAATGCAGCAGAGTCCTTAAATAATGCAACAAACTCCTTAAATAATGCAGCAAAGTACTTAAATAATGCAGCAAATTCCTTAAATAATGCAGCAGAATCCTTAAATAATGCAATAAAGTCCTTAAATAATGCAGCAACGTCCTTAATAATGCAGCAGAGTCCTTAAATAATGCAGCAAAGTCCTTAAATAATGCAGCGGAGGCCTTAAATACTGCTGCAGCATCCTTAAATAATGCAGCAGAGTCCTTAAATAATGCAACAAAGTCCTTAAATAATGCAGCAGAGTCCTTAAACAATGCAGAGAGGTCCTTAAATAATGCAACAAAGTCCTTAAATAATGCAGCAGATTCCTTAAATTCTGCAGCAGCGATCTTAAATAATGCATCAAAGTCCTTAAATAATGCAGCAGAGTCCTTAAATACTGCAGCAGAGTCCTTAAATAATGCAGCAAAGTCCTTAAATAATGCAGCAGAGTCCTTAAATAATGCAGCAAAGTCATTAAATAATGCAGCAGAGTCCTTAAATAATGCAACAAAGTCCTTAAATAATGCAGCAGATTCCTTAAATTCTGCAGCAGCGTCCTTAAATAATGCATCAAAATCCTTAAATAATGCAGCAGAGTCCTTAAATACCACAGCAGAGTCATTAAATAATGCAGCAGAGTCCTTAAATAATGCAGCATATTCCTTAAATAATGCAGCAGAGTCCTTAAATAATGCAATAAAGTCCTTAAATAATGCAGCAGAGTCCTTAAATAATGCAGCAACTTCCTTAATAATGCAGCTGAGTCCTTAAATAATGCAGCAACATCCTTAAATAATGCAGCAGAGTCCTTAAATACTGCATCAGCGTCCTTAAATAATGCAACAAAGTCCTTAAATAATGCAGCAAAGTCCTTAAATAATGCAGCAGAGTCCTTAAATACAGCAGCAGAGTCCTTAAATAATTCAGCAAAGTCCTTAAATAATGCAGCAGAGTCCTTAAATAATGCAACAAAGTCCTTAAATAATGCAGCAGAGTCCTTAAATAATGCAACAAAGTCCTTAAATAATGCAGCAGAGTCCTTAAATACTGCAGCAGAGACCTTAAATAATGCAGCAAAATCCTTAAATAATGCAGCAGAGTCCTTATATAATGCAGCAGAGTCCTAAAATACCACAGCAGAGTCCTTAAATAATGCAGCAGAGTCCTTAAATAATGCAGCAAATTCATTAAATAATGCAGCAGAGTCCTTAAATAATGCAACAAAGTCCTTAAATAATGCAGCAGATTCCTTAAATTTCGCAGCAGCGTCCTTAAATAATGCATCAAAGTACTTAAATAATGCAGCAGAGTCCTAAAATGCCGCAGCAGAGTCCTTAAATAGTGCAGCAAAGTCCTTAAATAATGCAGCAGAGTGCTTACATAATGCAGCAGAGTCCTTAAATACCGCAGCAGAGTCATTAAATAATGCAGCAGAGTCCTTAAATAATGCAGCAAATTCATTAAATAATGCACAGAGTCATTAAATAATGCAATAAAGTCCTTAAATAAAATTCAACAACACCCTTAATAATGCAGCTGAGTCCTTAAATAATTCAGCAAAGTCCTTAAATAATGCAGCAGAGTCCTTAAATACCGCAGCAGCATCCTTAAATAATGCAACAAAGTCCTTAAATAATGCAGCAGAGTCCTTAAATAATGCAACAACGTCCTTAAATAATGCAGCAGAGTCCTTAAATAATGCAACAAACTCATTAAATAATGCAGCAAAGTACTTAAATAATGCAGCAAATTCCTTAAATAATGCAGCAGAATCCTTAAATAATGCAATAATGTCCTTAAATAATGCAGCAGAGTCCTTAAATAATGCAAAAAATTCCTTAAATAATGCATCAGAATCCTTAAATAATGCAACAAAGTCGTTAAATAATGCAGCAACGTCCTTAAATAATGCAGCAGAGTCCTTAAAAAATGCAGCAAATTCCTTAAATAATGCAGCAGAGGCCTTAAATACCGAAGCAGAGTCCTTAAATAATGCAGCAAAGTCCTTAAATAATGCAGAAGAGTCCTTAAATAATGCAACAAAGTCCTTAAATAATGCAGCAGAGTCCTTAAATAAAGCAGCAGAGTGCTTAAATAATGCAGCAGAGTCCTTAAATACCGCAGCAGAGTCATTAAATAATACAGCAGAGTCCTTAAATAAAGCAGCAGAGTGCTTAAATAATGCAGCAGAGTCCTGAAATAGCGCTGCAGAGTCATTAAATAATACAGCAGAGTCCTTAAATAATGCAGCAAATTTCTTAAATAATGCACAGAGTCCTTAAATAATGCAATAAAGTCCTTAAATAAAATGCAGCAACGCCCTTAATAATGCAGCTGAGTCCTTAAATAATGCAGCAAAGTCCTTAAATAATGCAGCAGATTCCTTAAATTCTGCAGCAGCGATCTTAAATAATGCATCAAAGTCCTTAAATAATGCAGCAGAGTCCTTAAATACTGCAGCAGAGTCCTTAAATAATGCAGCAAAGTCCTTAAATAATGCAGCAGAGTCCTTAAATAATGCAGCAAAGTCATTAAATAATGCAGCAGAGTCCTTAAATAATGCAACAAAGTCCTTAAATAATGCAGCAGATTCCTTAAATTCTGCAGCAGCGTCCTTAAATAATGCATCAAAATCCTTAAATAATGCAGCAGAGTCCTTAAATACCACAGCAGAGTCATTAAATAATGCAGCAGAGTCCTTAAATAATGCAGCATATTCCTTAAATAATGCAGCAGAGTCCTTAAATAATGCAATAAAGTCCTTAAATAATACAGCAGAGTCCTTAAATAATGCAGCAAATTTCTTAAATAATGCACAGAGTCCTTAAATAATGCAATAAAGTCCTTAAATAAAATGCAGCAACGCCCTTAATAATGCAGCTGAGTCCTTAAATAATGCAGCAAAGTCCTTAAATAATGCAGCAGAGTCCTTAAATACCGCAGCAGCGTCTTTAAATAATGCAACAAAGTCCTTAAATAATGCAGCAGAGTCCTTAAATAATGCAACAAAGTCCTTAAATAATGCAGCAGAGTCCTTAAATAATGCAACAAACTCATTAAATAATGCAGCAAAGTACTTAAATATTGCAGCAAATTCCTTAAATAATGCAGCAGAATCCTTAAATAATGCAATAATTTCCTTAAATAATGCAGCAACATCCTTAATAATGCAGCAGAGTCCTTAAATAATGCAGCAAAGTCCTTAAATAATGCAACAGAGGCCTTAAATACTGCAGCAGCATCCTTAAATAATGCAGCAGAGTCCTTAAATAATGCAGCAGAGTCCTTAAATAATGCAACAAAGTCCTTAAATAAAATGCAGCAACGCCCTTAATAATGCAGCCGAGTCCTTCAATAATGCAGCAAAGTCCTTAAATAATGCAGCAGAGTCCTTAAATACCGCAGCAGCGTCCTTAAATAATGCAAAAAAGTCCTTAAATAATGCAGCAAAGTCCTTAAATAATGCAACAAAGTCCTTAAATAATGCAGCAGAGTCCTTAAATAATGCAACAAACTTCTTAAATAATGCAGCAAAGTACTTAAATAATGCAGCAAATTCCTTAAATAATGCAGCAGAATCCTTAAATAATGCAATAAAGTCCTTAAATAATGCAGCAACGCCCTTAATAATGCAGCAGAGTCCTTAAATAATGCAGCAAAGTCCTTAAATAATGCAGCGGAGGCCTTAAATACTGCTGCAGCATCCTTAAATAATGCAGCAGAGTCCTTAAATAATGCAACAAAGTCCTTAAATAATGCAGCAGAGTCCTTAAACAATGCAGCGAGGTCCTTAAATAATGCAACAAAGTCCTTAAATAATGCAGCAGATTCCTTAAATTCTGCAGCAGCGATCTTAAATAATGCATCAAAGTCCTTAAATAATGCAGCAGAGTCCTTAAATACTGCAGCAGAGTCCTTAAATAATGCAGCAAAGTCCTTAAATAATGCAGCAGAGTCCTTAAATAATGCAGCAAAGTCATTAAATAATGCAGCAGAGTCCTTAAATAATGCAACAAAGTCCTTAAATAATGCAGCAGATTCCTTAAATTCTGCAGCAGCGTCCTTAAATAATGCATCAAAATCCTTAAATAATGCAGCAGAGTCCTTAAATACCACAGCAGAGTCATTAAATAATGCAGCAGAGTCCTTAAATAATGCAGCATATTCCTTAAATAATGCAGCAGAGTCCTTAAATAATGCAATAAAGTCCTTAAATAATGCAGCAGAGTCCTTAAATAATGCAGCAACTTCTTTAATAATGCAGCTGAGTCCTTAAATAATGCAGCAACATCCTTAAATAATGCAGCAGAGTCCTTAAATACTGCATCAGCGTCCTTAAATAATGCAACAAAGTCCTTAAATAATGCAGCAAAGTCCTTAAATAATGCAGCAGAGTCCTTAAATACAGCAGCAGAGTCCTTAAATAATTCAGCAAAGTCCTTAAATAATGCAGCAGAGTCCTTAAATAATGCAACAAAGTCCTTAAATAATGCAGCAGAGTCCTTAAATAATGCAACAAAGTCCTTAAATAATGCAGCAGAGTCCTTAAATACTGCAGCAGAGACCTTAAATAATGCAGCAAAATCCTTAAATAATGCAGCAGAGTCCTTATATAATGCAGCAGAGTCCTAAAATACCACAGCAGAGTCCTTAAATAATGCAGCAGAGTCCTTAAATAATGCAGCAAATTCATTAAATAATGCAGCAGAGTCCTTAAATAATGCAACAAAGTCCTTAAATAATGCAGCAGATTCCTTAAATTTCGCAGCAGCGTCCTTAAATAATGCATCAAAGTACTTAAATAATGCAGCAGAGTCCTAAAATGCCGCAGCAGAGTCCTTAAATAGTGCAGCAAAGTCCTTAAATAATGCAGCAGAGTGCTTACATAATGCAGCAGAGTCCTTAAATACCGCAGCAGAGTCATTAAATAATGCAGCAGAGTCCTTAAATAATGCAGCAAATTCATTAAATAATGCACAGAGTCATTAAATAATGCAATAAAGTCCTTAAATAAAATTCAGCAACACAATTAATAATGCAGCTGAGTCCTTAAATAATTCAGCAAAGTCCTTAAATAATGCAGCAGAGTCCTTAAATACCGTAGCAGCGTCCTTAAATAATGCAACAAAGTCCTTAAATAATGCAGCAGAGTCCTTAAATAATGCAACAAAGTCCTTAAATAATGCATCAGAGTCCTTAAATAATGCAACAAACTCATTAAATAATGCAGCAAAGTACTTAAATAATGCAGCAAATTACTTAAATAATGCAGCAGAATCCTTAAATAATGCAATAAAGTCCTTAAATAATGCAGCAGAGTCGTTAAATAATGCAAAAAAATCCTTAAATAATGCAGCAGAATCCTTAATTAATGCAATAAAGTCATTAAATAATGCAGCAGAGTCCTTAAATAATGCAACAAAGTCCTTAAATAATGCAGCAGATTCCTTAAATTCTGCAGCAGCGTCCTTAAATAATGCATCAAAGTCTTTAAATAATGCAGCAGAGTCCTTAAATTCCACAGCAGAGTCATTAAATAATGCAGCAGAGGCCTTAAATACTGCAGCAGCATCCTTAAATAATGCAGCAGAGTCCTTAAATAATGCAGCAGAGTCCTTAAATAATGCAACAAAGTCCTTAAATAATGCAGCAGATTCCTTAAATTTCGCAGCAGCGTCCTTAAATAATACATCAAAGTCCTTAAATAATGCAGCAGAGTCCTAAACTACCGCAGCAGAGTCCTTAAATAATGCAGCAAAGTCCTTAAATAATGCAGCAGAGTGCTTACATAATGCAGCAGAGTCCTTAAATACCGCAGCAGAGTCATTAAATAATGCAGCAGAGTCCTTAAATAATGCAGCAAATTCATTAAATAATGCACAGAGTCATTAAATAATGCAATAAAGTCCTTAAATAAAATTCAACAACACCCTTAATAATGCAGCTGAGTCCTTAAATAATTCAGCAAAGTCCTTAAATAATGCAGCAGAGTCCTTAAATACCGCAGCAGCATCCTTAAATAATGCAACAAAGTCCTTAAATAATGCAGCAGAGTCCTTAAATAATGCAACAACGTCCTTAAATAATGCAGCAGAGTCCTTAAATAATGCAACAAACTCATTAAATAATGCCGCAAAGTACTTAAATAATGCAGCAAATTCCTTAAATAATGCAGCAGAATCCTTAAATAATGCAATAATGTCCTTAAATAATGCAGCAGAGTCCTTAAATAATGCAAAAAATTCCTTAAATAATGCATCAGAATCCTTAAATAATGCAACAAAGTCGTTAAATAATGCAGCAACGTCCTTAAATAATGCAGCAGAGTCCTTAAAAAATGCAGCAAATTCCTATAATAATGCAGCAGAGGCCTTAAATACCGAAGCAGAGTCCTTAAATAATGCAGCAAAGTCCTTAAATGATGCAGAAGAGTCCTTAAATAATGCAACAAAGTCCTTAAATAATGCAGCAGAGTCCTTAAATAAAGCAGCAGAGTGCTTAAATAATGCAGCAGAGTCCTTAAATACCGCAGCAGAGTCATTAAATAATACAGCAGAGTCCTTAAATAAAGCAGCAGAGTGCTTAAATAATGCAGCAGAGTCCTGAAATAGCGCTGCAGAGTCATTAAATAATACAGCAGAGTCCTTAAATAATGCAGCAAATTTCTTAAATAATGCACAGAGTCCTTAAATAATGCAATAAAGTCCTTAAATAAAATGCAGCAACGCCCTTAATAATGCAGCTGAGTCCTTAAATAATGCAGCAAAGTCCTTAAATAATGCAGCAGAGTCCTTAAATACCGCAGCAGCGTCTTTAAATAATGCAACAAAGTCCTTAAATAATGCAGCAGAGTCCTTAAATAATGCAACAAAGTCCTTAAATAATGCAGCAGAGTCCTTAAATAATGCAACAAACTCATTAAATAATGCAGCAAAGTACTTAAATATTGCAGCAAATTCCTTAAATAATGCAGCAGAATCCTTAAATAATGCAATAATTTCCTTAAATAATGCAGCAACATCCTTAATAATGCAGCAGAGTCCTTAAATAATGCAGCAAAGTCCTTAAATAATGCAACAGAGGCCTTAAATACTGCAGCAGCATCCTTAAATAATGCAGCAGAGTCCTTAAATAATGCAGCAGAGTCCTTAAATAATGCAACAAAGTCCTTAAATAAAATGCAGCAACGCCCTTAATAATGCAGCCGAGTCCTTCAATAATGCAGCAAAGTCCTTAAATAATGCAGCAGAGTCCTTAAATACCGCAGCAGCGTCCTTAAATAATGCAAAAAAGTCCTTAAATAATGCAGCAAAGTCCTTAAATAATGCAACAAAGTCCTTAAATAATGCAGCAGAGTCCTTAAATAATGCAACAAACTTCTTAAATAATGCAGCAAAGTACTTAAATAATGCAGCAAATTCCTTAAATAATGCAGCAGAATCCTTAAATAATGCAATAAAGTCCTTAAATAATGCAGCAACGCCCTTAATAATGCAGCAGAGTCCTTAAATAATGCAGCAAAGTCCTTAAATAATGCAGCGGAGGCCTTAAATACTGCTGCAGCATCCTTAAATAATGCAGCAGAGTCCTTAAATAATGCAACAAAGTCCTTAAATAATGCAGCAGAGTCCTTAAACAATGCAGCGAGGTCCTTAAATAATGCAACAAAGTCCTTAAATAATGCAGCAGATTCCTTAAATTCTGCAGCAGCGATCTTAAATAATGCATCAAAGTCCTTAAATAATGCAGCAGAGTCCTTAAATACTGCAGCAGAGTCCTTAAATAATGCAGCAAAGTCCTTAAATAATGCAGCAGAGTCCTTAAATAATGCAGCAAAGTCATTAAATAATGCAGCAGAGTCCTTAAATAATGCAACAAAGTCCTTAAATAATGCAGCAGATTCCTTAAATTCTGCAGCAGCGTCCTTAAATAATGCATCAAAATCCTTAAATAATGCAGCAGAGTCCTTAAATACCACAGCAGAGTCATTAAATAATGCAGCAGAGTCCTTAAATAATGCAGCATATTCCTTAAATAATGCAGCAGAGTCCTTAAATAATGCAATAAAGTCCTTAAATAATGCAGCAGAGTCCTTAAATAATGCAGCAACTTCTTTAATAATGCAGCTGAGTCCTTAAATAATGCAGCAACATCCTTAAATAATGCAGCAGAGTCCTTAAATACTGCATCAGCGTCCTTAAATAATGCAACAAAGTCCTTAAATAATGCAGCAAAGTCCTTAAATAATGCAGCAGAGTCCTTAAATACAGCAGCAGAGTCCTTAAATAATTCAGCAAAGTCCTTAAATAATGCAGCAGAGTCCTTAAATAATGCAACAAAGTCCTTAAATAATGCAGCAGAGTCCTTAAATAATGCAACAAAGTCCTTAAATAATGCAGCAGAGTCCTTAAATACTGCAGCAGAGACCTTAAATAATGCAGCAAAATCCTTAAATAATGCAGCAGAGTCCTTATATAATGCAGCAGAGTCCTAAAATACCACAGCAGAGTCCTTAAATAATGCAGCAGAGTCCTTAAATAATGCAGCAAATTCATTAAATAATGCAGCAGAGTCCTTAAATAATGCAACAAAGTCCTTAAATAATGCAGCAGATTCCTTAAATTTCGCAGCAGCGTCCTTAAATAATGCATCAAAGTACTTAAATAATGCAGCAGAGTCCTAAAATGCCGCAGCAGAGTCCTTAAATAGTGCAGCAAAGTCCTTAAATAATGCAGCAGAGTGCTTACATAATGCAGCAGAGTCCTTAAATACCGCAGCAGAGTCATTAAATAATGCAGCAGAGTCCTTAAATAATGCAGCAAATTCATTAAATAATGCACAGAGTCATTAAATAATGCAATAAAGTCCTTAAATAAAATTCAGCAACACAATTAATAATGCAGCTGAGTCCTTAAATAATTCAGCAAAGTCCTTAAATAATGCAGCAGAGTCCTTAAATACCGTAGCAGCGTCCTTAAATAATGCAACAAAGTCCTTAAATAATGCAGCAGAGTCCTTAAATAATGCAACAAAGTCCTTAAATAATGCATCAGAGTCCTTAAATAATGCAACAAACTCATTAAATAATGCAGCAAAGTACTTAAATAATGCAGCAAATTACTTAAATAATGCAGCAGAATCCTTAAATAATGCAATAAAGTCCTTAAATAATGCAGCAGAGTCGTTAAATAATGCAAAAAAATCCTTAAATAATGCAGCAGAATCCTTAATTAATGCAATAAAGTCATTAAATAATGCAGCAGAGTCCTTAAATAATGCAACAAAGTCCTTAAATAATGCAGCAGATTCCTTAAATTCTGCAGCAGCGTCCTTAAATAATGCATCAAAGTCTTTAAATAATGCAGCAGAGTCCTTAAATTCCACAGCAGAGTCATTAAATAATGCAGCAGAGGCCTTAAATACTGCAGCAGCATCCTTAAATAATGCAGCAGAGTCCTTAAATAATGCAGCAGAGTCCTTAAATAATGCAACAAAGTCCTTAAATAATGCAGCAGATTCCTTAAATTTCGCAGCAGCGTCCTTAAATAATACATCAAAGTCCTTAAATAATGCAGCAGAGTCCTAAACTACCGCAGCAGAGTCCTTAAATAATGCAGCAAAGTCCTTAAATAATGCAGCAGAGTGCTTACATAATGCAGCAGAGTCCTTAAATACCGCAGCAGAGTCATTAAATAATGCAGCAGAGTCCTTAAATAATGCAGCAAATTCATTAAATAATGCACAGAGTCATTAAATAATGCAATAAAGTCCTTAAATAAAATTCAACAACACCCTTAATAATGCAGCTGAGTCCTTAAATAATTCAGCAAAGTCCTTAAATAATGCAGCAGAGTCCTTAAATACCGCAGCAGCATCCTTAAATAATGCAACAAAGTCCTTAAATAATGCAGCAGAGTCCTTAAATAATGCAACAACGTCCTTAAATAATGCAGCAGAGTCCTTAAATAATGCAACAAACTCATTAAATAATGCCGCAAAGTACTTAAATAATGCAGCAAATTCCTTAAATAATGCAGCAGAATCCTTAAATAATGCAATAATGTCCTTAAATAATGCAGCAGAGTCCTTAAATAATGCAAAAAATTCCTTAAATAATGCATCAGAATCCTTAAATAATGCAACAAAGTCGTTAAATAATGCAGCAACGTCCTTAAATAATGCAGCAGAGTCCTTAAAAAATGCAGCAAATTCCTATAATAATGCAGCAGAGGCCTTAAATACCGAAGCAGAGTCCTTAAATAATGCAGCAAAGTCCTTAAATGATGCAGAAGAGTCCTTAAATAATGCAACAAAGTCCTTAAATAATGCAGCAGAGTCCTTAAATAAAGCAGCAGAGTGCTTAAATAATGCAGCAGAGTCCTTAAATACCGCAGCAGAGTCATTAAATAATACAGCAGAGTCCTTAAATAAAGCAGCAGAGTGCTTAAATAATGCAGCAGAGTCCTGAAATAGCGCTGCAGAGTCATTAAATAATACAGCAGAGTCCTTAAATAATGCAGCAAATTTCTTAAATAATGCACAGAGTCCTTAAATAATGCAATAAAGTCCTTAAATAAAATGCAGCAACGCCCTTAATAATGCAGCTGAGTCCTTAAATAATGCAGCAAAGTCCTTAAATAATGCAGCAGAGTCCTTAAATACCGCAGCAGCGTCTTTAAATAATGCAACAAAGTCCTTAAATAATGCAGCAGAGTCCTTAAATAATGCAACAAAGTCCTTAAATAATGCAGCAGAGTCCTTAAATAATGCAACAAACTCATTAAATAATGCAGCAAAGTACTTAAATATTGCAGCAAATTCCTTAAATAATGCAGCAGAATCCTTAAATAATGCAATAATTTCCTTAAATAATGCAGCAACATCCTTAATAATGCAGCAGAGTCCTTAAATAATGCAGCAAAGTCCTTAAATAATGCAACAGAGGCCTTAAATACTGCAGCAGCATCCTTAAATAATGCAGCAGAGTCCTTAAATAATGCAGCAGAGTCCTTAAATAATGCAACAAAGTCCTTAAATAAAATGCAGCAACGCCCTTAATAATGCAGCCGAGTCCTTCAATAATGCAGCAAAGTCCTTAAATAATGCAGCAGAGTCCTTAAATACCGCAGCAGCGTCCTTAAATAATGCAAAAAAGTCCTTAAATAATGCAGCAGAGTCCTTAAATAATGCAACAAAGTCCTTAAATAATGCAGCAGAGTCCTTAAATAATGCAACAAAGTCCTTAAATAAAATGCAGCAACGCCCTTAATAATGCAGCCGAGTCCTTCAATAATGCAGCAAATTCCTTAAATAATGCAGCAGAATCCTTAAATAATGCAATAATTTCCTTAAATAATGCAGCAACATCCTTAATAATGCAGCAGAGTCCTTAAATAATGCAGCAAAGTCCTTAAATAATGCAGCAGAGGCCTTAAATACTGCAGCAGCATCCTTAAATAATGCAGCAGAGTCCTTAAATAATGCAGCAGAGTCCTTAAATAATGCAACAAAGTCCTTAAATAATGCAGCAGATTCCTTAAATTTCGCAGCAGCGTCCTTAAATAATACATCAAAGTCCTTAAATAATGCAGCAGAGTCCTAAACTACCGCAGCAGAGTCCTTAAATAATGCAGCAAAGTCCTTAAATAATGCAGCAGAGTGCTTACATAATGCAGCAGAGTCCTTAAATACCGCAGCAGAGTCATTAAATAATGCAGCAGAGTCCTTAAATAATGCAGCAAATTCATTAAATAATGCACAGAGTCATTAAATAATGCAATAAAGTCCTTAAATAAAATTCAACAACACCCTTAATAATGCAGCTGAGTCCTTAAATAATTCAGCAAAGTCCTTAAATAATGCAGCAGAGTCCTTAAATACCGCAGCAGCATCCTTAAATAATGCAACAAAGTCCTTAAATAATGCAGCAGAGTCCTTAAATAATGCAACAACGTCCTTAAATAATGCAGCAGATTCCTTAAATAATGCAACAAACTCATTAAATAATGCAGCAAAGTACTTAAATAATGCAGCAAATTCCTTAAATAATGCAGCAGAGTCCTTAAATAATGCAAAAAATTCCTTAAATAATGCATCAGAATCCTTAAATAATGCAACAAAGTCGTTAAATAATGCAGCAACGTCCTTAAATAATGCAGCAGAGTCCTTAAATAATGCAGCAAATTCCTTAAATAATGCAGCAGAGGCCTTAAATACCGAAGCAGAGTCCTTAAATAATGCAGCAAAGTCCTTAAATAATGCAGAAGAGTCCTTAAATAATGTAACAAAGTCCTTAAATAATGCAGCAGAGTCCTTAAATAAAGCAGCAGAGTGCTTAAATAATGCAGCAGAGTCCTTAAATACCGCAGCAGAGTCATTAAATAATACAGCAGAGTCCTTAAATAAAGCAGCAGAGTGCTTAAATAATGCAGCAGAGTCCTAAAATAGCGCTGCAGAGTCATTAAATAATACAGCAGAGTCCTTAAATAATGCAGCAAATTTCTTAAATAATGCACAGAGTCCTTAAATAATGCAATAAAGTCCTTAAATAAAATGCAGCAACGCCCTTAATAATGCAGCTGAGTCCTTAAATAATGCAGCAAAGTCCTTAAATAATGCAGCAGAGTCCTTAAATACCACAGCAGCGTCTTTAAATAATGCAACAAAGTCCTTAAATAATGCAGCAGAGTCCTTAAATAATGCAACAAAGTCCTTAAATAATGCAGCAGAGTCCTTAAATAATGCAACAAACTCATTAAATAATGCAGCAAAGTACTTAAATATTGCAGCAAATTCCTTAAATAATGCAGCAGAATCCTTAAATAATGCAATAATTTCCTTAAATAATGCAGCAACATCCTTAATAATGCAGCAGAGTCCTTAAATAATGCAGCAAAGTCCTTAAATAATGCAACAGAGGCCTTAAATACTGCAGCAGCATCCTTAAATAATGCAGCAGAGTCCTTAAATAATGCAGCAGAGTCCTTAAATAATGCAACAAAGTCCTTAAATAAAATGCAGCAACGCCCTTAATAATGCAGCTGAGTCCTTCAATAATGCAGCAAAGTCCTTAAATAATGCAGCAGAGTCCTTAAATACCGCAGCAGCGTCCTTAAATAATGCAAAAAAGTCCTTAAATAATGCAGCAGAGTCCTTAAATAATGCAACAAAGTCCTTAAATAATGCAGCAGAGTCCTTAAATAATGCAACAAACTCCTTAAATAATGCAGCAAAGAACTTAAATAATGCAGCAAATTCCTTAAATAATGCAGCAGAATCCTTAAATAATGCAATAAAGTCCTTAAATAATGCAGAAACTTCCTTAATAATGCAGCAGAGTCCTTAAATAATGCAGCAAAGTCCTTAAATAATGCAGCGGAGGCCTTAAATACTGCTGCAGCGTCCTTAAATAATGCAGCAGAGTCCTTAAATAATGCAACAAAGTCCTTAAATAATGCAGCAGAGTCCTTAAACAATGCAGCACAGTCCTTAAATAATGGAACAAAGTCCTTAAATAATGCAGCAGATTCCTTAAATTCTGCAGCAGCGTCCTTAAATAATGCATGAAAGTCCTTAAATAATGCAGCAGAGTCCTTAAATACTGCAGCAGAGTCCTTAAATAATGCAGCAAAGTCCTTAAATCATGCAGCAGAGTCCTTAAATACCGCAGCAAAGTAATTAAATAATGCAACAAAGTCCTTAAATAATGCAGCAGAGTCCTTAAATAATGCATCAAATTCCTTAAATAATGCAACAGAATCCTTAAATAATGCAATAAAGTCCTTAAATAATGCAGCAGATTCCTTAAATTCTGCAGCAGCGTCCTTAAATAATGCATTAAAGTCCTTTATTAATGCAGCAGAGTCCTTAAATACTGCAGCAGAGTCCTTAAATAATGCATCAAAGTCCTTAAATGATGCAGCAGAGTCCTTAAATACCACAGCAGAGTAATTAAATAATGCAGCAGAGTCCTTAAATAATTCAGCAAAGTCCTTAAATAATGCAGCAGAGTCCTTAAATACCGCAGCAGCGTCCTTAAATAATGCAACAAAGTCCTTAAATAATGCAGCAGAGTCCTTAAATAATGCAACAAAGTCCTTAAATAATGCAGCAGAGTCCTTAAATAATGCAACAAACTCATTAAATAATGCAGCAAAGTACTTAAATAATGCAGAAAATTCCTTAAATAATGCAGCAGAATCCTTAAATAATGCAATAAAGTCCTTAAATAATGCAGCAGAGTCCTTAAATAATGCAAAAAATTCCTTAAATAATGCAACAGAATCCTTAAATAATGCAATAAAGTCATTAAATAATGCAGCAGAGTCCTTAAATAATGCAACAAAGTCCTTAAATAATGCAGGAGATTCCTTAAATTCTGCAGCTGCGTCCTTAAATAATGCATCAAAGTCCTTAAATAATGCAGCAGAGTCCTTAAATACCACAGCAGAGTCATTAAATAATGCAGCAGAGTCCTTAAATAATGCAGCATATTCCTTAAATAATGCAGCAGAGTCCTTAAATAATGCAGCAGAGTCCTTAAATAATGCAGCAGAGTGCTTACATAATGCAGCAGAGTCCTTATATACCGCAGCAAATTCATTAAATAATGCACAGAGTCATTAAATAATGCAATAAAGTCCTTAAATAAAATTCAACAACACCCTTAATAATGCAGCTGAGTCCTTAAATAATTCAGCAAAGTCCTTAAATAATGCAGCAGGGTCCTTAAATACCGCAGCAGCATCCTTAAATAATGCAACAAAGTCCTTAAATAATGCAGCAGAGTCCTTAAATAATGCAACAAAGTCCTTAAATAATGCAGCAGAGTCCTTAAATAATGCAACAAACTCATTAAATAATGCAGCAAAGTACTTAAATAATGCAGCAAATTCCTTAAATAATGCAGCAGAATCCTTAAATAATGCAATAATTTCCTTAAATAATGCAGCAGAGTCCTTAAATAATGCAAAAAATTCCTTAAATAATGCATCAGAATC
The DNA here is from genome assembly GCF_046119375.1 of Phyllobates terribilis. Classification (NCBI taxonomy): domain Eukaryota; kingdom Metazoa; phylum Chordata; class Amphibia; order Anura; family Dendrobatidae; genus Phyllobates; species Phyllobates terribilis. The sequence goes on along the minus strand of NW_027363072.1, from coordinate 2,140,701 downwards.
CTTAAATAATGCAACAAAGTCCTTAAATAATGCAGCAACATCCTTAATAATGCAGCAGAGTCCTTAAATAATGCAGCAAAGTCCTTAAATAATGCAGAAGAGTCCTTAAATAATGCAACAAAGTCCTTAAATAATGCAGCAGAGTCCTTAAATAAAGCAGCAGAGTGCTTAAATAATGCAGCAGAGTCCTTAAATACCGCAGCAGAGTCATTAAATAATACAGCAGAGTCCTTAAATAAAGCAGCAGAGTGCTTAAATAATGCAGCAGAGTCCTAAAATAACGCTGCAGAGTCATTAAATAATACAGCAGAGTCCTTAAATAATGCAGCAAATTTCTTAAATAATGCACAGAGTCCTTAAATAATGCAATAAAGTCCTTAAATAAAATGCAGCAACGCCCTTAATAATGCAGCTGAGTCCTTAAATAATGCAGCAAAGTCCTTAAATAATGCAGCAGAGTCCTTAAATACCGCAGCAGCGTCTTTAAATAATGCAACAAAGTCCTTAAATAATGCAGCAGAGTCCTTAAATAATGCAACAAAGTCCTTAAATAATGCAGCAGAGTCCTTAAATAATGCAACAAACTCATTAAATAATGCAGCAAAGTACTTAAATATTGCAGCAAATTCCTTAAATAATGCAGCAGAATCCTTAAATAATGCAATAATTTCCTTAAATAATGCAGCAACATCCTTAATAATGCAGCAGAGTCCTTAAATAATGCAGCAAAGTCCTTAAATAATGCAACAGAGGCCTTAAATACTGCAGCAGCATCCTTAAATAATGCAGCAGAGTCCTTAAATAATGCAGCAGAGTCCTTAAATAATGCAACAAAGTCCTTAAATAAAATGCAGCAACGCCCTTAATAATGCAGCCGAGTCCTTCAATAATGCAGCAAAGTCCTTAAATAATGCAGCAGAGTCCTTAAATACCGCAGCAGCGTCCTTAAATAATGCAAAAAAGTCCTTAAATAATGCAGCAAAGTCCTTAAATAATGCAACAAAGTCCTTAAATAATGCAGCAGAGTCCTTAAATAATGCAACAAACTCCTTAAATAATGCAGCAAAGTACTTAAATAATGCAGCAAATTCCTTAAATAATGCAGCAGAATCCTTAAATAATGCAATAAAGTCCTTAAATAATGCAGCAACGTCCTTAATAATGCAGCAGAGTCCTTAAATAATGCAGCAAAGTCCTTAAATAATGCAGCGGAGGCCTTAAATACTGCTGCAGCATCCTTAAATAATGCAGCAGAGTCCTTAAATAATGCAACAAAGTCCTTAAATAATGCAGCAGAGTCCTTAAACAATGCAGCGAGGTCCTTAAATAATGCAACAAAGTCCTTAAATAATGCAGCAGATTCCTTAAATTCTGCAGCAGCGATCTTAAATAATGCATCAAAGTCCTTAAATAATGCAGCAGAGTCCTTAAATACTGCAGCAGAGTCCTTAAATAATGCAGCAAAGTCCTTAAATAATGCAGCAGAGTCCTTAAATAATGCAGCAAAGTCATTAAATAATGCAGCAGAGTCCTTAAATAATGCAACAAAGTCCTTAAATAATGCAGCAGATTCCTTAAATTCTGCAGCAGCGTCCTTAAATAATGCATCAAAATCCTTAAATAATGCAGCAGAGTCCTTAAATACCACAGCAGAGTCATTAAATAATGCAGCAGAGTCCTTAAATAATGCAGCATATTCCTTAAATAATGCAGTAGAGTCCTTAAATAATGCAATAAAGTCCTTAAATAATGCAGCAGAGTCCTTAAATAATGCAGCAACTTCCTTAATAATGCAGCTGAGTCCTTAAATAATGCAGCAACATCCTTAAATAATGCAGCAGAGTCCTTAAATACTGCATCAGCGTCCTTAAATAATGCAACAAAGTCCTTAAATAATGCAGCAAAGTCCTTAAATAATGCAGCAGAGTCCTTAAATACAGCAGCAGAGTCCTTAAATAATTCAGCAAAGTCCTTAAATAATGCAGCAGAGTCCTTAAATAATGCAACAAAGTCCTTAAATAATGCAGCAGAGTCCTTAAATAATGCAACAAAGTCCTTAAATAATGCAGCAGAGTCCTTAAATACTGCAGCAGAGACCTTAAATAATGCAGCAAAATCCTTAAATAATGCAGCAGAGTCCTTATATAATGCACCAGAGTCCTAAAATACCACAGCAGAGTCCTTAAATAATGCAGCAGAGTCCTTAAATAATGCAGCAAATTCATTAAATAATGCAGCAGAGTCCTTAAATAATGCAACAAAGTCCTTAAATAATGCAGCAGATTCCTTAAATTTCGCAGCAGCGTCCTTAAATAATGCATCAAAGTACTTAAATAATGCAGCAGAGTCCTAAAATGCCGCAGCAGAGTCCTTAAATAGTGCAGCAAAGTCCTTAAATAATGCAGCAGAGTGCTTACATAATGCAGCAGAGTCCTTAAATACCGCAGCAGAGTCATTAAATAATGCAGCAGAGTCCTTAAATAATGCAGCAAATTCATTAAATAATGCACAGAGTCATTAAATAATGCAATAAAGTCCTTAAATAAAATTCAGCAACACAATTAATAATGCAGCTGAGTCCTTAAATAATTCAGCAAAGTCCTTAAATAATGCAGCAGAGTCCTTAAATACCGTAGCAGCGTCCTTAAATAATGCAACAAAGTCCTTAAATAATGCAGCAGAGTCCTTAAATAATGCAACAAAGTCCTTAAATAATGCATCAGAGTCCTTAAATAATGCAACAAACTCATTAAATAATGCAGCAAAGTACTTAAATAATGCAGCAAATTCCTTAAATAATGCAGCAGAATCCTTAAATAATGCAATAAAGTCCTTAAATAATGCAGCAGAGTCGTTAAATAATGCAAAAAAATCCTTAAATAATGCAGCAGAATCCTTAATTAATGCAATAAAGTCATTAAATAATGCAGCAGAGTCCTTAAATAATGCAACAAAGTCCTTAAATAATGCAGCAGATTCCTTAAATTCTGCAGCAGCGTCCTTAAATAATGCATCAAAGTCCTTAAATAATGCAGCAGAGTCCTTAAATTCCACAGCAGAGTCATTAAATAATGCAGCAGAGGCCTTAAATACTGCAGCAGCATCCTTAAATAATGCAGCAGAGTCCTTAAATAATGCAGCAGAGTCCTTAAATAATGCAACAAAGTCCTTAAATAATGCAGCAGATTCCTTAAATTTCGCAGCAGCGTCCTTAAATAATACATCAAAGTCCTTAAATAATGCAGCAGAGTCCTAAACTACCGCAGCAGAGTCCTTAAATAATGCAGCAAAGTCCTTAAATAATGCAGCAGAGTGCTTACATAATGCAGCAGAGTCCTTAAATACCGCAGCAGAGTCATTAAATAATGCAGCAGAGTCCTTAAATAATGCAGCAAATTCATTAAATAATGCACAGAGTCATTAAATAATGCAATAAAGTCCTTAAATAAAATTCAACAACACCCTTAATAATGCAGCTGAGTCCTTAAATAATTCAGCAAAGTCCTTAAATAATGCAGCAGAGTCCTTAAATACCGCAGCAGCATCCTTAAATAATGCAACAAAGTCCTTAAATAATGCAGCAGAGTCCTTAAATAATGCAACAACGTCCTTAAATAATGCAGCAGAGTCCTTAAATAATGCAACAAACTCATTAAATAATGCAGCAAAGTACTTAAATAATGCAGCAAATTCCTTAAATAATGCAGCAGAATCCTTAAATAATGCAATAATGTCCTTAAATAATGCAGCAGAGTCCTTAAATAATGCAAAAAAATCCTTAAATAATGCATCAGAATCCTTAAATAATGCAACAAAGTCGTTAAATAATGCAGCAACGCCCTTAAATAATGCAGCAGAGTCCTTAAAAAATGCAGCAAATTCCTTAAATAATGCAGCAGAGGCCTTAAATACCGAAGCAGAGTCCTTAAATAATGCAGCAAAGTCCTTAAATAATGCAGAAGAGTCCTTAAATAATGCAACAAAGTCCTTAAATAATGCAGCAGAGTCCTTAAATAAAGCAGCAGAGTGCTTAAATAATGCAGCAGAGTCCTTAAATACCGCAGCAGAGTCATTAAATAATACAGCAGAGTCCTTAAATAAAGCAGCAGAGTGCTTAAATAATGCAGCAGAGTCCTGAAATAGCGCTGCAGAGTCATTAAATAATACAGCAGAGTCCTTAAATAATGCAGCAAATTTCTTAAATAATGCACAGAGTCCTTAAATAATGCAATAAAGTCCTTAAATAAAATGCAGCAACGCCCTTAATAATGCAGCTGAGTCCTTAAATAATGCAGCAAAGTCCTTAAATAATGCAGCAGATTCCTTAAATTCTGCAGCAGCGATCTTAAATAATGCATCAAAGTCCTTAAATAATGCAGCAGAGTCCTTAAATACTGCAGCAGAGTCCTTAAATAATGCAGCAAAGTCCTTAAATAATGCAGCAGAGTCCTTAAATAATGCAGCAAAGTCATTAAATAATGCAGCAGAGTCCTTAAATAATGCAACAAAGTCCTTAAATAATGCAGCAGATTCCTTAAATTCTGCAGCAGCGTCCTTAAATAATGCATCAAAATCCTTAAATAATGCAGCAGAGTCCTTAAATACCACAGCAGAGTCATTAAATAATGCAGCAGAGTCCTTAAATAATGCAGCATATTCCTTAAATAATGCAGCAGAGTCCTTAAATAATGCAATAAAGTCCTTAAATAATGCAGCAGAGTCCTTAAATAATGCAGCAACTTCCTTAATAATGCAGCTGAGTCCTTAAATAATGCAGCAACATCCTTAAATAATGCAGCAGAGTCCTTAAATACTGCATCAGCGTCCTTAAATAATGCAACAAAGTCCTTAAATAATGCAGCAAAGTCCTTAAATAATGCAGCAGAGTCCTTAAATACAGCAGCAGAGTCCTTAAATAATTCAGCAAAGTCCTTAAATAATGCAGCAGAGTCCTTAAATAATGCAACAAAGTCCTTAAATAATGCAGCAGAGTCCTTAAATAATGCAACAAAGTCCTTAAATAATGCAGCAGAGTTCTTAAATACTGCAGCAGAGACCTTAAATAATGCAGCAAAATCCTTAAATAATGCAGCAGAGTCCTTATATAATGCAGCAGAGTCTTAAAATACCACAGCAGAGTCCTTAAATAATGCAGCAGAGTCCTTAAATAATGCAGCAAATTCATTAAATAATGCAGCAGAGTCCTTAAATAATGCAACAAAGTCCTTAAATAATGCAGCAGATTCCTTAAATTTCGCAGCAGCGTCCTTAAATAATGCATCAAAGTACTTAAATAATGCAGCAGAGTCCTAAAATGCCGCAGCAGAGTCCTTAAATAGTGCAGCAAAGTCCTTAAATAATGCAGCAGAGTGCTTACATAATGCAGCAGAGTCCTTAAATACCGCAGCAGAGTCATTAAATAATGCAGCAGAGTCCTTAAATAATGCAGCAAATTCATTAAATAATGCACAGAGTCATTAAATAATGCAATAAAGTCCTTAAATAAAATTCAGCAACACAATTAATAATGCAGCTGAGTCCTTAAATAATTCAGCAAAGTCCTTAAATAATGCAGCAGAGTCCTTAAATACCGTAGCAGCGTCCTTAAATAATGCAACAAAGTCCTTAAATAATGCAGCAGAGTCCTTAAATAATGCAACAAAGTCCTTAAATAATGCATCAGAGTCCTTAAATAATGCAACAAACTCATTAAATAATGCAGCAAAGTACTTAAATAATGCAGCAAATTCCTTAAATAATGCAGCAGAATCCTTAAATAATGCAATAAAGTCCTTAAATAATGCAGCAGAGTCGTTAAATAATGCAAAAAAATCCTTAAATAATGCAGCAGAATCCTTAATTAATGCAATAAAGTCATTAAATAATGCAGCAGAGTCCTTAAATAATGCAACAAAGTCCTTAAATAATGCAGCAGATTCCTTAAATTCTGCAGCAGCGTCCTTAAATAATGCATCAAAGTCTTTAAATAATGCAGCAGAGTCCTTAAATTCCACAGCAGAGTCATTAAATAATGCAGCAGAGGCCTTAAATACTGCAGCAGCATCCTTAAATAATGCAGCAGAGTCCTTAAATAATGCAGCAGAGTCCTTAAATAATGCAACAAAGTCCTTAAATAATGCAGCAGATTCCTTAAATTTCGCAGCAGCGTCCTTAAATAATACATCAAAGTCCTTAAATAATGCAGCAGAGTCCTAAACTACCGCAGCAGAGTCCTTAAATAATGCAGCAAAGTCCTTAAATAATGCAGCAGAGTGCTTACATAATGCAGCAGAGTCCTTAAATACCGCAGCAGAGTCATTAAATAATGCAGCAGAGTCCTTAAATAATGCAGCAAATTCATTAAATAATGCACAGAGTCATTAAATAATGCAATAAAGTCCTTAAATAAAATTCAACAACACCCTTAATAATGCAGCTGAGTCCTTAAATAATTCAGCAAAGTCCTTAAATAATGCAGCAGAGTCCTTAAATACCGCAGCAGCATCCTTAAATAATGCAACAAAGTCCTTAAATAATGCAGCAGAGTCCTTAAATAATGCAACAACGTCCTTAAATAATGCAGCAGAGTCCTTAAATAATGCAACAAACTCATTAAATAATGCCGCAAAGTACTTAAATAATGCAGCAAATTCCTTAAATAATGCAGCAGAATCCTTAAATAATGCAATAATGTCCTTAAATAATGCAGCAGAGTCCTTAAATAATGCAAAAAACTCCTTAAATAATGCATCAGAATCCTTAAATAATGCAACAAAGTCGTTAAATAATGCAGCAACGTCCTTAAATAATGCAGCAGAGTCCTTAAAAAATGCAGCAAATTCCTATAATAATGCAGCAGAGGCCTTAAATACCGAAGCAGAGTCCTTAAATAATGCAGCAAAGTCCTTAAATAATGCAGAAGAGTCCTTAAATAATGCAACAAAGTCCTTAAATAATGCAGCAGAGTCCTTAAATAAAGCAGCAGAGTGCTTAAATAATGCAGCAGAGTCCTTAAATACCGCAGCAGAGTCATTAAATAATACAGCAGAGTCCTTAAATAAAGCAGCAGAGTGCTTAAATAATGCAGCAGAGTCCTGAAATAGCGCTGCAGAGTCATTAAATAATACAGCAGAGTCCTTAAATAATGCAGCAAATTTCTTAAATAATGCACAGAGTCCTTAAATAATGCAATAAAGTCCTTAAATAAAATGCAGCAACGCCCTTAATAATGCAGCTGAGTCCTTAAATAATGCAGCAAAGTCCTTAAATAATGCAGCAGAGTCCTTAAATACCGCAGCAGCGTCTTTAAATAATGCAACAAAGTCCTTAAATAATGCAGCAGAGTCCTTAAATAATGCAACAAAGTCCTTAAATAATGCAGCAGAGTCCTTAAATAATGCAACAAACTCATTAAATAATGCAGCAAAGTACTTAAATATTGCAGCAAATTCCTTAAATAATGCAGCAGAATCCTTAAATAATGCAATAATTTCCTTAAATAATGCAGCAACATCCTTAATAATGCAGCAGAGTCCTTAAATAATGCAGCAAAGTCCTTAAATAATGCAACAGAGGCCTTAAATACTGCAGCAGCATCCTTAAATAATGCAGCAGAGTCCTTAAATAATGCAGCAGAGTCCTTAAATAATGCAACAAAGTCCTTAAATAAAATGCAGCAACGCCCTTAATAATGCAGCCGAGTCCTTCAATAATGCAGCAAAGTCCTTAAATAATGCAGCAGAGTCCTTAAATACCGCAGCAGCGTCCTTAAATAATGCAAAAAAGTCCTTAAATAATGCAGCAAAGTCCTTAAATAATGCAACAAAGTCCTTAAATAATGCAGCAGAGTCCTTAAATAATGCAACAAACTTCTTAAATAATGCAGCAAAGTACTTAAATAATGCAGCAAATTCCTTAAATAATGCAGCAGAATCCTTAAATAATGCAATAAAGTCCTTAAATAATGCAGCAACGTCCTTAATAATGCAGCAGAGTCCTTAAATAATGCAGCAAAGTCCTTAAATAATGCAGCGGAGGCCTTAAATACTGCTGCAGCATCCTTAAATAATGCAGCAGAGTCCTTAAATAATGCAACAAAGTCCTTAAATAATGCAGCAGAGTCCTTAAACAATGCAGCGAGGTCCTTAAATAATGCAACAAAGTCCTTAAATAATGCAGCAGATTCCTTAAATTCTGCAGCAGCGATCTTAAATAATGCATCAAAGTCCTTAAATAATGCAGCAGAGTCCTTAAATACTGCAGCAGAGTCCTTAAATAATGCAGCAAAGTCCTTAAATAATGCAGCAGAGTCCTTAAATAATGCAGCAAAGTCATTAAATAATGCAGCAGAGTCCTTAAATAATGCAACAAAGTCCTTAAATAATGCAGCAGATTCCTTAAATTCTGCAGCAGCGTCCTTAAATAATGCATCAAAATCCTTAAATAATGCAGCAGAGTCCTTAAATACCACAGCAGAGTCATTAAATAATGCAGCAGAGTCCTTAAATAATGCAGCATATTCCTTAAATAATGCAGCAGAGTCCTTAAATAATGCAATAAAGTCCTTAAATAATGCAGCAGAGTCCTTAAATAATGCAGCAACTTCCTTAATAATGCAGCTGAGTCCTTAAATAATGCAGCAACATCCTTAAATAATGCAGCAGAGTCCTTAAATACTGCATCAGCGTCCTTAAATAATGCAACAAAGTCCTTAAATAATGCAGCAAAGTCCTTAAATAATGCAGCAGAGTCCTTAAATACAGCAGCAGAGTCCTTAAATAATTCAGCAAAGTCCTTAAATAATGCAGCAGAGTCCTTAAATAATGCAACAAAGTCCTTAAATAATGCAGCAGAGTCCTTAAATAATGCAACAAAGTCCTTAAATAATGCAGCAGAGTCCTTAAATACTGCAGCAGAGACCTTAAATAATGCAGCAAAATCCTTAAATAATGCAGCAGAGTCCTTATATAATGCAGCAGAGTCCTAAAATACCACAGCAGAGTCCTTAAATAATGCAGCAGAGTCCTTAAATAATGCAGCAAATTCATTAAATAATGCAGCAGAGTCCTTAAATAATGCAACAAAGTCCTTAAATAATGCAGCAGATTCCTTAAATTTCGCAGCAGCGTCCTTAAATAATGCATCAAAGTACTTAAATAATGCAGCAGAGTCCTAAAATGCCGCAGCAGAGTCCTTAAATAGTGCAGCAAAGTCCTTAAATAATGCAGCAGAGTGCTTACATAATGCAGCAGAGTCCTTAAATACCGCAGCAGAGTCATTAAATAATGCAGCAGAGTCCTTAAATAATGCAGCAAATTCATTAAATAATGCACATAGTCATTAAATAATGCAATAAAGTCCTTAAATAAAATTCAGCAACACAATTAATAATGCAGCTGAGTCCTTAAATAATTCAGCAAAGTCCTTAAATAATGCAGCAGAGTCCTTAAATACCGTAGCAGCGTCCTTAAATAATGCAACAAAGTCCTTAAATAATGCAGCAGAGTCCTTAAATAATGCAACAAAGTCCTTAAATAATGCATCAGAGTCCTTAAATAATGCAACAAACTCATTAAATAATGCAGCAAAGTACTTAAATAATGCAGCAAATTACTTAAATAATGCAGCAGAATCCTTAAATAATGCAATAAAGTCCTTAAATAATGCAGCAGAGTCGTTAAATAATGCAAAAAAATCCTTAAATAATGCAGCAGAATCCTTAATTAATGCAATAAAGTCATTAAATAATGCAGCAGAGTCCTTAAATAATGCAACAAAGTCCTTAAATAATGCAGCAGATTCCTTAAATTCTGCAGCAGCGTCCTTAAATAATGCATCAAAGTCTTTAAATAATGCAGCAGAGTCCTTAAATTCCACAGCAGAGTCATTAAATAATGCAGCAGAGGCCTTAAATACTGCAGCAGCATCCTTAAATAATGCAGCAGAGTCCTTAAATAATGCAGCAGAGTCCTTAAATAATGCAACAAAGTCCTTAAATAATGCAGCAGATTCCTTAAATTTCGCAGCAGCGTCCTTAAATAATACATCAAAGTCCTTAAATAATGCAGCAGAGTCCTAAACTACCGCAGCAGAGTCCTTAAATAATGCAGCAAAGTCCTTAAATAATGCAGCAGAGTGCTTACATAATGCAGCAGAGTCCTTAAATACCGCAGCAGAGTCATTAAATAATGCAGCAGAGTCCTTAAATAATGCAGCAAATTCATTAAATAATGCACAGAGTCATTAAATAATGCAATAAAGTCCTTAAATAAAATTCAACAACACCCTTAATAATGCAGCTGAGTCCTTAAATAATTCAGCAAAGTCCTTAAATAATGCAGCAGAGTCCTTAAATACCGCAGCAGCATCCTTAAATAATGCAACAAAGTCCTTAAATAATGCAGCAGAGTCCTTAAATAATGCAACAACGTCCTTAAATAATGCAGCAGAGTCCTTAAATAATGCAACAAACTCATTAAATAATGCCGCAAAGTACTTAAATAATGCAGCAAATTCCTTAAATAATGCAGCAGAATCCTTAAATAATGCAATAATGTCCTTAAATAATGCAGCAGAGTCCTTAAATAATGCAAAAAATTCCTTAAATAATGCATCAGAATCCTTAAATAATGCAACAAAGTCGTTAAATAATGCAGCAACGTCCTTAAATAATGCAGCAGAGTCCTTAAAAAATGCAGCAAATTCCTATAATAATGCAGCAGAGGCCTTAAATATCGAAGCAGAGTCCTTAAATAATGCAGCAAAGTCCTTAAATGATGCAGAAGAGTCCTTAAATAATGCAACAAAGTCCTTAAATAATGCAGCAGAGTCCTTAAATAAAGCAGCAGAGTGCTTAAATAATGCAGCAGAGTCCTTAAATACCGCAGCAGAGTCATTAAATAATACAGCAGAGTCCTTAAATAAAGCAGCAGAGTGCTTAAATAATGCAGCAGAGTCCTGAAATAGCGCTGCAGAGTCATTAAATAATACAGCAGAGTCCTTAAATAATGCAGCAAATTTCTTAAATAATGCACAGAGTCCTTAAATAATGCAATAAAGTCCTTAAATAAAATGCAGCAACGCCCTTAATAATGCAGCTGAGTCCTTAAATAATGCAGCAAAGTCCTTAAATAATGCAGCAGAGTCCTTAAATACCGCAGCAGCGTCTTTAAATAATGCAACAAAGTCCTTAAATAATGCAGCAGAGTCCTTAAATAATGCAACAAAGTCCTTAAATAATGCAGCAGAGTCCTTAAATAATGCAACAAACTCATTAAATAATGCAGCAAAGTACTTAAATATTGCAGCAAATTCCTTAAATAATGCAGCAGAATCCTTAAATAATGCAATAATTTCCTTAAATAATGCAGCAACATCCTTAATAATGCAGCAGAGTCCTTAAATAATGCAGCAAAGTCCTTAAATAATGCAACAGAGGCCTTAAATACTGCAGCAGCATCCTTAAATAATGCAGCAGAGTCCTTAAATAATGCAGCAGAGTCCTTAAATAATGCAACAAAGTCCTTAAATAAAATGCAGCAACGCCCTTAATAATGCAGCCGAGTCCTTCAATAATGCAGCAAAGTCCTTAAATAATGCAGCAGAGTCCTTAAATACCGCAGCAGCGTCCTTAAATAATGCAAAAAAGTCCTTAAATAATGCAGCAGAGTCCTTAAATAATGCAACAAAGTCCTTAAATAATGCAGCAGAGTCCTTAAATAATGCAACAAAGTCCTTAAATAAAATGCAGCAACGCCCTTAATAATGCAGCCGAGTCCTTCAATAATGCAGCAAAGTCCTTAAATAATGCAGCAGAGTCCTTAAATACCGCAGCAGCGTCCTTAAATAATGCAAAAAAGTCCTTAAATAATGCAGCAAAGTCCTTAAATAATGCAACAAAGTCCTTAAATAATGCAGCAGAGTCCTTAAATAATGCAACAAACTCCTTAAATAATGCAGCAAAGTACTTAAATAATGCAGCAAATTCCTTAAATAATGCAGCAGAATCCTTAAATAATGCAATAAAGTCCTTAAATAATGCAGCAACGTCCTTAATAATGCAGCAGAGTCCTTAAATAATGCAGCAAAGTCCTTAAATAATGCAGCGGAGGCCTTAAATACTGCTGCAGCATCCTTAAATAATGCAGCAGAGTCCTTAAATAATGCAACAAAGTCCTTAAATAATGCAGCAGAGTCCTTAAACAATGCAGCGAGGTCCTTAAATAATGCAACAAAGTCCTTAAATAATGCAGCAGATTCCTTAAATTCTGCAGCAGCGATCTTAAATAATGCATCAAAGTCCTTAAATAATGCAGCAGAGTCCTTAAATACTGCAGCAGAGTCCTTAAATAATGCAGCAAAGTCCTTAAATAATGCAGCAGAGTCCTTAAATAATGCAGCAAAGTCATTAAATAATGCAGCAGAGTCCTTAAATAATGCAACAAAGTCCTTAAATAATGCAGCAGATTCCTTAAATTCTGCAGCAGCGTCCTTAAATAATGCATCAAAATCCTTAAATAATGCAGCAGAGTCCTTAAATACCACAGCAGAGTCATTAAATAATGCAGCAGAGTCCTTAAATAATGCAGCATATTCCTTAAATAATGCAGCAGAGTCCTTAAATAATGCAATAAAGTCCTTAAATAATGCAGCAGAGTCCTTAAATAATGCAGCAACTTCCTTAATAATGCAGCTGAGTCCTTAAATAATGCAGCAACATCCTTAAATAATGCAGCAGAGTCCTTAAATACTGCATCAGCGTCCTTAAATAATGCAACAAAGTCCTTAAATAATGCAGCAAAGTCCTTAAATAATGCAGCAGAGTCCTTAAATACAGCAGCAGAGTCCTTAAATAATTCAGCAAAGTCCTTAAATAATGCAGCAGAGTCCTTAAATAATGCAACAAAGTCCTTAAATAATGCAGCAGAGTCCTTAAATAATGCAACAAAGTCCTTAAATAATGCAGCAGAGTCCTTAAATACTGCAGCAGAGACCTTAAATAATGCAGCAAAATCCTTAAATAATGCAGCAGAGTCCTTATATAATGCAGCAGAGTCCTAAAATACCACAGCAGAGTCCTTAAATAATGCAGCAGAGTCCTTAAATAATGCAGCAAATTCATTAAATAATGCAGCAGAGTCCTTAAATAATGCAACAAAGTCCTTAAATAATGCAGCAGATTCCTTAAATTTCGCAGCAGCGTCCTTAAATAATGCATCAAAGTACTTAAATAATGCAGCAGAGTCCTAAAATGCCGCAGCAGAGTCCTTAAATAGTGCAGCAAAGTCCTTAAATAATGCAGCAGAGTGCTTACATAATGCAGCAGAGTCCTTAAATACCGCAGCAGAGTCATTAAATAATGCAGCAGAGTCCTTAAATAATGCAGCAAATTCATTAAATAATGCACAGAGTCATTAAATAATGCAATAAAGTCCTTAAATAAAATTCAACAACACCCTTAATAATGCAGCTGAGTCCTTAAATAATTCAGCAAAGTCCTTAAATAATGCAGCAGAGTCCTTAAATACCGCAGCAGCATCCTTAAATAATGCAACAAAGTCCTTAAATAATGCAGCAGAGTCCTTAAATAATGCAACAACGTCCTTAAATAATGCAGCAGAGTCCTTAAATAATGCAACAAACTCATTAAATAATGCAGCAAAGTACTTAAATAATGCAGCAAATTCCTTAAATAATGCAGCAGAATCCTTAAATAATGCAATAATGTCCTTAAATAATGCAGCAGAGTCCTTAAATAATGCAAAAAATTCCTTAAATAATGCATCAGAATCCTTAAATAATGCAACAAAGTCGTTAAATAATGCAGCAACGTCCTTAAATAATGCAGCAGAGTCCTTAAAAAATGCAGCAAATTCCTTAAATAATGCAGCAGAGGCCTTAAATACCGAAGCAGAGTCCTTAAATAATGCAGCAAAGTCCTTAAATAATGCAGAAGAGTCCTTAAATAATGCAACAAAGTCCTTAAATAATGCAGCAGAGTCCTTAAATAAAGCAGCAGAGTGCTTAAATAATGCAGCAGAGTCCTTAAATACCGCAGCAGAGTCATTAAATAATACAGCAGAGTCCTTAAATAAAGCAGCAGAGTGCTTAAATAATGCAGCAGAGTCCTGAAATAGCGCTGCAGAGTCATTAAATAATACAGCAGAGTCCTTAAATAATGCAGCAAATTTCTTAAATAATGCACAGAGTCCTTAAATAATGCAATAAAGTCCTTAAATAAAATGCAGCAACGCCCTTAATAATGCAGCTGAGTCCTTAAATAATGCAGCAAAGTCCTTAAATAATGCAGCAGATTCCTTAAATTCTGCAGCAGCGATCTTAAATAATGCATCAAAGTCCTTAAATAATGCAGCAGAGTCCTTAAATACTGCAGCAGAGTCCTTAAATAATGCAGCAAAGTCCTTAAATAATGCAGCAGAGTCCTTAAATAATGCAGCAAAGTCATTAAATAATGCAGCAGAGTCCTTAAATAATGCAACAAAGTCCTTAAATAATGCAGCAGATTCCTTAAATTCTGCAGCAGCGTCCTTAAATAATGCATCAAAATCCTTAAATAATGCAGCAGAGTCCTTAAATACCACAGCAGAGTCATTAAATAATGCAGCAGAGTCCTTAAATAATGCAGCATATTCCTTAAATAATGCAGCAGAGTCCTTAAATAATGCAATAAAGTCCTTAAATAATACAGCAGAGTCCTTAAATAATGCAGCAAATTTCTTAAATAATGCACAGAGTCCTTAAATAATGCAATAAAGTCCTTAAATAAAATGCAGCAACGCCCTTAATAATGCAGCTGAGTCCTTAAATAATGCAGCAAAGTCCTTAAATAATGCAGCAGAGTCCTTAAATACCGCAGCAGCGTCTTTAAATAATGCAACAAAGTCCTTAAATAATGCAGCAGAGTCCTTAAATAATGCAACAAACTCCTTAAATAATGCAGCAAAGTACTTAAATAATGCAGCAAATTCCTTAAATAATGCAGCAGAATCCTTAAATAATGCAATAAAGTCCTTAAATAATGCAGCAACGTCCTTAATAATGCAGCAGAGTCCTTAAATAATGCAGCAAAGTCCTTAAATAATGCAGCGGAGGCCTTAAATACTGCTGCAGCATCCTTAAATAATGCAGCAGAGTCCTTAAATAATGCAACAAAGTCCTTAAATAATGCAGCAGAGTCCTTAAACAATGCAGCGAGGTCCTTAAATAATGCAACAAAGTCCTTAAATAATGCAGCAGATTCCTTAAATTCTGCAGCAGCGATCTTAAATAATGCATCAAAGTCCTTAAATAATGCAGCAGAGTCCTTAAATACTGCAGCAGAGTCCTTAAATAATGCAGCAAAGTCCTTAAATAATGCAGCAGAGTCCTTAAATAATGCAGCAAAGTCATTAAATAATGCAGCAGAGTCCTTAAATAATGCAACAAAGTCCTTAAATAATGCAGCAGATTCCTTAAATTCTGCAGCAGCGTCCTTAAATAATGCATCAAAATCCTTAAATAATGCAGCAGAGTCCTTAAATACCACAGCAGAGTCATTAAATAATGCAGCAGAGTCCTTAAATAATGCAGCATATTCCTTAAATAATGCAGCAGAGTCCTTAAATAATGCAATAAAGTCCTTAAATAATGCAGCAGAGTCCTTAAATAATGCAGCAACTTCCTTAATAATGCAGCTGAGTCCTTAAATAATGCAGCAACATCCTTAAATAATGCAGCAGAGTCCTTAAATACTGCATCAGCGTCCTTAAATAATGCAACAAAGTCCTTAAATAATGCAGCAAAGTCCTTAAATAATGCAGCAGAGTCCTTAAATACAGCAGCAGAGTCCTTAAATAATTCAGCAAAGTCCTTAAATAATGCAGCAGAGTCCTTAAATAATGCAACAAAGTCCTTAAATAATGCAGCAGAGTCCTTAAATAATGCAACAAAGTCCTTAAATAATGCAGCAGAGTCCTTAAATACTGCAGCAGAGACCTTAAATAATGCAGCAAAATCCTTAAATAATGCAGCAGAGTCCTTATATAATGCAGCAGAGTCCTAAAATACCACAGCAGAGTCCTTAAATAATGCAGCAGAGTCCTTAAATAATGCAGCAAATTCATTAAATAATGCAGCAGAGTCCTTAAATAATGCAACAAAGTCCTTAAATAATGCAGCAGATTCCTTAAATTTCGCAGCAGCGTCCTTAAATAATGCATCAAAGTACTTAAATAATGCAGCAGAGTCCTAAAATGCCGCAGCAGAGTCCTTAAATAGTGCAGCAAAGTCCTTAAATAATGCAGCAGAGTGCTTACATAATGCAGCAGAGTCCTTAAATACCGCAGCAGAGTCATTAAATAATGCAGCAGAGTCCTTAAATAATGCAGCAAATTCATTAAATAATGCACAGAGTCATTAAATAATGCAATAAAGTCCTTAAATAAAATTCAACAACACCCTTAATAATGCAGCTGAGTCCTTAAATAATTCAGCAAAGTCCTTAAATAATGCAGCAGAGTCCTTAAATACCGCAGCAGCATCCTTAAATAATGCAACAAAGTCCTTAAATAATGCAGCAGAGTCCTTAAATAATGCAACAACGTCCTTAAATAATGCAGCAGAGTCCTTAAATAATGCAACAAACTCATTAAATAATGCAGCAAAGTACTTAAATAATGCAGCAAATTCCTTAAATAATGCAGCAGAATCCTTAAATAATGCAATAATGTCCTTAAATAATGCAGCAGAGTCCTTAAATAATGCAAAAAATTCCTTAAATAATGCATCAGAATCCTTAAATAATGCAACAAAGTCGTTAAATAATGCAGCAACGTCCTTAAATAATGCAGCAGAGTCCTTAAAAAATGCAGCAAATTCCTTAAATAATGCAGCAGAGGCCTTAAATACCGAAGCAGAGTCCTTAAATAATGCAGCAAAGTCCTTAAATAATGCAGAAGAGTCCTTAAATAATGCAACAAAGTCCTTAAATAATGCAGCAGAGTCCTTAAATAAAGCAGCAGAGTGCTTAAATAATGCAGCAGAGTCCTTAAATACCGCAGCAGAGTCATTAAATAATACAGCAGAGTCCTTAAATAAAGCAGCAGAGTGCTTAAATAATGCAGCAGAGTCCTGAAATAGCGCTGCAGAGTCATTAAATAATACAGCAGAGTCCTTAAATAATGCAGCAAATTTCTTAAATAATGCACAGAGTCCTTAAATAATGCAATAAAGTCCTTAAATAAAATGCAGCAACGCCCTTAATAATGCAGCTGAGTCCTTAAATAATGCAGCAAAGTCCTTAAATAATGCAGCAGATTCCTTAAATTCTGCAGCAGCGATCTTAAATAATGCATCAAAGTCCTTAAATAATGCAGCAGAGTCCTTAAATACTGCAGCAGAGTCCTTAAATAATGCAGCAAAGTCCTTAAATAATGCAGCAGAGTCCTTAAATAATGCAGCAAAGTCATTAAATAATGCAGCAGAGTCCTTAAATAATGCAACAAAGTCCTTAAATAATGCAGCAGATTCCTTAAATTCTGCAGCAGCGTCCTTAAATAATGCATCAAAATCCTTAAATAATGCAGCAGAGTCCTTAAATACCACAGCAGAGTCATTAAATAATGCAGCAGAGTCCTTAAATAATGCAGCATATTCCTTAAATAATGCAGCAGAGTCCTTAAATAATGCAATAAAGTCCTTAAATAATACAGCAGAGTCCTTAAATAATGCAGCAAATTTCTTAAATAATGCACAGAGTCCTTAAATAATGCAATAAAGTCCTTAAATAAAATGCAGCAACGCCCTTAATAATGCAGCTGAGTCCTTAAATAATGCAGCAAAGTCCTTAAATAATGCAGCAGAGTCCTTAAATACCGCAGCAGCGTCTTTAAATAATGCAACAAAGTCCTTAAATAATGCAGCAGAGTCCTTAAATAATGCAACAAAGTCCTTAAATAATGCAGCAGAGTCCTTAAATAATGCAACAAACTCATTAAATAATGCAGCAAAGTACTTAAATATTGCAGCAAATTCCTTAAATAATGCAGCAGAATCCTTAAATAATGCAATAATTTCCTTAAATAATGCAGCAACATCCTTAATAATGCAGCAGAGTCCTTAAATAATGCAGCAAAGTCCTTAAATAATGCAACAGAGGCCTTAAATACTGCAGCAGCATCCTTAAATAATGCAGCAGAGTCCTTAAATAATGCAGCAGAGTCCTTAAATAATGCAACAAAGTCCTTAAATAAAATGCAGCAACGCCCTTAATAATGCAGCCGAGTCCTTCAATAATGCAGCAAAGTCCTTAAATAATGCAGCAGAGTCCTTAAATACCGCAGCAGCGTCCTTAAATAATGCAAAAAAGTCCTTAAATAATGCAGCAAAGTCCTTAAATAATGCAACAAAGTCCTTAAATAATGCAGCAGAGTCCTTAAATAATGCAACAAACTTCTTAAATAATGCAGCAAAGTACTTAAATAATGCAGCAAATTCCTTAAATAATGCAGCAGAATCCTTAAATAATGCAATAAAGTCCTTAAATAATGCAGCAACGTCCTTAATAATGCAGCAGAGTCCTTAAATAATGCAGCAAAGTCCTTAAATAATGCAGCGGAGGCCTTAAATACTGCTGCAGCATCCTTAAATAATGCAGCAGAGTCCTTAAATAATGCAACAAAGTCCTTAAATAATGCAGCAGAGTCCTTAAACAATGCAGCGAGGTCCTTAAATAATGCAACAAAGTCCTTAAATAATGCAGCAGATTCCTTAAATTCTGCAGCAGCGATCTTAAATAATGCATCAAAGTCCTTAAATAATGCAGCAGAGTCCTTAAATACTGCAGCAGAGTCCTTAAATAATGCAGCAAAGTCCTTAAATAATGCAGCAGAGTCCTTAAATAATGCAGCAAAGTCATTAAATAATGCAGCAGAGTCCTTAAATAATGCAACAAAGTCCTTAAATAATGCAGCAGATTCCTTAAATTCTGCAGCAGCGTCCTTAAATAATGCATCAAAATCCTTAAATAATGCAGCAGAGTCCTTAAATACCACAGCAGAGTCATTAAATAATGCAGCAGAGTCCTTAAATAATGCAGCATATTCCTTAAATAATGCAGCAGAGTCCTTAAATAATGCAATAAAGTCCTTAAATAATGCAGCAGAGTCCTTAAATAATGCAGCAACTTCCTTAATAATGCAGCTGAGTCCTTAAATAATGCAGCAACATCCTTAAATAATGCAGCAGAGTCCTTAAATACTGCATCAGCGTCCTTAAATAATGCAACAAAGTCCTTAAATAATGCAGCAAAGTCCTTAAATAATGCAGCAGAGTCCTTAAATACAGCAGCAGAGTCCTTAAATAATTCAGCAAAGTCCTTAAATAATGCAGCAGAGTCCTTAAATAATGCAACAAAGTCCTTAAATAATGCAGCAGAGTCCTTAAATAATGCAACAAAGTCCTTAAATAATGCAGCAGAGTCCTTAAATACTGCAGCAGAGACCTTAAATAATGCAGCAAAATCCTTAAATAATGCAGCAGAGTCCTTATATAATGCAGCAGAGTCCTAAAATACCACAGCAGAGTCCTTAAATAATGCAGCAGAGTCCTTAAATAATGCAGCAAATTCATTAAATAATGCAGCAGAGTCCTTAAATAATGCAACAAAGTCCTTAAATAATGCAGCAGATTCCTTAAATTTCGCAGCAGCGTCCTTAAATAATGCATCAAAGTACTTAAATAATGCAGCAGAGTCCTAAAATGCCGCAGCAGAGTCCTTAAATAGTGCAGCAAAGTCCTTAAATAATGCAGCAGAGTGCTTACATAATGCAGCAGAGTCCTTAAATAATGCAGCAAATTCATTAAATAATGCACAGAGTCATTAAATAATGCAATAAAGTCCTTAAATAAAATTCAACAACACCCTTAATAATGCAGCTGAGTCCTTAAATAATTCAGCAAAGTCCTTAAATAATGCAGCAGAGTCCTTAAATACCGCAGCAGCATCCTTAAATAATGCAACAAAGTCCTTAAATAATGCAGCAGAGTCCTTAAATAATGCAACAACGTCCTTAAATAATGCAGCAGAGTCCTTAAATAATGCAACAAACTCATTAAATAATGCAGCAAAGTACTTAAATAATGCAGCAAATTCCTTAAATAATGCAGCAGAATCCTTAAATAATGCAATAATGTCCTTAAATAATGCAGCAGAGTCCTTAAATAATGCAAAAAATTCCTTAAATAATGCATCAGAATCCTTAAATAATGCAACAAAGTCGTTAAATAATGCAGCAACGTCCTTAAATAATGCAGCAGAGTCCTTAAAAAATGCAGCAAATTCCTTAAATAATGCAGCAGAGGCCTTAAATACCGAAGCAGAGTCCTTAAATAATGCAGCAAAGTCCTTAAATAATGCAGAAGAGTCCTTAAATAATGCAACAAAGTCCTTAAATAATGCAGCAGAGTCCTTAAATAAAGCAGCAGAGTGCTTAAATAATGCAGCAGAGTCCTTAAATACCGCAGCAGAGTCATTAAATAATACAGCAGAGTCCTTAAATAAAGCAGCAGAGTGCTTAAATAATGCAGCAGAGTCCTGAAATAGCGCTGCAGAGTCATTAAATAATACAGCAGAGTCCTTAAATAATGCAGCAAATTTCTTAAATAATGCACAGAGTCCTTAAATAATGCAATAAAGTCCTTAAATAAAATGCAGCAACGCCCTTAATAATGCAGCTGAGTCCTTAAATAATGCAGCAAAGTCCTTAAATAATGCAGCAGATTCCTTAAATTCTGCAGCAGCGATCTTAAATAATGCATCAAAGTCCTTAAATAATGCAGCAGAGTCCTTAAATACTGCAGCAGAGTCCTTAAATAATGCAGCAAAGTCCTTAAATAATGCAGCAGAGTCCTTAAATAATGCAGCAAAGTCATTAAATAATGCAGCAGAGTCCTTAAATAATGCAACAAAGTCCTTAAATAATGCAGCAGATTCCTTAAATTCTGCAGCAGCGTCCTTAAATAATGCATCAAAATCCTTAAATAATGCAGCAGAGTCCTTAAATACCACAGCAGAGTCATTAAATAATGCAGCAGAGTCCTTAAATAATGCAGCATATTCCTTAAATAATGCAGCAGAGTCCTTAAATAATGCAATAAAGTCCTTAAATAATACAGCAGAGTCCTTAAATAATGCAGCAAATTTCTTAAATAATGCACAGAGTCCTTAAATAATGCAATAAAGTCCTTAAATAAAATGCAGCAACGCCCTTAATAATGCAGCTGAGTCCTTAAATAATGCAGCAAAGTCCTTAAATAATGCAGCAGAGTCCTTAAATACCGCAGCAGCGTCTTTAAATAATGCAACAAAGTCCTTAAATAATGCAGCAGAGTCCTTAAATAATGCAACAAAGTCCTTAAATAATGCAGCAGAGTCCTTAAATAATGCAACAAACTCATTAAATAATGCAGCAAAGTACTTAAATATTGCAGCAAATTCCTTAAATAATGCAGCAGAATCCTTAAATAATGCAATAATTTCCTTAAATAATGCAGCAACATCCTTAATAATGCAGCAGAGTCCTTAAATAATGCAGCAAAGTCCTTAAATAATGCAACAGAGGCCTTAAATACTGCAGCAGCATCCTTAAATAATGCAGCAGAGTCCTTAAATAATGCAGCAGAGTCCTTAAATAATGCAACAAAGTCCTTAAATAAAATGCAGCAACGCCCTTAATAATGCAGCCGAGTCCTTCAATAATGCAGCAAAGTCCTTAAATAATGCAGCAGAGTCCTTAAATACCGCAGCAGCGTCCTTAAATAATGCAAAAAAGTCCTTAAATAATGCAGCAAAGTCCTTAAATAATGCAACAAAGTCCTTAAATAATGCAGCAGAGTCCTTAAATAATGCAACAAACTTCTTAAATAATGCAGCAAAGTACTTAAATAATGCAGCAAATTCCTTAAATAATGCAGCAGAATCCTTAAATAATGCAATAAAGTCCTTAAATAATGCAGCAACGTCCTTAATAATGCAGCAGAGTCCTTAAATAATGCAGCAAAGTCCTTAAATAATGCAGCGGAGGCCTTAAATACTGCTGCAGCATCCTTAAATAATGCAGCAGAGTCCTTAAATAATGCAACAAAGTCCTTAAATAATGCAGCAGAGTCCTTAAACAATGCAGCGAGGTCCTTAAATAATGCAACAAAGTCCTTAAATAATGCAGCAGATTCCTTAAATTCTGCAGCAGCGATCTTAAATAATGCATCAAAGTCCTTAAATAATGCAGCAGAGTCCTTAAATACTGCAGCAGAGTCCTTAAATAATGCAGCAAAGTCCTTAAATAATGCAGCAGAGTCCTTAAATAATGCAGCAAAGTCATTAAATAATGCAGCAGAGTCCTTAAATAATGCAACAAAGTCCTTAAATAATGCAGCAGATTCCTTAAATTCTGCAGCAGCGTCCTTAAATAATGCATCAAAATCCTTAAATAATGCAGCAGAGTCCTTAAATACCACAGCAGAGTCATTAAATAATGCAGCAGAGTCCTTAAATAATGCAGCATATTCCTTAAATAATGCAGCAGAGTCCTTAAATAATGCAATAAAGTCCTTAAATAATGCAGCAGAGTCCTTAAATAATGCAGCAACTTCTTTAATAATGCAGCTGAGTCCTTAAATAATGCAGCAACATCCTTAAATAATGCAGCAGAGTCCTTAAATACTGCATCAGCGTCCTTAAATAATGCAACAAAGTCCTTAAATAATGCAGCAAAGTCCTTAAATAATGCAGCAGAGTCCTTAAATACAGCAGCAGAGTCCTTAAATAATTCAGCAAAGTCCTTAAATAATGCAGCAGAGTCCTTAAATAATGCAACAAAGTCCTTAAATAATGCAGCAGAGTCCTTAAATAATGCAACAAAGTCCTTAAATAATGCAGCAGAGTCCTTAAATACTGCAGCAGAGACCTTAAATAATGCAGCAAAATCCTTAAATAATGCAGCAGAGTCCTTATATAATGCAGCAGAGTCCTAAAATACCACAGCAGAGTCCTTAAATAATGCAGCAGAGTCCTTAAATAATGCAGCAAATTCATTAAATAATGCAGCAGAGTCCTTAAATAATGCAACAAAGTCCTTAAATAATGCAGCAGATTCCTTAAATTTCGCAGCAGCGTCCTTAAATAATGCATCAAAGTACTTAAATAATGCAGCAGAGTCCTAAAATGCCGCAGCAGAGTCCTTAAATAGTGCAGCAAAGTCCTTAAATAATGCAGCAGAGTGCTTACATAATGCAGCAGAGTCCTTAAATACCGCAGCAGAGTCATTAAATAATGCAGCAGAGTCCTTAAATAATGCAGCAAATTCATTAAATAATGCACAGAGTCATTAAATAATGCAATAAAGTCCTTAAATAAAATTCAGCAACACAATTAATAATGCAGCTGAGTCCTTAAATAATTCAGCAAAGTCCTTAAATAATGCAGCAGAGTCCTTAAATACCGTAGCAGCGTCCTTAAATAATGCAACAAAGTCCTTAAATAATGCAGCAGAGTCCTTAAATAATGCAACAAAGTCCTTAAATAATGCATCAGAGTTCTTAAATAATGCAACAAACTCATTAAATAATGCAGCAAAGTACTTAAATAATGCAGCAAATTACTTAAATAATGCAGCAGAATCCTTAAATAATGCAATAAAGTCCTTAAATAATGCAGCAGAGTCGTTAAATAATGCAAAAAAATCCTTAAATAATGCAGCAGAATCCTTAATTAATGCAATAAAGTCATTAAATAATGCAGCAGAGTCCTTAAATAATGCAACAAAGTCCTTAAATAATGCAGCAGATTCCTTAAATTCTGCAGCAGCGTCCTTAAATAATGCATCAAAGTCTTTAAATAATGCAGCAGAGTCCTTAAATTCCACAGCAGAGTCATTAAATAATGCAGCAGAGGCCTTAAATACTGCAGCAGCATCCTTAAATAATGCAGCAGAGTCCTTAAATAATGCAGCAGAGTCCTTAAATAATGCAACAAAGTCCTTAAATAATGCAGCAGATTCCTTAAATTTCGCAGCAGCGTCCTTAAATAATACATCAAAGTCCTTAAATAATGCAGCAGAGTCCTAAACTACCGCAGCAGAGTCCTTAAATAATGCAGCAAAGTCCTTAAATAATGCAGCAGAGTGCTTACATAATGCAGCAGAGTCCTTAAATACCGCAGCAGAGTCATTAAATAATGCAGCAGAGTCCTTAAATAATGCAGCAAATTCATTAAATAATGCACAGAGTCATTAAATAATGCAATAAAGTCCTTAAATAAAATTCAACAACACCCTTAATAATGCAGCTGAGTCCTTAAATAATTCAGCAAAGTCCTTAAATAATGCAGCAGAGTCCTTAAATACCGCAGCAGCATCCTTAAATAATGCAACAAAGTCCTTAAATAATGCAGCAGAGTCCTTAAATAATGCAACAACGTCCTTAAATAATGCAGCAGAGTCCTTAAATAATGCAACAAACTCATTAAATAATGCCGCAAAGTACTTAAATAATGCAGCAAATTCCTTAAATAATGCAGCAGAATCCTTAAATAATGCAATAATGTCCTTAAATAATGCAGCAGAGTCCTTAAATAATGCAAAAAATTCCTTAAATAATGCATCAGAATCCTTAAATAATGCA
The DNA here is from genome assembly GCF_046119375.1 of Phyllobates terribilis. Taxonomy (NCBI): domain Eukaryota; kingdom Metazoa; phylum Chordata; class Amphibia; order Anura; family Dendrobatidae; genus Phyllobates; species Phyllobates terribilis. The sequence goes on along the minus strand of NW_027363072.1, from coordinate 2,116,026 downwards.
ACAAAGTCGTTAAATAATGCAGCAACGTCCTTAAATAATGCAGCAGAGTCCTTAAAAAATGCAGCAAATTCCTATAATAATGCAGCAGAGGCCTTAAATACCGAAGCAGAGTCCTTAAATAATGCAGCAAAGTCCTTAAATGATGCAGAAGAGTCCTTAAATAATGCAACAAAGTCCTTAAATAATGCAGCAGAGTCCTTAAATAAAGCAGCAGAGTGCTTAAATAATGCAGCAGAGTCCTTAAATACCGCAGCAGAGTCATTAAATAATACAGCAGAGTCCTTAAATAAAGCAGCAGAGTGCTTAAATAATGCAGCAGAGTCCTGAAATAGCGCTGCAGAGTCATTAAATAATACAGCAGAGTCCTTAAATAATGCAGCAAATTTCTTAAATAATGCACAGAGTCCTTAAATAATGCAATAAAGTCCTTAAATAAAATGCAGCAACGCCCTTAATAATGCAGCTGAGTCCTTAAATAATGCAGCAAAGTCCTTAAATAATGCAGCAGAGTCCTTAAATACCGCAGCAGCGTCTTTAAATAATGCAACAAAGTCCTTAAATAATGCAGCAGAGTCCTTAAATAATGCAACAAAGTCCTTAAATAATGCAGCAGAGTCCTTAAATAATGCAACAAACTCATTAAATAATGCAGCAAAGTACTTAAATATTGCAGCAAATTCCTTAAATAATGCAGCAGAATCCTTAAATAATGCAATAATTTCCTTAAATAATGCAGCAACATCCTTAATAATGCAGCAGAGTCCTTAAATAATGCAGCAAAGTCCTTAAATAATGCAACAGAGGCCTTAAATACTGCAGCAGCATCCTTAAATAATGCAGCAGAGTCCTTAAATAATGCAGCAGAGTCCTTAAATAATGCAACAAAGTCCTTAAATAAAATGCAGCAACGCCCTTAATAATGCAGCCGAGTCCTTCAATAATGCAGCAAAGTCCTTAAATAATGCAGCAGAGTCCTTAAATACCGCAGCAGCGTCCTTAAATAATGCAAAAAAGTCCTTAAATAATGCAGCAGGGTCCTTAAATAATGCAACAAAGTCCTTAAATAATGCAGCAGAGTCCTTAAATAATGCAACAAAGTCCTTAAATAAAATGCAGCAACGCCCTTAATAATGCAGCCGAGTCCTTCAATAATGCAGCAAAGTCCTTAAATAATGCAGCAGAGTCCTTAAATACCGCAGCAGCATCCTTAAATAATGCAAAAAAGTCCTTAAATAATGCAGCAAAGTCCTTAAATAATGCAACAAAGTCCTTAAATAATGCAGCAGAGTCCTTAAATAATGCAACAAACTCCTTAAATAATGCAGCAAAGTACTTAAATAATGCAGCAAATTCCTTAAATAATGCAGCAGAATCCTTAAATAATGCAATAAAGTCCTTAAATAATGCAGCAACGTCCTTAATAATGCAGCAGAGTCCTTAAATAATGCAGCAAAGTCCTTAAATAATGCAGCGGAGGCCTTAAATACTGCTGCAGCATCCTTAAATAATGCAGCAGAGTCCTTAAATAATGCAACAAAGTCCTTAAATAATGCAGCAGAGTCCTTAAACAATGCAGCGAGGTCCTTAAATAATGCAACAAAGTCCTTAAATAATGCAGCAGATTCCTTAAATTCTGCAGCAGCGATCTTAAATAATGCATCAAAGTCCTTAAATAATGCAGCAGAGTCCTTAAATACTGCAGCAGAGTCCTTAAATAATGCAGCAAAGTCCTTAAATAATGCAGCAGAGTCCTTAAATAATGCAGCAAAGTCATTAAATAATGCAGCAGAGTCCTTAAATAATGCAACAAAGTCCTTAAATAATGCAGCAGATTCCTTAAATTCTGCAGCAGCGTCCTTAAATAATGCATCAAAATCCTTAAATAATGCAGCAGAGTCCTTAAATACCACAGCAGAGTCATTAAATAATGCAGCAGAGTCCTTAAATAATGCAGCATATTCCTTAAATAATGCAGCAGAGTCCTTAAATAATGCAATAAAGTCCTTAAATAATGCAGCAGAGTCCTTAAATAATGCAGCAACTTCCTTAATAATGCAGCTGAGTCCTTAAATAATGCAGCAACATCCTTAAATAATGCAGCAGAGTCCTTAAATACTGCATCAGCGTCCTTAAATAATGCAACAAAGTCCTTAAATAATGCAGCAAAGTCCTTAAATAATGCAGCAGAGTCCTTAAATACAGCAGCAGAGTCCTTAAATAATTCAGCAAAGTCCTTAAATAATGCAGCAGAGTCCTTAAATAATGCAACAAAGTCCTTAAATAATGCAGCAGAGTCCTTAAATAATGCAACAAAGTCCTTAAATAATGCAGCAGAGTCCTTAAATACTGCAGCAGAGACCTTAAATAATGCAGCAAAATCCTTAAATAATGCAGCAGAGTCCTTATATAATGCAGCAGAGTCCTAAAATACCACAGCAGAGTCCTTAAATAATGCAGCAGAGTCCTTAAATAATGCAGCAAATTCATTAAATAATGCAGCAGAGTCCTTAAATAATGCAACAAAGTCCTTAAATAATGCAGCAGATTCCTTAAATTTCGCAGCAGCGTCCTTAAATAATGCATCAAAGTACTTAAATAATGCAGCAGAGTCCTAAAATGCCGCAGCAGAGTCCTTAAATAGTGCAGCAAAGTCCTTAAATAATGCAGCAGAGTGCTTACATAATGCAGCAGAGTCCTTAAATACCGCAGCAGAGTCATTAAATAATGCAGCAGAGTCCTTAAATAATGCAGCAAATTCATTAAATAATGCACAGAGTCATTAAATAATGCAATAAAGTCCTTAAATAAAATTCAACAACACCCTTAATAATGCAGCTGAGTCCTTAAATAATTCAGCAAAGTCCTTAAATAATGCAGCAGAGTCCTTAAATACCGCAGCAGCATCCTTAAATAATGCAACAAAGTCCTTAAATAATGCAGCAGAGTCCTTAAATAATGCAACAACGTCCTTAAATAATGCAGCAGAGTCCTTAAATAATGCAACAAACTCATTAAATAATGCAGCAAAGTACTTAAATAATGCAGCAAATTCCTTAAATAATGCAGCAGAATCCTTAAATAATGCAATAATGTCCTTAAATAATGCAGCAGAGTCCTTAAATAATGCAAAAAATTCCTTAAATAATGCATCAGAATCCTTAAATAATGCAACAAAGTCGTTAAATAATGCAGCAACGTCCTTAAATAATGCAGCAGAGTCCTTAAAAAATGCAGCAAATTCCTTAAATAATGCAGCAGAGGCCTTAAATACCGAAGCAGAGTCCTTAAATAATGCAGCAAAGTCCTTAAATAATGCAGAAGAGTCCTTAAATAATGCAACAAAGTCCTTAAATAATGCAGCAGAGTCCTTAAATAAAGCAGCAGAGTGCTTAAATAATGCAGCAGAGTCCTTAAATACCGCAGCAGAGTCATTAAATAATACAGCAGAGTCCTTAAATAAAGCAGCAGAGTGCTTAAATAATGCAGCAGAGTCCTGAAATAGCGCTGCAGAGTCATTAAATAATACAGCAGAGTCCTTAAATAATGCAGCAAATTTCTTAAATAATGCACAGAGTCCTTAAATAATGCAATAAAGTCCTTAAATAAAATGCAGCAACGCCCTTAATAATGCAGCTGAGTCCTTAAATAATGCAGCAAAGTCCTTAAATAATGCAGCAGATTCCTTAAATTCTGCAGCAGCGATCTTAAATAATGCATCAAAGTCCTTAAATAATGCAGCAGAGTCCTTAAATACTGCAGCAGAGTCCTTAAATAATGCAGCAAAGTCCTTAAATAATGCAGCAGAGTCCTTAAATAATGCAGCAAAGTCATTAAATAATGCAGCAGAGTCCTTAAATAATGCAACAAAGTCCTTAAATAATGCAGCAGATTCCTTAAATTCTGCAGCAGCGTCCTTAAATAATGCATCAAAATCCTTAAATAATGCAGCAGAGTCCTTAAATACCACAGCAGAGTCATTAAATAATGCAGCAGAGTCCTTAAATAATGCAGCATATTCCTTAAATAATGCAGCAGAGTCCTTAAATAATGCAATAAAGTCCTTAAATAATGCAGCAGAGTCCTTAAATAATGCAGCAACTTCCTTAATAATGCAGCTGAGTCCTTAAATAATGCAGCAACATCCTTAAATAATGCAGCAGAGTCCTTAAATACTGCATCAGCGTCCTTAAATAATGCAACAAAGTCCTTAAATAATGCAGCAAAGTCCTTAAATAATGCAGCAGAGTCCTTAAATACAGCAGCAGAGTCCTTAAATAATTCAGCAAATTCCTTAAATAATGCAGCAGAGTCCTTAAATAATGCAACAAAGTCCTTAAATAATGCAGCAGAGTCCTTAAATAATGCAACAAAGTCCTTAAATAATGCAGCAGAGTCCTTAAATACTGCAGCAGAGACCTTAAATAATGCAGCAAAATCCTTAAATAATGCAGCAGAGTCCTTATATAATGCAGCAGAGTCCTAAAATACCACAGCAGAGTCCTTAAATAATGCAGCAGAGTCCTTAAATAATGCAGCAAATTCATTAAATAATGCAGCAGAGTCCTTAAATAATGCAACGAAGTCCTTAAATAATGCAGCAGATTCCTTAAATTCTGCAGCAGCGTCCTTAAATAATACATCAAAGTCCTTAAATAATGCAGCAGAGTCCTAAACTACCGCAGCAGAGTCCTTAAATAATGCAGCAAAGTCCTTAAATAATGCAGCAGAGTGCTTACATAATGCAGCAGAGTCCTTAAATACCGCAGCAGAGTCATTAAATAATGCAGCAGAGTCCTTAAATAATGCAGCAAATTCATTAAATAATGCACAGAGTCATTAAATAATGCAATAAAGTCCTTAAATAAAATTCAACAACACCCTTAATAATGCAGCTGAGTCCTTAAATAATTCAGCAAAGTCCTTAAATAATGCAGCAGAGTCCTTAAATACCGCAGCAGCATCCTTAAATAATGCAACAAAGTCCTTAAATAATGCAGCAGAGTCCTTAAATAATGCAACAACGTCCTTAAATAATGCAGCAGAGTCCTTAAATAATGCAACAAACTCATTAAATAATGCCGCAAAGTACTTAAATAATGCAGCAAATTCCTTAAATAATGCAGCAGAATCCTTAAATAATGCAATAATGTCCTTAAATAATGCAGCAGAGTCCTTAAATAATGCAAAAAATTCCTTAAATAATGCATCAGAATCCTTAAATAATGCAACAAAGTCGTTAAATAATGCAGCAACGTCCTTAAATAATGCAGCAGAGTCCTTAAAAAATGCAGCAAATTCCTATAATAATGCAGCAGAGGCCTTAAATACCGAAGCAGAGTCCTTAAATAATGCAGCAAAGTCCTTAAATAATGCAGAAGAGTCCTTAAATAATGCAACAAAGTCCTTAAATAATGCAGCAGAGTCCTTAAATAAAGCAGCAGAGTGCTTAAATAATGCAGCAGAGTCCTTAAATACCGCAGCAGAGTCATTAAATAATACAGCAGAGTCCTTAAATAAAGCAGCAGAGTGCTTAAATAATGCAGCAGAGTCCTGAAATAGCGCTGCAGAGTCATTAAATAATACAGCAGAGTCCTTAAATAATGCAGCAAATTTCTTAAATAATGCACAGAGTCCTTAAATAATGCAATAAAGTCCTTAAATAAAATGCAGCAACGCCCTTAATAATGCAGCTGAGTCCTTAAATAATGCAGCAAAGTCCTTAAATAATGCAGCAGAGTCCTTAAATACCGCAGCAGCGTCTTTAAATAATGCAACAAAGTCCTTAAATAATGCAGCAGAGTCCTTAAATAATGCAACAAAGTCCTTAAATAATGCAGCAGAGTCCTTAAATAATGCAACAAACTCATTAAATAATGCAGCAAAGTACTTAAATATTGCAGCAAATTCCTTAAATAATGCAGCAGAATCCTTAAATAATGCAATAATTTCCTTAAATAATGCAGCAGAGTCCTTAAATAATGCAGCAAAGTCCTTAAATAATGCAACAGAGGCCTTAAATACTGCAGCAGCATCCTTAAATAATGCAGCAGAGTCCTTAAATAATGCAGCAGAGTCCTTAAATAATGCAACAAAGTCCTTAAATAAAATGCAGCAACGCCCTTAATAATGCAGCCGAGTCCTTCAATAATGCAGCAAAGTCCTTAAATAATGCAGCAGAGTCCTTAAATACCGCAGCAGCGTCCTTAAATAATGCAAAAAAGTCCTTAAATAATGCAGCAAAGTCCTTAAATAATGCAACAAAGTCCTTAAATAATGCAGCAGAGTCCCTAAATAATGCAACAAACTTCTTAAATAATGCAGCAAAGTACTTAAATAATGCAGCAAATTCCTTAAATAATGCAGCAGAATCCTTAAATAATGCAATAAAGTCCTTAAATAATGCAGCAACGTCCTTAATAATGCAGCAGAGTCCTTAAATAATGCAGCAAAGTCCTTAAATAATGCAGCGGAGGCCTTAAATACTGCTGCAGCATCCTTAAATAATGCAGCAGAGTCCTTAAATAATGCAACAAAGTCCTTAAATAATGCAGCAGAGTCCTTAAACAATGCAGCGAGGTCCTTAAATAATGCAACAAAGTCCTTAAATAATGCAGCAGATTCCTTAAATTCTGCAGCAGCGATCTTAAATAATGCATCAAAGTCCTTAAATAATGCAGCAGAGTCCTTAAATACTGCAGCAGAGTCCTTAAATAATGCAGCAAAGTCCTTAAATAATGCAGCAGAGTCCTTAAATAATGCAGCAAAGTCATTAAATAATGCAGCAGAGTCCTTAAATAATGCAACAAAGTCCTTAAATAATGCAGCAGATTCCTTAAATTCTGCAGCAGCGTCCTTAAATAATGCATCAAAATCCTTAAATAATGCAGCAGAGTCCTTAAATACCACAGCAGAGTCATTAAATAATGCAGCAGAGTCCTTAAATAATGCAGCATATTCCTTAAATAATGCAGCAGAGTCCTTAAATAATGCAATAAAGTCCTTAAATAATGCAGCAGAGTCCTTAAATAATGCAGCAACTTCCTTAATAATGCAGCTGAGTCCTTAAATAATGCAGCAACATCCTTAAATAATGCAGCAGAGTCCTTAAATACTGCATCAGCGTCCTTAAATAATGCAACAAAGTCCTTAAATAATGCAGCAAAGTCCTTAAATAATGCAGCAGAGTCCTTAAATACAGCAGCAGAGTCCTTAAATAATTCAGCAAAGTCCTTAAATAATGCAGCAGAGTCCTTAAATAATGCAACAAAGTCCTTAAATAATGCAGCAGAGTCCTTAAATAATGCAACAAAGTCCTTAAATAATGCAGCAGAGTCCTTAAATACTGCAGCAGAGACCTTAAATAATGCAGCAAAATCCTTAAATAATGCAGCAGAGTCCTTATATAATGCAGCAGAGTCCTAAAATACCACAGCAGAGTCCTTAAATAATGCAGCAGAGTCCTTAAATAATGCAGCAAATTCATTAAATAATGCAGCAGAGTCCTTAAATAATGCAACAAAGTCCTTAAATAATGCAGCAGATTCCTTAAATTTCGCAGCAGCGTCCTTAAATAATGCATCAAAGTACTTAAATAATGCAGCAGAGTCCTAAAATGCCGCAGCAGAGTCCTTAAATAGTGCAGCAAAGTCCTTAAATAATGCAGCAGAGTGCTTACATAATGCAGCAGAGTCCTTAAATACCGCAGCAGAGTCATTAAATAATGCAGCAGAGTCCTTAAATAATGCAGCAAATTCATTAAATAATGCACAGAGTCATTAAATAATGCAATAAAGTCCTTAAATAAAATTCAACAACACCCTTAATAATGCAGCTGAGTCCTTAAATAATTCAGCAAAGTCCTTAAATAATGCAGCAGAGTCCTTAAATACCGCAGCAGCATCCTTAAATAATGCAACAAAGTCCTTAAATAATGCAGCAGAGTCCTTAAATAATGCAACAACGTCCTTAAATAATGCAGCAGAGTCCTTAAATAATGCAACAAACTCATTAAATAATGCAGCAAAGTACTTAAATAATGCAGCAAATTCCTTAAATAATGCAGCAGAATCCTTAAATAATGCAATAATGTCCTTAAATAATGCAGCAGAGTCCTTAAATAATGCAAAAAATTCCTTAAATAATGCATCAGAATCCTTAAATAATGCAACAAAGTCGTTAAATAATGCAGCAACGTCCTTAAATAATGCAGCAGAGTCCTTAAAAAATGCAGCAAATTCCTTAAATAATGCAGCAGAGGCCTTAAATACCGAAGCAGAGTCCTTAAATAATGCAGCAAAGTCCTTAAATAATGCAGAAGAGTCCTTAAATAATGCAACAAAGTCCTTAAATAATGCAGCAGAGTCCTTAAATAAAGCAGCAGAGTGCTTAAATAATGCAGCAGAGTCCTTAAATACCGCAGCAGAGTCATTAAATAATACAGCAGAGTCCTTAAATAAAGCAGCAGAGTGCTTAAATAATGCAGCAGAGTCCTGAAATAGCGCTGCAGAGTCATTAAATAATACAGCAGAGTCCTTAAATAATGCAGCAAATTTCTTAAATAATGCACAGAGTCCTTAAATAATGCAATAAAGTCCTTAAATAAAATGCAGCAACGCCCTTAATAATGCAGCTGAGTCCTTAAATAATGCAGCAAAGTCCTTAAATAATGCAGCAGATTCCTTAAATTCTGCAGCAGCGATCTTAAATAATGCATCAAAGTCCTTAAATAATGCAGCAGAGTCCTTAAATACTGCAGCAGAGTCCTTAAATAATGCAGCAAAGTCCTTAAATAATGCAGCAGAGTCCTTAAATAATGCAGCAAAGTCATTAAATAATGCAGCAGAGTCCTTAAATAATGCAACAAAGTCCTTAAATAATGCAGCAGATTCCTTAAATTCTGCAGCAGCGTCCTTAAATAATGCATCAAAATCCTTAAATAATGCAGCAGAGTCCTTAAATACCACAGCAGAGTCATTAAATAATGCAGCAGAGTCCTTAAATAATGCAGCATATTCCTTAAATAATGCAGCAGAGTCCTTAAATAATGCAATAAAGTCCTTAAATAATGCAGCAGAGTCCTTAAATAATGCAGCAACTTCCTTAATAATGCAGCTGAGTCCTTAAATAATGCAGCAACATCCTTAAATAATGCAGCAGAGTCCTTAAATACTGCATCAGCGTCCTTAAATAATGCAACAAAGTCCTTAAATAATGCAGCAAAGTCCTTAAATAATGCAGCAGAGTCCTTAAATACAGCAGCAGAGTCCTTAAATAATTCAGCAAATTCCTTAAATAATGCAGCAGAGTCCTTAAATAATGCAACAAAGTCCTTAAATAATGCAGCAGAGTCCTTAAATAATGCAACAAAGTCCTTAAATAATGCAGCAGAGTCCTTAAATACTGCAGCAGAGACCTTAAATAATGCAGCAAAATCCTTAAATAATGCAGCAGAGTCCTTATATAATGCAGCAGAGTCCTAAAATACCACAGCAGAGTCCTTAAATAATGCAGCAGAGTCCTTAAATAATGCAGCAAATTCATTAAATAATGCAGCAGAGTCCTTAAATAATGCAACGAAGTCCTTAAATAATGCAGCAGATTCCTTAAATTCTGCAGCAGCGTCCTTAAATAATACATCAAAGTCCTTAAATAATGCAGCAGAGTCCTAAACTACCGCAGCAGAGTCCTTAAATAATGCAGCAAAGTCCTTAAATAATGCAGCAGAGTGCTTACATAATGCAGCAGAGTCCTTAAATACCGCAGCAGAGTCATTAAATAATGCAGCAGAGTCCTTAAATAATGCAGCAAATTCATTAAATAATGCACAGAGTCATTAAATAATGCAATAAAGTCCTTAAATAAAATTCAACAACACCCTTAATAATGCAGCTGAGTCCTTAAATAATTCAGCAAAGTCCTTAAATAATGCAGCAGAGTCCTTAAATACCGCAGCAGCATCCTTAAATAATGCAACAAAGTCCTTAAATAATGCAGCAGAGTCCTTAAATAATGCAACAACGTCCTTAAATAATGCAGCAGAGTCCTTAAATAATGCAACAAACTCATTAAATAATGCCGCAAAGTACTTAAATAATGCAGCAAATTCCTTAAATAATGCAGCAGAATCCTTAAATAATGCAATAATGTCCTTAAATAATGCAGCAGAGTCCTTAAATAATGCAAAAAATTCCTTAAATAATGCATCAGAATCCTTAAATAATGCAACAAAGTCGTTAAATAATGCAGCAACGTCCTTAAATAATGCAGCAGAGTCCTTAAAAAATGCAGCAAATTCCTATAATAATGCAGCAGAGGCCTTAAATACCGAAGCAGAGTCCTTAAATAATGCAGCAAAGTCCTTAAATAATGCAGAAGAGTCCTTAAATAATGCAACAAAGTCCTTAAATAATGCAGCAGAGTCCTTAAATAAAGCAGCAGAGTGCTTAAATAATGCAGCAGAGTCCTTAAATACCGCAGCAGAGTCATTAAATAATACAGCAGAGTCCTTAAATAAAGCAGCAGAGTGCTTAAATAATGCAGCAGAGTCCTGAAATAGCGCTGCAGAGTCATTAAATAATACAGCAGAGTCCTTAAATAATGCAGCAAATTTCTTAAATAATGCACAGAGTCCTTAAATAATGCAATAAAGTCCTTAAATAAAATGCAGCAACGCCCTTAATAATGCAGCTGAGTCCTTAAATAATGCAGCAAAGTCCTTAAATAATGCAGCAGAGTCCTTAAATACCGCAGCAGCGTCTTTAAATAATGCAACAAAGTCCTTAAATAATGCAGCAGAGTCCTTAAATAATGCAACAAAGTCCTTAAATAATGCAGCAGAGTCCTTAAATAATGCAACAAACTCATTAAATAATGCAGCAAAGTACTTAAATATTGCAGCAAATTCCTTAAATAATGCAGCAGAATCCTTAAATAATGCAATAATTTCCTTAAATAATGCAGCAGAGTCCTTAAATAATGCAGCAAAGTCCTTAAATAATGCAACAGAGGCCTTAAATACTGCAGCAGCATCCTTAAATAATGCAGCAGAGTCCTTAAATAATGCAGCAGAGTCCTTAAATAATGCAACAAAGTCCTTAAATAAAATGCAGCAACGCCCTTAATAATGCAGCCGAGTCCTTCAATAATGCAGCAAAGTCCTTAAATAATGCAGCAGAGTCCTTAAATACCGCAGCAGCGTCCTTAAATAATGCAAAAAAGTCCTTAAATAATGCAGCAAAGTCCTTAAATAATGCAACAAAGTCCTTAAATAATGCAGCAGAGTCCCTAAATAATGCAACAAACTTCTTAAATAATGCAGCAAAGTACTTAAATAATGCAGCAAATTCCTTAAATAATGCAGCAGAATCCTTAAATAATGCAATAAAGTCCTTAAATAATGCAGCAACGTCCTTAATAATGCAGCAGAGTCCTTAAATAATGCAGCAAAGTCCTTAAATAATGCAGCGGAGGCCTTAAATACTGCTGCAGCATCCTTAAATAATGCAGCAGAGTCCTTAAATAATGCAACAAAGTCCTTAAATAATGCAGCAGAGTCCTTAAACAATGCAGCGAGGTCCTTAAATAATGCAACAAAGTCCTTAAATAATGCAGCAGATTCCTTAAATTCTGCAGCAGCGATCTTAAATAATGCATCAAAGTCCTTAAATAATGCAGCAGAGTCCTTAAATACTGCAGCAGAGTCCTTAAATAATGCAGCAAAGTCCTTAAATAATGCAGCAGAGTCCTTAAATAATGCAGCAAAGTCATTAAATAATGCAGCAGAGTCCTTAAATAATGCAACAAAGTCCTTAAATAATGCAGCAGATTCCTTAAATTCTGCAGCAGCGTCCTTAAATAATGCATCAAAATCCTTAAATAATGCAGCAGAGTCCTTAAATACCACAGCAGAGTCATTAAATAATGCAGCAGAGTCCTTAAATAATGCAGCATATTCCTTAAATAATGCAGCAGAGTCCTTAAATAATGCAATAAAGTCCTTAAATAATGCAGCAGAGTCCTTAAATAATGCAGCAACTTCCTTAATAATGCAGCTGAGTCCTTAAATAATGCAGCAACATCCTTAAATAATGCAGCAGAGTCCTTAAATACTGCATCAGCGTCCTTAAATAATGCAACAAAGTCCTTAAATAATGCAGCAAAGTCCTTAAATAATGCAGCAGAGTCCTTAAATACAGCAGCAGAGTCCTTAAATAATTCAGCAAAGTCCTTAAATAATGCAGCAGAGTCCTTAAATAATGCAACAAAGTCCTTAAATAATGCAGCAGAGTCCTTAAATAATGCAACAAAGTCCTTAAATAATGCAGCAGAGTCCTTAAATACTGCAGCAGAGACCTTAAATAATGCAGCAAAATCCTTAAATAATGCAGCAGAGTCCTTATATAATGCAGCAGAGTCCTAAAATACCACAGCAGAGTCCTTAAATAATGCAGCAGAGTCCTTAAATAATGCAGCAAATTCATTAAATAATGCAGCAGAGTCCTTAAATAATGCAACAAAGTCCTTAAATAATGCAGCAGATTCCTTAAATTTCGCAGCAGCGTCCTTAAATAATGCATCAAAGTACTTAAATAATGCAGCAGAGTCCTAAAATGCCGCAGCAGAGTCCTTAAATAGTGCAGCAAAGTCCTTAAATAATGCAGCAGAGTGCTTACATAATGCAGCAGAGTCCTTAAATACCGCAGCAGAGTCATTAAATAATGCAGCAGAGTCCTTAAATAATGCAGCAAATTCATTAAATAATGCACAGAGTCATTAAATAATGCAATAAAGTCCTTAAATAAAATTCAGCAACACAATTAATAATGCAGCTGAGTCCTTAAATAATTCAGCAAAGTCCTTAAATAATGCAGCAGAGTCCTAAAATACCGTAGCAGCGTCCTTAAATAATGCAACAAAGTCCTTAAATAATGCAGCAGAGTCCTTAAATAATGCAACAAAGTCCTTAAATAATGCATCAGAGTCCTTAAATAATGCAACAAACTCATTAAATAATGCAGCAAAGTACTTAAATAATGCAGCAAATTCCTTAAATAATGCAGCAGAATCCTTAAATAATGCAATAAAGTCCTTAAATAATGCAGCAGAGTCGTTAAATAATGCAAAAAAATCCTTAAATAATGCAGCAGAATCCTTAATTAATGCAATAAAGTCATTAAATAATGCAGCAGAGTCCTTAAATAATGCAACAAAGTCCTTAAATAATGCAGCAGATTCCTTAAATTCTGCAGCAGCGTCCTTAAATAATGCATCAAAGTCTTTAAATAATGCAGCAGAGTCCTTAAATTCCACAGCAGAGTCATTAAATAATGCAGCAGAGGCCTTAAATACTGCAGCAGCATCCTTAAATAATGCAGCAGAGTCCTTAAATAATGCAGCAGAGTCCTTAAATAATGCAACAAAGTCCTTAAATAATGCAGCAGATTCCTTAAATTTCGCAGCAGCGTCCTTAAATAATACATCAAAGTCCTTAAATAATGCAGCAGAGTCCTAAACTACCGCAGCAGAGTCCTTAAATAATGCAGCAAAGTCCTTAAATAATGCAGCAGAGTGCTTACATAATGCAGCAGAGTCCTTAAATACCGCAGCAGAGTCATTAAATAATGCAGCAGAGTCCTTAAATAATGCAGCAAATTCATTAAATAATGCACAGAGTCATTAAATAATGCAATAAAGTCCTTAAATAAAATTCAACAACACCCTTAATAATGCAGCTGAGTCCTTAAATAATTCAGCAAAGTCCTTAAATAATGCAGCAGAGTCCTTAAATACCGCAGCAGCATCCTTAAATAATGCAACAAAGTCCTTAAATAATGCAGCAGAGTCCTTAAATAATGCAACAACGTCCTTAAATAATGCAGCAGAGTCCTTAAATAATGCAACAAACTCATTAAATAATGCCGCAAAGTACTTAAATAATGCAGCAAATTCCTTAAATAATGCAGCAGAATCCTTAAATAATGCAATAATGTCCTTAAATAATGCAGCAGAGTCCTTAAATAATGCAAAAAATTCCTTAAATAATGCATCAGAATCCTTAAATAATGCAACAAAGTCGTTAAATAATGCAGCAACGTCCTTAAATAATGCAGCAGAGTCCTTAAAAAATGCAGCAAATTCCTATAATAATGCAGCAGAGGCCTTAAATACCGAAGCAGAGTCCTTAAATAATGCAGCAAAGTCCTTAAATAATGCAGAAGAGTCCTTAAATAATGCAACAAAGTCCTTAAATAATGCAGCAGAGTCCTTAAATAAAGCAGCAGAGTGCTTAAATAATGCAGCAGAGTCCTTAAATACCGCAGCAGAGTCATTAAATAATACAGCAGAGTCCTTAAATAAAGCAGCAGAGTGCTTAAATAATGCAGCAGAGTCCTGAAATAGCGCTGCAGAGTCATTAAATAATACAGCAGAGTCCTTAAATAATGCAGCAAATTTCTTAAATAATGCACAGAGTCCTTAAATAATGCAATAAAGTCCTTAAATAAAATGCAGCAACGCCCTTAATAATGCAGCTGAGTCCTTAAATAATGCAGCAAAGTCCTTAAATAATGCAGCAGAGTCCTTAAATACCGCAGCAGCGTCTTTAAATAATGCAACAAAGTCCTTAAATAATGCAGCAGAGTCCTTAAATAATGCAACAAAGTCCTTAAATAATGCAGCAGAGTCCTTAAATAATGCAACAAACTCATTAAATAATGCAGCAAAGTACTTAAATATTGCAGCAAATTCCTTAAATAATGCAGCAGAATCCTTAAATAATGCAATAATTTCCTTAAATAATGCAGCAACATCCTTAATAATGCAGCAGAGTCCTTAAATAATGCAGCAAAGTCCTTAAATAATGCAACAGAGGCCTTAAATACTGCAGCAGCATCCTTAAATAATGCAGCAGAGTCCTTAAATAATGCAGCAGAGTCCTTAAATAATGCAACAAAGTCCTTAAATAAAATGCAGCAACGCCCTTAATAATGCAGCCGAGTCCTTCAATAATGCAGCAAAGTCCTTAAATAATGCAGCAGAGTCCTTAAATACCGCAGCAGCGTCCTTAAATAATGCAAAAAAGTCCTTAAATAATGCAGCAGAGTCCTTAAATAATGCAACAAAGTCCTTAAATAATGCAGCAGAGTCCTTAAATAATGCAACAAAGTCCTTAAATAAAATGCAGCAACGCCCTTAATAATGCAGCCGAGTCCTTCAATAATGCAGCAAAGTCCTTAAATAATGCAGCAGAGTCCTTAAATACCGCAGCAGCGTCCTTAAATAATGCAAAAAAGTCCTTAAATAATGCAGCAAAGTCCTTAAATAATGCAACAAAGTCCTTAAATAATGCAGCAGAGTCCTTAAATAATGCAACAAACTCCTTAAATAATGCAGCAAAGTACTTAAATAATGCAGCAAATTCCTTAAATAATGCAGCAGAATCCTTAAATAATGCAATAAAGTCCTTAAATAATGCAGCAACGTCCTTAATAATGCAGCAGAGTCCTTAAATAATGCAGCAAAGTCCTTAAATAATGCAGCGGAGGCCTTAAATACTGCTGCAGCATCCTTAAATAATGCAGCAGAGTCCTTAAATAATGCAACAAAGTCCTTAAATAATGCAGCAGAGTCCTTAAACAATGCAGCGAGGTCCTTAAATAATGCAACAAAGTCCTTAAATAATGCAGCAGATTCCTTAAATTCTGCAGCAGCGATCTTAAATAATGCATCAAAGTCCTTAAATAATGCAGCAGAGTCCTTAAATACTGCAGCAGAGTCCTTAAATAATGCAGCAACGTCCTTAAATAATGCAGCAGAGTCCTTAAATAATGCAGCAAAGTCATTAAATAATGCAGCAGAGTCCTTAAATAATGCAACAAAGTCCTTAAATAATGCAGCAGATTCCTTAAATTCTGCAGCAGCGTCCTTAAATAATGCATCAAAATCCTTAAATAATGCAGCAGAGTCCTTAAATACCACAGCAGAGTCATTAAATAATGCAGCAGAGTCCTTAAATAATGCAGCATATTCCTTAAATAATGCAGCAGAGTCCTTAAATAATGCAATAAAGTCCTTAAATAATGCAGCAGAGTCCTTAAATAATGCAGCAACTTCCTTAATAATGCAGCTGAGTCCTTAAATAATGCAGCAACATCCTTAAATAATGCAGCAGAGTCCTTAAATACTGCATCAGCGTCCTTAAATAATGCAACAAAGTCCTTAAATAATGCAGCAAAGTCCTTAAATAATGCAGCAGAGTCCTTAAATACAGCAGCAGAGTCCTTAAATAATTCAGCAAAGTCCTTAAATAATGCAGCAGAGTCCTTAAATAATGCAACAAAGTCCTTAAATAATGCAGCAGAGTCCTTAAATAATGCAACAAAGTCCTTAAATAATGCAGCAGAGTCCTTAAATACTGCAGCAGAGACCTTAAATAATGCAGCAAAATCCTTAAATAATGCAGCAGAGTCCTTATATAATGCAGCAGAGTCCTAAAATACCACAGCAGAGTCCTTAAATAACGCAGCAGAGTCCTTAAATAATGCAGCAAATTCATTAAATAATGCAGCAGAGTCCTTAAATAATGCAACAAAGTCCTTAAATAATGCAGCAGATTCCTTAAATTTCGCAGCAGCGTCCTTAAATAATGCATCAAAGTACTTAAATAATGCAGCAGAGTCCTAAAATGCCGCAGCAGAGTCCTTAAATAGTGCAGCAAAGTCCTTAAATAATGCAGCAGAGTGTTTACATAATGCAGCAGAGTCCTTAAATACCGCAGCAGAGTCATTAAATAATGCAGCAGAGTCCTTAAATAATGCAGCAAATTCATTAAATAATGCACAGAGTCATTAAATAATGCAATAAAGTCCTTAAATAAAATTCAGCAACACAATTAATAATGCAGCTGAGTCCTTAAATAATTCAGCAAAGTCCTTAAATAATGCAGCAGAGTCCTTAAATACCGTAGCAGCGTCCTTAAATAATGCAACAAAGTCCTTAAATAATGCAGCAGAGTCCTTAAATAATGCAACAAAGTCCTTAAATAATGCATCAGAGTCCTTAAATAATGCAACAAACTCATTAAATAATGCAGCAAAGTACTTAAATAATGCAGCAAATTCCTTAAATAATGCAGCAGAATCCTTAAATAATGCAATAAAGTCCTTAAATAATGCAGCAGAGTCGTTAAATAATGCAAAAAAATCCTTAAATAATGCAGCAGAATCCTTAATTAATGCAATAAAGTCATTAAATAATGCAGCAGAGTCCTTAAATAATGCAACAAAGTCCTTAAATAATGCAGCAGATTCCTTAAATTCTGCAGCAGCGTCCTTAAATAATGCATCAAAGTCTTTAAATAATGCAGCAGAGTCCTTAAATTCCACAGCAGAGTCATTAAATAATGCAGCAGAGGCCTTAAATACTGCAGCAGCATCCTTAAATAATGCAGCAGAGTCCTTAAATAATGCAGCAGAGTCCTTAAATAATGCAACAAAGTCCTTAAATAATGCAGCAGATTCCTTAAATTTCGCAGCAGCGTCCTTAAATAATACATCAAAGTCCTTAAATAATGCAGCAGAGTCCTAAACTACCGCAGCAGAGTCCTTAAATAATGCAGCAAAGTCCTTAAATAATGCAGCAGAGTGCTTACATAATGCAGCAGAGTCCTTAAATACCGCAGCAGAGTCATTAAATAATGCAGCAGAGTCCTTAAATAATGCAGCAAATTCATTAAATAATGCACAGAGTCATTAAATAATGCAATAAAGTCCTTAAATAAAATTCAACAACACCCTTAATAATGCAGCTGAGTCCTTAAATAATTCAGCAAAGTCCTTAAATAATGCAGCAGAGTCCTTAAATACCGCAGCAGCATCCTTAAATAATGCAACAAAGTCCTTAAATAATGCAGCAGAGTCCTTAAATAATGCAACAACGTCCTTAAATAATGCAGCAGAGTCCTTAAATAATGCAACAAACTCATTAAATAATGCCGCAAAGTACTTAAATAATGCAGCAAATTCCTTAAATAATGCAGCAGAATCCTTAAATAATGCAATAATGTCCTTAAATAATGCAGCAGAGTCCTTAAATAATGCAAAAAATTCCTTAAATAATGCATCAGAATCCTTAAATAATGCAACAAAGTCGTTAAATAATGCAGCAACGTCCTTAAATAATGCAGCAGAGTCCTTAAAAAATGCAGCAAATTCCTATAATAATGCAGCAGAGGCCTTAAATACCGAAGCAGAGTCCTTAAATAATGCAGCAAAGTCCTTAAATAATGCAGAAGAGTCCTTAAATAATGCAACAAAGTCCTTAAATAATGCAGCAGAGTCCTTAAATAAAGCAGCAGAGTGCTTAAATAATGCAGCAGAGTCCTTAAATACCGCAGCAGAGTCATTAAATAATACAGCAGAGTCCTTAAATAAAGCAGCAGAGTGCTTAAATAATGCAGCAGAGTCCTGAAATAGCGCTGCAGAGAAATTAAATAATACAGCAGAGTCCTTAAATAATGCAGCAAATTTCTTAAATAATGCACAGAGTCCTTAAATAATGCAATAAAGTCCTTAAATAAAATGCAGCAACGCCCTTAATAATGCAGCTGAGTCCTTAAATAATGCAGCAAAGTCCTTAAATAATGCAGCAGAGTCCTTAAATACCGCAGCAGCGTCTTTAAATAATGCAACAAAGTCCTTAAATAATGCAGCAGAGTCCTTAAATAATGCAACAAAGTCCTTAAATAATGCAGCAGAGTCCTTAAATAATGCAACAAACTCATTAAATAATGCAGCAAAGTACTTAAATATTGCAGCAAATTCCTTAAATAATGCAGCAGAATCCTTAAATAATGCAATAATTTCCTTAAATAATGCAGCAACATCCTTAATAATGCAGCAGAGTCCTTAAATAATGCAGCAAAGTCCTTAAATAATGCAACAGAGGCCTTAAATACTGCAGCAGCATCCTTAAATAATGCAGCAGAGTCCTTAAATAATGCAGCAGAGTCCTTAAATAATGCAACAAAGTCCTTAAATAAAATGCAGCAACGCCCTTAATAATGCAGCCGAGTCCTTCAATAATGCAGCAAAGTCCTTAAATAATGCAGCAGAGTCCTTAAATACCGCAGCAGCGTCCTTAAATAATGCAAAAAAGTCCTTAAATAATGCAGCAAAGTCCTTAAATAATGCAACAAAGTCCTTAAATAATGCAGCAGAGTCCTTAAATAATGCAACAAACTCCTTAAATAATGCAGCAAAGTACTTAAATAATGCAGCAAATTCCTTAAATAATGCAGCAGAATCCTTAAATAATGCAATAAAGTCCTTAAATAATGCAGCAACGTCCTTAATAATGCAGCAGAGTCCTTAAATAATGCAGCAAAGTCCTTAAATAATGCAGCGGAGGCCTTAAATACTGCTGCAGCATCCTTAAATAATGCAGCAGAGTCCTTAAATAATGCAACAAAGTCCTTAAATAATGCAGCAGAGTCCTTAAACAATGCAGCGAGGTCCTTAAATAATGCAACAAAGTCCTTAAATAATGCAGCAGATTCCTTAAATTCTGCAGCAGCGATCTTAAATAATGCATCAAAGTCCTTAAATAATGCAGCAGAGTCCTTAAATACTGCAGCAGAGTCCTTAAATAATGCAGCAAAGTCCTTAAATAATGCAGCAGAGTCCTTAAATAATGCAGCAAAGTCATTAAATAATGCAGCAGAGTCCTTAAATAATGCAACAAAGTCCTTAAATAATGCAGCAGATTCCTTAAATTCTGCAGCAGCGTCCTTAAATAATGCATCAAAATCCTTAAATAATGCAGCAGAGTCCTTAAATACCACAGCAGAGTCATTAAATAATGCAGCAGAGTCCTTAAATAATGCAGCATATTCCTTAAATAATGCAGCAGAGTCCTTAAATAATGCAATAAAGTCCTTAAATAATGCAGCAGAGTCCTTAAATAATGCAGCAACTTCCTTAATAATGCAGCTGAGTCCTTAAATAATGCAGCAACATCCTTAAATAATGCAGCAGAGTCCTTAAATACTGCATCAGCGTCCTTAAATAATGCAACAAAGTCCTTAAATAATGCAGCAAAGTCCTTAAATAATGCAGCAGAGTCCTTAAATACAGCAGCAGAGTCCTTAAATAATTCAGCAAAGTCCTTAAATAATGCAGCAGAGTCCTTAAATAATGCAACAAAGTCCTTAAATAATGCAGCAGAGTCCTTAAATAATGCAACAAAGTCCTTAAATAATGCAGCAGAGTCCTTAAATACTGCAGCAGAGACCTTAAATAATGCAGCAAAATCCTTAAATAATGCAGCAGAGTCCTTATATAATGCAGCAGAGTCCTAAAATACCACAGCAGAGTCCTTAAATAATGCAGCAGAGTCCTTAAATAATGCAGCAAATTCATTAAATAATGCAGCAGAGTCCTTAAATAATGCAACAAAGTCCTTAAATAATGCAGCAGATTCCTTAAATTTCGCAGCAGCGTCCTTAAATAATGCATCAAAGTACTTAAATAATGCAGCAGAGTCCTAAAATGCCGCAGCAGAGTCCTTAAATAGTGCAGCAAAGTCCTTAAATAATGCAGCAGAGTGCTTACATAATGCAGCAGAGTCCTTAAATACCGCAGCAGAGTCATTAAATAATGCAGCAGAGTCCTTAAATAATGCAGCAAATTCATTAAATAATGCACAGAGTCATTAAATAATGCAATAAAGTCCTTAAATAAAATTCAGCAACACAATTAATAATGCAGCTGAGTCCTTAAATAATTCAGCAAAGTCCTTAAATAATGCAGCAGAGTCCTTAAATACCGTAGCAGCGTCCTTAAATAATGCAACAAAGTCCTTAAATAATGCAGCAGAGTCCTTAAATAATGCAACAAAGTCCTTAAATAATGCATCAGAGTCCTTAAATAATGCAACAAACTCATTAAATAATGCAGCAAAGTACTTAAATAATGCAGCAAATTCCTTAAATAATGCAGCAGAATCCTTAAATAATGCAATAAAGTCCTTAAATAATGCAGCAGAGTCGTTAAATAATGCAAAAAAATCCTTAAATAATGCAGCAGAATCCTTAATTAATGCAATAAAGTCATTAAATAATGCAGCAGAGTCCTTAAATAATGCAACAAAGTCCTTAAATAATGCAGCAGATTCCTTAAATTCTGCAGCAGCGTCCTTAAATAATGCATCAAAGTCTTTAAATAATGCAGCAGAGTCCTTAAATTCCACAGCAGAGTCATTAAATAATGCAGCAGAGGCCTTAAATACTGCAGCAGCATCCTTAAATAATGCAGCAGAGTCCTTAAATAATGCAGCAGAGTCCTTAAATAATGCAACAAAGTCCTTAAATAATGCAGCAGATTCCTTAAATTTCGCAGCAGCGTCCTTAAATAATACATCAAAGTCCTTAAATAATGCAGCAGAGTCCTAAACTACCGCAGCAGAGTCCTTAAATAATGCAGCAAAGTCCTTAAATAATGCAGCAGAGTGCTTACATAATGCAGCAGAGTCCTTAAATACCGCAGCAGAGTCATTAAATAATGCAGCAGAGTCCTTAAATAATGCAGCAAATTCATTAAATAATGCACAGAGTCATTAAATAATGCAATAAAGTCCTTAAATAAAATTCAACAACACCCTTAATAATGCAGCTGAGTCCTTAAATAATTCAGCAAAGTCCTTAAATAATGCAGCAGAGTCCTTAAATACCGCAGCAGCATCCTTAAATAATGCAACAAAGTCCTTAAATAATGCAGCAGAGTCCTTAAATAATGCAACAATGTCCTTAAATAATGCAGCAGAGTCCTTAAATAATGCAACAAACTCATTAAATAATGCCGCAAAGTACTTAAATAATGCAGCAAATTCCTTAAATAATGCAGCAGAATCCTTAAATAATGCAATAATGTCCTTAAATAATGCAGCAGAGTCCTTAAATAATGCAAAAAATTCCTTAAATAATGCATCAGAATCCTTAAATAATGCAACAAAGTCGTTAAATAATGCAGCAACGTCCTTAAATAATGCAGCAGAGTCCTTAAAAAATGCAGCAAATTCCTATAATAATGCAGCAGAGGCCTTAAATACCGAAGCAGAGTCCTTAAATAATGCAGCAAAGTCCTTAAATAATGCAGAAGAGTCCTTAAATAATGCAACAAAGTCCTTAAATAATGCAGCAGAGTCCTTAAATAAAGCAGCAGAGTGCTTAAATAATGCAGCAGAGTCCTTAAATACCGCAGCAGAGTCATTAAATAATACAGCAGAGTCCTTAAATAAAGCAGCAGAGTGCTTAAATAATGCATCAGAGTCCTGAAATAGCGCTGCAGAGTCATTAAATAATACAGCAGAGTCCTTAAATAATGCAGCAAATTTCTTAAATAATGCACAGAGTCCTTAAATAATGCAATAAAGTCCTTAAATAAAATGCAGCAACGCCCTTAATAATGCAGCTGAGTCCTTAAATAATGCAGCAAAGTCCTTAAATAATGCAGCAGAGTCCTTAAATACCGCAGCAGCGTCTTTAAATAATGCAACAAAGTCCTTAAATAATGCAGCAGAGTCCTTAAATAATGCAACAAAGTCCTTAAATAATGCAGCAGAGTCCTTAAATAATGCAACAAACTCATTAAATAATGCAGCAAAGTACTTAAATATTGCAGCAAATTCCTTAAATAATGCAGCAGAATCCTTAAATAATGCAATAAAGTCCTTAAATAATGCAGCAACGTCCTTAATAATGCAGCAGAGTCCTTAAATAATGCAGCAAAGTCCTTAAATAATGCAACAGAGGCCTTAAATACTGCAGCAGCATCCTTAAATAATGCAGCAGAGTCCTTAAATAATGCAGCAGAGTCCTTAAATAATGCAACAAAGTCCTTAAATAAAATGCAGCAACGCCCTTAATAATGCAGCCGAGTCCTTCAATAATGCAGCAAAGTCCTTAAATAATGCAGCAGAGTCCTTAAATACCGCAGCAGCGTCCTTAAATAATGCAACAAAGTCCTTAAATAATGCAGCAGAGTCCTTAAATAATGCAACAAAGTCCTTAAATAATGCAGCAGAGTCCTTAAATAATGCAACAAAGTCCTTAAATAAAATGCAGCAACGCCCTTAATAATGCAGCCGAGTCCTTCAATAATGCAGCAAAGTCCTTAAATAATGCAGCAGAGTCCTTAAATACCGCAGCAGCGTCCTTAAATAATGCAAAAAAGTCCTTAAATAATGCAGCAAAGTCCTTAAATAATGCAACAAAGTCCTTAAATAATGCAGCAGAGTCCTTAAATAATGCAACAAACTCCTTAAATAATGCAGCAAAGTACTTAAATAATGCAGCAAATTCCTTAAATAATGCAGCAGAATCCTTAAATAATGCAATAAAGTCCTTAAATAATGCAGCAACGTCCTTAATAATGCAGCAGAGTCCTTAAATAATGCAGCAAAGTCCTTAAATAATGCAGCGGAGGCCTTAAATACTGCTGCAGCATCCTTAAATAATGCAGCAGAGTCCTTAAATAATGCAACAAAGTCCTTAAATAATGCAGCAGAGTCCTTAAACAATGCAGCGAGGTCCTTAAATAATGCAACAAAGTCCTTAAATAATGCAGCAGATTCCTTAAATTCTGCAGCAGCGATCTAAAATAATGCATCAAAGTCCTTAAATAATGCAGCAGAGTCCTTAAATACTGCAGCAGAGTCCTTAAATAATGCAGCAAAGTCCTTAAATAATGCAGCAGAGTCCTTAAATAATGCAGCAAAGTCATTAAATAATGCAGCAGAGTCCTTAAATAATGCAACAAAGTCCTTAAATAATGCAGCAGATTCCTTAAATTCTGCAGCAGCGTCCTTAAATAATGCATCAAAATCCTTAAATAATGCAGCAGAGTCCTTAAATACCACAGCAGAGTCATTAAATAATGCAGCAGAGTCCTTAAATAATGCAGCATATTCCTTAAATAATGCAGCAGAGTCCTTAAATAATGCAATAAAGTCCTTAAATAATGCAGCAGAGTCCTTAAATAATGCAGCAACTTCCTTAATAATGCAGCTGAGTCCTTAAATAATGCAGCAACATCCTTAAATAATGCAGCAGAGTCCTTAAATACTGCATCAGCGTCCTTAAATAATGCAACAAAGTCCTTAAATAATGCAGCAAAGTCCTTAAATAATGCAGCAGAGTCCTTAAATACAGCAGCAGAGTCCTTAAATAATTCAGCAAAGTCCTTAAATAATGCAGCAGAGTCCTTAAATAATGCAACAAAGTCCTTAAATAATGCAGCAGAGTCCTTAAATAATGCAACAAAGTCCTTAAATAATGCAGCAGAGTCCTTAAATACTGCAGCAGAGACCTTAAATAATGCAGCAAAATCCTTAAATAATGCAGCAGAGTCCTTATATAATGCAGCAGAGTCCTAAAATACCACAGCAGAGTCCTTAAATAATGCAGCAGAGTCCTTAAATAATGCAGCAAATTCATTAAATAATGCAGCAGAGTCCTTAAATAATGCAACAAAGTCCTTAAATAATGCAGCAGATTCCTTAAATTTCGCAGCAGCGTCCTTAAATAATGCATCAAAGTACTTAAATAATGCAGCAGAGTCCTAAAATGCCGCAGCAGAGTCCTTAAATAGTGCAGCAAAGTCCTTAAATAATGCAGCAGAGTGCTTACATAATGCAGCAGAGTCCTTAAATACCGCAGCAGAGTCATTAAATAATGCAGCAGAGTCCTTAAATAATGCAGCAAATTCATTAAATAATGCACAGAGTCATTAAATAATGCAATAAAGTCCTTAAATAAAATTCAGCAACACAATTAATAATGCAGCTGAGTCCTTAAATAATTCAGCAAAGTCCTTAAATAATGCAGCAGAGTCCTTAAATACCGTAGCAGCGTCCTTAAATAATGCAACAAAGTCCTTAAATAATGCAGCAGAGTCCTTAAATAATGCAACAAAGTCCTTAAATAATGCATCAGAGTCCTTAAATAATGCAACAAACTCATTAAATAATGCAGCAAAGTACTTAAATAATGCAGCAAATTCCTTAAATAATGCAGCAGAATCCTTAAATAATGCAATAAAGTCCTTAAATAATGCAGCAGAGTCGTTAAATAATGCAAAAAAATCCTTAAATAATGCAGCAGAATCCTTAATTAATGCAATAAAGTCATTAAATAATGCAGCAGAGTCCTTAAATAATGCAACAAAGTCCTTAAATAATGCAGCAGATTCCTTAAATTCTGCAGCAGCGTCCTTAAATAATGCATCAAAGTCTTTAAATAATGCAGCAGAGTCCTTAAATTCCACAGCAGAGTCATTAAATAATGCAGCAGAGGCCTTAAATACTGCAGCAGCATCCTTAAATAATGCAGCAGAGTCCTTAAATAATGCAGCAGAGTCCTTAAATAATGCAACAAAGTCCTTAAATAATGCAGCAGATTCCTTAAATTTCGCAGCAGCGTCCTTAAATAATACATCAAAGTCCTTAAATAATGCAGCAGAGTCCTAAACTACCGCAGCAGAGTCCTTAAATAATGCAGCAAAGTCCTTAAATAATGCAGCAGAGTGCTTACATAATGCAGCAGAGTCCTTAAATACCGCAGCAGAGTCATTAAATAATGCAGCAGAGTCCTTAAATAATGCAGCAAATTCATTAAATAATGCACAGAGTCATTAAATAATGCAATAAAGTCCTTAAATAAAATTCAACAACACCCTTAATAATGCAGCTGAGTCCTTAAATAATTCAGCAAAGTCCTTAAATAATGCAGCAGAGTCCTTAAATACCGCAGCAGCATCCTTAAATAATGCAACAAAGTCCTTAAATAATGCAGCAGAGTCCTTAAATAATGCAACAACGTCCTTAAATAATGCAGCAGAGTCCTTAAATAATGCAACAAACTCATTAAATAATGCCGCAAAGTACTTAAATAATGCAGCAAATTCCTTAAATAATGCAGCAGAATCCTTAAATAATGCAATAATGTCCTTAAATAATGCAGCAGAGTCCTTAAATAATGCAAAAAATTCCTTAAATAATGCATCAGAATCCTTAAATAATGCAACAAAGTCGTTAAATAATGCAGCAACGTCCTTAAATAATGCAGCAGAGTCCTTAAAAAATGCAGCAAATTCCTATAATAATGCAGCAGAGGCCTTAAATACCGAAGCAGAGTCCTTAAATAATGCAGCAAAGTCCTTAAATAATGCAGAAGAGTCCTTAAATAATGCAACAAAGTCCTTAAATAATGCAGCAGAGTCCTTAAATAAAGCAGCAGAGTGCTTAAATAATGCAGCAGAGTCCTTAAATACCGCAGCAGAGTCATTAAATAATACAGCAGAGTCCTTAAATAAAGCAGCAGAGTGCTTAAATAATGCATCAGAGTCCTGAAATAGCGCTGCAGAGTCATTAAATAATACAGCAGAGTCCTTAAATAATGCAGCAAATTTCTTAAATAATGCACAGAGTCCTTAAATAATGCAATAAAGTCCTTAAATAAAATGCAGCAACGCCCTTAATAATGCAGCTGAGTCCTTAAATAATGCAGCAAAGTCCTTAAATAATGCAGCAGAGTCCTTAAATACCGCAGCAGCGTCTTTAAATAATGCAACAAAGTCCTTAAATAATGCAGCAGAGTCCTTAAATAATGCAACAAAGTCCTTAAATAATGCAGCAGAGTCCTTAAATAATGCAAAAAACTCATTAAATAATGCAGCAAAGTACTTAAATATTGCAGCAAATTCCTTAAATAATGCAGCAGAATCCTTAAATAATGCAATAATTTCCTTAAATAATGCAGCAACATCCTTAATAATGCAGCAGAGTCCTTAAATAATGCAGCAAAGTCCTTAAATAATGCAACAGAGGCCTTAAATACTGCAGCAGCATCGTTAAATAATGCAGCAGAGTCCTTAAATAATGCAGCAGAGTCCTTAAATAATGCAACAAAGTCCTTAAATAAAATGCAGCAACGCCCTTAATAATGCAGCCGAGTCCTTCAATAATGCAGCAAAGTCCTTAAATAATGCAGCAGAGTCCTTAAATACCGCAGCAGCGTCCTTAAATAATGCAAAAAAGTCCTTAAATAATGCAGCAGAGTCCTTAAATAATGCAACAAAGTCCTTAAATAATGCAGCAGAGTCCTTAAATAATGCAACAAAGTCCTTAAATAAAATGCAGCAACGCCCTTAATAATGCAGCCGAGTCCTTCAATAATGCAGCAAAGTCCTTAAATAATGCAGCAGAGTCCTTAAATACCGCAGCAGCGTCCTTAAATAATGCAAAAAAGTCCTTAAATAATGCAGCAAAGTCCTTAAATAATGCAACAAAGTCCTTAAATAATGCAGCAGAGTCCTTAAATAATGCAACAAACTCCTTAAATAATGCAGCAAAGTACTTAAATAATGCAGCAAATTCCTTAAATAATGCAGCAGAATCCTTAAATAATGCAATAAAGTCCTTAAATAATGCAGCAACGTCCTTAATAATGCAGCAGAGTCCTTAAATAATGCAGCAAAGTCCTTAAATAATGCAGCGGAGGCCTTAAATACTGCTGCAGCATCCTTAAATAATGCAGCAGAGTCCTTAAATAATGCAACAAAGTCCTTAAATAATGCAGCAGAGTCCTTAAACAATGCAGCGAGGTCCTTAAATAATGCAACAAAGTCCTTAAATAATGCAGCAGATTCCTTAAATTCTGCAGCAGCGATCTTAAATAATGCATCAAAGTCCTTAAATAATGCAGCAGAGTCCTTAAATACTGCAGCAGAGTCCTTAAATAATGCAGCAAAGTCCTTAAATAATGCAGCAGAGTCCTTAAATAATGCAGCAAAGTCATTAAATAATGCAGCAGAGTCCTTAAATAATGCAACAAAGTCCTTAAATAATGCAGCAGATTCCTTAAATTCTGCAGCAGCGTCCTTAAATAATGCATCAAAATCCTTAAATAATGCAGCAGAGTCCTTAAATACCACAGCAGAGTCATTAAATAATGCAGCAGAGTCCTTAAATAATGCAGCATATTCCTTAAATAATGCAGCAGAGTCCTTAAATAATGCAATAAAGTCCTTAAATAATGCAGCAGAGTCCTTAAATAATGCAGCAACTTCCTTAATAATGCAGCTGAGTCCTTAAATAATGCAGCAACATCCTTAAATAATGCAGCAGAGTCCTTAAATACTGCATCAGCGTCCTTAAATAATGCAACAAAGTCCTTAAATAATGCAGCAAAGTCCTTAAATAATGCAGCAGAGTCCTTAAATACAGCAGCAGAGTCCTTAAATAATTCAGCAAAGTCCTTAAATAATGCAGCAGAGTCCTTAAATAATGCAACAAAGTCCTTAAATAATGCAGCAGAGTCCTTAAATAATGCAACAAAGTCCTTAAATAATGCAGCAGAGTCCTTAAATACTGCAGCAGAGACCTTAAATAATGCAGCAAAATCCTTAAATAATGCAGCAGAGTCCTTATATAATGCAGCAGAGTCCTAAAATACCACAGCAGAGTCCTTAAATAATGCAGCAGAGTCCTTAAATAATGCAGCAAATTCATTAAATAATGCAGCAGAGTCCTTAAATAATGCAACAAAGTCCTTAAATAATGCAGCAGATTCCTTAAATTTCGCAGCAGCGTCCTTAAATAATGCATCAAAGTACTTAAATAATGCAGCAGAGTCCTAAAATGCCACAGCAGAGTCCTTAAATAGTGCAGCAAAGTCCTTAAATAATGCAGCAGAGTGCTTACATAATGCAGCAGAGTCCTTAAATACCGCAGCAGAGTCATTAAATAATGCAGCAGAGTCCTTAAATAATGCAGCAAATTCATTAAATAATGCACAGAGTCATTAAATAATGCAATAAAGTCCTTAAATAAAATTCAGCAACACAATTAATAATGCAGCTGAGTCCTTAAATAATTCAGCAAAGTCCTTAAATAATGCAGCAGAGTCCTTAAATACCGTAGCAGCGTCCTTAAATAATGCAACAAAGTCCTTAAATAATGCAGCAGAGTCCTTAAATAATGCAACAAAGTCCTTAAATAATGCATCAGAGTCCTTAAATAATGCAACAAACTCATTAAATAATGCAGCAAAGTACTTAAATAATGCAGCAAATTCCTTAAATAATGCAGCAGAATCCTTAAATAATGCAATAAAGTCCTTAAATAATGCAGCAGAGTCGTTAAATAATGCAAAAAAATCCTTAAATAATGCAGCAAAGTCCTTAAATAATGCAGCGGAGGCCTTAAATACTGCTGCAGCATCCTTAAATAATGCAGCAGAGTCCTTAAATAATGCAACAAAGTCCTTAAATAATGCAGCAGAGTCCTTAAACAATGCAGCGAGGTCCTTAAATAATGCAACAAAGTCCTTAAATAATGCAGCAGATTCCTTAAATTCTGCAGCAGCGATCTTAAATAATGCATCAAAGTCCTTAAATAATGCAGCAGAGTCCTTAAATACTGCAGCAGAGTCCTTAAATAATGCAGCAAAGTCCTTAAATAATGCAGCAGAGTCCTTAAATAATGCAGCAAAGTCATTAAATAATGCAGCAGAGTCCTTAAATAATGCAACAAAGTCCTTAAATAATGCAGCAGATTCCTTAAATTCTGCAGCAGCGTCCTTAAATAATGCATCAAAATCCTTAAATAATGCAGCAGAGTCCTTAAATACCACAGCAGAGTCATTAAATAATGCAGCAGAGTCCTTAAATAATGCAGCATATTCCTTAAATAATGCAGCAGAGTCCTTAAATAATGCAATAAAGTCCTTAAATAATGCAGCAGAGTCCTTAAATAATGCAGCAACTTCCTTAATAATGCAGCTGAGTCCTTAAATAATGCAGCAACATCCTTAAATAATGCAGCAGAGTCCTTAAATACTGCATCAGCGTCCTTAAATAATGCAACAAAGTCCTTAAATAATGCAGCAAAGTCCTTAAATAATGCAGCAGAGTCCTTAAATACAGCAGCAGAGTCCTTAAATAATTCAGCAAAGTCCTTAAATAATGCAGCAGAGTCCTTAAATAATGCAACAAAGTCCTTAAATAATGCAGCAGAGTCCTTAAATAATGCAACAAAGTCCTTAAATAATGCAGCAGAGTCCTTAAATACTGCAGCAGAGACCTTAAATAATGCAGCAAAATCCTTAAATAATGCAGCAGAGTCCTTATATAATGCAGCAGAGTCCTAAAATACCACAGCAGAGTCCTTAAATAATGCAGCAGAGTCCTTAAATAATGCAGCAAATTCATTAAATAATGCAGCAGAGTCCTTAAATAATGCAACAAAGTCCTTAAATAATGCAGCAGATTCCTTAAATTTCGCAGCAGCGTCCTTAAATAATGCATCAAAGTACTTAAATAATGCAGCAGAGTCCTAAAATGCCGCAGCAGAGTCCTTAAATAGTGCAGCAAAGTCCTTAAATAATGCAGCAGAGTGCTTACATAATGCAGCAGAGTCCTTAAATACCGCAGCAGAGTCATTAAATAATGCAGCAGAGTCCTTAAATAATGCAGCAAATTCATTAAATAATGCACAGAGTCATTAAATAATGCAATAAAGTCCTTAAATAAAATTCAGCAACACAATTAATAATGCAGCTGAGTCCTTAAATAATTCAGCAAAGTCCTTAAATAATGCAGCAGAGTCCTTAAATACCGTAGCAGCGTCCTTAAATAATGCAACAAAGTCCTTAAATAATGCAGCAGAGTCCTTAAATAATGCAACAAAGTCCTTAAATAATGCATCAGAGTCCTTAAATAATGCAACAAACTCATTAAATAATGCAGCAAAGTACTTAAATAATGCACAGAGTCATTAAATAATGCAATAAAGTCCTTAAATAAAATTCAACAACACCCTTAATAATGCAGCTGAGTCCTTAAATAATTCAGCAAAGTCCTTAAATAATGCAGCAGAGTCCTTAAATACCGCAGCAGCATCCTTAAATAATGCAACAAAGTCCTTAAATAATGCAGCAGAGTCCTTAAATAATGCAACAACGTCCTTAAATAATGCAGCAGAGTCCTTAAATAATGCAACAAACTCATTAAATAATGCCGCAAAGTACTTAAATAATGCAGCAAATTCCTTAAATAATGCAGCAGAATCCTTAAATAATGCAATAATGTCCTTAAATAATGCAGCAGAGTCCTTAAATAATGCAAAAAATTCCTTAAATAATGCATCAGAATCCTTAAATAATGCAACAAAGTCGTTAAATAATGCAGCAACGTCCTTAAATAATGCAGCAGAGTCCTTAAAAAATGCAGCAAATTCCTATAATAATGCAGCAGAGGCCTTAAATACCGAAGCAGAGTCCTTAAATAATGCAGCAAAGTCCTTAAATAATGCAGAAGAGTCCTTAAATAATGCAACAAAGTCCTTAAATAATGCAGCAGAGTCCTTAAATAAAGCAGCAGAGTGCTTAAATAATGCAGCAGAGTCCTTAAATACCGCAGCAGAGTCATTAAATAATACAGCAGAGTCCTTAAATAAAGCAGCAGAGTGCTTAAATAATGCAGCAGAGTCCTGAAATAGCGCTGCAGAGAAATTAAATAATACAGCAGAGTCCTTAAATAATGCAGCAAATTTCTTAAATAATGCACAGAGTCCTTAAATAATGCAATAAAGTCCTTAAATAAAATGCAGCAACGCCCTTAATAATGCAGCTGAGTCCTTAAATAATGCAGCAAAGTCCTTAAATAATGCAGCAGAGTCCTTAAATACTGCAGCAGCGTCTTTAAATAATGCAACAAAGTCCTTAAATAATGCAGCAGAGTCCTTAAATAATGCAACAAAGTCCTTAAATAATGCAGCAGAGTCCTTAAATAATGCAACAAACTCATTAAATAATGCAGCAAAGTACTTAAATATTGCAGCAAATTCCTTAAATAATGCAGCAGAATCCTTAAATAATGCAATAATTTCCTTAAATAATGCAGCAACATCCTTAATAATGCAGCAGAGTCCTTAAATAATGCAGCAAAGTCCTTAAATAATGCAACAGAGGCCTTAAATACTGCAGCAGCATCCTTAAATAATGCAGCAGAGTCCTTAAATAATGCAGCAGAGTCCTTAAATAATGCAACAAAGTCCTTAAATAAAATGCAGCAACGCCCTTAATAATGCAGCCGAGTCCTTCAATAATGCAGCAAAGTCCTTAAATAATGCAGCAGAGTCCTTAAATACCGCAGCAGCGTCCTTAAATAATGCAAAAAAGTCCTTAAATAATGCAGCAAAGTCCTTAAATAATGCAACAAAGTCCTTAAATAATGCAGCAGAGTCCTTAAATAATGCAACAAACTCCTTAAATAATGCAGCAAAGTACTTAAATAATGCAGCAAATTCCTTAAATAATGCAGCAGAATCCTTAAATAATGCAATAAAGTCCTTAAATAATGCAGCAACGTCCTTAATAATGCAGCAGAGTCCTTAAATAATGCAGCAAAGTCCTTAAATAATGCAGCGGAGGCCTTAAATACTGCTGCAGCATCCTTAAATAATGCAGCAGAGTCCTTAAATAATGCAACAAAGTCCTTAAATAATGCAGCAGAGTCCTTAAACAATGCAACGAGGTCCTTAAATAATGCAACAAAGTCCTTAAATAATGCAGCAGATTCCTTAAATTCTGCAGCAGCGATCTTAAATAATGCATCAAAGTCCTTAAATAATGCAGCAGAGTCCTTAAATAATGCAGCAGAGTCCTTAAATACTGCAGCAGAGTCCTTAAATAATGCAGCAAAGTCCTTAAATAATGCAGCAGAGTCCTTAAATAATGCAGCAAAGTCATTAAATAATGCAGCAGAGTCCTTAAATAATGCAACAAAGTCCTTAAATAATGCAGCAGATTCCTTAAATTCTGCAGCAGCGTCCTTAAATAATGCATCAAAATCCTTAAATAATGCAGCAGAGTCCTTAAATACCACAGCAGAGTCATTAAATAATGCAGCAGAGTCCTTAAATAATGCAGCATATTCCTTAAATAATGCAGCAGAGTCCTTAAATAATGCAATAAAGTCCTTAAATAATGCAGCAGAGTCCTTAAATAATGCAGCAACTTCCTTAATAATGCAGCTGAGTCCTTAAATAATGCAGCAACATCCTTAAATAATGCAGCAGAGTCCTTAAATACTGCATCAGCGTCCTTAAATAATGCAACAAAGTCCTTAAATAATGCAGCAAAGTCCTTAAATAATGCAGCAGAGTCCTTAAATACAGCAGCAGAGTCCTTAAATTATTCAGCAAAGTCCTTAAATAATGCAGCAGAGTCCTTAAATAATGCAACAAAGTCCTTAAATAATGCAGCAGAGTCCTTAAATAATGCAACAAAGTCCTTAAATAATGCAGCAGAGTCCTTAAATACTGCAGCAGAGACCTTAAATAATGCAGCAAAATCCTTAAATAATGCAGCAGAGTCCTTATATAATGCAGCAGAGTCCTAAAATACCACAGCAGAGTCCTTAAATAATGCAGCAGAGTCCTTAAATAATGCAGCAAATTCATTAAATAATGCAGCAGAGTCCTTAAATAATGCAACAAAGTCCTTAAATAATGCAGCAGATTCCTTAAATTTCGCAGCAGCGTCCTTAAATAATGCATCAAAGTACTTAAATAATGCAGCAGAGTCCTAAAATGCCGCAGCAGAGTCCTTAAATAGTGCAGCAAAGTCCTTAAATAATGCAGCAGAGTGCTTACATAATGCAGCAGAGTCCTTAAATACCGCAGCAGAGTCATTAAATAATGCAGCAGAGTCCTTAAATAATGCAGCAAATTCATTAAATAATGCACAGAGTCATTAAATAATGCAATAAAGTCCTTAAATAAAATTCAGCAACACAATTAATAATGCAGCTGAGTCCTTAAATAATTCAGCAAAGTCCTTAAATAATGCAGCAGAGTCCTAAAATACCGTAGCAGCGTCCTTAAATAATGCAACAAAGTCCTTAAATAATGCAGCAGAGTCCTTAAATAATGCAACAAAGTCCTTAAATAATGCAGCAGAGTCCTTAAATACTGCAGCAGAGACCTTAAATAATGCAGCAAAATCCTTAAATAATGCAGCAGAGTCCTTATATAATGCAGCAGAGTCCTAAAATACCACAGCAGAGTCCTTAAATAATGCAGCAGAGTCCTTAAATACTGCATCAGCGTCCTTAAATAATGCAACAAAGTCCTTAAATAATGCAGCAAAGTCCTTAAATAATGCAGCAGAGTCCTTAAATACAGCAGCAGAGTCCTTAAATAATTCAGCAAAGTCCTTAAATAATGCAGCAGAGTCCTTAAATAATGCAACAAAGTCCTTAAATAATGCAGCAGAGTCCTTAAATAATGCAACAAAGTCCTTAAATAATGCAGCAGAGTCCTTAAATACTGCAGCAGAGACCTTAAATAATGCAGCAAAATCCTTAAATAATGCAGCAGAGTCCTTATATAATGCAGCAGAGTCCTAAAATACCACAGCAGAGTCCTTAAATAATGCAGCAGAGTCCTTAAATAATGCAGCAAATTCATTAAATAATGCAGCAGAGTCCTTAAATAATGCAACAAAGTCCTTAAATAATGCAGCAGATTCCTTAAATTTCGCAGCAGCGTCCTTAAATAATGCATCAAATTCCTTAAATAATGCAGCAGAGTCCTAAAATGCCGCAGCAGAGTCCTTAAATAGTGCAGCAAAGTCCTTAAATAATGCAGCAGAGTGCTTACATAATGCAGCAGAGTCCTTAAATACCGCAGCAGAGTCATTAAATAATGCAGCAGAGTCCTTAAATAATGCAGCAAATTCATTAAATAATGCACAGAGTCATTAAATAATGCAATAAAGTCCTTAAATAAAATTCAGCAACACAATTAATAATGCAGCTGAGTCCTTAAATAATTCAGCAAAGTCCTTAAATAATGCAGCAGAGTCCTTAAATACCGTAGCAGCGTCCTTAAATAATGCAACAAAGTCCTTAAATAATGCAGCAGAGTCCTTAAATAATGCAACAAAGTCCTTAAATAATGCATCAGAGTCCTTAAATAATGCAACAAACTCATTAAATAATGCAGCAAAGTACTTAAATAATGCAGCAAATTACTTAAATAATGCAGCAGAATCCTTAAATAATGCAATAAAGTCCTTAAATAATGCAGCAGAGTCGTTAAATAATGCAAAAAAATCCTTAAATAATGCAGCAGAATCCTTAATTAATGCAATAAAGTCATTAAATAATGCAGCAGAGTCCTTAAATAATGCAACAAAGTCCTTAAATAATGCAGCAGATTCCTTAAATTCTGCAGCAGCGTCCTTAAATAATGCATCAAAGTCTTTAAATAATGCAGCAGAGTCCTTAAATTCCACAGCAGAGTCATTAAATAATGCAGCAGAGGCCTTAAATACTGCAGCAGCATCCTTAAATAATGCAGCAGAGTCCTTAAATAATGCAGCAGAGTCCTTAAATAATGCAACAAAGTCCTTAAATAATGCAGCAGATTCCTTAAATTTCGCAGCAGCGTCCTTAAATAATACATCAAAGTCCTTAAATAATGCAGCAGAGTCCTAAACTACCGCAGCAGAGTCCTTAAATAATGCAGCAAAGTCCTTAAATAATGCAGCAGAGTGCTTACATAATGCAGCAGAGTCCTTAAATACCGCAGCAGAGTCATTAAATAATGCAGCAGAGTCCTTAAATAATGCAGCAAATTCATTAAATAATGCACAGAGTCATTAAATAATGCAATAAAGTCCTTAAATAAAATTCAACAACACCCTTAATAATGCAGCTGAGTCCTTAAATAATGCAGCAGAGTCCTTATATAATGCAGCAGAGTCCTAAAATACCACAGCAGAGTCCTTAAATAATGCAGCAGAGTCCTTAAATACTGCATCAGCGTCCTTAAATAATGCAACAAAGTCCTTAAATAATGCAGCAAAGTCCTTAAATAATGCAGCAGAGTCCTTAAATACAGCAGCAGAGTCCTTAAATAATTCAGCAAAGTCCTTAAATAATGCAGCAGAGTCCTTAAATAATGCAACAAAGTCCTTAAATAATGCAGCAGAGTCCTTAAATAATGCAACAAAGTCCTTAAATAATGCAGCAGAGTCCTTAAATACTGCAGCAGAGACCTTAAATAATGCAGCAAAATCCTTAAATAATGCAGCAGAGTCCTTATATAATGCAGCAGAGTCCTAAAATACCACAGCAGAGTCCTTAAATAATGCAGCAGAGTCCTTAAATAATGCAGCAAATTCATTAAATAATGCAGCAGAGTCCTTAAATAATGCAACAAAGTCCTTAAATAATGCAGCAGATTCCTTAAATTTCGCAGCAGCGTCCTTAAATAATGCATCAAATTCCTTAAATAATGCAGCAGAGTCCTAAAATGCCGCAGCAGAGTCCTTAAATAGTGCAGCAAAGTCCTTAAATAATGCAGCAGAGTGCTTACATAATGCAGCAGAGTCCTTAAATACCGCAGCAGAGTCATTAAATAATGCAGCAGAGTCCTTAAATAATGCAGCAAATTCATTAAATAATGCACAGAGTCATTAAATAATGCAATAAAGTCCTTAAATAAAATTCAGCAACACAATTAATAATGCAGCTGAGTCCTTAAATAATTCAGCAAAGTCCTTAAATAATGCAGCAGAGTCCTTAAATACCGTAGCAGCGTCCTTAAATAATGCAACAAAGTCCTTAAATAATGCAGCAGAGTCCTTAAATAATGCAACAAAGTCCTTAAATAATGCATCAGAGTCCTTAAATAATGCAACAAACTCATTAAATAATGCAGCAAAGTACTTAAATAATGCAGCAAATTCCTTAAATAATGCAGCAGAATCCTTAAATAATGCAATAAAGTCCTTAAATAATGCAGCAGAGTCGTTAAATAATGCAAAAAAATCCTTAAATAATGCAGCAGAATCCTTAATTAATGCAATAAAGTCATTAAATAATGCAGCAGAGTCCTTAAATAATGCAACAAAGTCCTTAAATAATGCAGCAGATTCCTTAAATTCTGCAGCAGCGTCCTTAAATAATGCATCAAAGTCTTTAAATAATGCAGCAGAGTCCTTAAATTCCACAGCAGAGTCATTAAATAATGCAGCAGAGGCCTTAAATACTGCAGCAGCATCCTTAAATAATGCAGCAGAGTCCTTAAATAATGCAGCAGAGTCCTTAAATAATGCAACAAAGTCCTTAAATAATGCAGCAGATTCCTTAAATTTCGCAGCAGCGTCCTTAAATAATACATCAAAGTCCTTAAATAATGCAGCAGAGTCCTAAACTACCGCAGCAGAGTCCTTAAATAATGCAGCAAAGTCCTTAAATAATGCAGCAGAGTGCTTACATAATGCAGCAGAGTCCTTAAATACCGCAGCAGAGTCATTAAATAATGCAGCAGAGTCCTTAAATAATGCAGCAAATTCATTAAATAATGCACAGAGTCATTAAATAATGCAATAAAGTCCTTAAATAAAATTCAACAACACCCTTAATAATGCAGCTGAGTCCTTAAATAATTCAGCAAAGTCCTTAAATAATGCAGCAGAGTCCTTAAATACCGCAGCAGCATCCTTAAATAATGCAACAAAGTCCTTAAATAATGCAGCAGAGTCCTTAAATAATGCAACAACGTCCTTAAATAATGCAGCAGAGTCCTTAAATAATGCAACAAACTCATTAAATAATGCCGCAAAGTACTTAAATAATGCAGCAAATTCCTTAAATAATGCAGCAGAATCCTTAAATAATGCAATAATGTCCTTAAATAATGCAGCAGAGTCCTTAAATAATGCAAAAAATTCCTTAAATAATGCATCAGAATCCTTAAATAATGCAACAAAGTCGTTAAATAATGCAGCAACGTCCTTAAATAATGCAGCAGAGTCCTTAAAAAATGCAGCAAATTCCTATAATAATGCAGCAGAGGCCTTAAATACCGAAGCAGAGTCCTTAAATAATGCAGCAAAGTCCTTAAATAATGCAGAAGAGTCCTTAAATAATGCAACAAAGTCCTTAAATAATGCAGCAGAGTCCTTAAATAAAGCAGCAGAGTGCTTAAATAATGCAGCAGAGTCCTTAAATACCGCAGCAGAGTCATTAAATAATACAGCAGAGTCCTTAAATAAAGCAGCAGAGTGCTTAAATAATGCAGCAGAGTCCTGAAATAGCGCTGCAGAGAAATTAAATAATACAGCAGAGTCCTTAAATAATGCAGCAAATTTCTTAAATAATGCACAGAGTCCTTAAATAATGCAATAAAGTCCTTAAATAAAATGCAGCAACGCCCTTAATAATGCAGCTGAGTCCTTAAATAATGCAGCAAAGTCCTTAAATAATGCAGCAGAGTCCTTAAATACCGCAGCAGCGTCTTTAAATAATGCAACAAAGTCCTTAAATAATGCAGCAGAGTCCTTAAATAATGCAACAAAGTCCTTAAATAATGCAGCAGAGTCCTTAAATAATGCAACAAACTCATTAAATAATGCAGCAAAGTACTTAAGTATTGCAGCAAATTCCTTAAATAATGCAGCAGAATCCTTAAATAATGCAATAATTTCCTTAAATAATGCAGCAACATCCTTAATAATGCAGCAGAGTCCTTAAATAATGCAGCAAAGTCCTTAAATAATGCAACAGAGGCCTTAAATACTGCAGCAGCATCCTTAAATAATGCAGCAGAGTCCTTAAATAATGCAGCAGAGTCCTTAAATAATGCAACAAAGTCCTTAAATAAAATGCAGCAACGCCCTTAATAATGCAGCCGAGTCCTTCAATAATGCAGCAAAGTCCTTAAATAATGCAGCAGAGTCCTTAAATACCGCAGCAGCGTCCTTAAATAATGCAAAAAAGTCCTTAAATAATGCAGCAAAGTCCTTAAATAATGCAACAAAGTCCTTAAATAATGCAGCAGAGTCCTTAAATAATGCAACAAACTCCTTAAATAATGCAGCAAAGTACTTAAATAATGCAGCAAATTCCTTAAATAATGCAGCAGAATCCTTAAATAATGCAATAAAGTCCTTAAATAATGCAGCAACGTCCTTAATAATGCAGCAGAGTCCTTAAATAATGCAGCAAAGTCCTTAAATAATGCAGCGGAGGCCTTAAATACTGCTGCAGCATCCTTAAATAATGCAGCAGAGTCCTTAAATAATGCAACAAAGTCCTTAAATAATGCAGCAGAGTCCTTAAACAATGCAGCGAGGTCCTTAAATAATGCAACAAAGTCCTTAAATAATGCAGCAGATTCCTTAAATTCTGCAGCAGCGATCTTAAATAATGCATCAAAGTCCTTAAATAATGCAGCAGAGTCCTTAAATAATGCAGCAGAGTCCTTAAATACTGCAGCAGAGTCCTTAAATAATGCAGCAAAGTCCTTAAATAATGCAGCAGAGTCCTTAAATAATGCAGCAAAGTCATTAAATAATGCAGCAGAGTCCTTAAATAATGCAACAAAGTCCTTAAATAATGCAGCAGATTCCTTAAATTCTGCAGCAGCGTCCTTAAATAATGCATCAAAATCCTTAAATAATGCAGCAGAGTCCTTAAATACCACAGCAGAGTCATTAAATAATGCAGCAGAGTCCTTAAATAATGCAGCATATTCCTTAAATAATGCAGCAGAGTCCTTAAATAATGCAAAAAAGTCCTTAAATAATGCAGCAGAGTCCTTAAATAATGCAGCAACTTCCTTAATAATGCAGCTGAGTCCTTAAATAATGCAGCAACATCCTTAAATAATGCAGCAGAGTCCTTAAATACTGCATCAGCGTCCTTAAATAATGCAACAAAGTCCTTAAATAATGCAGCAAAGTCCTTAAATAATGCAGCAGAGTCCTTAAATACAGCAGCAGAGTCCTTAAATTATTCAGCAAAGTCCTTAAATAATGCAGCAGAGTCCTTAAATAATGCAACAAAGTCCTTAAATAATGCAGCAGAGTCCTTAAATAATGCAACAAAGTCCTTAAATAATGCAGCAGAGTCCTTAAATACTGCAGCAGAGACCTTAAATAATGCAGCAAAATCCTTAAATAATGCAGCAGAGTCCTTATATAATGCAGCAGAGTCCTAAAATACCACAGCAGAGTCCTTAAATAATGCAGCAGAGTCCTTAAATAATGCAGCAAATTCATTAAATAATGCAGCAGAGTCCTTAAATAATGCAACAAAGTCCTTAAATAATGCAGCAGATTCCTTAAATTTCGCAGCAGCGTCCTTAAATAATGCATCAAAGTACTTAAATAATGCAGCAGAGTCCTAAAATGCCGCAGCAGAGTCCTTAAATAGTGCAGTAAAGTCCTTAAATAATGCAGCAGAGTGCTTACATAATGCAGCAGAGTCCTTAAATACCGCAGCAGAGTCATTAAATAATGCAGCAGAGTCCTTAAATAATGCAGCAAATTCATTAAATAATGCACAGAGTCATTAAATAATGCAATAAAGTCCTTAAATAAAATTCAGCAACACAATTAATAATGCAGCTGAGTCCTTAAATAATTCAGCAAAGTCCTTAAATAATGCAGCAGAGTCCTAAAATACCGTAGCAGCGTCCTTAAATAATGCAACAAAGTCCTTAAATAATGCAGCAGAGTCCTTAAATAATGCAACAAAGTCCTTAAATAATGCAGCAGAGTCCTTAAATACTGCAGCAGAGACCTTAAATAATGCAGCAAAATCCTTAAATAATGCAGCAGAGTCCTTATATAATGCAGCAGAGTCCTAAAATACCACAGCAGAGTCCTTAAATAATGCAGCAGAGTCCTTAAATACTGCATCAGCGTCCTTAAATAATGCAACAAAGTCCTTAAATAATGCAGCAAAGTCCTTAAATAATGCAGCAGAGTCCTTAAATACAGCAGCAGAGTCCTTAAATAATTCAGCAAAGTCCTTAAATAATGCAGCAGAGTCCTTAAATAATGCAACAAAGTCCTTAAATAATGCAGCAGAGTCCTTAAATAATGCAACAAAGTCCTTAAATAATGCAGCAGAGTCCTTAAATACTGCAGCAGAGACCTTAAATAATGCAGCAAAATCCTTAAATAATGCAGCAGAGTCCTTATATAATGCAGCAGAGTCCTAAAATACCACAGCAGAGTCCTTAAATAATGCAGCAGAGTCCTTAAATAATGCAGCAAATTCATTAAATAATGCAGCAGAGTCCTTAAATAATGCAACAAAGTCCTTAAATAATGCAGCAGATTCCTTAAATTTCGCAGCAGCGTCCTTAAATAATGCATCAAAGTCCTTAAATAATGCAGCAGAGTCCTAAAATGCCGCAGCAGAGTCCTTAAATAGTGCAGCAAAGTCCTTAAATAATGCAGCAGAGTGCTTACATAATGCAGCAGAGTCCTTAAATACCGCAGCAGAGTCATTAAATAATGCAGCAGAGTCCTTAAATAATGCAGCAAATTCATTAAATAATGCACAGAGTCATTAAATAATGCAATAAAGTCCTTAAATAAAATTCAGCAACACAATTAATAATGCAGCTGAGTCCTTAAATAATTCAGCAAAGTCCTTAAATAATGCAGCAGAGTCCTTAAATACCGTAGCAGCGTCCTTAAATAATGCAACAAAGTCCTTAAATAATGCAGCAGAGTCCTTAAATAATGCAACAAAGTCCTTAAATAATGCATCAGAGTCCTTAAATAATGCAACAAACTCATTAAATAATGCAGCAAAGTACTTAAATAATGCAGCAAATTCCTTAAATAATGCAGCAGAATCCTTAAATAATGCAATAAAGTCCTTAAATAATGCAGCAGAGTCGTTAAATAATGCAAAAAAATCCTTAAATAATGCAGCAGAATCCTTAATTAATGCAATAAAGTCATTAAATAATGCAGCAGAGTCCTTAAATAATGCAACAAAGTCCTTAAATAATGCAGCAGATTCCTTAAATTCTGCAGCAGCGTCCTTAAATAATGCATCAAAGTCTTTAAATAATGCAGCAGAGTCCTTAAATTCCACAGCAGAGTCATTAAATAATGCAGCAGAGGCCTTAAATACTGCAGCAGCATCCTTAAATAATGCAGCAGAGTCCTTAAATAATGCAGCAGAGTCCTTAAATAATGCAACAAAGTCCTTAAATAATGCAGCAGATTCCTTAAATTTCGCAGCAGCGTCCTTAAATAATACATCAAAGTCCTTAAATAATGCAGCAGAGTCCTAAACTACCGCAGCAGAGTCCTTAAATAATGCAGCAAAGTCCTTAAATAATGCAGCAGAGTGCTTACATAATGCAGCAGAGTCCTTAAATACCGCAGCAGAGTCATTAAATAATGCAGCAGAGTCCTTAAATAATGCAGCAAATTCATTAAATAATGCACAGAGTCATTAAATAATGCAATAAAGTCCTTAAATAAAATTCAACAACACCCTTAATAATGCAGCTGAGTCCTTAAATAATTCAGCAAAGTCCTTAAATAATGCAGCAGAGTCCTTAAATACCGCAGCAGCATCCTTAAATAATGCAACAAAGTCCTTAAATAATGCAGCAGAGTCCTTAAATAATGCAACAACGTCCTTAAATAATGCAGCAGAGTCCTTAAATAATGCAACAAACTCATTAAATAATGCCGCAAAGTACTTAAATAATGCAGCAAATTCCTTAAATAATGCAGCAGAATCCTTAAATAATGCAATAATGTCCTTAAATAATGCAGCAGAGTCCTTAAATAATGCAAAAAATTCCTTAAATAATGCATCAGAATCCTTAAATAATGCAACAAAGTCGTTAAATAATGCAGCAACGTCCTTAAATAATGCAGCAGAGTCCTTAAAAAATGCAGCAAATTCCTATAATAATGCAGCAGAGGCCTTAAATACCGAAGCAGAGTCCTTAAATAATGCAGCAAAGTCCTTAAATAATGCAGAAGAGTCCTTAAATAATGCAACAAAGTCCTTAAATAATGCAGCAGAGTCCTTAAATAAAGCAGCAGAGTGCTTAAATAATGCAGCAGAGTCCTTAAATACCGCAGCAGAGTCATTAAATAATACAGCAGAGTCCTTAAATAAAGCAGCAGAGTGCTTAAATAATGCAGCAGAGTCCTGAAATAGCGCTGCAGAGAAATTAAATAATACAGCAGAGTCCTTAAATAATGCAGCAAATTTCTTAAATAATGCACAGAGTCCTTAAATAATGCAATAAAGTCCTTAAATAAAATGCAGCAACGCCCTTAATAATGCAGCTGAGTCCTTAAATAATGCAGCAAAGTCCTTAAATAATGCAGCAGAGTCCTTAAATACCGCAGCAGCGTCTTTAAATAATGCAACAAAGTCCTTAAATAATGCAGCAGAGTCCTTAAATAATGCAACAAAGTCCTTAAATAATGCAGCAGAGTCCTTAAATAATGCAACAAACTCATTAAATAATGCAGCAAAGTACTTAAATATTGCAGCAAATTCCTTAAATAATGCAGCAGAATCCTTAAATAATGCAATAATTTCCTTAAATAATGCAGCAACATCCTTAATAATGCAGCAGAGTCCTTAAATAATGCAGCAAAGTCCTTAAATAATGCAACAGAGGCCTTAAATACTGCAGCAGCATCCTTAAATAATGCAGCAGAGTCCTTAAATAATGCAGCAGAGTCCTTAAATACCGTAGCAGCGTCCTTAAATAATGCAACAAAGTCCTTAAATAATGCAGCAGAGTCCTTAAATAATGCAACAAAGTCCTTAAATAATGCATCAGAGTCCTTAAATAATGCAACAAACTCATTAAATAATGCAGCAAAGTACTTAAATAATGCAGCAAATTCGTTAAATAATGCAGCAGAATCCTTAAATAATGCAATAAAGTCCTTAAATAATGCAGCAGAGTCGTTAAATAATGCAAAAAATCCTTAAATAATGCAGCAGAATCCTTAATTAATGCAATAAAGTCATTAAATAATGCAGCAGAGTCCTTAAATAATGCAACAAAGTCCTTAAATAATGCAGCAGATTCCTTAAATTCTGCAGCAGCGTCCTTAAATAATGCATCAAAGTCTTTAAATAATGCAGCAGAGTCCTTAAATTCCACAGCAGAGTCATTAAATAATGCAGCAGAGGCCTTAAATACTGCAGCAGCATCCTTAAATAATGCAGCAGAGTCCTTAAATAATGCAGCAGAGTCCTTAAATAATGCAACAAAGTCCTTAAATAATGCAGCAGATTCCTTAAATTTCGCAGCAGCGTCCTTAAATAATACATCAAAGTCCTTAAATAATGCAGCAGAGTCCTAAACTACCGCAGCAGAGTCCTTAAATAATGCAGCAAAGTCCTTAAATAATGCAGCAGAGTGCTTACATAATGCAGCAGAGTCCTTAAATACCGCAGCAGAGTCATTAAATAATGCAGCAGAGTCCTTAAATAATGCAGCAAATTCATTAAATAATGCACAGAGTCATTAAATAATGCAATAAAGTCCTTAAATAAAATTCAACAACACCCTTAATAATGCAGCTGAGTCCTTAAATAATTCAGCAAAGTCCTTAAATAATGCAGCAGAGTCCTTAAATACCGCAGCAGCATCCTTA
The DNA here is from genome assembly GCF_046119375.1 of Phyllobates terribilis. Taxonomy (NCBI): domain Eukaryota; kingdom Metazoa; phylum Chordata; class Amphibia; order Anura; family Dendrobatidae; genus Phyllobates; species Phyllobates terribilis. Next base: position 2,071,511 of record NW_027363072.1, on the reverse strand, counting down.
AATAATGCAACAAAGTCCTTAAATAATGCAGCAGAGTCCTTAAATAATGCAACAACGTCCTTAAATAATGCAGCAGAGTCCTTAAATAATGCAACAAACTCATTAAATAATGCCGCAAAGTACTTAAATAATGCAGCAAATTCCTTAAATAATGCAGCAGAATCCTTAAATAATGCAATAATGTCCTTAAATAATGCAGCAGAGTCCTTAAATAATGCAAAAAATTCCTTAAATAATGCATCAGAATCCTTAAATAATGCAACAAAGTCGTTAAATAATGCAGCAACGTCCTTAAATAATGCAGCAGAGTCCTTAAAAAATGCAGCAAATTCCTATAATAATGCAGCAGAGGCCTTAAATACCGAAGCAGAGTCCTTAAATAATGCAGCAAAGTCATTAAATAATGCAGAAGAGTCCTTAAATAATGCAACAAAGTCCTTAAATAATGCAGAAGAGTCCTTAAATAATGCAACAAAGTCCTTAAATAATGCAGCAGAGTCCTTAAATAAAGCAGCAGAGTGCTTAAATAATGCAGCAGAGTCCTTAAATACCGCAGCAGAGTCATTAAATAATACAGCAGAGTCCTTAAATAAAGCAGCAGAGTGCTTAAATAATGCAGCAGAGTCCTGAAATAGCGCTGCAGAGAAATTAAATAATACAGCAGAGTCCTTAAATAATGCAGCAAATTTCTTAAATAATGCACAGAGTCCTTAAATAATGCAATAAAGTCCTTACATAAAATGCAGCAACGCCCTTAATAATGCAGCTGAGTCCTTAAATAATGCAGCAAAGTCCTTAAATAATGCAGCAGAGTCCTTAAATACCGCAGCAGCGTCTTTAAATAATGCAACAAAGTCCTTAAATAATGCAGCAGAGTCCTTAAATAATGCAACAAAGTCCTTAAATAATGCAGCAGAGTCCTTAAATAATGCAACAAACTCATTAAATAATGCAGCAAAGTACTTAAGTATTGCAGCAAATTCCTTAAATAATGCAGCAGAATCCTTAAATAATGCAATAATTTCCTTAAATAATGCAGCAACATCCTTAATAATGCAGCAGAGTCCTTAAATAATGCAGCAAAGTCCTTAAATAATGCAACAGAGGCCTTAAATACTGCAGCAGCATCCTTAAATAATGCAGCAGAGTCCTTAAATAATGCAGCAGAGTCCTTAAATAATGCAACAAAGTCCTTAAATAAAATGCAGCAACGCCCTTAATAATGCAGCCGAGTCCTTCAATAATGCAGCAAAGTCCTTAAATAATGCAGCAGAGTCCTTAAATACCGCAGCAGCGTCCTTAAATAATGCAAAAAAGTCCTTAAATAATGCAGCAAAGTCCTTAAATAATGCAACAAAGTCCTTAAATAATGCAGCAGAGTCCTTAAATAATGCAACAAACTCCTTAAATAATGCAGCAAAGTACTTAAATAATGCAGCAAATTCCTTAAATAATGCAGCAGAATCCTTAAATAATGCAATATAGTCCTTAAATAATGCAGCAACGTCCTTGATAATGCAGCAGAGTCCTTAAATAATGCAGCAAAGTCCTTAAATAATGCAGCGGAGGCCTTAAATACTGCTGCAGCATCCTTAAATAATGCAGCAGAGTCCTTAAATAATGCAACAAAGTCCTTAAATAATGCAGCAGAGTCCTTAAACAATGCAGCGAGGTCCTTAAATAATGCAACAAAGTCCTTAAATAATGCAGCAGATTCCTTAAATTCTGCAGCAGCGATCTTAAATAATGCATCAAAGTCCTTAAATAATGCAGCAGAGTCCTTAAATAATGCAGCAGAGTCCTTAAATACTGCAGCAGAGTCCTTAAATAATGCAGCAAAGTCCTTAAATAATGCAGCAGAGTCCTTAAATAATGCAGCAAAGTCATTAAATAATGCAGCAGAGTCCTTAAATAATGCAACAAAGTCCTTAAATAATGCAGCAGATTCCTTAAATTCTGCAGCAGCGTCCTTAAATAATGCATCAAAATCCTTAAATAATGCAGCAGAGTCCTTAAATACCACAGCAGAGTCATTAAATAATGCAGCAGAGTCCTTAAATAATGCAGCATATTCCTTAAATAATGCAGCAGAGTCCTTAAATAATGCAAAAAAGTCCTTAAATAATGCAGCAGAGTCCTTAAATAATGCAGCAACTTCCTTAATAATGCAGCTGAGTCCTTAAATAATGCAGCAACATCCTTAAATAATGCAGCAGAGTCCTTAAATACTGCATCAGCGTCCTTAAATAATGCAACAAAGTCCTTAAATAATGCAGCAAAGTCCTTAAATAATGAAGCAGAGTCCTTAAATACAGCAGCAGAGTCCTTAAATTATTCAGCAAAGTCCTTAAATAATGCAGCAGAGTCCTTAAATAATGCAACAAAGTCCTTAAATAATGCAGCAGAGTCCTTAAATAATGCAACAAAGTCCTTAAATAATGCAGCAGAGTCCTTAAATACTGCAGCAGAGACCTTAAATAATGCAGCAAAATCCTTAAATAATGCAGCAGAGTCCTTATATAATGCAGCAGAGTCCTAAAATACCACAGCAGAGTCCTTAAATAATGCAGCAGAGTCCTTAAATAATGCAGCAAATTCATTAAATAATGCAGCAGAGTCCTTAAATAATGCAACAAAGTCCTTAAATAATGCAGCAGATTCCTTAAATTTCGCAGCAGCGTCCTTAAATAATGCATCAAAGTACTTAAATAATGCAGCAGAGTCCTAAAATGCCGCAGCAGAGTCCTTAAATAGTGCAGCAAAGTCCTTAAATAATGCAGCAGAGTGCTTACATAATGCAGCAGAGTCCTTAAATACCGCAGCAGAGTCATTAAATAATGCAGCAGAGTCCTTAAATAATGCAGCAAATTCATTAAATAATGCACAGAGTCATTAAATAATGCAATAAAGTCCTTAAATAAAATTCAGCAACACAATTAATAATGCAGCTGAGTCCTTAAATAATTCAGCAAAGTCCTTAAATAATGCAGCAGAGTCCTAAAATACCGTAGCAGCGTCCTTAAATAATGCAACAAAGTCCTTAAATAATGCAGCAGAGTCCTTAAATAATGCAACAAAGTCCTTAAATAATGCAGCAGAGTCCTTAAATACTGCAGCAGAGACCTTAAATAATGCAGCAAAATCCTTAAATAATGCAGCAGAGTCCTTATATAATGCAGCAGAGTCCTAAAATACCACAGCAGAGTCCTTAAATAATGCAGCAGAGTCCTTAAATACTGCATCAGCGTCCTTAAATAATGCAACAAAGTCCTTAAATAATGCAGCAAAGTCCTTAAATAATGCAGCAGAGTCCTTAAATACAGCAGCAGAGTCCTTAAATAATTCAGCAAAGTCCTTAAATAATGCAGCAGAGTCCTTAAATAATGCAACAAAGTCCTTAAATAATGCAGCAGAGTCCTTAAATAATGCAACAAAGTCCTTAAATAATGCAGCAGAGTCCTTAAATACTGCAGCAGAGACCTTAAATAATGCAGCAAAATCCTTAAATAATGCAGCAGAGTCCTTATATAATGCAGCAGAGTCCTAAAATACCACAGCAGAGTCCTTAAATAATGCAGCAGAGTCCTTAAATAATGCAGCAAATTCATTAAATAATGCAGCAGAGTCCTTAAATAATGCAACAAAGTCCTTAAATAATGCAGCAGATTCCTTAAATTTCGCAGCAGCGTCCTTAAATAATGCATCAAAGTCCTTAAATAATGCAGCAGAGTCCTAAAATGCCGCAGCAGAGTCCTTAAATAGTGCAGCAAAGTCCTTAAATAATGCAGCAGAGTGCTTACATAATGCAGCAGAGTCCTTAAATACCGCAGCAGAGTCATTAAATAATGCAGCAGAGTCCTTAAATAATGCAGCAAATTCATTAAATAATGCACAGAGTCATTAAATAATGCAATAAAGTCCTTAAATAAAATTCAGCAACACAATTAATAATGCAGCTGAGTCCTTAAATAATTCAGCAAAGTCCTTAAATAATGCAGCAGAGTCCTTAAATACCGTAGCAGCGTCCTTAAATAATGCAACAAAGTCCTTAAATAATGCAGCAGAGTCCTTAAATAATGCAACAAAGTCCTTAAATAATGCATCAGAGTCCTTAAATAATGCAACAAACTCATTAAATAATGCAGCAAAGTACTTAAATAATGCAGCAAATTCCTTAAATAATGCAGCAGAATCCTTAAATAATGCAATAAAGTCCTTAAATAATGCAGCAGAGTCGTTAAATAATGCAAAAAAATCCTTAAATAATGCAGCAGAATCCTTAATTAATGCAATAAAGTCATTAAATAATGCAGCAGAGTCCTTAAATAATGCAACAAAGTCCTTAAATAATGCAGCAGATTCCTTAAATTCTGCAGCAGCGTCCTTAAATAATGCATCAAAGTCTTTAAATAATGCAGCAGAGTCCTTAAATTCCACAGCAGAGTCATTAAATAATGCAGCAGAGGCCTTAAATACTGCAGCAGCATCCTTAAATAATGCAGCAGAGTCCTTAAATAATGCAGCAGAGTCCTTAAATAATGCAACAAAGTCCTTAAATAATGCAGCAGATTCCTTAAATTTCGCAGCAGCGTCCTTAAATAATACATCAAAGTCCTTAAATAATGCAGCAGAGTCCTAAACTACCGCAGCAGAGTCCTTAAATAATGCAGCAAAGTCCTTAAATAATGCAGCAGAGTGCTTACATAATGCAGCAGAGTCCTTAAATACCGCAGCAGAGTCATTAAATAATGCAGCAGAGTCCTTAAATAATGCAGCAAATTCATTAAATAATGCACAGAGTCATTAAATAATGCAATAAAGTCCTTAAATAAAATTCAACAACACCCTTAATAATGCAGCTGAGTCCTTAAATAATTCAGCAAAGTCCTTAAATAATGCAGCAGAGTCCTTAAATACCGCAGCAGCATCCTTAAATAATGCAACAAAGTCCTTAAATAATGCAGCAGAGTCCTTAAATAATGCAACAACGTCCTTAAATAATGCAGCAGAGTCCTTAAATAATGCAACAAACTCATTAAATAATGCCGCAAAGTACTTAAATAATGCAGCAAATTCCTTAAATAATGCAGCAGAATCCTTAAATAATGCAATAATGTCCTTAAATAATGCAGCAGAGTCCTTAAATAATGCAAAAAATTCCTTAAATAATGCATCAGAATCCTTAAATAATGCAACAAAGTCGTTAAATAATGCAGCAACGTCCTTAAATAATGCAGCAGAGTCCTTAAAAAATGCAGCAAATTCCTATAATAATGCAGCAGAGGCCTTAAATACCGAAGCAGAGTCCTTAAATAATGCAGCAAAGTCCTTAAATAATGCAGAAGAGTCCTTAAATAATGCAACAAAGTCCTTAAATAATGCAGCAGAGTCCTTAAATAAAGCAGCAGAGTGCTTAAATAATGCAGCAGAGTCCTTAAATACCGCAGCAGAGTCATTAAATAATACAGCAGAGTCCTTAAATAAAGCAGCAGAGTGCTTAAATAATGCAGCAGAGTCCTGAAATAGCGCTGCAGAGAAATTAAATAATACAGCAGAGTCCTTAAATAATGCAGCAAATTTCTTAAATAATGCACAGAGTCCTTAAATAATGCAATAAAGTCCTTAAATAAAATGCAGCAACGCCCTTAATAATGCAGCTGAGTCCTTAAATAATGCAGCAAAGTCCTTAAATAATGCAGCAGAGTCCTTAAATACCGCAGCAGCGTCTTTAAATAATGCAACAAAGTCCTTAAATAATGCAGCAGAGTCCTTAAATAATGCAACAAAGTCCTTAAATAATGCAGCAGAGTCCTTAAATAATGCAACAAACTCATTAAATAATGCAGCAAAGTACTTAAATATTGCAGCAAATTCCTTAAATAATGCAGCAGAATCCTTAAATAATGCAATAATTTCCTTAAATAATGCAGCAACATCCTTAATAATGCAGCAGAGTCCTTAAATAATGCAGCAAAGTCCTTAAATAATGCAACAGAGGCCTTAAATACTGCAGCAGCATCCTTAAATAATGCAGCAGAGTCCTTAAATAATGCAGCAGAGTCCTTAAATACCGTAGCAGCGTCCTTAAATAATGCAACAAAGTCCTTAAATAATGCAGCAGAGTCCTTAAATAATGCAACAAAGTCCTTAAATAATGCATCAGAGTCCTTAAATAATGCAACAAACTCATTAAATAATGCAGCAAAGTACTTAAATAATGCAGCAAATTCGTTAAATAATGCAGCAGAATCCTTAAATAATGCAATAAAGTCCTTAAATAATGCAGCAGAGTCGTTAAATAATGCAAAAAATCCTTAAATAATGCAGCAGAATCCTTAATTAATGCAATAAAGTCATTAAATAATGCAGCAGAGTCCTTAAATAATGCAACAAAGTCCTTAAATAATGCAGCAGATTCCTTAAATTCTGCAGCAGCGTCCTTAAATAATGCATCAAAGTCTTTAAATAATGCAGCAGAGTCCTTAAATTCCACAGCAGAGTCATTAAATAATGCAGCAGAGGCCTTAAATACTGCAGCAGCATCCTTAAATAATGCAGCAGAGTCCTTAAATAATGCAGCAGAGTCCTTAAATAATGCAACAAAGTCCTTAAATAATGCAGCAGATTCCTTAAATTTCGCAGCAGCGTCCTTAAATAATACATCAAAGTCCTTAAATAATGCAGCAGAGTCCTAAACTACCGCAGCAGAGTCCTTAAATAATGCAGCAAAGTCCTTAAATAATGCAGCAGAGTGCTTACATAATGCAGCAGAGTCCTTAAATACCGCAGCAGAGTCATTAAATAATGCAGCAGAGTCCTTAAATAATGCAGCAAATTCATTAAATAATGCACAGAGTCATTAAATAATGCAATAAAGTCCTTAAATAAAATTCAACAACACCCTTAATAATGCAGCTGAGTCCTTAAATAATTCAGCAAAGTCCTTAAATAATGCAGCAGAGTCCTTAAATACCGCAGCAGCATCCTTAAATAATGCAACAAAGTCCTTAAATAATGCAGCAGAGTCCTTAAATAATGCAACAACGTCCTTAAATAATGCAGCAGAGTCCTTAAATAATGCAACAAACTCATTAAATAATGCCGCAAAGTACTTAAATAATGCAGCAAATTCCTTAAATAATGCAGCAGAATCCTTAAATAATGCAATAATGTCCTTAAATAATGCAGCAGAGTCCTTAAATAATGCAAAAAATTCCTTAAATAATGCATCAGAATCCTTAAATAATGCAACAAAGTCGTTAAATAATGCAGCAACGTCCTTAAATAATGCAGCAGAGTCCTTAAAAAATGCAGCAAATTCCTATAATAATGCAGCAGAGGCCTTAAATACCGAAGCAGAGTCCTTAAATAATGCAGCAAAGTCATTAAATAATGCAGAAGAGTCCTTAAATAATGCAACAAAGTCCTTAAATAATGCAGAAGAGTCCTTAAATAATGCAACAAAGTCCTTAAATAATGCAGCAGAGTCCTTAAATAAAGCAGCAGAGTGCTTAAATAATGCAGCAGAGTCCTTAAATACCGCAGCAGAGTCATTAAATAATACAGCAGAGTCCTTAAATAAAGCAGCAGAGTGCTTAAATAATGCAGCAGAGTCCTGAAATAGCGCTGCAGAGAAATTAAATAATACAGCAGAGTCCTTAAATAATGCAGCAAATTTCTTAAATAATGCACAGAGTCCTTAAATAATGCAATAAAGTCCTTACATAAAATGCAGCAACGCCCTTAATAATGCAGCTGAGTCCTTAAATAATGCAGCAAAGTCCTTAAATAATGCAGCAGAGTCCTTAAATACCGCAGCAGCGTCTTTAAATAATGCAACAAAGTCCTTAAATAATGCAGCAGAGTCCTTAAATAATGCAACAAAGTCCTTAAATAATGCAGCAGAGTCCTTAAATAATGCAACAAACTCATTAAATAATGCAGCAAAGTACTTAAGTATTGCAGCAAATTCCTTAAATAATGCAGCAGAATCCTTAAATAATGCAATAATTTCCTTAAATAATGCAGCAACATCCTTAATAATGCAGCAGAGTCCTTAAATAATGCAGCAAAGTCCTTAAATAATGCAACAGAGGCCTTAAATACTGCAGCAGCATCCTTAAATAATGCAGCAGAGTCCTTAAATAATGCAGCAGAGTCCTTAAATAATGCAACAAAGTCCTTAAATAAAATGCAGCAACGCCCTTAATAATGCAGCCGAGTCCTTCAATAATGCAGCAAAGTCCTTAAATAATGCAGCAGAGTCCTTAAATACCGCAGCAGCGTCCTTAAATAATGCAAAAAAGTCCTTAAATAATGCAGCAAAGTCCTTAAATAATGCAACAAAGTCCTTAAATAATGCAGCAGAGTCCTTAAATAATGCAACAAACTCCTTAAATAATGCAGCAAAGTACTTAAATAATGCAGCAAATTCCTTAAATAATGCAGCAGAATCCTTAAATAATGCAATATAGTCCTTAAATAATGCAGCAACGTCCTTGATAATGCAGCAGAGTCCTTAAATAATGCAGCAAAGTCCTTAAATAATGCAGCGGAGGCCTTAAATACTGCTGCAGCATCCTTAAATAATGCAGCAGAGTCCTTAAATAATGCAACAAAGTCCTTAAATAATGCAGCAGAGTCCTTAAACAATGCAGCGAGGTCCTTAAATAATGCAACAAAGTCCTTAAATAATGCAGCAGATTCCTTAAATTCTGCAGCAGCGATCTTAAATAATGCATCAAAGTCCTTAAATAATGCAGCAGAGTCCTTAAATAATGCAGCAGAGTCCTTAAATACTGCAGCAGAGTCCTTAAATAATGCAGCAAAGTCCTTAAATAATGCAGCAGAGTCCTTAAATAATGCAGCAAAGTCATTAAATAATGCAGCAGAGTCCTTAAATAATGCAACAAAGTCCTTAAATAATGCAGCAGATTCCTTAAATTCTGCAGCAGCGTCCTTAAATAATGCATCAAAATCCTTAAATAATGCAGCAGAGTCCTTAAATACCACAGCAGAGTCATTAAATAATGCAGCAGAGTCCTTAAATAATGCAGCATATTCCTTAAATAATGCAGCAGAGTCCTTAAATAATGCAAAAAAGTCCTTAAATAATGCAGCAGAGTCCTTAAATAATGCAGCAACTTCCTTAATAATGCAGCTGAGTCCTTAAATAATGCAGCAACATCCTTAAATAATGCAGCAGAGTCCTTAAATACTGCATCAGCGTCCTTAAATAATGCAACAAAGTCCTTAAATAATGCAGCAAAGTCCTTAAATAATGAAGCAGAGTCCTTAAATACAGCAGCAGAGTCCTTAAATTATTCAGCAAAGTCCTTAAATAATGCAGCAGAGTCCTTAAATAATGCAACAAAGTCCTTAAATAATGCAGCAGAGTCCTTAAATAATGCAACAAAGTCCTTAAATAATGCAGCAGAGTCCTTAAATACTGCAGCAGAGACCTTAAATAATGCAGCAAAATCCTTAAATAATGCAGCAGAGTCCTTATATAATGCAGCAGAGTCCTAAAATACCACAGCAGAGTCCTTAAATAATGCAGCAGAGTCCTTAAATAATGCAGCAAATTCATTAAATAATGCAGCAGAGTCCTTAAATAATGCAACAAAGTCCTTAAATAATGCAGCAGATTCCTTAAATTTCGCAGCAGCGTCCTTAAATAATGCATCAAAGTACTTAAATAATGCAGCAGAGTCCTAAAATGCCGCAGCAGAGTCCTTAAATAGTGCAGCAAAGTCCTTAAATAATGCAGCAGAGTGCTTACATAATGCAGCAGAGTCCTTAAATACCGCAGCAGAGTCATTAAATAATGCAGCAGAGTCCTTAAATAATGCAGCAAATTCATTAAATAATGCACAGAGTCATTAAATAATGCAATAAAGTCCTTAAATAAAATTCAGCAACACAATTAATAATGCAGCTGAGTCCTTAAATAATTCAGCAAAGTCCTTAAATAATGCAGCAGAGTCCTAAAATACCGTAGCAGCGTCCTTAAATAATGCAACAAAGTCCTTAAATAATGCAGCAGAGTCCTTAAATAATGCAACAAAGTCCTTAAATAATGCAGCAGAGTCCTTAAATACTGCAGCAGAGACCTTAAATAATGCAGCAAAATCCTTAAATAATGCAGCAGAGTCCTTATATAATGCAGCAGAGTCCTAAAATACCACAGCAGAGTCCTTAAATAATGCAGCAGAGTCCTTAAATACTGCATCAGCGTCCTTAAATAATGCAACAAAGTCCTTAAATAATGCAGCAAAGTCCTTAAATAATGCAGCAGAGTCCTTAAATACAGCAGCAGAGTCCTTAAATAATTCAGCAAAGTCCTTAAATAATGCAGCAGAGTCCTTAAATAATGCAACAAAGTCCTTAAATAATGCAGCAGAGTCCTTAAATAATGCAACAAAGTCCTTAAATAATGCAGCAGAGTCCTTAAATACTGCAGCAGAGACCTTAAATAATGCAGCAAAATCCTTAAATAATGCAGCAGAGTCCTTATATAATGCAGCAGAGTCCTAAAATACCACAGCAGAGTCCTTAAATAATGCAGCAGAGTCCTTAAATAATGCAGCAAATTCATTAAATAATGCAGCAGAGTCCTTAAATAATGCAACAAAGTCCTTAAATAATGCAGCAGATTCCTTAAATTTCGCAGCAGCGTCCTTAAATAATGCATCAAAGTCCTTAAATAATGCAGCAGAGTCCTAAAATGCCGCAGCAGAGTCCTTAAATAGTGCAGCAAAGTCCTTAAATAATGCAGCAGAGTGCTTACATAATGCAGCAGAGTCCTTAAATACCGCAGCAGAGTCATTAAATAATGCAGCAGAGTCCTTAAATAATGCAGCAAATTCATTAAATAATGCACAGAGTCATTAAATAATGCAATAAAGTCCTTAAATAAAATTCAGCAACACAATTAATAATGCAGCTGAGTCCTTAAATAATTCAGCAAAGTCCTTAAATAATGCAGCAGAGTCCTTAAATACCGTAGCAGCGTCCTTAAATAATGCAACAAAGTCCTTAAATAATGCAGCAGAGTCCTTAAATAATGCAACAAAGTCCTTAAATAATGCATCAGAGTCCTTAAATAATGCAACAAACTCATTAAATAATGCAGCAAAGTACTTAAATAATGCAGCAAATTCCTTAAATAATGCAGCAGAATCCTTAAATAATGCAATAAAGTCCTTAAATAATGCAGCAGAGTCGTTAAATAATGCAAAAAAATCCTTAAATAATGCAGCAGAATCCTTAATTAATGCAATAAAGTCATTAAATAATGCAGCAGAGTCCTTAAATAATGCAACAAAGTCCTTAAATAATGCAGCAGATTCCTTAAATTCTGCAGCAGCGTCCTTAAATAATGCATCAAAGTCTTTAAATAATGCAGCAGAGTCCTTAAATTCCACAGCAGAGTCATTAAATAATGCAGCAGAGGCCTTAAATACTGCAGCAGCATCCTTAAATAATGCAGCAGAGTCCTTAAATAATGCAGCAGAGTCCTTAAATAATGCAACAAAGTCCTTAAATAATGCAGCAGATTCCTTAAATTTCGCAGCAGCGTCCTTAAATAATACATCAAAGTCCTTAAATAATGCAGCAGAGTCCTAAACTACCGCAGCAGAGTCCTTAAATAATGCAGCAAAGTCCTTAAATAATGCAGCAGAGTGCTTACATAATGCAGCAGAGTCCTTAAATACCGCAGCAGAGTCATTAAATAATGCAGCAGAGTCCTTAAATAATGCAGCAAATTCATTAAATAATGCACAGAGTCATTAAATAATGCAATAAAGTCCTTAAATAAAATTCAACAACACCCTTAATAATGCAGCTGAGTCCTTAAATAATTCAGCAAAGTCCTTAAATAATGCAGCAGAGTCCTTAAATACCGCAGCAGCATCCTTAAATAATGCAACAAAGTCCTTAAATAATGCAGCAGAGTCCTTAAATAATGCAACAACGTCCTTAAATAATGCAGCAGAGTCCTTAAATAATGCAACAAACTCATTAAATAATGCCGCAAAGTACTTAAATAATGCAGCAAATTCCTTAAATAATGCAGCAGAATCCTTAAATAATGCAATAATGTCCTTAAATAATGCAGCAGAGTCCTTAAATAATGCAAAAAATTCCTTAAATAATGCATCAGAATCCTTAAATAATGCAACAAAGTCGTTAAATAATGCAGCAACGTCCTTAAATAATGCAGCAGAGTCCTTAAAAAATGCAGCAAATTCCTATAATAATGCAGCAGAGGCCTTAAATACCGAAGCAGAGTCCTTAAATAATGCAGCAAAGTCCTTAAATAATGCAGAAGAGTCCTTAAATAATGCAACAAAGTCCTTAAATAATGCAGCAGAGTCCTTAAATAAAGCAGCAGAGTGCTTAAATAATGCAGCAGAGTCCTTAAATACCGCAGCAGAGTCATTAAATAATACAGCAGAGTCCTTAAATAAAGCAGCAGAGTGCTTAAATAATGCAGCAGAGTCCTGAAATAGCGCTGCAGAGAAATTAAATAATACAGCAGAGTCCTTAAATAATGCAGCAAATTTCTTAAATAATGCACAGAGTCCTTAAATAATGCAATAAAGTCCTTAAATAAAATGCAGCAACGCCCTTAATAATGCAGCTGAGTCCTTAAATAATGCAGCAAAGTCCTTAAATAATGCAGCAGAGTCCTTAAATACCGCAGCAGCGTCTTTAAATAATGCAACAAAGTCCTTAAATAATGCAGCAGAGTCCTTAAATAATGCAACAAAGTCCTTAAATAATGCAGCAGAGTCCTTAAATAATGCAACAAACTCATTAAATAATGCAGCAAAGTACTTAAATATTGCAGCAAATTCCTTAAATAATGCAGCAGAATCCTTAAATAATGCAATAATTTCCTTAAATAATGCAGCAACATCCTTAATAATGCAGCAGAGTCCTTAAATAATGCAGCAAAGTCCTTAAATAATGCAACAGAGGCCTTAAATACTGCAGCAGCATCCTTAAATAATGCAGCAGAGTCCTTAAATAATGCAGCAGAGTCCTTAAATAATGCAACAAACTCATTAAATAATGCCGCAAAGTACTTAAATAATGCAGCAAATTCCTTAAATAATGCAGCAGAATCCTTAAATAATGCAATAATGTCCTTAAATAATGCAGCAGAGTCCTTAAATAATGCAAAAAATTCCTTAAATAATGCATCAGAATCCTTAAATAATGCAACAAAGTCGTTAAATAATGCAGCAACGTCCTTAAATAATGCAGCAGAGTCCTTAAAAAATGCAGCAAATTCCTATAATAATGCAGCAGAGGCCTTAAATACCGAAGCAGAGTCCTTAAATAATGCAGCAAAGTCATTAAATAATGCAGAAGAGTCCTTAAATAATGCAACAAAGTCCTTAAATAATGCAGAAGAGTCCTTAAATAATGCAACAAAGTCCTTAAATAATGCAGCAGAGTCCTTAAATAAAGCAGCAGAGTGCTTAAATAATGCAGCAGAGTCCTTAAATACCGCAGCAGAGTCATTAAATAATACAGCAGAGTCCTTAAATAAAGCAGCAGAGTGCTTAAATAATGCAGCAGAGTCCTGAAATAGCGCTGCAGAGAAATTAAATAATACAGCAGAGTCCTTAAATAATGCAGCAAATTTCTTAAATAATGCACAGAGTCCTTAAATAATGCAATAAAGTCCTTACATAAAATGCAGCAACGCCCTTAATAATGCAGCTGAGTCCTTAAATAATGCAGCAAAGTCCTTAAATAATGCAGCAGAGTCCTTAAATACCGCAGCAGCGTCTTTAAATAATGCAACAAAGTCCTTAAATAATGCAGCAGAGTCCTTAAATAATGCAACAAAGTCCTTAAATAATGCAACAGAGTCCTTAAATAATGCAACAAACTCATTAAATAATGCAGCAAAGTACTTAAGTATTGCAGCAAATTCCTTAAATAATGCAGCAGAATCCTTAAATAATGCAATAATTTCCTTAAATAATGCAGCAACATCCTTAATAATGCAGCAGAGTCCTTAAATAATGCAGCAAAGTCCTTAAATAATGCAACAGAGGCCTTAAATACTGCAGCAGCATCCTTAAATAATGCAGCAGAGTCCTTAAATAATGCAGCAGAGTCCTTAAATAATGCAACAAAGTCCTTAAATAAAATGCAGCAACGCCCTTAATAATGCAGCCGAGTCCTTCAATAATGCAGCAAAGTCCTTAAATAATGCAGCAGAGTCCTTAAATACCGCAGCAGCGTCCTTAAATAATGCAAAAAAGTCCTTAAATAATGCAGCAAAGTCCTTAAATAATGCAACAAAGTCCTTAAATAATGCAGCAGAGTCCTTAAATAATGCAACAAACTCCTTAAATAATGCAGCAAAGTACTTAAATAATGCAGCAAATTCCTTAAATAATGCAGCAGAATCCTTAAATAATGCAATATAGTCCTTAAATAATGCAGCAACGTCCTTGATAATGCAGCAGAGTCCTTAAATAATGCAGCAAAGTCCTTAAATAATGCAGCGGAGGCCTTAAATACTGCTGCAGCATCCTTAAATAATGCAGCAGAGTCCTTAAATAATGCAACAAAGTCCTTAAATAATGCAGCAGAGTCCTTAAACAATGCAGCGAGGTCCTTAAATAATGCAACAAAGTCCTTAAATAATGCAGCAGATTCCTTAAATTCTGCAGCAGCGATCTTAAATAATGCATCAAAGTCCTTAAATAATGCAGCAGAGTCCTTAAATAATGCAGCAGAGTCCTTAAATACTGCAGCAGAGTCCTTAAATAATGCAGCAAAGTCCTTAAATAATGCAGCAGAGTCCTTAAATAATGCAGCAAAGTCATTAAATAATGCAGCAGAGTCCTTAAATAATGCAACAAAGTCCTTAAATAATGCAGCAGATTCCTTAAATTCTGCAGCAGCGTCCTTAAATAATGCATCAAAATCCTTAAATAATGCAGCAGAGTCCTTAAATACCACAGCAGAGTCATTAAATAATGCAGCAGAGTCCTTAAATAATGCAGCATATTCCTTAAATAATGCAGCAGAGTCCTTAAATAATGCAAAAAAGTCCTTAAATAATGCAGCAGAGTCCTTAAATAATGCAGCAACTTCCTTAATAATGCAGCTGAGTCCTTAAATAATGCAGCAACATCCTTAAATAATGCAGCAGAGTCCTTAAATACTGCATCAGCGTCCTTAAATAATGCAACAAAGTCCTTAAATAATGCAGCAAAGTCCTTAAATAATGAAGCAGAGTCCTTAAATACAGCAGCAGAGTCCTTAAATTATTCAGCAAAGTCCTTAAATAATGCAGCAGAGTCCTTAAATAATGCAACAAAGTCCTTAAATAATGCAGCAGAGTCCTTAAATAATGCAACAAAGTCCTTAAATAATGCAGCAGAGTCCTTAAATACTGCAGCAGAGACCTTAAATAATGCAGCAAAATCCTTAAATAATGCAGCAGAGTCCTTATATAATGCAGCAGAGTCCTAAAATACCACAGCAGAGTCCTTAAATAATGCAGCAGAGTCCTTAAATAATGCAGCAAATTCATTAAATAATGCAGCAGAGTCCTTAAATAATGCAACAAAGTCCTTAAATAATGCAGCAGATTCCTTAAATTTCGCAGCAGCGTCCTTAAATAATGCATCAAAGTACTTAAATAATGCAGCAGAGTCCTAAAATGCCGCAGCAGAGTCCTTAAATAGTGCAGCAAAGTCCTTAAATAATGCAGCAGAGTGCTTACATAATGCAGCAGAGTCCTTAAATACCGCAGCAGAGTCATTAAATAATGCAGCAGAGTCCTTAAATAATGCAGCAAATTCATTAAATAATGCACAGAGTCATTAAATAATGCAATAAAGTCCTTAAATAAAATTCAGCAACACAATTAATAATGCAGCTGAGTCCTTAAATAATTCAGCAAAGTCCTTAAATAATGCAGCAGAGTCCTAAAATACCGTAGCAGCGTCCTTAAATAATGCAACAAAGTCCTTAAATAATGCAGCAGAGTCCTTAAATAATGCAACAAAGTCCTTAAATAATGCAGCAGAGTCCTTAAATACTGCAGCAGAGACCTTAAATAATGCAGCAAAATCCTTAAATAATGCAGCAGAGTCCTTATATAATGCAGCAGAGTCCTAAAATACCACAGCAGAGTCCTTAAATAATGCAGCAGAGTCCTTAAATACTGCATCAGCGTCCTTAAATAATGCAACAAAGTCCTTAAATAATGCAGCAAAGTCCTTAAATAATGCAGCAGAGTCCTTAAATACAGCAGCAGAGTCCTTAAATAATTCAGCAAAGTCCTTAAATAATGCAGCAGAGTCCTTAAATAATGCAACAAAGTCCTTAAATAATGCAGCAGAGTCCTTAAATAATGCAACAAAGTCCTTAAATAATGCAGCAGAGTCCTTAAATACTGCAGCAGAGACCTTAAATAATGCAGCAAAATCCTTAAATAATGCAGCAGAGTCCTTATATAATGCAGCAGAGTCCTAAAATACCACAGCAGAGTCCTTAAATAATGCAGCAGAGTCCTTAAATAATGCAGCAAATTCATTAAATAATGCAGCAGAGTCCTTAAATAATGCAACAAAGTCCTTAAATAATGCAGCAGATTCCTTAAATTTCGCAGCAGCGTCCTTAAATAATGCATCAAAGTCCTTAAATAATGCAGCAGAGTCCTAAAATGCCGCAGCAGAGTCCTTAAATAGTGCAGCAAAGTCCTTAAATAATGCAGCAGAGTGCTTACATAATGCAGCAGAGTCCTTAAATACCGCAGCAGAGTCATTAAATAATGCAGCAGAGTCCTTAAATAATGCAGCAAATTCATTAAATAATGCACAGAGTCATTAAATAATGCAATAAAGTCCTTAAATAAAATTCAGCAACACAATTAATAATGCAGCTGAGTCCTTAAATAATTCAGCAAAGTCCTTAAATAATGCAGCAGAGTCCTTAAATACCGTAGCAGCGTCCTTAAATAATGCAACAAAGTCCTTAAATAATGCAGCAGAGTCCTTAAATAATGCAACAAAGTCCTTAAATAATGCATCAGAGTCCTTAAATAATGCAACAAACTCATTAAATAATGCAGCAAAGTACTTAAATAATGCAGCAAATTCCTTAAATAATGCAGCAGAATCCTTAAATAATGCAATAAAGTCCTTAAATAATGCAGCAGAGTCGTTAAATAATGCAAAAAAATCCTTAAATAATGCAGCAGAATCCTTAATTAATGCAATAAAGTCATTAAATAATGCAGCAGAGTCCTTAAATAATGCAACAAAGTCCTTAAATAATGCAGCAGATTCCTTAAATTCTGCAGCAGCGTCCTTAAATAATGCATCAAAGTCTTTAAATAATGCAGCAGAGTCCTTAAATTCCACAGCAGAGTCATTAAATAATGCAGCAGAGGCCTTAAATACTGCAGCAGCATCCTTAAATAATGCAGCAGAGTCCTTAAATAATGCAGCAGAGTCCTTAAATAATGCAACAAAGTCCTTAAATAATGCAGCAGATTCCTTAAATTTCGCAGCAGCGTCCTTAAATAATACATCAAAGTCCTTAAATAATGCAGCAGAGTCCTAAACTACCGCAGCAGAGTCCTTAAATAATGCAGCAAAGTCCTTAAATAATGCAGCAGAGTGCTTACATAATGCAGCAGAGTCCTTAAATACCGCAGCAGAGTCATTAAATAATGCAGCAGAGTCCTTAAATAATGCAGCAAATTCATTAAATAATGCACAGAGTCATTAAATAATGCAATAAAGTCCTTAAATAAAATTCAACAACACCCTTAATAATGCAGCTGAGTCCTTAAATAATTCAGCAAAGTCCTTAAATAATGCAGCAGAGTCCTTAAATACCGCAGCAGCATCCTTAAATAATGCAACAAAGTCCTTAAATAATGCAGCAGAGTCCTTAAATAATGCAACAACGTCCTTAAATAATGCAGCAGAGTCCTTAAATAATGCAACAAACTCATTAAATAATGCCGCAAAGTACTTAAATAATGCAGCAAATTCCTTAAATAATGCAGCAGAATCCTTAAATAATGCAATAATGTCCTTAAATAATGCAGCAGAGTCCTTAAATAATGCAAAAAATTCCTTAAATAATGCATCAGAATCCTTAAATAATGCAACAAAGTCGTTAAATAATGCAGCAACGTCCTTAAATAATGCAGCAGAGTCCTTAAAAAATGCAGCAAATTCCTATAATAATGCAGCAGAGGCCTTAAATACCGAAGCAGAGTCCTTAAATAATGCAGCAAAGTCCTTAAATAATGCAGAAGAGTCCTTAAATAATGCAACAAAGTCCTTAAATAATGCAGCAGAGTCCTTAAATAAAGCAGCAGAGTGCTTAAATAATGCAGCAGAGTCCTTAAATACCGCAGCAGAGTCATTAAATAATACAGCAGAGTCCTTAAATAAAGCAGCAGAGTGCTTAAATAATGCAGCAGAGTCCTGAAATAGCGCTGCAGAGAAATTAAATAATACAGCAGAGTCCTTAAATAATGCAGCAAATTTCTTAAATAATGCACAGAGTCCTTAAATAATGCAATAAAGTCCTTAAATAAAATGCAGCAACGCCCTTAATAATGCAGCTGAGTCCTTAAATAATGCAGCAAAGTCCTTAAATAATGCAGCAGAGTCCTTAAATACCGCAGCAGCGTCTTTAAATAATGCAACAAAGTCCTTAAATAATGCAGCAGAGTCCTTAAATAATGCAACAAAGTCCTTAAATAATGCAGCAGAGTCCTTAAATAATGCAACAAACTCATTAAATAATGCAGCAAAGTACTTAAATATTGCAGCAAATTCCTTAAATAATGCAGCAGAATCCTTAAATAATGCAATAATTTCCTTAAATAATGCAGCAACATCCTTAATAATGCAGCAGAGTCCTTAAATAATGCAGCAAAGTCCTTAAATAATGCAACAGAGGCCTTAAATACTGCAGCAGCATCCTTAAATAATGCAGCAGAGTCCTTAAATAATGCAGCAGAGTCCTTAAATAATGCAACAAAGTCCTTAAATAAAATGCAGCAACGCCCTTAATAATGCAGCCGAGTCCTTCAATAATGCAGCAAAGTCCTTAAATAATGCAGCAGAGTCCTTAAATACCGCAGCAGCGTCCTTAAATAATGCAAAAAAGTCCTTAAATAATGCAGCAAAGTCCTTAAATAATGCAACAAAGTCCTTAAATAATGCAGCAGAGTCCTTAAATAATGCAACAAACTCCTTAAATAATGCAGCAAAGTACTTAAATAATGCAGCAAATTCCTTAAATAATGCAGCAGAATCCTTAAATAATGCAATAAAGTCCTTAAATAATGCAGCAACGTCCTTAATAATGCAGCAGAGTCCTTAAATAATGCAGCAAAGTCCTTAAATAATGCAGCGGAGGCCTTAAATACTGCTGCAGCATCCTTAAATAATGCAGCAGAGTCCTTAAATAATGCAACAAAGTCCTTAAATAATGCAGCAGAGTCCTTAAACAATGCAGCGAGGTCCTTAAATAATGCAACAAAGTCCTTAAATAATGCAGCAGATTCCTTAAATTCTGCAGCAGCGATCTTAAATAATGCATCAAAGTCCTTAAATAATGCAGCAGAGTCCTTAAATACTGCAGCAGAGTCCTTAAATAATGCAGCAAAGTCCTTAAATAATGCAGCAGAGTCCTTAAATAATGCAGCAAAGTCATTAAATAATGCAGCAGAGTCCTTAAATAATGCAACAAAGTCCTTAAATAATGCAGCAGATTCCTTAAATTCTGCAGCAGCGTCCTTAAATAATGCATCAAAATCCTTAAATAATGCAGCAGAGTCCTTAAATACCACAGCAGAGTCATTAAATAATGCAGCAGAGTCCTTAAATAATGCAGCATATTCCTTAAATAATGCAGCAGAGTCCTTAAATAATGCAATAAAGTCCTTAAATAATGCAGCAGAGTCCTTAAATAATGCAGCAACTTCCTTAATAATGCAGCTGAGTCCTTAAATAATGCAGCAACATCCTTAAATAATGCAGCAGAGTCCTTAAATACTGCATCAGCGTCCTTAAATAATGCAACAAAGTCCTTAAATAATGCAGCAAAGTCCTTAAATAATGCAGCAGAGTCCTTAAATACAGCAGCAGAGTCCTTAAATAATTCAGCAAAGTCCTTAAATAATGCAGCAGAGTCCTTAAATAATGCAACAAAGTCCTTAAATAATGCAGCAGAGTCCTTAAATAATGCAACAAAGTCCTTAAATAATGCAGCAGAGTCCTTAAATACTGCAGCAGAGACCTTAAATAATGCAGCAAAATCCTTAAATAATGCAGCAGAGTCCTTATATAATGCAGCAGAGTCCTAAAATACCACAGCAGAGTCCTTAAATAATGCAGCAGAGTCCTTAAATAATGCAGCAAATTCATTAAATAATGCAGCAGAGTCCTTAAATAATGCAACAAAGTCCTTAAATAATGCAGCAGATTCCTTAAATTTCGCAGCAGCGTCCTTAAATAATGCATCAAAGTACTTAAATAATGCAGCAGAGTCCTAAAATGCCGCAGCAGAGTCCTTAAATAGTGCAGCAAAGTCCTTAAATAATGCAGCAGAGTGCTTACATAATGCAGCAGAGTCCTTAAATACCGCAGCAGAGTCATTAAATAATGCAGCAGAGTCCTTAAATAATGCAGCAAATTCATTAAATAATGCACAGAGTCATTAAATAATGCAATAAAGTCCTTAAATAAAATTCAGCAACACAATTAATAATGCAGCTGAGTCCTTAAATAATTCAGCAAAGTCCTTAAATAATGCAGCAGAGTCCTAAAATACCGTAGCAGCGTCCTTAAATAATGCAACAAAGTCCTTAAATAATGCAGCAGAGTCCTTAAATAATGCAACAAAGTCCTTAAATAATGCAGCAGAGTCCTTAAATACTGCAGCAGAGACCTTAAATAATGCAGCAAAATCCTTAAATAATGCAGCAGAGTCCTTATATAATGCAGCAGAGTCCTAAAATACCACAGCAGAGTCCTTAAATAATGCAGCAGAGTCCTTAAATACTGCATCAGCGTCCTTAAATAATGCAACAAAGTCCTTAAATAATGCAGCAAAGTCCTTAAATAATGCAGCAAAGTCCTTAAATAATGCAGCAGAGTCCTTAAATACAGCAGCAGAGTCCTTAAATAATTCAGCAAAGTCCTTAAATAATGCAGCAGAGTCCTTAAATAATGCAACAAAGTCCTTAAATAATGCAGCAGAGTCCTTAAATAATGCAACAAAGTCCTTAAATAATGCAGCAGAGTCCTTAAATACTGCAGCAGAGACCTTAAATAATGCAGCAAAATCCTTAAATAATGCAGCAGAGTCCTTATATAATGCAGCAGAGTCCTAAAATACCACAGCAGAGTCCTTAAATAATGCAGCAGAGTCCTTAAATAATGCAGCAAATTCATTAAATAATGCAGCAGAGTCCTTAAATAATGCAACAAAGTCCTTAAATAATGCAGCAGATTCCTTAAATTTCGCAGCAGCGTCCTTAAATAATGCATCAAAGTACTTAAATAATGCAGCAGAGTCCTAAAATGCCGCAGCAGAGTCCTTAAATAGTGCAGCAAAGTCCTTAAATAATGCAGCAGAGTGCTTACATAATGCAGCAGAGTCCTTAAATACCGCAGCAGAGTCATTAAATAATGCAGCAGAGTCCTTAAATAATGCAGCAAATTCATTAAATAATGCACAGAGTCATTAAATAATGCAATAAAGTCCTTAAATAAAATTCAGCAACACAATTAATAATGCAGCTGAGTCCTTAAATAATTCAGCAAAGTCCTTAAATAATGCAGCAGAGTCCTTAAATACCGTAGCAGCGTCCTTAAATAATGCAACAAAGTCCTTAAATAATGCAGCAGAGTCCTTAAATAATGCAACAAAGTCCTTAAATAATGCATCAGAGTCCTTAAATAATGCAACAAACTCATTAAATAATGCAGCAAAGTACTTAAATAATGCAGCAAATTCCTTAAATAATGCAGCAGAATCCTTAAATAATGCAATAAAGTCCTTAAATAATGCAGCAGAGTCGTTAAATAATGCAAAAAAATCCTTAAATAATGCAGCAGAATCCTTAATTAATGCAATAAAGTCATTAAATAATGCAGCAGAGTCCTTAAATAATGCAACAAAGTCCTTAAATAATGCAGCAGATTCCTTAAATTCTGCAGCAGCGTCCTTAAATAATGCATCAAAGTCTTTAAATAATGCAGCAGAGTCCTTAAATTCCACAGCAGAGTCATTAAATAATGCAGCAGAGGCCTTAAATACTGCAGCAGCATCCTTAAATAATGCAGCAGAGTCCTTAAATAATGCAGCAGAGTCCTTAAATAATGCAACAAAGTCCTTAAATAATGCAGCAGATTCCTTAAATTTCGCAGCAGCGTCCTTAAATAATACATCAAAGTCCTTAAATAATGCAGCAGAGTCCTAAACTACCGCAGCAGAGTCCTTAAATAATGCAGCAAAGTCCTTAAATAATGCAGCAGAGTGCTTACATAATGCAGCAGAGTCCTTAAATACCGCAGCAGAGTCATTAAATAATGCAGCAGAGTCCTTAAATAATGCAGCAAATTCATTAAATAATGCACAGAGTCATTAAATAATGCAATAAAGTCCTTAAATAAAATTCAACAACACCCTTAATAATGCAGCTGAGTCCTTAAATAATTCAGCAAAGTCCTTAAATAATGCAGCAGAGTCCTTAAATACCGCAGCAGCATCCTTAAATAATGCAACAAAGTCCTTAAATAATGCAGCAGAGTCCTTAAATAATGCAACAACGTCCTTAAATAATGCAGCAGAGTCCTTAAATAATGCAACAAACTCATTAAATAATGCCGCAAAGTACTTAAATAATGCAGCAAATTCCTTAAATAATGCAGCAGAATCCTTAAATAATGCAATAATGTCCTTAAATAATGCAGCAGAGTCCTTAAATAATGCAAAAAATTCCTTAAATAATGCATCAGAATCCTTAAATAATGCAACAAAGTCGTTAAATAATGCAGCAACGTCCTTAAATAATGCAGCAGAGTCCTTAAAAAATGCAGCAAATTCCTATAATAATGCAGCAGAGGCCTTAAATACCGAAGCAGAGTCCTTAAATAATGCAGCAAAGTCCTTAAATAATGCAGAAGAGTCCTTAAATAATGCAACAAAGTCCTTAAATAATGCAGCAGAGTCCTTAAATAAAGCAGCAGAGTGCTTAAATAATGCAGCAGAGTCCTTAAATACCGCAGCAGAGTCATTAAATAATACAGCAGAGTCCTTAAATAAAGCAGCAGAGTGCTTAAATAATGCAGCAGAGTCCTGAAATAGCGCTGCAGAGAAATTAAATAATACAGCAGAGTCCTTAAATAATGCAGCAAATTTCTTAAATAATGCACAGAGTCCTTAAATAATGCAATAAAGTCCTTAAATAAAATGCAGCAACGCCCTTAATAATGCAGCTGAGTCCTTAAATAATGCAGCAAAGTCCTTAAATAATGCAGCAGAGTCCTTAAATACCGCAGCAGCGTCTTTAAATAATGCAACAAAGTCCTTAAATAATGCAGCAGAGTCCTTAAATAATGCAACAAAGTCCTTAAATAATGCAGCAGAGTCCTTAAATAATGCAACAAACTCATTAAATAATGCAGCAAAGTACTTAAATATTGCAGCAAATTCCTTAAATAATGCAGCAGAATCCTTAAATAATGCAATAATTTCCTTAAATAATGCAGCAACATCCTTAATAATGCAGCAGAGTCCTTAAATAATGCAGCAAAGTCCTTAAATAATGCAACAGAGGCCTTAAATACTGCAGCAGCATCCTTAAATAATGCAGCAGAGTCCTTAAATAATGCAGCAGAGTCCTTAAATAATGCAACAAAGTCCTTAAATAAAATGCAGCAACGCCCTTAATAATGCAGCCGAGTCCTTCAATAATGCAGCAAAGTCCTTAAATAATGCAGCAGAGTCCTTAAATACCGCAGCAGCGTCCTTAAATAATGCAAAAAAGTCCTTAAATAATGCAGCAAAGTCCTTAAATAATGCAACAAAGTCCTTAAATAATGCAGCAGAGTCCTTAAATAATGCAACAAACTCCTTAAATAATGCAGCAAAGTACTTAAATAATGCAGCAAATTCCTTAAATAATGCAGCAGAATCCTTAAATAATGCAATAAAGTCCTTAAATAATGCAGCAACGTCCTTAATAATGCAGCAGAGTCCTTAAATAATGCAGCAAAGTCCTTAAATAATGCAGCGGAGGCCTTAAATACTGCTGCAGCATCCTTAAATAATGCAGCAGAGTCCTTAAATAATGCAACAAAGTCCTTAAATAATGCAGCAGAGTCCTTAAACAATGCAGCGAGGTCCTTAAATAATGCAACAAAGTCCTTAAATAATGCAGCAGATTCCTTAAATTCTGCAGCAGCGATCTTAAATAATGCATCAAAGTCCTTAAATAATGCAGCAGAGTCCTTAAATACTGCAGCAGAGTCCTTAAATAATGCAGCAAAGTCCTTAAATAATGCAGCAGAGTCCTTAAATAATGCAGCAAAGTCATTAAATAATGCAGCAGAGTCCTTAAATAATGCAACAAAGTCCTTAAATAATGCAGCAGATTCCTTAAATTCTGCAGCAGCGTCCTTAAATAATGCATCAAAATCCTTAAATAATGCAGCAGAGTCCTTAAATACCACAGCAGAGTCATTAAATAATGCAGCAGAGTCCTTAAATAATGCAGCATATTCCTTAAATAATGCAGCAGAGTCCTTAAATAATGCAATAAAGTCCTTAAATAATGCAGCAGAGTCCTTAAATAATGCAGCAACTTCCTTAATAATGCAGCTGAGTCCTTAAATAATGCAGCAACATCCTTAAATAATGCAGCAGAGTCCTTAAATACTGCATCAGCGTCCTTAAATAATGCAACAAAGTCCTTAAATAATGCAGCAAAGTCCTTAAATAATGCAGCAGAGTCCTTAAATACAGCAGCAGAGTCCTTAAATAATTCAGCAAAGTCCTTAAATAATGCAGCAGAGTCCTTAAATAATGCAACAAAGTCCTTAAATAATGCAGCAGAGTCCTTAAATAATGCAACAAAGTCCTTAAATAATGCAGCAGAGTCCTTAAATACTGCAGCAGAGACCTTAAATAATGCAGCAAAATCCTTAAATAATGCAGCAGAGTCCTTATATAATGCAGCAGAGTCCTAAAATACCACAGCAGAGTCCTTAAATAATGCAGCAGAGTCCTTAAATAATGCAGCAAATTCATTAAATAATGCAGCAGAGTCCTTAAATAATGCAACAAAGTCCTTAAATAATGCAGCAGATTCCTTAAATTTCGCAGCAGCGTCCTTAAATAATGCATCAAAGTACTTAAATAATGCAGCAGAGTCCTAAAATGCCGCAGCAGAGTCCTTAAATAGTGCAGCAAAGTCCTTAAATAATGCAGCAGAGTGCTTACATAATGCAGCAGAGTCCTTAAATACCGCAGCAGAGTCATTAAATAATGCAGCAGAGTCCTTAAATAATGCAGCAAATTCATTAAATAATGCACAGAGTCATTAAATAATGCAATAAAGTCCTTAAATAAAATTCAGCAACACAATTAATAATGCAGCTGAGTCCTTAAATAATTCAGCAAAGTCCTTAAATAATGCAGCAGAGTCCTAAAATACCGTAGCAGCGTCCTTAAATAATGCAACAAAGTCCTTAAATAATGCAGCAGAGTCCTTAAATAATGCAACAAAGTCCTTAAATAATGCAGCAGAGTCCTTAAATACTGCAGCAGAGACCTTAAATAATGCAGCAAAATCCTTAAATAATGCAGCAGAGTCCTTATATAATGCAGCAGAGTCCTAAAATACCACAGCAGAGTCCTTAAATAATGCAGCAGAGTCCTTAAATACTGCATCAGCGTCCTTAAATAATGCAACAAAGTCCTTAAATAATGCAGCAAAGTCCTTAAATAATGCAGCAGAGTCCTTAAATACAGCAGCAGAGTCCTTAAATAATTCAGCAAAGTCCTTAAATAATGCAGCAGAGTCCTTAAATAATGCAACAAAGTCCTTAAATAATGCAGCAGAGTCCTTAAATAATGCAACAAAGTCCTTAAATAATGCAGCAGAGTCCTTAAATACTGCAGCAGAGACCTTAAATAATGCAGCAAAATCCTTAAATAATGCAGCAGAGTCCTTATATAATGCAGCAGAGTCCTAAAATACCACAGCAGAGTCCTTAAATAATGCAGCAGAGTCCTTAAATAATGCAGCAAATTCATTAAATAATGCAGCAGAGTCCTTAAATAATGCAACAAAGTCCTTAAATAATGCAGCAGATTCCTTAAATTTCGCAGCAGCGTCCTTAAATAATGCATCAAAGTACTTAAATAATGCAGCAGAGTCCTAAAATGCCGCAGCAGAGTCCTTAAATAGTGCAGCAAAGTCCTTAAATAATGCAGCAGAGTGCTTACATAATGCAGCAGAGTCCTTAAATACCGCAGCAGAGTCATTAAATAATGCAGCAGAGTCCTTAAATAATGCAGCAAATTCATTAAATAATGCACAGAGTCATTAAATAATGCAATAAAGTCCTTAAATAAAATTCAGCAACACAATTAATAATGCAGCTGAGTCCTTAAATAATTCAGCAAAGTCCTTAAATAATGCAGCAGAGTCCTTAAATACCGTAGCAGCGTCCTTAAATAATGCAACAAAGTCCTTAAATAATGCAGCAGAGTCCTTAAATAATGCAACAAAGTCCTTAAATAATGCATCAGAGTCCTTAAATAATGCAACAAACTCATTAAATAATGCAGCAAAGTACTTAAATAATGCAGCAAATTCCTTAAATAATGCAGCAGAATCCTTAAATAATGCAATAAAGTCCTTAAATAATGCAGCAGAGTCGTTAAATAATGCAAAAAAATCCTTAAATAATGCAGCAGAATCCTTAATTAATGCAATAAAGTCATTAAATAATGCAGCAGATTCCTTAAATAATGCAACAAAGTCCTTAAATAATGCAGCAGATTCCTTAAATTCTGCAGCAGCGTCCTTAAATAATGCATCAAAGTCTTTAAATAATGCAGCAGAGTCCTTAAATTCCACAGCAGAGTCATTAAATAATGCAGCAGAGGCCTTAAATACTGCAGCAGCATCCTTAAATAATGCAGCAGAGTCCTTAAATAATGCAGCAGAGTCCTTAAATAATGCAACAAAGTCCTTAAATAATGCAGCAGATTCCTTAAATTTCGCAGCAGCGTCCTTAAATAATACATCAAAGTCCTTAAATAATGCAGCAGAGTCCTAAACTACCGCAGCAGAGTCCTTAAATAATGCAGCAAAGTCCTTAAATAATGCAGCAGAGTGCTTACATAATGCAGCAGAGTCCTTAAATA
The DNA here is from genome assembly GCF_046119375.1 of Phyllobates terribilis. Lineage (NCBI taxonomy): Eukaryota > Metazoa > Chordata > Amphibia > Anura > Dendrobatidae > Phyllobates > Phyllobates terribilis. The sequence continues at coordinate 2,044,052 of NW_027363072.1, read as the reverse complement.
CCGCAGCAGAGTCATTAAATAATGCAGCAGAGTCCTTAAATAATGCAGCAAATTCATTAAATAATGCACAGAGTCATTAAATAATGCAATAAAGTCCTTAAATAAAATTCAACAACACCCTTAATAATGCAGCTGAGTCCTTAAATAATTCAGCAAAGTCCTTAAATAATGCAGCAGAGTCCTTAAATACCGCAGCAGCATCCTTAAATAATGCAACAAAGTCCTTAAATAATGCAGCAGAGTCCTTAAATAATGCAACAACGTCCTTAAATAATGCAGCAGAGTCCTTAAATAATGCAACAAACTCATTAAATAATGCCGCAAAGTACTTAAATAATGCAGCAAATTCCTTAAATAATGCAGCAGAATCCTTAAATAATGCAATAATGTCCTTAAATAATGCAGCAGAGTCCTTAAATAATGCAAAAAATTCCTTAAATAATGCATCAGAATCCTTAAATAATGCAACAAAGTCGTTAAATAATGCAGCAACGTCCTTAAATAATGCAGCAGAGTCCTTAAAAAATGCAGCAAATTCCTATAATAATGCAGCAGAGGCCTTAAATACCGAAGCAGAGTCCTTAAATAATGCAGCAAAGTCCTTAAATAATGCAGAAGAGTCCTTAAATAATGCAACAAAGTCCTTAAATAATGCAGCAGAGTCCTTAAATAAAGCAGCAGAGTGCTTAAATAATGCAGCAGAGTCCTTAAATACCGCAGCAGAGTCATTAAATAATACAGCAGAGTCCTTAAATAAAGCAGCAGAGTGCTTAAATAATGCAGCAGAGTCCTGAAATAGCGCTGCAGAGAAATTAAATAATACAGCAGAGTCCTTAAATAATGCAGCAAATTTCTTAAATAATGCACAGAGTCCTTAAATAATGCAATAAAGTCCTTAAATAAAATGCAGCAACGCCCTTAATAATGCAGCTGAGTCCTTAAATAATGCAGCAAAGTCCTTAAATAATGCAGCAGAGTCCTTAAATACCGCAGCAGCGTCTTTAAATAATGCAACAAAGTCCTTAAATAATGCAGCAGAGTCCTTAAATAATGCAACAAAGTCCTTAAATAATGCAGCAGAGTCCTTAAATAATGCAACAAACTCATTAAATAATGCAGCAAAGTACTTAAATATTGCAGCAAATTCCTTAAATAATGCAGCAGAATCCTTAAATAATGCAATAATTTCCTTAAATAATGCAGCAACATCCTTAATAATGCAGCAGAGTCCTTAAATAATGCAGCAAAGTCCTTAAATAATGCAACAGAGGCCTTAAATACTGCAGCAGCATCCTTAAATAATGCAGCAGAGTCCTTAAATAATGCAGCAGAGTCCTTAAATAATGCAACAAAGTCCTTAAATAAAATGCAGCAACGCCCTTAATAATGCAGCCGAGTCCTTCAATAATGCAGCAAAGTCCTTAAATAATGCAGCAGAGTCCTTAAATACCGCAGCAGCGTCCTTAAATAATGCAAAAAAGTCCTTAAATAATGCAGCAAAGTCCTTAAATAATGCAACAAAGTCCTTAAATAATGCAGCAGAGTCCTTAAATAATGCAACAAACTCCTTAAATAATGCAGCAAAGTACTTAAATAATGCAGCAAATTCCTTAAATAATGCAGCAGAATCCTTAAATAATGCAATAAAGTCCTTAAATAATGCAGCAACGTCCTTAATAATGCAGCAGAGTCCTTAAATAATGCAGCAAAGTCCTTAAATAATGCAGCGGAGGCCTTAAATACTGCTGCAGCATCCTTAAATAATGCAGCAGAGTCCTTAAATAATGCAACAAAGTCCTTAAATAATGCAGCAGAGTCCTTAAACAATGCAGCGAGGTCCTTAAATAATGCAACAAAGTCCTTAAATAATGCAGCAGATTCCTTAAATTCTGCAGCAGCGATCTTAAATAATGCATCAAAGTCCTTAAATAATGCAGCAGAGTCCTTAAATACTGCAGCAGAGTCCTTAAATAATGCAGCAAAGTCCTTAAATAATGCAGCAGAGTCCTTAAATAATGCAGCAAAGTCATTAAATAATGCAGCAGAGTCCTTAAATAATGCAACAAAGTCCTTAAATAATGCAGCAGATTCCTTAAATTCTGCAGCAGCGTCCTTAAATAATGCATCAAAATCCTTAAATAATGCAGCAGAGTCCTTAAATACCACAGCAGAGTCATTAAATAATGCAGCAGAGTCCTTAAATAATGCAGCATATTCCTTAAATAATGCAGCAGAGTCCTTAAATAATGCAATAAAGTCCTTAAATAATGCAGCAGAGTCCTTAAATAATGCAGCAACTTCCTTAATAATGCAGCTGAGTCCTTAAATAATGCAGCAACATCCTTAAATAATGCAGCAGAGTCCTTAAATACTGCATCAGCGTCCTTAAATAATGCAACAAAGTCCTTAAATAATGCAGCAAAGTCCTTAAATAATGCAGCAGAGTCCTTAAATACAGCAGCAGAGTCCTTAAATAATTCAGCAAAGTCCTTAAATAATGCAGCAGAGTCCTTAAATAATGCAACAAAGTCCTTAAATAATGCAGCAGAGTCCTTAAATAATGCAACAAAGTCCTTAAATAATGCAGCAGAGTCCTTAAATACTGCAGCAGAGACCTTAAATAATGCAGCAAAATCCTTAAATAATGCAGCAGAGTCCTTATATAATGCAGCAGAGTCCTAAAATACCACAGCAGAGTCCTTAAATAATGCAGCAGAGTCCTTAAATAATGCAGCAAATTCATTAAATAATGCAGCAGAGTCCTTAAATAATGCAACAAAGTCCTTAAATAATGCAGCAGATTCCTTAAATTTCGCAGCAGCGTCCTTAAATAATGCATCAAAGTACTTAAATAATGCAGCAGAGTCCTAAAATGCCGCAGCAGAGTCCTTAAATAGTGCAGCAAAGTCCTTAAATAATGCAGCAGAGTGCTTACATAATGCAGCAGAGTCCTTAAATACCGCAGCAGAGTCATTAAATAATGCAGCAGAGTCCTTAAATAATGCAGCAAATTCATTAAATAATGCACAGAGTCATTAAATAATGCAATAAAGTCCTTAAATAAAATTCAGCAACACAATTAATAATGCAGCTGAGTCCTTAAATAATTCAGCAAAGTCCTTAAATAATGCAGCAGAGTCCTAAAATACCGTAGCAGCGTCCTTAAATAATGCAACAAAGTCCTTAAATAATGCAGCAGAGTCCTTAAATAATGCAACAAAGTCCTTAAATAATGCAGCAGAGTCCTTAAATACTGCAGCAGAGACCTTAAATAATGCAGCAAAATCCTTAAATAATGCAGCAGAGTCCTTATATAATGCAGCAGAGTCCTAAAATACCACAGCAGAGTCCTTAAATAATGCAGCAGAGTCCTTAAATACTGCATCAGCGTCCTTAAATAATGCAACAAAGTCCTTAAATAATGCAGCAAAGTCCTTAAATAATGCAGCAGAGTCCTTAAATACAGCAGCAGAGTCCTTAAATAATTCAGCAAAGTCCTTAAATAATGCAGCAGAGTCCTTAAATAATGCAACAAAGTCCTTAAATAATGCAGCAGAGTCCTTAAATAATGCAACAAAGTCCTTAAATAATGCAGCAGAGTCCTTAAATACTGCAGCAGAGACCTTAAATAATGCAGCAAAATCCTTAAATAATGCAGCAGAGTCCTTATATAATGCAGCAGAGTCCTAAAATACCACAGCAGAGTCCTTAAATAATGCAGCAGAGTCCTTAAATAATGCAGCAAATTCATTAAATAATGCAGCAGAGTCCTTAAATAATGCAACAAAGTCCTTAAATAATGCAGCAGATTCCTTAAATTTCGCAGCAGCGTCCTTAAATAATGCATCAAAGTACTTAAATAATGCAGCAGAGTCCTAAAATGCCGCAGCAGAGTCCTTAAATAGTGCAGCAAAGTCCTTAAATAATGCAGCAGAGTGCTTACATAATGCAGCAGAGTCCTTAAATACCGCAGCAGAGTCATTAAATAATGCAGCAGAGTCCTTAAATAATGCAGCAAATTCATTAAATAATGCACAGAGTCATTAAATAATGCAATAAAGTCCTTAAATAAAATTCAGCAACACAATTAATAATGCAGCTGAGTCCTTAAATAATTCAGCAAAGTCCTTAAATAATGCAGCAGAGTCCTTAAATACCGTAGCAGCGTCCTTAAATAATGCAACAAAGTCCTTAAATAATGCAGCAGAGTCCTTAAATAATGCAACAAAGTCCTTAAATAATGCATCAGAGTCCTTAAATAATGCAACAAACTCATTAAATAATGCAGCAAAGTACTTAAATAATGCAGCAAATTCCTTAAATAATGCAGCAGAATCCTTAAATAATGCAATAAAGTCCTTAAATAATGCAGCAGAGTCGTTAAATAATGCAAAAAAATCCTTAAATAATGCAGCAGAATCCTTAATTAATGCAATAAAGTCATTAAATAATGCAGCAGAGTCCTTAAATAATGCAACAAAGTCCTTAAATAATGCAGCAGATTCCTTAAATTCTGCAGCAGCGTCCTTAAATAATGCATCAAAGTCTTTAAATAATGCAGCAGAGTCCTTAAATTCCACAGCAGAGTCATTAAATAATGCAGCAGAGGCCTTAAATACTGCAGCAGCATCCTTAAATAATGCAGCAGAGTCCTTAAATAATGCAGCAGAGTCCTTAAATAATGCAACAAAGTCCTTAAATAATGCAGCAGATTCCTTAAATTTCGCAGCAGCGTCCTTAAATAATACATCAAAGTCCTTAAATAATGCAGCAGAGTCCTAAACTACCGCAGCAGAGTCCTTAAAAAATGCAGCAAAGTCCTTAAATAATGCAGCAGAGTGCTTACATAATGCAGCAGAGTCCTTAAATACCGCAGCAGAGTCATTAAATAATGCAGCAGAGTCCTTAAATAATGCAGCAAATTCATTAAATAATGCACAGAGTCATTAAATAATGCAATAAAGTCCTTAAATAAAATTCAACAACACCCTTAATAATGCAGCTGAGTCCTTAAATAATTCAGCAAAGTCCTTAAATAATGCAGCAGAGTCCTTAAATACCGCAGCAGCATCCTTAAATAATGCAACAAAGTCCTTAAATAATGCAGCAGAGTCTTTAAATAATGCAACAACGTCCTTAAATAATGCAGCAGAGTCCTTAAATAATGCAACAAACTCATTAAATAATGCCGCAAAGTACTTAAATAATGCAGCAAATTCCTTAAATAATGCAGCAGAATCCTTAAATAATGCAATAATGTCCTTAAATAATGCAGCAGAGTCCTTAAATAATGCAAAAAATTCCTTAAATAATGCATCAGAATCCTTAAATAATGCAACAAAGTCGTTAAATAATGCAGCAACGTCCTTAAATAATGCAGCAGAGTCCTTAAAAAATGCAGCAAATTCCTATAATAATGCAGCAGAGGCCTTAAATACCGAAGCAGAGTCCTTAAATAATGCAGCAAAGTCCTTAAATAATGCAGAAGAGTCCTTAAATAATGCAACAAAGTCCTTAAATAATGCAGCAGAGTCCTTAAATAAAGCAGCAGAGTGCTTAAATAATGCAGCAGAGTCCTTAAATACCGCAGCAGAGTCATTAAATAATACAGCAGAGTCCTTAAATAAAGCAGCAGAGTGCTTAAATAATGCAGCAGAGTCCTGAAATAGCGCTGCAGAGAAATTAAATAATACAGCAGAGTCCTTAAATAATGCAGCAAATTTCTTAAATAATGCACAGAGTCCTTAAATAATGCAATAAAGTCCTTAAATAAAATGCAGCAACGCCCTTAATAATGCAGCTGAGTCCTTAAATAATGCAGCAAAGTCCTTAAATAATGCAGCAGAGTCCTTAAATACCGCAGCCGCGTCTTTAAATAATGCAACAAAGTCCTTAAATAATGCAGCAGAGTCCTTAAATAATGCAACAAAGTCCTTAAATAATGCAGCAGAGTCCTTAAATAATGCAACAAACTCATTAAATAATGCAGCAAAGTACTTAAATATTGCAGCAAATTCCTTAAATAATGCAGCAGAATCCTTAAATAATGCAATAATTTCCTTAAATAATGCAGCAACATCCTTAATAATGCAGCAGAGTCCTTAAATAATGCAGCAAAGTCCTTAAATAATGCAACAGAGGCCTTAAATACTGCAGCAGCATCCTTAAATAATGCAGCAGAGTCCTTAAATAATGCAGCATAGTCCTTAAATAATGCAACAAAGTCCTTAAATAAAATGCAGCAACGCCCTTAATAATGCAGCCGAGTCCTTCAATAATGCAGCAAAGTCCTTAAATAATGCAGCAGAGTCCTTAAATACCGCAGCAGCGTCCTTAAATAATGCAAAAAAGTCCTTAAATAATGCAGAAAAGTCCTTAAATAATGCAACAAAGTCCTTAAATAATGCAGCAGAGTCCTTAAATAATGCAACAAACTCCTTAAATAATGCAGCAAAGTACTTAAATAATGCAGCAAATTCCTTAAATAATGCAGCAGAATCCTTAAATAATGCAATAAAGTCCTTAAATAATGCAGCAACGTCCTTAATAATGCAGCAGAGTCCTTAAATAATGCAGCAAAGTCCTTAAATAATGCAGCGGAGGCCTTAAATACTGCTGCAGCATCCTTAAATAATGCAGCAGAGTCCTTAAATAATGCAACAAAGTCCTTAAATAATGCAGCAGAGTCCTTAAACAATGCAGCGAGGTCCTTAAATAATGCAACAAAGTCCTTAAATAATGCAGCAGATTCCTTAAATTCTGCAGCAGCGATCTTAAATAATGCATCAAAGTCCTTAAATAATGCAGCAGAGTCCTTAAATACTGCAGCAGAGTCCTTAAATAATGCAGCAAAGTCCTTAAATAATGCAGCAGAGTCCTTAAATAATGCAGCAAAGTCATTAAATAATGCAGCAGAGTCCTTAAATAATGCAACAAAGTCCTTAAATAATGCAGCAGATTCCTTAAATTCTGCAGCAGCGTCCTTAAATAATGCATCAAAATCCTTAAATAATGCAGCAGAGTCCTTAAATACCACAGCAGAGTCATTAAATAATGCAGCAGAGTCCTTAAATAATGCAGCATATTCCTTAAATAATGCAGCAGAGTCCTTAAATAATGCAATAAAGTCCTTAAATAATGCAGCAGAGTCCTTAAATAATGCAGCAACTTCCTTAATAATGCAGCTGAGTCCTTAAATAATGCAGCAACATCCTTAAATAATGCAGCAGAGTCCTTAAATACTGCATCAGCGTCCTTAAATAATGCAACAAAGTCCTTAAATAATGCAGCAAAGTCCTTAAATAATGCAGCAGAGTCCTTAAATACAGCAGCAGAGTCCTTAAATAATTCAGCAAAGTCCTTAAATAATGCAGCAGAGTCCTTAAATAATGCAACAAAGTCCTTAAATAATGCAGCAGAGTCCTTAAATAATGCAACAAAGTCCTTAAATAATGCAGCAGAGTCCTTAAATACTGCAGCAGAGACCTTAAATAATGCAGCAAAATCCTTAAATAATGCAGCAGAGTCCTTATATAATGCAGCAGAGTCCTAAAATACCACAGCAGAGTCCTTAAATAATGCAGCAGAGTCCTTAAATAATGCAGCAAATTCATTAAATAATGCAGCAGAGTCCTTAAATAATGCAACAAAGTCCTTAAATAATGCAGCAGATTCCTTAAATTTCGCAGCAGCGTCCTTAAATAATGCATCAAAGTACTTAAATAATGCAGCAGAGTCCTAAAATGCCGCAGCAGAGTCCTTAAATAGTGCAGCAAAGTCCTTAAATAATGCAGCAGAGTGCTTACATAATGCAGCAGAGTCCTTAAATACCGCAGCAGAGTCATTAAATAATGCAGCAGAGTCCTTAAATAATGCAGCAAATTCATTAAATAATGCACAGAGTCATTAAATAATGCAATAAAGTCCTTAAATAAAATTCAGCAACACAATTAATAATGCAGCTGAGTCCTTAAATAATTCAGCAAAGTCCTTAAATAATGCAGCAGAGTCCTTAAATACCGTAGCAGCGTCCTTAAATAATGCAACAAAGTCCTTAAATAATGCAGCAGAGTCCTTAAATAATGCAACAAAGTCCTTAAATAATGCATCAGAGTCCTTAAATAATGCAACAAACTCATTAAATAATGCAGCAAAGTACTTAAATAATGCAGCAAATTGAATAAATAATGCAGCAGAATCCTTAAATAATGCAATAAAGTCCTTAAATAATGCAGCAGAGTCGTTAAATAATGCAAAAAAATCCTTAAATAATGCAGCAGAATCCTTAATTAATGCAATAAAGTCATTAAATAATGCAGCAGAGTCCTTAAATAATGCAACAAAGTCCTTAAATAATGCAGCAGATTCCTTAAATTCTGCAGCAGCGTCCTTAAATAATGCATCAAAGTCTTTAAATAATGCAGCAGAGTCCTTAAATTCCACAGCAGAGTCATTAAATAATGCAGCAGAGGCCTTAAATACTGCAGCAGCATCCTTAAATAATGCAGCAGAGTCCTTAAATAATGCAGCAGAGTCCTTAAATAATGCAACAAAGTCCTTAAATAATGCAGCAGATTCCTTAAATTTCGCAGCAGCGTCCTTAAATAATACATCAAAGTCCTTAAATAATGCAGCAGAGTCCTAAACTACCGCAGCAGAGTCCTTAAATAATGCAGCAAAGTCCTTAAATAATGCAGCAGAGTGCTTACATAATGCAGCAGAGTCCTTAAATACCGCAGCAGAGTCATTAAATAATGCAGCAGAGTCCTTAAATAATGCAGCAAATTCATTAAATAATGCACAGAGTCATTAAATAATGCAATAAAGTCCTTAAATAAAATTCAACAACACCCTTAATAATGCAGCTGAGTCCTTAAATAATTCAGCAAAGTCCTTAAATAATGCAGCAGAGTCCTTAAATACCGCAGCAGCATCCTTAAATAATGCAACAAAGTCCTTAAATAATGCAGCAGAGTCCTTAAATAATGCAACAACGTCCTTAAATAATGCAGCAGAGTCCTTAAATAATGCAACAAACTCATTAAATAATGCCGCAAAGTACTTAAATAATGCAGCAAATTCCTTAAATAATGCAGCAGAATCCTTAAATAATGCAATAATGTCCTTAAATAATGCAGCAGAGTCCTTAAATAATGCAAAAAATTCCTTAAATAATGCATCAGAATCCTTAAATAATGCAACAAAGTCGTTAAATAATGCAGCAACGTCCTTAAATAATGCAGCAGAGTCCTTAAAAAATGCAGCAAATTCCTATAATAATGCAGCAGAGGCCTTAAATACCGAAGCAGAGTCCTTAAATAATGCAGCAAAGTCCTTAAATAATGCAGAAGAGTCCTTAAATAATGCAACAAAGTCCTTAAATAATGCAGCAGAGTCCTTAAATAAAGCAGCAGAGTGCTTAAATAATGCAGCAGAGTCCTTAAATACCGCAGCAGAGTCATTAAATAATACAGCAGAGTCCTTAAATAAAGCAGCAGAGTGCTTAAATAATGCATCAGAGTCCTGAAATAGCGCTGCAGAGTCATTAAATAATACAGCAGAGTCCTTAAATAATGCAGCAAATTTCTTAAATAATGCACAGAGTCCTTAAATAATGCAATAAAGTCCTTAAATAAAATGCAGCAACGCCCTTAATAATGCAGCTGAGTCCTTAAATAATGCAGCAAAGTCCTTAAATAATGCAGCAGAGTCCTTAAATACCGCAGCAGCGTCTTTAAATAATGCAACAAAGTCCTTAAATAATGCAGCAGAGTCCTTAAATAATGCAACAAAGTCCTTAAATAATGCAGCAGAGTCCTTAAATAATGCAACAAACTCATTAAATAATGCAGCAAAGTACTTAAATATTGCAGCAAATTCCTTAAATAATGCAGCAGAATCCTTAAATAATGCAATAATTTCCTTAAATAATGCAGCAACATCCTTAAAAATGCAGCAGAGTCCTTAAATAATGCAGCAAAGTCCTTAAATAATGCAACAGAGGCCTTAAATACTGCAGCAGCATCCTTAAATAATGCAGCAGCGTCCTTAAATAATGCAGCAGAGTCCTTAAATAATGCAACAAAGTCCTTAAATAAAATGCAGCAACGCCCTTAATAATGCAGCCGAGTCCTTCAATAATGCAGCAAAGTCCTTAAATAATGCAGCAGAGTCCTTAAATACCGCAGCAGCGTCCTTAAATAATGCAAAAAAGTCCTTAAATAATGCAGCAGAGTCCTTAAATAATGCAACAAAGTCCTTAAATAATGCAGCAGAGTCCTTAAATAATGCAACAAAGTCCTTAAATAAAATGCAGCAACGCCCTTAATAATGCAGCCGAGTCCTTCAATAATGCAGCAAAGTCCTTAAATAATGCAGCAGAGTCCTTAAATACCGCAGCAGCGTCCTTAAATAATGCAAAAAAGTCCTTAAATAATGCAGCAAAGTCCTTAAATAATGCAACAAAGTCCTTAAATAATGCAGCAGAGTCCTTAAATAATGCAACAAACTCCTTAAATAATGCAGCAAAGTACTTAAATAATGCAGCAAATTCCTTAAATAATGCAGCAGAATCCTTAAATAATGCAATAAAGTCCTTAAATAATGCAGCAACGTCCTTAATAATGCAGCAGAGTCCTTAAATAATGCAGCAAAGTCCTTAAATAATGCAGCGGAGGCCTTAAATACTGCTGCAGCATCCTTAAATAATGCAGCAGAGTCCTTAAATAATGCAACAAAGTCCTTAAATAATGCAGCAGAGTCCTTAAACAATGCAGCGAGGTCCTTAAATAATGCAACAAAGTCCTTAAATAATGCAGCAGATTCCTTAAATTCTGCAGCAGCGATCTTAAATAATGCATCAAAGTCCTTAAATAATGCAGCAGAGTCCTTAAATACTGCAGCAGAGTCCTTAAATAATGCAGCAAAGTCCTTAAATAATGCAGCAGAGTCCTTAAATAATGCAGCAAAGTCATTAAATAATGCAGCAGAGTCCTTAAATAATGCAACAAAGTCCTTAAATAATGCAGCAGATTCCTTAAATTCTGCAGCAGCGTCCTTAAATAATGCATCAAAATCCTTAAATAATGCAGCAGAGTCCTTAAATACCACAGCAGAGTCATTAAATAATGCAGCAGAGTCCTTAAATAATGCAGCATATTCCTTAAATAATGCAGCAGAGTCCTTAAATAATGCAATAAAGTCCTTAAATAATGCAGCAGAGTCCTTAAATAATGCAGCAACTTCCTTAATAATGCAGCTGAGTCCTTAAATAATGCAGCAACATCCTTAAATAATGCAGCAGAGTCCTTAAATACTGCATCAGCGTCCTTAAATAATGCAACAAAGTCCTTAAATAATGCAGCAAAGTCCTTAAATAATGCAGCAGAGTCCTTAAATACAGCAGCAGAGTCCTTAAATAATTCAGCAAAGTCCTTAAATAATGCAGCAGAGTCCTTAAATAATGCAACAAAGTCCTTAAATAATGCAGCAGAGTCCTTAAATAATGCAACAAAGTCCTTAAATAATGCAGCAGAGTCCTTAATTACTGCAGCAGAGACCTTAAATAATGCAGCAAAATCCTTAAATAATGCAGCAGAGTCCTTATATAATGCAGCAGAGTCCTAAAATACCACAGCAGAGTCCTTAAATAATGCAGCAGAGTCCTTAAATAATGCAGCAAATTCATTAAATAATGCAGCAGAGTCCTTAAATAATGCAACAAAGTCCTTAAATAATGCAGCAGATTCCTTAAATTTCGCAGCAGCGTCCTTAAATAATGCATCAAAGTACTTAAATAATGCAGCAGAGTCCTAAAATGCCGCAGCAGAGTCCTTAAATAGTGCAGCAAAGTCCTTAAATAATGCAGCAGAGTGCTTACATAATGCAGCAGAGTCCTTAAATACCGCAGCAGAGTCATTAAATAATGCAGCAGAGTCCTTAAATAATGCAGCAAATTCATTAAATAATGCACAGAGTCATTAAATAATGCAATAAAGTCCTTAAATAAAATTCAGCAACACAATTAATAATGCAGCTGAGTCCTTAAATAATTCAGCAAAGTCCTTAAATAATGCAGCAGAGTCCTTAAATACCGTAGCAGCGTCCTTAAATAATGCAACAAAGTCCTTAAATAATGCAGCAGAGTCCTTAAATAATGCAACAAAGTCCTTAAATAATGCATCAGAGTCCTTAAATAATGCAACAAACTCATTAAATAATGCAGCAAAGTACTTAAATAATGCAGCAAATTCCTTAAATAATGCAGCAGAATCCTTAAATAATGCAATAAAGTCCTTAAATAATGCAGCAGAGTCGTTAAATAATGCAAAAAAATCCTTAAATAATGCAGCAGAATCCTTAATTAATGCAATAAAGTCATTAAATAATGCAGCAGAGTCCTTAAATAATGCAACAAAGTCCTTAAATAATGCAGCAGATTCCTTAAATTCTGCAGCAGCGTCCTTAAATAATGCATCAAAGTCTTTAAATAATGCAGCAGAGTCCTTAAATTCCACAGCAGAGTCATTAAATAATGCAGCAGAGGCCTTAAATACTGCAGCAGCATCCTTAAATAATGCAGCAGAGTCCTTAAATAATGCAGCAGAGTCCTTAAATAATGCAACAAAGTCCTTAAATAATGCAGCAGATTCCTTAAATTTCGCAGCAGCGTCCTTAAATAATACATCAAAGTCCTTAAATAATGCAGCAGAGTCCTAACTACCGCAGCAGAGTCCTTAAATAATGCAGCAAAGTCCTTAAATAATGCAGCAGAGTGCTTACATAATGCAGCAGAGTCCTTAAATACCGCAGCAGAGTCATTAAATAATGCAGCAGAGTCCTTAAATAATGCAGCAAATTCATTAAATAATGCACAGAGTCATTAAATAATGCAATAAAGTCCTTAAATAAAATTCAACAACACCCTTAATAATGCAGCTGAGTCCTTAAATAATTCAGCAAAGTCCTTAAATAATGCAGCAGAGTCCTTAAATACCGCAGCAGCATCCTTAAATAATGCAACAAAGTCCTTAAATAATGCAGCAGAGTCCTTAAATAATGCAACAACGTCCTTAAATAATGCAGCAGAGTCCTTAAATAATGCAACAAACTCATTAAATAATGCCGCAAAGTACTTAAATAATGCAGCAAATTCCTTAAATAATGCAGCAGAATCCTTAAATAATGCAATAATGTCCTTAAATAATGCAGCAGAGTCCTTAAATAATGCAAAAAAATTCCTTAAATAATGCATCAGAATCCTTAAATAATGCAACAAAGTCGTTAAATAATGCAGCAACGTCCTTAAATAATGCAGCAGAGTCCTTAAAAAATGCAGCAAATTCCTATAATAATGCAGCAGAGGCCTTAAATACCGAAGCAGAGTCCTTAAATAATGCAGCAAAGTCCTTAAATAATGCAGAAGAGTCCTTAAATAATGCAACAAAGTCCTTAAATAATGCAGCAGAGTCCTTAAATAAAGCAGCAGAGTGCTTAAATAATGCAGCAGAGTCCTTAAATACCGCAGCAGAGTCATTAAATAATACAGCAGAGTCCTTAAATAAAGCAGCAGAGTGCTTAAATAATGCAGCAGAGTCCTGAAATAGCGCTGCAGAGAAATTAAATAATACAGCAGAGTCCTTAAATAATGCAGCAAATTTCTTAAATAATGCACAGAGTCCTTAAATAATGCAATAAAGTCCTTAAATAAAATGCAGCAACGCCCTTAATAATGCAGCTGAGTCCTTAAATAATGCAGCAAAGTCCTTAAATAATGCAGCAGAGTCCTTAAATACCGCAGCAGCGTCTTTAAATAATGCAACAAAGTCCTTAAATAATGCAGCAGAGTCCTTAAATAATGCAACAAAGTCCTTAAATAATGCAGCAGAGTCCTTAAATAATGCAACAAACTCATTAAATAATGCAGCAAAGTACTTAAATATTGCAGCAAATTCCTTAAATAATGCAGCAGAATCCTTAAATAATGCAATAATTTCCTTAAATAATGCAGCAACATCCTTAATAATGCAGCAGAGTCCTTAAATAATGCAGCAAAGTCCTTAAATAATGCAACAGAGGCCTTAAATACTGCAGCAGCATCCTTAAATAATGCAGCAGAGTCCTTAAATAATGCAGCAGAGTCCTTAAATAATGCAACAAAGTCCTTAAATAAAATGCAGCAACGCCCTTAATAATGCAGCCGAGTCCTTCAATAATGCAGCAAAGTCCTTAAATAATGCAGCAGAGTCCTTAAATACCGCAGCAGCGTCCTTAAATAATGCAAAAAAGTCCTTAAATAATGCAGCAAAGTCCTTAAATAATGCAACAAAGTCCTTAAATAATGCAGCAGAGTCCTTAAATAATGCAACAAACTCCTTAAATAATGCAGCAAAGTACTTAAATAATGCAGCAAATTCCTTAAATAATGCAGCAGAATCCTTAAATAATGCAATAAAGTCCTTAAATAATGCAGCAACGTCCTTAATAATGCAGCAGAGTCCTTAAATAATGCAGCAAAGTCCTTAAATAATGCAGCGGAGGCCTTAAATACTGCTGCAGCATCCTTAAATAATGCAGCAGAGTCCTTAAATAATGCAACAAAGTCCTTAAATAATGCAGCAGAGTCCTTAAACAATGCAGCGAGGTCCTTAAATAATGCAACAAAGTCCTTAAATAATGCAGCAGATTCCTTAAATTCTGCAGCAGCGATCTTAAATAATGCATCAAAGTCCTTAAATAATGCAGCAGAGTCCTTAAATACTGCAGCAGAGTCCTTAAATAATGCAGCAAAGTCCTTAAATAATGCAGCAGAGTCCTTAAATAATGCAGCAAAGTCATTAAATAATGCAGCAGAGTCCTTAAATAATGCAACAAAGTCCTTAAATAATGCAGCAGATTCCTTAAATTCTGCAGCAGCGTCCTTAAATAATGCATCAAAATCCTTAAATAATGCAGCAGAGTCCTTAAATACCACAGCAGAGTCATTAAATAATGCAGCAGAGTCCTTAAATAATGCAGCATATTCCTTAAATAATGCAGCAGAGTCCTTAAATAATGCAATAAAGTCCTTAAATAATGCAGCAGAGTCCTTAAATAATGCAGCAACTTCCTTAATAATGCAGCTGAGTCCTTAAATAATGCAGCAACATCCTTAAATAATGCAGCAGAGTCCTTAAATACTGCATCAGCGTCCTTAAATAATGCAACAAAGTCCTTAAATAATGCAGCAAAGTCCTTAAATAATGCAGCAGAGTCCTTAAATACAGCAGCAGAGTCCTTAAATAATTCAGCAAAGTCCTTAAATAATGCAGCAGAGTCCTTAAATAATGCAACAAAGTCCTTAAATAATGCAGCAGAGTCCTTAAATAATGCAACAAAGTCCTTAAGTAATGCAGCAGAGTCCTTAAATACTGCAGCAGAGACCTTAAATAATGCAGCAAAATCCTTAAATAATGCAGCAGAGTCCTTATATAATGCAGCAGAGTCCTAAAATACCACAGCAGAGTCCTTAAATAATGCAGCAGAGTCCTTAAATAATGCAGCAAATTCATTAAATAATGCAGCAGAGTCCTTAAATAATGCAACAGAGTCCTTAAATAATGCAGCAGATTCCTTAAATTTCGCAGCAGCGTCCTTAAATAATGCATCAAAGTACTTAAATAATGCAGCAGAGTCCTAAAATGCCGCAGCAGAGTCCTTAAATAGTGCAGCAAAGTCCTTAAATAATGCAGCAGAGTGCTTACATAATGCAGCAGAGTCCTTAAATACCGCAGCAGAGTCATTAAATAATGCAGCAGAGTCCTTAAATAATGCAGCAAATTCATTAAATAATGCACAGAGTCATTAAATAATGCAATAAAGTCCTTAAATAAAATTCAGCAACACAATTAATAATGCAGCTGAGTCCTTAAATAATTCAGCAAAGTCCTTAAATAATGCAGCAGAGTCCTTAAATACCGTAGCAGCGTCCTTAAATAATGCAACAAAGTCCTTAAATAATGCAGCAAAGTCCTTAAATAATGCAACAAAGTCCTTAAATAATGCATCAGAGTCCTTAAATAATGCAACAAACTCATTAAATAATGCAGCAAAGTACTTAAATAATGCAGCAAATTCCTTAAATAATGCAGCAGAATCCTTAAATAATGCAATAAAGTCCTTAAATAATGCAGCAGAGTCGTTAAATAATGCAAAAAAATCCTTAAATAATGCAGCAGAATCCTTAATTAATGCAATAAAGTCATTAAATAATGCAGCAGAGTCCTTAAATAATGCAACAAAGTCCTTAAATAATGCAGCAGATTCCTTAAATTCTGCAGCAGCGTCCTTAAATAATGCATCAAAGTCTTTAAATAATGCAGCAGAGTCCTTAAATTCCACAGCAGAGTCATTAAATAATGCAGCAGAGGCCTTAAATACTGCAGCAGCATCCTTAAATAATGCAGCAGAGTCCTTAAATAATGCAGCAGAGTCCTTAAATAATGCAACAAAGTCCTTAAATAATGCAGCAGATTCCTTAAATTTCGCAGCAGCGTCCTTAAATAATACATCAAAGTCCTTAAATAATGCAGCAGAGTCCTAAACTACCGCAGCAGAGTCCTTAAATAATGCAGCAAAGTCCTTAAATAATGCAGCAGAGTGCTTACATAATGCAGCAGAGTCCTTAAATACCGCAGCAGAGTCATTAAATAATGCAGCAGAGTCCTTAAATAATGCAGCAAATTCATTAAATAATGCACAGAGTCATTAAATAATGCAATAAAGTCCTTAAATAAAATTCAACAACACCCTTAATAATGCAGCTGAGTCCTTAAATAATTCAGCAAAGTCCTTAAATAATGCAGCAGAGTCCTTAAATAATGCAACAAACTCATTAAATAATGCAGCAAAGTACTTAAATATTGCAGCAAATTCCTTAAATAATGCAGCAGAATCCTTAAATAATGCAATAATTTCCTTAAATAATGCAGCAACATCCTTAATAATGCAGCAGAGTCCTTAAATAATGCAGCAAAGTCCTTAAATAATGCAACAGAGGCCTTAAATACTGCAGCAGCATCCTTAAATAATGCAGCAGAGTCCTTAAATAATGCAGCAGAGTCCTTAAATAATGCAACAAAGTCCTTAAATAAAATGCAGCAACGCCCTTAATAATGCAGCCGAGTCCTTCAATAATGCAGCAAAGTCCTTAAATAATGCAGCAGAGTCCTTAAATACCGCAGCAGCGTCCTTAAATAATGCAAAAAAGTCCTTAAATAATGCAGCAAAGTCCTTAAATAATGCAACAAAGTCCTTAAATAATGCAGCAGAGTCCTTAAATAATGCAACAAACTCCTTAAATAATGCAGCAAAGTACTTAAATAATGCAGCAAATTCCTTAAATAATGCAGCAGAATCCTTAAATAATGCAATAAAGTCCTTAAATAATGCAGCAACGTCCTTAATAATGCAGCAGAGTCCTTAAATAATGCAGCAAAGTCCTTAAATAATGCAGCGGAGGCCTTAAATACTGCTGCAGCATCCTTAAATAATGCAGCAGAGTCCTTAAATAATGCAACAAAGTCCTTAAATAATGCAGCAGAGTCCTTAAACAATGCAGCGAGGTCCTTAAATAATGCAACAAAGTCCTTAAATAATGCAGCAGATTCCTTAAATTCTGCAGCAGCGATCTTAAATAATGCATCAAAGTCCTTAAATAATGCAGCAGAGTCCTTAAATACTGCAGCAGAGTCCTTAAATAATGCAGCAAAGTCCTTAAATAATGCAGCAGAGTCCTTAAATAATGCAGCAAAGTCATTAAATAATGCAGCAGAGTCCTTAAATAATGCAACAAAGTCCTTAAATAATGCAGCAGATTCCTTAAATTCTGCAGCAGCGTCCTTAAATAATGCATCAAAATCCTTAAATAATGCAGCAGAGTCCTTAAATACCACAGCAGAGTCATTAAATAATGCAGCAGAGTCCTTAAATAATGCAGCATATTCCTTAAATAATGCAGCAGAGTCCTTAAATAATGCAATAAAGTCCTTAAATAATGCAGCAGAGTCCTTAAATAATGCAGCAACTTCCTTAATAATGCAGCTGAGTCCTTAAATAATGCAGCAACATCCTTAAATAATGCAGCAGAGTCCTTAAATACTGCATCAGCGTCCTTAAATAATGCAACAAAGTCCTTAGATAATGCAGCAAAGTCCTTAAATAATGCAGCAGAGTCCTTAAATACAGCAGCAGAGTCCTTAAATAATTCAGCAAAGTCCTTAAATAATGCAGCAGAGTCCTTAAATAATGCAACAAAGTCCTTAAATAATGCAGCAGAGTCCTTAAATAATGCAACAAAGTCCTTAAATAATGCAGCAGAGTCCTTAAATACTGCAGCAGAGACCTTAAATAATGCAGCAAAATCCTTAAATAATGCAGCAGAGTCCTTATATAATGCAGCAGAGTCCTAAAATACCACAGCAGAGTCCTTAAATAATGCAGCAGAGTCCTTAAATAATGCAGCAAATTCATTAAATAATGCAGCAGAGTCCTTAAATAATGCAACAGAGTCCTTAAATAATGCAGCAGATTCCTTAAATTTCGCAGCAGCGTCCTTAAATAATGCATCAAAGTACTTAAATAATGCAGCAGAGTCCTAAAATGCCGCAGCAGAGTCCTTAAATAGTGCAGCAAAGTCCTTAAATAATGCAGCAGAGTGCTTACATAATGCAGCAGAGTCCTTAAATACCGCAGCAGAGTCATTAAATAATGCAGCAGAGTCCTTAAATAATGCAGCAAATTCATTAAATAATGCACAGAGTCATTAAATAATGCAATAAAGTCCTTAAATAAAATTCAGCAACACAATTAATAATGCAGCTGAGTCCTTAAATAATTCAGCAAAGTCCTTAAATAATGCAGCAGAGTCCTTAAATACCGTAGCAGCGTCCTTAAATAATGCAACAAAGTCCTTAAATAATGCAGCAGAGTCCTTAAATAATGCAACAAAGTCCTTAAATAATGCATCAGAGTCCTTAAATAATGCAACAAACTCATTAAATAATGCAGCAAAGTACTTAAATAATGCAGCAAATTCCTTAAATAATGCAGCAGAATCCTTAAATAATGCAATAAAGTCCTTAAATAATGCAGCAGAGTCGTTAAATAATGCAAAAAAATCCTTAAATAATGCAGCAGAATCCTTAATTAATGCAATAAAGTCATTAAATAATGCAGCAGAGTCCTTAAATAATGCAACAAAGTCCTTAAATAATGCAGCAGATTCCTTAAATTCTGCAGCAGCGTCCTTAAATAATGCATCAAAGTCTTTAAATAATGCAGCAGAGTCCTTAAATTCCACAGCAGAGTCATTAAATAATGCAGCAGAGGCCTTAAATACTGCAGCAGCATCCTTAAATAATGCAGCAGAGTCCTTAAATAATGCAGCAGAGTCCTTAAATAATGCAACAAAGTCCTTAAATAATGCAGCAGATTCCTTAAATTTCGCAGCAGCGTCCTTAAATAATACATCAAAGTCCTTAAATAATGCAGCAGAGTCCTAAACTACCGCAGCAGAGTCCTTAAATAATGCAGCAAAGTCCTTAAATAATGCAGCAGAGTGCTTACATAATGCAGCAGAGTCCTTAAATACCGCAGCAGAGTCATTAAATAATGCAGCAGAGTCCTTAAATAATGCAGCAAAGTCATTAAATAATGCAGCAGAGTCCTTAAATAATGCAACAAAGTCCTTAAATAATGCAGCAGATTCCTTAAATTCTGCAGCAGCGTCCTTAAATAATGCATCAAAATCCTTAAATAATGCAGCAGAGTCCTTAAATACCACAGCAGAGTCATTAAATAATGCAGCAGAGTCCTTAAATAATGCAGCATATTCCTTAAATAATGCAGCAGAGTCCTTAAATAATGCAATAAAGTCCTTAAATAATGCAGCAGAGTCCTTAAATAATGCAGCAACTTCCTTAATAATGCAGCTGAGTCCTTAAATAATGCAGCAACATCCTTAAATAATGCAGCAGAGTCCTTAAATACTGCATCAGCGTCCTTAAATAATGCAACAAAGTCCTTAGATAATGCAGCAAAGTCCTTAAATAATGCAGCAGAGTCCTTAAATACAGCAGCAGAGTCCTTAAATAATTCAGCAAAGTCCTTAAATAATGCAGCAGAGTCCTTAAATAATGCAACAAAGTCCTTAAATAATGCAGCAGAGTCCTTAAATAATGCAACAAAGTCCTTAAATAATGCAGCAGAGTCCTTAAATACTGCAGCAGAGACCTTAAATAATGCAGCAAAATCCTTAAATAATGCAGCAGAGTCCTTATATAATGCAGCAGAGTCCTAAAATACCACAGCAGAGTCCTTAAATAATGCAGCAGAGTCCTTAAATAATGCAGCAAATTCATTAAATAATGCAGCAGAGTCCTTAAATAATGCAACAGAGTCCTTAAATAATGCAGCAGATTCCTTAAATTTCGCAGCAGCGTCCTTAAATAATGCATCAAAGTACTTAAATAATGCAGCAGAGTCCTAAAATGCCGCAGCAGAGTCCTTAAATAGTGCAGCAAAGTCCTTAAATAATGCAGCAGAGTGCTTACATAATGCAGCAGAGTCCTTAAATACCGCAGCAGAGTCATTAAATAATGCAGCAGAGTCCTTAAATAATGCAGCAAATTCATTAAATAATGCACAGAGTCATTAAATAATGCAATAAAGTCCTTAAATAAAATTCAGCAACACAATTAATAATGCAGCTGAGTCCTTAAATAATTCAGCAAAGTCCTTAAATAATGCAGCAGAGTCCTTAAATACCGTAGCAGCATCCTTAAATAATGCAACAAAGTCCTTAAATAATGCAGCAGAGTCCTTAAATAATGCAACAAAGTCCTTAAATAATGCATCAGAGTCCTTAAATAATGCAACAAACTCATTAAATAATGCAGCAAAGTACTTAAATAATGCAGCAAATTCCTTAAATAATGCAGCAGAATCCTTAAATAATGCAATAAAGTCCTTAAATAATGCAGCAGAGTAGTTAAATAATGCAAAAAAATCCTTAAATAATGCAGCAGAATCCTTAATTAATGCAATAAAGTCATTAAATAATGCAGCAGAGTCCTTAAATAATGCAACAAAGTCCTTAAATAATGCAGCAGATTCCTTAAATTCTGCAGCAGCGTCCTTAAATAATGCATCAAAGTCTTTAAATAATGCAGCAGAGTCCTTAAATTCCACAGCAGAGTCATTAAATAATGCAGCAGAGGCCTTAAATACTGCAGCAGCATCCTTAAATAATGCAGCAGAGTCCTTAAATAATGCAGCAGAGTCCTTAAATAATGCAACAAAGTCCTTAAATAATGCAGCAGATTCCTTAAATTTCGCAGCAGCGTCCTTAAATAATACATCAAAGTCCTTAAATAATGCAGCAGAGTCCTAAACTACCGCAGCAGAGTCCTTAAATAATGCAGCAAAGTCCTTAAATAATGCAGCAGAGTGCTTACATAATGCAGCAGAGTCCTTAAATACCGCAGCAGAGTCATTAAATAATGCAGCAGAGTCCTTAAATAATGCAGCAAATTCATTAAATAATGCACAGAGTCATTAAATAATGCAATAAAGTCCTTAAATAAAATTCAACAACACCCTTAATAATGCAGCTGAGTCCTTAAATAATTCAGCAAAGTCCTTAAATAATGCAGCAGAGTCCTTAAATACCGCAGCAGCATCCTTAAATAATGCAACAAAGTCCTTAAATAATGCAGCAGAGTCCTTAAATAATGCAACAACGTCCTTAAATAATGCAGCAACGTCCTTAAATAATGCAGCAGAGTCCTTAAAAAATGCAGCAAATTCCTATAATAATGCAGCAGAGGCCTTAAATACCGAAGCAGAGTCCTTAAATAATGCAGCAAAGTCCTTAAATAATGCAGAAGAGTCCTTAAATAATGCAACAAAGTCCTTAAATAATGCAGCAGAGTCCTTAAATAAAGCAGCAGAGTGCTTAAATAATGCAGCAGAGTCCTTAAATACCGCATCAGAGTCATTAAATAATACAGCAGAGTCCTTAAATAAAGCAGCAGAGTGCTTAAATAATGCAGCAGAGTCCTGAAATAGCGCTGCAGAGTCATTAAATAATACAGCAGAGTCCTTAAATAATGCAGCAAATTTCTTAAATAATGCACAGAGTCCTTAAATAATGCAATAAAGTCCTTAAATAAAATGCAGCAACGCCCTTAATAATGCAGCTGAGTCCTTAAATAATGCAGCAAAGTCCTTAAATAATGCAGCAGAGTCCTTAAATACCGCAGCAGCGTCTTTAAATAATGCAACAAAGTCCTTAAATAATGCAGCAGAGTCCTTAAATAATGCAACAAAGTCCTTAAATAATGCAGCAGAGTCCTTAAATAATGCAACAAACTCATTAAATAATGCAGCAAAGTACTTAAATATTGCAGCAAATTCCTTAAATAATGCAGCAGAATCCTTAAATAATGCAATAATTTCCTTAAATAATGCAGCAACATCCTTAATAATGCAGCAGAGTCCTTAAATAATGCAGCAAAGTCCTTAAATAATGCAACAGAGGCCTTAAATACTGCAGCAGCATCCTTAAATAATGCAGCAGAGTCCTTAAATAATGCAACAAAGTCCTTAAATAAAATGCAGCAACGCCCTTAATAATGCAGCCGAGTCCTTCAATAATGCAGCAAAGTCCTTAAATAATGCAGCAGAGTCCTTAAATACCGCAGCAGCGTCCTTAAATAATGCAAAAAAGTCCTTAAATAATGCAGCAGAGTCCTTAAATAATGCAACAAAGTCCTTAAATAATGCAGCAGAGTCCTTAAATAATGCAACAAAGTCCTTAAATAAAATGCAGCAACGCCCTTAATAATGCAGCCGAGTCCTTCAATAATGCAGCAAAGTCCTTAAATAATGCAGCAGAGTCCTTAAATACCGCAGCAGCGTCCTTAAATAATGCAAAAAAGTCCTTAAATAATGCAGCAAAGTCCTTAAATAATGCAACAAAGTCCTTAAATAATGCAGCAGAGTCCTTAAATAATGCAACAAACTCCTTAAATAATGCAGCAAAGTACTTAAATAATGCAGCAAATTCCTTAAATAATGCAGCAGAATCCTTAAATAATGCAATAAAGTCCTTAAATAATGCAGCAACGTCCTTAATAATGCAGCAGAGTCCTTAAATAATGCAGCAAAGTCCTTAAATAATGCAGCGGAGGCCTTAAATACTGCTGCAGCATCCTTAAATAATGCAGCAGAGTCCTTAAATAATGCAACAAAGTCCTTAAATAATGCAGCAGAGTCCTTAAACAATGCAGCGAGGTCCTTAAATAATGCAACAAAGTCCTTAAATAATGCAGCAGATTCCTTAAATTCTGCAGCAGCGATCTTAAATAATGCATCAAAGTCCTTAAATAATGCAGCAGAGTCCTTAAATACTGCAGCAGAGTCCTTAAATAATGCAGCAAAGTCCTTAAATAATGCAGCAGAGTCCTTAAATAATGCAGCAAAGTCATTAAATAATGCAGCAGAGTCCTTAAATAATGCAACAAAGTCCTTAAATAATGCAGCAGATTCCTTAAATTCTGCAGCAGCGTCCTTAAATAATGCATCAAAATCCTTAAATAATGCAGCAGAGTCCTTAAATACCACAGCAGAGTCATTAAATAATGCAGCAGAGTCCAAAATAATGCAGCATATTCCTTAAATAATGCAGCAGAGTCCTTAAATAATGCAATAAAGTCCTTAAATAATGCAGCAGAGTCCTTAAATAATGCAGCAACTTCCTTAATAATGCAGCTGAGTCCTTAAATAATTCAGCAACATCCTTAAATAATGCAGAGTCCTTAAATACTGCATCAGCGTCCTTAAATAATGCAACAAAGTCCTTAAATAATGCAGCAAAGTCCTTAAATAATGCAGCAGAGTCCTTAAATACAGCAGCAGAGTCCTTAAATAATTCAGCAAAGTCCTTAAATAATGCAGCAGAGTCCTTAAATAATGCAACAAAGTCCTTAAATAATGCAGCAGAGTCCTTAAATAATGCAACAAAGTCCTTAAATAATGCAGCAGAGTCCTTAAATACTGCAGCAGAGACCTTAAATAATGCAGCAAAATCCTTAAATAATGCAGCAGAGTCCTTATATAATGCAGCAGAGTCCTAAAATACCACAGCAGAGTCCTTAAATAATGCAGCAGAGTCCTTAAATAATGCAGCAAATTCATTAAATAATGCAGCAGAGTCCTTAAATAATGCAACAAAGTCCTTAAATAATGCAGCAGATTCCTTAAATTTCGCAGCAGCGTCCTTAAATAATGCATCAAAGTACTTAAATAATGCAGCAGAGTCCTAAAATGCCGCAGCAGAGTCCTTAAATAGTGCAGCAAAGTCCTTAAATAATGCAGCAGAGTGCTTACATAATGCAGCAGAGTCCTTAAATACCGCAGCAGAGTCATTAAATAATGCAGCAGAGTCCTTAAATAATGCAGCAAATTCATTAAATAATGCACAGAGTCATTAAATAATGCAATAAAGTCCTTAAATAAAATTCAGCAACACAATTAATAATGCAGCTGAGTCCTTAAATAATTCAGCAAAGTCCTTAAATAATGCAGCAGAGTCCTTAAATACCGTAGCAGCGTCCTTAAATAATGCAACAAAGTCCTTAAATAATGCAGCAGAGTCCTTAAATAATGCAACAAAGTCCTTAAATAATGCATCAGAGTCCTTAAATAATGCAACAAACTCATTAAATAATGCAGCAAAGTACTTAAATAATGCAGCAAATTCCTTAAATAATGCAGCAGAATCCTTAAATAATGCAATAAAGTCCTTAAATAATGCAGCAGAGTCGTTAAATAATGCAAAAAAATCCTTAAATAATGCAGCAGAATCCTTAATTAATGCAATAAAGTCATTAAATAATGCAGCAGAGTCCTTAAATAATGCAACAAAGTCCTTAAATAATGCAGCAGATTCCTTAAATTCTGCAGCAGCGTCCTTAAATAATGCATCAAAGTCCTTAAATAATGCAGCAGAGTCCTTAAATTCCACAGCAGAGTCATTAAATAATGCAGCAGAGGCCTTAAATACTGCAGCAGCATCCTTAAATAATGCAGCAGAGTCCTCAAATAATGCAGCAGAGTCCTTAAATAATGCAACAAAGTCCTTAAATAATGCAGCAGATTCCTTAAATTTCGCAGCAGCGTCCTTAAATAATACATCAAAGTCCTTAAATAATGCAGCAGAGTCCTTAAATACCACATCAGAGTCATTAAATAATGCAGCAGAGTCCTTAAATAATGCAGCATATTCCTTAAATAATGCAGCAGAGTCCTTAAATAATGCAATAAAGTCCTTAAATAATGCAGCAGAGTCCTTAAATAATGCAGCAACTTCCTTAATAATGCAGCTGAGTCCTTAAATAATGCAGCAACATCCTTAAATAATGCAGCAGAGTCCTTAAATACTGCATCAGCGTCCTTAAATAATGCAACAAAGTCCTTAAATAATGCAGCAAAGTCCTTAAATAATGCAGCAGAGTCCTTAAATACAGCAGCAGAGTC
Source organism: Phyllobates terribilis (assembly GCF_046119375.1). Taxonomy (NCBI): domain Eukaryota; kingdom Metazoa; phylum Chordata; class Amphibia; order Anura; family Dendrobatidae; genus Phyllobates; species Phyllobates terribilis. The sequence continues at coordinate 2,018,477 of NW_027363072.1, read as the reverse complement.
CTTAAATAATTCAGCAAAGTCCTTAAATAATGCAGCAGAGTCCTTAAATAATGCAACAAAGTCCTTAAATAATGCAGCAGAGTCCTTAAATAATGCAACAACGTCCTTAAATAATGCAGCAGAGTCCTTAAATACTGCAGCAGAGACCTTAAATAATGCAGCAAAATCCTTAAATAATGCAGCAGAGTCCTTATATAATGCAGCAGAGTCCTAAAATACCACAGCAGAGTCCTTAAATAATGCAGCAAATTCATTAAATAATGCAGCAGAGTCCTTAAATAATGCAACAAAGTCCTTAAATAATGCAGCAGATTCCTTAAATTTCGCAGCAGCGTCCTTAAATAATGCATCAAAGTACTTAAATAATGCAGCAGAGTCCTAAAATGCCGCAGCAGAGTCCTTAAATAGTGCAGCAAAGTCCTTAAATAATGCAGCAGAGTGCTTACATAATGCAGCAGAGTCCTTAAATACCGCAGCAGAGTCATTAAATAATGCAGCAGAGTCCTTAAATAATGCAGCAAATTCATTAAATAATGCACAGAGTCATTAAATAATGCAATAAAGTCCTTAAATAAAATTCAGCAACACAATTAATAATGCAGCTGAGTCCTTAAATAATTCAGCAAAGTCCTTAAATAATGCAGCAGAGTCCTTAAATACCGTAGCAGCGTCCTTAAATAATGCAACAAAGTCCTTAAATAATGCAGCAGAGTCCTTAAATAATGCAACAAAGTCCTTAAATAATGCATCAGAGTCCTTAAATAATGCAACAAACTCATTAAATAATGCAGCAAAGTACTTAAATAATGCAGCAAATTCCTTAAATAATGCAGCAGAATCCTTAAATAATGCAATAAAGTCCTTAAATAATGCAGCAGAGTCGTTAAATAATGCAAAAAAATCCTTAAATAATGCAGCAGAATCCTTAATTAATGCAATAAAGTCATTAAATAATGCAGCAGAGTCCTTAAATAATGCAACAAAGTCCTTAAATAATGCAGCAGATTCCTTAAATTCTGCAGCAGCGTCCTTAAATAATGCATCAAAGTCTTTAAATAATGCAGCAAAGTCCTTAAATAATGCAGCAGAGTGCTTACATAATGCAGCAGAGTCCTTAAATACCGCAGCAGAGTCATTAAATAATGCAGCAGAGTCCTTAAATAATGCAGCAAAGTCATTAAATAATGCAGCAGAGTCCTTAAATAATGCAACAAAGTCCTTAAATAATGCAGCAGATTCCTTAAATTCTGCAGCAGCGTCCTTAAATAATGCATCAAAATCCTTAAATAATGCAGCAGAGTCCTTAAATACCACAGCAGAGTCATTAAATAATGCAGCAGAGTCCTTAAATAATGCAGCATATTCCTTAAATAATGCAGCAGAGTCCTTAAATAATGCAATAAAGTCCTTAAATAATGCAGCAGAGTCCTTAAATAATGCAGCAACTTCCTTAATAATGCAGCTGAGTCCTTAAATAATGCAGCAACATCCTTAAATAATGCAGCAGAGTCCTTAAATACTGCATCAGCGTCCTTAAATAATGCAACAAAGTCCTTAGATAATGCAGCAAAGTCCTTAAATAATGCAGCAGAGTCCTTAAATACAGCAGCAGAGTCCTTAAATAATTCAGCAAAGTCCTTAAATAATGCAGCAGAGTCCTTAAATAATGCAACAAAGTCCTTAAATAATGCAGCAGAGTCCTTAAATAATGCAACAAAGTCCTTAAATAATGCAGCAGAGTCCTTAAATACTGCAGCAGAGACCTTAAATAATGCAGCAAAATCCTTAAATAATGCAGCAGAGTCCTTATATAATGCAGCAGAGTCCTAAAATACCACAGCAGAGTCCTTAAATAATGCAGCAGAGTCCTTAAATAATGCAGCAAATTCATTAAATAATGCAGCAGAGTCCTTAAATAATGCAACAGAGTCCTTAAATAATGCAGCAGATTCCTTAAATTTCGCAGCAGCGTCCTTAAATAATGCATCAAAGTACTTAAATAATGCAGCAGAGTCCTAAAATGCCGCAGCAGAGTCCTTAAATAGTGCAGCAAAGTCCTTAAATAATGCAGCAGAGTGCTTACATAATGCAGCAGAGTCCTTAAATACCGCAGCAGAGTCATTAAATAATGCAGCAGAGTCCTTAAATAATGCAGCAAATTCATTAAATAATGCACAGAGTCATTAAATAATGCAATAAAGTCCTTAAATAAAATTCAGCAACACAATTAATAATGCAGCTGAGTCCTTAAATAATTCAGCAAAGTCCTTAAATAATGCAGCAGAGTCCTTAAATACCGTAGCAGCATCCTTAAATAATGCAACAAAGTCCTTAAATAATGCAGCAGAGTCCTTAAATAATGCAACAAAGTCCTTAAATAATGCATCAGAGTCCTTAAATAATGCAACAAACTCATTAAATAATGCAGCAAAGTACTTAAATAATGCAGCAAATTCCTTAAATAATGCAGCAGAATCCTTAAATAATGCAATAAAGTCCTTAAATAATGCAGCAGAGTAGTTAAATAATGCAAAAAAATCCTTAAATAATGCAGCAGAATCCTTAATTAATGCAATAAAGTCATTAAATAATGCAGCAGAGTCCTTAAATAATGCAACAAAGTCCTTAAATAATGCAGCAGATTCCTTAAATTCTGCAGCAGCGTCCTTAAATAATGCATCAAAGTCTTTAAATAATGCAGCAGAGTCCTTAAATTCCACAGCAGAGTCATTAAATAATGCAGCAGAGGCCTTAAATACTGCAGCAGCATCCTTAAATAATGCAGCAGAGTCCTTAAATAATGCAGCAGAGTCCTTAAACAATGCAACAAAGTCCTTAAATAATGCAGCAGATTCCTTAAATTTCGCAGCAGCGTCCTTAAATAATACATCAAAGTCCTTAAATAATGCAGCAGAGTCCTAAACTACCGCAGCAGAGTCCTTAAATAATGCAGCAAAGTCCTTAAATAATGCAGCAGAGTGCTTACATAATGCAGCAGAGTCCTTAAATACCGCAGCAGAGTCATTAAATAATGCAGCAGAGTCCTTAAATAATGCAGCAAATTCATTAAATAATGCACAGAGTCATTAAATAATGCAATAAAGTCCTTAAATAAAATTCAACAACACCCTTAATAATGCAGCTGAGTCCTTAAATAATTCAGCAAAGTCCTTAAATAATGCAGCAGAGTCCTTAAATACCGCAGCAGCATCCTTAAATAATGCAACAAAGTCCTTAAATAATGCAGCAGAGTCCTTAAATAATGCAACAACGTCCTTAAATAATGCAGCAACGTCCTTAAATAATGCAGCAGAGTCCTTAAAAAATGCAGCAAATTCCTATAATAATGCAGCAGAGGCCTTAAATACCGAAGCAGAGTCCTTAAATAATGCAGCAAAGTCCTTAAATAATGCAGAAGAGTCCTTAAATAATGCAACAAAGTCCTTAAATAATGCAGCAGAGTCCTTAAATAAAGCAGCAGAGTGCTTAAATAATGCAGCAGAGTCCTTAAATACCGCATCAGAGTCATTAAATAATACAGCAGAGTCCTTAAATAAAGCAGCAGAGTGCTTAAATAATGCAGCAGAGTCCTGAAATAGCGCTGCAGAGTCATTAAATAATACAGCAGAGTCCTTAAATAATGCAGCAAATTTCTTAAATAATGCACAGAGTCCTTAAATAATGCAATAAAGTCCTTAAATAAAATGCAGCAACGCCCTTAATAATGCAGCTGAGTCCTTAAATAATGCAGCAAAGTCCTTAAATAATGCAGCAGAGTCCTTAAATACCGCAGCAGCGTCTTTAAATAATGCAACAAAGTCCTTAAATAATGCAGCAGAGTCCTTAAATAATGCAACAAAGTCCTTAAATAATGCAGCAGAGTCCTTAAATAATGCAACAAACTCATTAAATAATGCAGCAAAGTACTTAAATATTGCAGCAAATTCCTTAAATAATGCAGCAGAATCCTTAAATAATGCAATAATTTCCTTAAATAATGCAGCAACATCCTTAATAATGCAGCAGAGTCCTTAAATAATGCAGCAAAGTCCTTAAATAATGCAACAGAGGCCTTAAATACTGCAGCAGCATCCTTAAATAATGCAGCAGAGTCCTTAAATAATGCAACAAAGTCCTTAAATAAAATGCAGCAACGCCCTTAATAATGCAGCCGAGTCCTTCAATAATGCAGCAAAGTCCTTAAATAATGCAGCAGAGTCCTTAAATACCGCAGCAGCGTCCTTAAATAATGCAAAAAAGTCCTTAAATAATGCAGCAGAGTCCTTAAATAATGCAACAAAGTCCTTAAATAATGCAGCAGAGTCCTTAAATAATGCAACAAAGTCCTTAAATAAAATGCAGCAACGCCCTTAATAATGCAGCCGAGTCCTTCAATAATGCAGCAAAGTCCTTAAATAATGCAGCAGAGTCCTTAAATACCGCAGCAGCGTCCTTAAATAATGCAAAAAAGTCCTTAAATAATGCAGCAAAGTCCTTAAATAATGCAACAAAGTCCTTAAATAATGCAGCAGAGTCCTTAAATAATGCAACAAACTCCTTAAATAATGCAGCAAAGTACTTAAATAATGCAGCAAATTCCTTAAATAATGCAGCAGAATCCTTAAATAATGCAATAAAGTCCTTAAATAATGCAGCAACGTCCTTAATAATGCAGCAGAGTCCTTAAATAATGCAGCAAAGTCCTTAAATAATGCAGCGGAGGCCTTAAATACTGCTGCAGCATCCTTAAATAATGCAGCAGAGTCCTTAAATAATGCAACAAAGTCCTTAAATAATGCAGCAGAGTCCTTAAACAATGCAGCGAGGTCCTTAAATAATGCAACAAAGTCCTTAAATAATGCAGCAGATTCCTTAAATTCTGCAGCAGCGATCTTAAATAATGCATCAAAGTCCTTAAATAATGCAGCAGAGTCCTTAAATACTGCAGCAGAGTCCTTAAATAATGCAGCAAAGTCCTTAAATAATGCAGCAGAGTCCTTAAATAATGCAGCAAAGTCATTAAATAATGCAGCAGAGTCCTTAAATAATGCAACAAAGTCCTTAAATAATGCAGCAGATTCCTTAAATTCTGCAGCAGCGTCCTTAAATAATGCATCAAAATCCTTAAATAATGCAGCAGAGTCCTTAAATACCACAGCAGAGTCATTAAATAATGCAGCAGAGTCCAAAATAATGCAGCATATTCCTTAAATAATGCAGCAGAGTCCTTAAATAATGCAATAAAGTCCTTAAATAATGCAGCAGAGTCCTTAAATAATGCAGCAACTTCCTTAATAATGCAGCTGAGTCCTTAAATAATTCAGCAACATCCTTAAATAATGCAGAGTCCTTAAATACTGCATCAGCGTCCTTAAATAATGCAACAAAGTCCTTAAATAATGCAGCAAAGTCCTTAAATAATGCAGCAGAGTCCTTAAATACAGCAGCAGAGTCCTTAAATAATTCAGCAAAGTCCTTAAATAATGCAGCAGAGTCCTTAAATAATGCAACAAAGTCCTTAAATAATGCAGCAGAGTCCTTAAATAATGCAACAAAGTCCTTAAATAATGCAGCAGAGTCCTTAAATACTGCAGCAGAGACCTTAAATAATGCAGCAAAATCCTTAAATAATGCAGCAGAGTCCTTATATAATGCAGCAGAGTCCTAAAATACCACAGCAGAGTCCTTAAATAATGCAGCAGAGTCCTTAAATAATGCAGCAAATTCATTAAATAATGCAGCAGAGTCCTTAAATAATGCAACAAAGTCCTTAAATAATGCAGCAGATTCCTTAAATTTCGCAGCAGCGTCCTTAAATAATGCATCAAAGTACTTAAATAATGCAGCAGAGTCCTAAAATGCCGCAGCAGAGTCCTTAAATAGTGCAGCAAAGTCCTTAAATAATGCAGCAGAGTGCTTACATAATGCAGCAGAGTCCTTAAATACCGCAGCAGAGTCATTAAATAATGCAGCTGAGTCCTTAAATAATTCAGCAAAGTCCTTAAATAATGCAGCAGAGTCCTTAAATACCGTAGCAGCGTCCTTAAATAATGCAACAAAGTCCTTAAATAATGCAGCAGAGTCCTTAAATAATGCAACAAAGTCCTTAAATAATGCATCAGAGTCCTTAAATAATGCAACAAACTCATTAAATAATGCAGCAAAGTACTTAAATAATGCAGCAAATTCCTTAAATAATGCAGCAGAATCCTTAAATAATGCAATAAAGTCCTTAAATAATGCAGCAGAGTCGTTAAATAATGCAAAAAAATCCTTAAATAATGCAGCAGAATCCTTAATTAATGCAATAAAGTCATTAAATAATGCAGCAGAGTCCTTAAATAATGCAACAAAGTCCTTAAATAATGCAGCAGATTCCTTAAATTCTGCAGCAGCGTCCTTAAATAATGCATCAAAGTCTTTAAATAATGCAGCAAAGTCCTTAAATAATGCAGCAGAGTGCTTACATAATGCAGCAGAGTCCTTAAATACCGCAGCAGAGTCATTAAATAATGCAGCAGAGTCCTTAAATAATGCAGCAAAGTCATTAAATAATGCAGCAGAGTCCTTAAATAATGCAACAAAGTCCTTAAATAATGCAGCAGATTCCTTAAATTCTGCAGCAGCGTCCTTAAATAATGCATCAAAATCCTTAAATAATGCAGCAGAGTCCTTAAATACCACAGCAGAGTCATTAAATAATGCAGCAGAGTCCTTAAATAATGCAGCATATTCCTTAAATAATGCAGCAGAGTCCTTAAATAATGCAATAAAGTCCTTAAATAATGCAGCAGAGTCCTTAAATAATGCAGCAACTTCCTTAATAATGCAGCTGAGTCCTTAAATAATGCAGCAACATCCTTAAATAATGCAGCAGAGTCCTTAAATACTGCATCAGCGTCCTTAAATAATGCAACAAAGTCCTTAGATAATGCAGCAAAGTCCTTAAATAATGCAGCAGAGTCCTTAAATACAGCAGCAGAGTCCTTAAATAATTCAGCAAAGTCCTTAAATAATGCAGCAGAGTCCTTAAATAATGCAACAAAGTCCTTAAATAATGCAGCAGAGTCCTTAAATAATGCAACAAAGTCCTTAAATAATGCAGCAGAGTCCTTAAATACTGCAGCAGAGACCTTAAATAATGCAGCAAAATCCTTAAATAATGCAGCAGAGTCCTTATATAATGCAGCAGAGTCCTAAAATACCACAGCAGAGTCCTTAAATAATGCAGCAGAGTCCTTAAATAATGCAGCAAATTCATTAAATAATGCAGCAGAGTCCTTAAATAATGCAACAGAGTCCTTAAATAATGCAGCAGATTCCTTAAATTTCGCAGCAGCGTCCTTAAATAATGCATCAAAGTACTTAAATAATGCAGCAGAGTCCTAAAATGCCGCAGCAGAGTCCTTAAATAGTGCAGCAAAGTCCTTAAATAATGCAGCAGAGTGCTTACATAATGCAGCAGAGTCCTTAAATACCGCAGCAGAGTCATTAAATAATGCAGCAGAGTCCTTAAATAATGCAGCAAATTCATTAAATAATGCACAGAGTCATTAAATAATGCAATAAAGTCCTTAAATAAAATTCAGCAACACAATTAATAATGCAGCTGAGTCCTTAAATAATTCAGCAAAGTCCTTAAATAATGCAGCAGAGTCCTTAAATACCGTAGCAGCATCCTTAAATAATGCAACAAAGTCCTTAAATAATGCAGCAGAGTCCTTAAATAATGCAACAAAGTCCTTAAATAATGCATCAGAGTCCTTAAATAATGCAACAAACTCATTAAATAATGCAGCAAAGTACTTAAATAATGCAGCAAATTCCTTAAATAATGCAGCAGAATCCTTAAATAATGCAATAAAGTCCTTAAATAATGCAGCAGAGTAGTTAAATAATGCAAAAAAATCCTTAAATAATGCAGCAGAATCCTTAATTAATGCAATAAAGTCATTAAATAATGCAGCAGAGTCCTTAAATAATGCAACAAAGTCCTTAAATAATGCAGCAGATTCCTTAAATTCTGCAGCAGCGTCCTTAAATAATGCATCAAAGTCTTTAAATAATGCAGCAGAGTCCTTAAATTCCACAGCAGAGTCATTAAATAATGCAGCAGAGGCCTTAAATACTGCAGCAGCATCCTTAAATAATGCAGCAGAGTCCTTAAATAATGCAGCAGAGTCCTTAAATAATGCAACAAAGTCCTTAAATAATGCAGCAGATTCCTTAAATTTCGCAGCAGCGTCCTTAAATAATACATCAAAGTCCTTAAATAATGCAGCAGAGTCCTAAACTACCGCAGCAGAGTCCTTAAATAATGCAGCAAAGTCCTTAAATAATGCAGCAGAGTGCTTACATAATGCAGCAGAGTCATTAAATACCGCAGCAGAGTCATTAAATAATGCAGCAGAGTCCTTAAATAATGCAGCAAATTCATTAAATAATGCACAGAGTCATTAAATAATGCAATAAAGTCCTTAAATAAAATTCAACAACACCCTTAATAATGCAGCTGAGTCCTTAAATAATTCAGCAAAGTCCTTAAATAATGCAGCAGAGTCCTTAAATACCGCAGCAGCATCCTTAAATAATGCAACAAAGTCCTTAAATAATGCAGCAGAGTCCTTAAATAATGCAACAACGTCCTTAAATAATGCAGCAACGTCCTTAAATAATGCAGCAGAGTCCTTAAAAAATGCAGCAAATTCCTATAATAATGCAGCAGAGGCCTTAAATACCGAAGCAGAGTCCTTAAATAATGCAGCAAAGTCCTTAAATAATGCAGAAGAGTCCTTAAATAATGCAACAAAGTCCTTAAATAATGCAGCAGAGTCCTTAAATAAAGCAGCAGAGTGCTTAAATAATGCAGCAGAGTCCTTAAATACCGCATCAGAGTCATTAAATAATACAGCAGAGTCCTTAAATAAAGCAGCAGAGTGCTTAAATAATGCAGCAGAGTCCTGAAATAGCGCTGCAGAGTCATTAAATAATACAGCAGAGTCCTTAAATAATGCAGCAAATTTCTTAAATAATGCACAGAGTCCTTAAATAATGCAATAAAGTCCTTAAATAAAATGCAGCAACGCCCTTAATAATGCAGCTGAGTCCTTAAATAATGCAGCAAAGTCCTTAAATAATGCAGCAGAGTCCTTAAATACCGCAGCAGCGTCTTTAAATAATGCAACAAAGTCCTTAAATAATGCAGCAGAGTCCTTAAATAATGCAACAAAGTCCTTAAATAATGCAGCAGAGTCCTTAAATAATGCAACAAACTCATTAAATAATGCAGCAAAGTACTTAAATATTGCAGCAAATTCCTTAAATAATGCAGCAGAATCCTTAAATAATGCAATAATTTCCTTAAATAATGCAGCAACATCCTTAATAATGCAGCAGAGTCCTTAAATAATGCAGCAAAGTCCTTAAATAATGCAACAGAGGCCTTAAATACTGCAGCAGCATCCTTAAATAATGCAGCAGAGTCCTTAAATAATGCAACAAAGTCCTTAAATAAAATGCAGCAACGCCCTTAATAATGCAGCCGAGTCCTTCAATAATGCAGCAAAGTCCTTAAATAATGCAGCAGAGTCCTTAAATACCGCAGCAGCGTCCTTAAATAATGCAAAAAAGTCCTTAAATAATGCAGCAGAGTCCTTAAATAATGCAACAAAGTCCTTAAATAATGCAGCAGAGTCCTTAAATAATGCAACAAAGTCCTTAAATAAAATGCAGCAACGCCCTTAATAATGCAGCCGAGTCCTTCAATAATGCAGCAAAGTCCTTAAATAATGCAGCATAGTCCTTAAATACCGCAGCAGCGTCCTTAAATAATGCAAAAAAGTCCTTAAATAATGCAGCAAAGTCCTTAAATAATGCAACAAAGTCCTTAAATAATGCAGCAGAGTCCTTAAATAATGCAACAAACTCCTTAAATAATGCAGCAAAGTACTTAAATAATGCAGCAAATTCCTTAAATAATGCAGCAGAATCCTTAAATAATGCAATAAAGTCCTTAAATAATGCAGCAACGTCCTTAATAATGCAGCAGAGTCCTTAAATAATGCAGCAAAGTCCTTAAATAATGCAGCGGAGGCCTTAAATACTGCTGCAGCATCCTTAAATAATGCAGCAGAGTCCTTAAATAATGCAACAAAGTCCTTAAATAATGCAGCAGAGTCCTTAAACAATGCAGCGAGGTCCTTAAATAATGCAACAAAGTCCTTAAATAATGCAGCAGATTCCTTAAATTCTGCAGCAGCGATCTTAAATAATGCATCAAAGTCCTTAAATAATGCAGCAGAGTCCTTAAATACTGCAGCAGAGTCCTTAAATAATGCAGCAAAGTCCTTAAATAATGCAGCAGAGTCCTTAAATAATGCAGCAAAGTCATTAAATAATGCAGCAGAGTCCTTAAATAATGCAACAAAGTCCTTAAATAATGCAGCAGATTCCTTAAATTCTGCAGCAGCGTCCTTAAATAATGCATCAAAATCCTTAAATAATGCAGCAGAGTCCTTAAATACCACAGCAGAGTCATTAAATAATGCAGCAGAGTCCAAAATAATGCAGCATATTCCTTAAATAATGCAGCAGAGTCCTTAAATAATGCAATAAAGTCCTTAAATAATGCAGCAGAGTCCTTAAATAATGCAGCAACTTCCTTAATAATGCAGCTGAGTCCTTAAATAATTCAGCAACATCCTTAAATAATGCAGAGTCCTTAAATACTGCATCAGCGTCCTTAAATAATGCAACAAAGTCCTTAAATAATGCAGCAAAGTCCTTAAATAATGCAGCAGAGTCCTTAAATACAGCAGCAGAGTCCTTAAATAATTCAGCAAAGTCCTTAAATAATGCAGCAGAGTCCTTAAATAATGCAACAAAGTCCTTAAATAATGCAGCAGAGTCCTTAAATAATGCAACAAAGTCCTTAAATAATGCAGCAGAGTCCTTAAATACTGCAGCAGAGACCTTAAATAATGCAGCAAAATCCTTAAATAATGCAGCAGAGTCCTTATATAATGCAGCAGAGTCCTAAAATACCACAGCAGAGTCCTTAAATAATGCAGCAGAGTCCTTAAATAATGCAGCAAATTCATTAAATAATGCAGCAGAGTCCTTAAATAATGCAACAAAGTCCTTAAATAATGCAGCAGATTCCTTAAATTTCGCAGCAGCGTCCTTAAATAATGCATCAAAGTACTTAAATAATGCAGCAGAGTCCTAAAATGCCGCAGCAGAGTCCTTAAATAGTGCAGCAAAGTCCTTAAATAATGCAGCAGAGTGCTTACATAATGCAGCAGAGTCCTTAAATACCGCAGCAGAGTCATTAAATAATGCAGCAGAGTCCTTAAATAATGCAGCAAATTCATTAAATAATGCACAGAGTCATTAAATAATGCAATAAAGTCCTTAAATAAAATTCAGCAACACAATTAATAATGCAGCTGAGTCCTTAAATAATTCAGCAAAGTCCTTAAATAATGCAGCAGAGTCCTTAAATACCGTAGCAGCGTCCTTAAATAATGCAACAAAGTCCTTAAATAATGCAGCAGAGTCCTTAAATAATGCAACAAAGTCCTTAAATAATGCATCAGAGTCCTTAAATAATGCAACAAACTCATTAAATAATGCAGCAAAGTACTTAAATAATGCAGCAAATTCCTTAAATAATGCAGCAGAATCCTTAAATAATGCAATAAAGTCCTTAAATAATGCAGCAGAGTCGTTAAATAATGCAAAAAAATCCTTAAATAATGCAGCAGAATCCTTAATTAATGCAATAAAGTCATTAAATAATGCAGCAGAGTCCTTAAATAATGCAACAAAGTCCTTAAATAATGCAGCAGATTCCTTAAATTCTGCAGCAGCGTCCTTAAATAATGCATCAAAGTCCTTAAATAATGCAGCAGAGTCCTTAAATTCCACAGCAGAGTCATTAAATAATGCAGCAGAGGCCTTAAATACTGCAGCAGCATCCTTAAATAATGCAGCAGAGTCCTCAAATAATGCAGCAGAGTCCTTAAATAATGCAACAAAGTCCTTAAATAATGCAGCAGATTCCTTAAATTTCGCAGCAGCGTCCTTAAATAATACATCAAAGTCCTTAAATAATGCAGCAGAGTCCTTAAATACCACATCAGAGTCATTAAATAATGCAGCAGAGTCCTTAAATAATGCAGCATATTCCTTAAATAATGCAGCAGAGTCCTTAAATAATGCAATAAAGTCCTTAAATAATGCAGCAGAGTCCTTAAATAATGCAGCAACTTCCTTAATAATGCAGCTGAGTCCTTAAATAATGCAGCAACATCCTTAAATAATGCAGCAGAGTCCTTAAATACTGCATCAGCGTCCTTAAATAATGCAACAAAGTCCTTAAATAATGCAGCAAAGTCCTTAAATAATGCAGCAGAGTCCTTAAATACAGCAGCAGAGTCCTTAAATAATTCAGCAAAGTCCTTAAATAATGCAGCAGAGTCCTTAAATAATGCAACAAAGTCCTTAAATAATGCAGCAGAGTCCTTAAATAATGCAACAACGTCCTTAAATAATGCAGCAGAGTCCTTAAATACTGCAGCAGAGACCTTAAATAATGCAGCAAAATCCTTAAATAATGCAGCAGAGTCCTTATATAATGCAGCAGAGTCCTAAAATACCACAGCAGAGTCCTTAAATAATGCAGCAAATTCATTAAATAATGCAGCAGAGTCCTTAAATAATGCAACAAAGTCCTTAAATAATGCAGCAGATTCCTTAAATTTCGCAGCAGCGTCCTTAAATAATGCATCAAAGTACTTAAATAATGCAGCAGAGTCCTAAAATGCCGCAGCAGAGTCCTTAAATAGTGCAGCAAAGTCCTTAAATAATGCAGCAGAGTGCTTACATAATGCAGCAGAGTCCTTAAATACCGCAGCAGAGTCATTAAATAATGCAGCAGAGTCCTTAAATAATGCAGCAAATTCATTAAATAATGCACAGAGTCATTAAATAATGCAGCAGATTCCTTAAATTCTGCAGCAGCGATCTTAAATAATGCATCAAAGTCCTTAAATAATGCAGCAGAGTCCTTAAATACTGCAGCAGAGTCCTTAAATAATGCAGCAAAGTCCTTAAATAATGCAGCAGAGTCCTTAAATAATGCAGCAAAGTCATTAAATAATGCAGCAGAGTCCTTAAATAATGCAACAAAGTCCTTAAATAATGCAGCAGATTCCTTAAATTCTGCAGCAGCGTCCTTAAATAATGCATCAAAATCCTTAAATAATGCAGCAGAGTCCTTAAATACCACAGCAGAGTCATTAAATAATGCAGCAGAGTCCAAAATAATGCAGCATATTCCTTAAATAATGCAGCAGAGTCCTTAAATAATGCAATAAAGTCCTTAAATAATGCAGCAGAGTCCTTAAATAATGCAGCAACTTCCTTAATAATGCAGCTGAGTCCTTAAATAATTCAGCAACATCCTTAAATAATGCAGAGTCCTTAAATACTGCATCAGCGTCCTTAAATAATGCAACAAAGTCCTTAAATAATGCAGCAAAGTCCTTAAATAATGCAGCAGAGTCCTTAAATACAGCAGCAGAGTCCTTAAATAATTCAGCAAAGTCCTTAAATAATGCAGCAGAGTCCTTAAATAATGCAACAAAGTCCTTAAATAATGCAGCAGAGTCCTTAAATAATGCAACAAAGTCCTTAAATAATGCAGCAGAGTCCTTAAATACTGCAGCAGAGACCTTAAATAATGCAGCAAAATCCTTAAATAATGCAGCAGAGTCCTTATATAATGCAGCAGAGTCCTAAAATACCACAGCAGAGTCCTTAAATAATGCAGCAGAGTCCTTAAATAATGCAGCAAATTCATTAAATAATGCAGCAGAGTCCTTAAATAATGCAACAAAGTCCTTAAATAATGCAGCAGATTCCTTAAATTTCGCAGCAGCGTCCTTAAATAATGCATCAAAGTACTTAAATAATGCAGCAGAGTCCTAAAATGCCGCAGCAGAGTCCTTAAATAGTGCAGCAAAGTCCTTAAATAATGCAGCAGAGTGCTTACATAATGCAGCAGAGTCCTTAAATACCGCAGCAGAGTCATTAAATAATGCAGCAGAGTCCTTAAATAATGCAGCAAATTCATTAAATAATGCACAGAGTCATTAAATAATGCAATAAAGTCCTTAAATAAAATTCAGCAACACAATTAATAATGCAGCTGAGTCCTTAAATAATTCAGCAAAGTCCTTAAATAATGCAGCAGAGTCCTTAAATACCGTAGCAGCGTCCTTAAATAATGCAACAAAGTCCTTAAATAATGCAGCAGAGTCCTTAAATAATGCAACAAAGTCCTTAAATAATGCATCAGAGTCCTTAAATAATGCAACAAACTCATTAAATAATGCAGCAAAGTACTTAAATAATGCAGCAAATTCCTTAAATAATGCAGCAGAATCCTTAAATAATGCAATAAAGTCCTTAAATAATGCAGCAGAGTCGTTAAATAATGCAAAAAAATCCTTAAATAATGCAGCAGAATCCTTAATTAATGCAATAAAGTCATTAAATAATGCAGCAGAGTCCTTAAATAATGCAACAAAGTCCTTAAATAATGCAGCAGATTCCTTAAATTCTGCAGCAGCGTCCTTAAATAATGCATCAAAGTCCTTAAATAATGCAGCAGAGTCCTTAAATTCCACAGCAGAGTCATTAAATAATGCAGCAGAGGCCTTAAATACTGCAGCAGCATCCTTAAATAATGCAGCAGAGTCCTCAAATAATGCAGCAGAGTCCTTAAATAATGCAACAAAGTCCTTAAATAATGCAGCAGATTCCTTAAATTTCGCAGCAGCGTCCTTAAATAATACATCAAAGTCCTTAAATAATGCAGCAGAGTCCTTAAATACCACATCAGAGTCATTAAATAATGCAGCAGAGTCCTTAAATAATGCAGCATATTCCTTAAATAATGCAGCAGAGTCCTTAAATAATGCAATAAAGTCCTTAAATAATGCAGCAGAGTCCTTAAATAATGCAGCAACTTCCTTAATAATGCAGCTGAGTCCTTAAATAATGCAGCAACATCCTTAAATAATGCAGCAGAGTCCTTAAATACTGCATCAGCGTCCTTAAATAATGCAACAAAGTCCTTAAATAATGCAGCAAAGTCCTTAAATAATGCAGCAGAGTCCTTAAATACAGCAGCAGAGTCCTTAAATAATTCAGCAAAGTCCTTAAATAATGCAGCAGAGTCCTTAAATAATGCAACAAAGTCCTTAAATAATGCAGCAGAGTCCTTAAATAATGCAACAACGTCCTTAAATAATGCAGCAGAGTCCTTAAATACTGCAGCAGAGACCTTAAATAATGCAGCAAAATCCTTAAATAATGCAGCAGAGTCCTTATATAATGCAGCAGAGTCCTAAAATACCACAGCAGAGTCCTTAAATAATGCAGCAAATTCATTAAATAATGCAGCAGAGTCCTTAAATAATGCAACAAAGTCCTTAAATAATGCAGCAGATTCCTTAAATTTCGCAGCAGCGTCCTTAAATAATGCATCAAAGTACTTAAATAATGCAGCAGAGTCCTAAAATGCCGCAGCAGAGTCCTTAAATAGTGCAGCAAAGTCCTTAAATAATGCAGCAGAGTGCTTACATAATGCAGCAGAGTCCTTAAATACCGCAGCAGAGTCATTAAATAATGCAGCAGAGTCCTTAAATAATGCAGCAAATTCATTAAATAATGCACAGAGTCATTAAATAATGCAATAAAGTCCTTAAATAAAATTCAGCAACACAATTAATAATGCAGCTGAGTCCTTAAATAATTCAGCAAAGTCCTTAAATAATGCAGCAGAGTCCTTAAATACCGTAGCAGCGTCCTTAAATAATGCAACAAAGTCCTTAAATAATGCAGCAGAGTCCTTAAATAATGCAACAAAGTCCTTAAATAATGCATCAGAGTCCTTAAATAATGCAACAAACTCATTAAATAATGCAGCAAAGTACTTAAATAATGCAGCAAATTCCTTAAATAATGCAGCAGAATCCTTAAATAATGCAATAAAGTCCTTAAATAATGCAGCAGAGTCGTTAAATAATGCAAAAAAATCCTTAAATAATGCAGCAGAATCCTTAATTAATGCAATAAAGTCATTAAATAATGCAGCAGAGTCCTTAAATAATGCAACAAAGTCCTTAAATAATGCAGCAGATTCCTTAAATTCTGCAGCAGCGTCCTTAAATAATGCATCAAAGTCTTTAAATAATGCAGCAGAGTCCTTAAATTCCACAGCAGAGTCATTAAATAATGCAGCAGAGGCCTTAAATACTGCAGCAGCATCCTTAAATAATGCAGCAGAGTCCTTAAATAATGCAGCAGAGTCCTTAAATAATGCAACAAAGTCCTTAAATAATGCAGCAGATTCCTTAAATTTCGCAGCAGCGTCCTTAAATAATACATCAAAGTCCTTAAATAATGCAGCAGAGTCCTAAACTACCGCAGCAGAGTCCTTAAATAATGCAGCAAAGTCCTTAAATAATGCAGCAGAGTGCTTACATAATGCAGCAGAGTCCTTAAATACCGCAGCAGAGTCATTAAATAATGCAGCAGAGTCCTTAAATAATGCAGCAAATTCATTAAATAATGCACAGAGTCATTAAATAATGCAATAAAGTCCTTAAATAAAATTCAACAACACCCTTAATAATGCAGCTGAGTCCTTAAATAATTCAGCAAAGTCCTTAAATAATGCAGCAGAGTCCTTAAATACCGCAGCAGCATCCTTAAATAATGCAACAAAGTCCTTAAATAATGCAGCAGAGTCCTTAAATAATGCAACAACGTCCTTAAATAATGCAGCAGAGTCCTTAAATAATGCAACAAACTCATTAAATAATGCCGCAAAGTACTTAAATAATGGAGCAAATTCCTTAAATAATGCAGCAGAATCCTTAAATAATGCAATAATGTCCTTAAATAATGCAGCAGAGTCCTTAAATAATGCAAAAAATTCCTTAAATAATGCATCAGAATCCTTAAATAATGCATCAAAGTCGTTAAATAATGCAGCAACGTCCTTAAATAATGCAGCAGAGTCCTTAAAAAATGCAGCAAATTCCTATAATAATGCAGCAGAGGCCTTAAATACCGAAGCAGAGTCCTTAAATAATGCAGCAAAGTCCTTAAATAATGCAGAAGAGTCCTTAAATAATGCAACAAAGTCCTTAAATAATGCAGCAGAGTCCTTAAATAAAGCAGCAGAGTGCTTAAATAATGCAGCAGAGTCCTTAAATACCGCAGCAGAGTCATTAAATAATACAGCAGAGTCCTTAAATAAAGCAGCAGAGTGCTTAAATAATGCAGCAGAGTCCTGAAATAGCGCTGCAGAGTCATAAAATAATACAGCAGAGTCCTTAAATAATGCAGCAAATTTCTTAAATAATGCACAGAGTCCTTAAATAATGCAATAAAGTCCTTAAATAAAATGCAGCAACGCCCTTAATAATGCAGCTGAGTCCATAAATAATGCAGCAAAGTCCTTAAATAATGCAGCAGAGTCCTTAAATACCGCAGCAGCGTCTTTAAATAATGCAACAAAGTCCTTAAATAATGCAGCAGAGTCCTTAAATAATGCAACAAAGTCCTTAAATAATGCAGCAGAGTCCTTAAATAATGCAACAAACTCATTAAATAATGCAGCAAAGTACTTAAATATTGCAGCAAATTCCTTAAATAATGCAGCAGAATCCTTAAATAATGCAATAATTTCCTTAAATAATGCAGCAACATCCTTAATAATGCAGCAGAGTCCTTAAATAATGCAGCAAAGTCCTTAAATAATGCAACAGAGGCCTTAAATACTGCAGCAGCATCCTTAAATAATGCAGCAGAGTCCTTAAATAATGCAGCAGAGTCCTTAAATAATGCAACAAAGTCCTTAAATAAAATGCAGCAACGCCCTTAATAATGCAGCCGAGTCCTTCAATAATGCAGCAAAGTCCTTAAATAATGCAGCAGAGTCCTTAAATACCGCAGCAGCGTCCTTAAATAATGCAAAAAAGTCCTTAAATAATGCAGCAAAGTCCTTAAATAATGCAACAAAGTCCTTAAATAATGCAGCAGAGTCCTTAAATAATGCAACAAACTCCTTAAATAATGCAGCAAAGTACTTAAATAATGCAGCAAATTCCTTAAATAATGCAGCAGAATCCTTAAATAATGCAATAAAGTCCTTAAATAATGCAGCAACGTCCTTAATAATGCAGAAGAGTCCTTAAATAATGCAGCAAAGTCCTTAAATAATGCAGCGGAGGCCTTAAATACTGCTGCAGCATCCTTAAATAATGCAGCAGAGTCCTTAAATAATGCAACAAAGTCCTTAAATAATGCAGCAGAGTCCTTAAACAATGCAGCGAGGTCCTTAAATAATGCAACAAAGTCCTTAAATAATGCAGCAGATTCCTTAAATTCTGCAGCAGCGATCTTAAATAATGCATCAAAGTCCTTAAATAATGCAGCAGAGTCCTTAAATACTGCAGCAGAGTCCTTAAATAATGCAGCAAAGTCCTTAAATAATGCAGCAGAGTCCTTAAATAATGCAGCAAAGTCATTAAATAATGCAGCAGAGTCCTTAAATAATGCAACAAAGTCCTTAAATAATGCAGCAGATTCCTTAAATTCTGCAGCAGCGTCCTTAAATAATGCATCAAAATCCTTAAATAATGCAGCAGAGTCCTTAAATACCACAGCAGAGTCATTAAATAATGCAGCAGAGTCCAAAATAATGCAGCATATTCCTTAAATAATGCAGCAGAGTCCTTAAATAATGCAATAAAGTCCTTAAATAATGCAGCAGAGTCCTTAAATAATGCAGCAACTTCCTTAATAATGCAGCTGAGTCCTTAAATAATTCAGCAACATCCTTAAATAATGCAGCAGAGTCCTTAAATACTGCATCAGCGTCCTTAAATAATGCAACAAAGTCCTTAAATAATGCAGCAAAGTCCTTAAATAATGCAGCAGAGTCCTTAAATACAGCAGCAGAGTCCTTAAATAATTCAGCAAAGTCCTTAAATAATGCAGCAGAGTCCTTAAATAATGCAACAAAGTCCTTAAATAATGCAGCAGAGTCCTTAAATAATGCAACAAAGTCCTTAAATAATGCAGCAGAGTCCTTAAATACTGCAGCAGAGACCTTAAATAATGCAGCAAAATCCTTAAATAATGCAGCAGAGTCCTTATATAATGCAGCAGAGTCCTAAAATACCACAGCAGAGTCCTTAAATAATGCAGCAGAGTCCTTAAATAAAGCAGCAAATTCATTAAATAATGCAGCAGAGTCCTTAAATAATGCAACAAAGTCCTTAAATAATGCAGCAGATTCCTTAAATTTCGCAGCAGCGTCCTTAAATAATGCATCAAAGTACTTAAATAATGCAGCAGAGTCCTAAAATGCCGCAGCAGAGTCCTTAAATAGTGCAGCAAAGTCCTTAAATAATGCAGCAGAGTGCTTACATAATGCAGCAGAGTCCTTAAATACCGCAGCAGAGTCATTAAATAATGCAGCAGAGTCCTTAAATAATGCAGCAAATTCATTAAATAATGCACAGAGTCATTAAATAATGCAATAAAGTCCTTAAATAAAATTCAGCAACACAATTAATAATGCAGCTGAGTCCTTAAATAATTCAGCAAAGTCCTTAAATAATGCAGCAGAGTCCTTAAATACCGTAGCAGCGTCCTTAAATAATGCAACAAAGTCCTTAAATAATGCAGCAGAGTCCTTAAATAATGCAACAAAGTCCTTAAATAATGCATCAGAGTCCTTAAATAATGCAACAAACTCATTAAATAATGCAGCAAAGTACTTAAATAATGCAGCAAATTCCTTAAATAATGCAGCAGAATCCTTAAATAATGCAATAAAGTCCTTAAATAATGCAGCAGAGTCGTTAAATAATGCAAAAAAATCCTTAAATAATGCAGCAGAATCCTTAATTAATGCAATAAAGTCATTAAATAATGCAGCAGAGTCCTTAAATAATGCAACAAAGTCCTTAAATAATGCAGCAGATTCCTTAAATTCTGCAGCAGCGTCCTTAAATAATGCATCAAAGTCCTTAAATAATGCAGCAGAGTCCTTAAATTCCACAGCAGAGTCATTAAATAATGCAGCAGAGGCCTTAAATACTGCAGCAGCATCCTTAAATAATGCAGCAGAGTCCTCAAATAATGCAGCAGAGTCCTTAAATAATGCAACAAAGTCCTTAAATAATGCAGCAGATTCCTTAAATTTCGCAGCAGCGTCCTTAAATAATACATCACAGTCCTTAAATAATGCAGCAGAGTCCTTAAATACCACAGCAGAGTCATTAAATAATGCAGCAGAGTCCTTAAATAATGCAGCATATTCCTTAAATAATGCAGCAGAGTCCTTAAATAATGCAATAAAGTCCTTAAATAATGCAGCAGAGTCCTTAAATAATGCAGCAACTTCCTTAATAATGCAGCTGAGTCCTTAAATAATGCAGCAACATCCTTAAATAATGCAGCAGAGTCCTTAAATACTGCATCAGCGTCCTTAAATAATGCAACAAAGTCCTTAAATAATGCAGCAAAGTCCTTAAATAATGCAGCAGAGTCCTTAAATACAGCAGCAGAGTCCTTAAATAATTCAGCAAAGTCCTTAAATAATGCAGCAGAGTCCTTAAATAATGCAACAAAGTCCTTAAATAATGCAGCAGAGTCCTTAAATAATGCAACAACGTCCTTAAATAATGCAGCAGAGTCCTTAAATACTGCAGCAGAGACCTTAAATAATGCAGCAAAATCCTTAAATAATGCAGCAGAGTCCTTATATAATGCAGCAGAGTCCTAAAATACCACAGCAGAGTCCTTAAATAATGCAGCAAATTCATTAAATAATGCAGCAGAGTCCTTAAATAATGCAACAAAGTCCTTAAATAATGCAGCAGATTCCTTAAATTTCGCAGCAGCGTCCTTAAATAATGCATCAAAGTACTTAAATAATGCAGCAGAGTCCTAAAATGCCGCAGCAGAGTCCTTAAATAGTGCAGCAAAGTCCTTAAATAATGCAGCAGAGTGCTTACATAATGCAGCAGAGTCCTTAAATACCGCAGCAGAGTCATTAAATAATGCAGCAGAGTCCTTAAATAATGCAGCAAATTCATTAAATAATGCACAGAGTCATTAAATAATGCAATAAAGTCCTTAAATAAAATGCAGCAACGCCCTTAATAATGCAGCTGAGTCCTTAAATAATGCAGCAAAGTCCTTAAATAATGCAGCAGAGTCCTTAAATACCGCAGCAGCGTCTTTAAATAATGCAACAAAGTCCTTAAATAATGCAGCAGAGTCCTTAAATAATGCAACAAAGTCCTTAAATAATGCAGCAGAGTCCTTAAATAATGCAACAAACTCATTAAATAATGCAGCAAAGTACTTAAATATTGCAGCAAATTCCTTAAATAATGCAGCAGAATCCTTAAATAATGCAATAATTTCCTTAAATAATGCAGCAACATCCTTAATAATGCAGCAGAGTCCTTAAATAATGCAGCAAAGTCCTTAAATAATGCAACAGAGGCCTTAAATACTGCAGCAGCATCCTTAAATAATGCAGCAGAGTCCTTAAATAATGCAACAAAGTCCTTAAATAAAATGCAGCAACGCCCTTAATAATGCAGCCGAGTCCTTCAATAATGCAGCAAAGTCCTTAAATAATGCAGCAGAGTCCTTAAATACCGCAGCAGCGTCCTTAAATAATGCAAAAAAGTCCTTAAATAATGCAGCAGAGTCCTTAAATAATGCAACAAAGTCCTTAAATAATGCAGCAGAGTCCTTAAATAATGCAACAAAGTCCTTAAATAAAATGCAGCAACGCCCTTAATAATGCAGCCGAGTCCTTCAATAATGCAGCAAAGTCCTTAAATAATGCAGCAGAGTCCTTAAATACCGCAGCAGCGTCCTTAAATAATGCAAAAAAGTCCTTAAATAATGCAGCAAAGTCCTTAAATAATGCAACAAAGTCCTTAAATAATGCAGCAGAGTCCTTAAATAATGCAACAAACTCCTTAAATAATGCAGCAAAGTACTTAAATAATGCAGCAAATTCCTTAAATAATGCAGCAGAATCCTTAAATAATGCAATAAAGTCCTTAAATAATGCAGCAACGTCCTTAATAATGCAGCAGAGTCCTTAAATAATGCAGCAAAGTCCTTAAATAATGCAGCGGAGGCCTTAAATACTGCTGCAGCATCCTTAAATAATGCAGCAGAGTCCTTAAATAATGCAACAAAGTCCTTAAATAATGCAGCAGAGTCCTTAAACAATGCAGCGAGGTCCTTAAATAATGCAACAAAGTCCTTAAATAATGCAGCAGATTCCTTAAATTCTGCAGCAGCGATCTTAAATAATGCATCAAAGTCCTTAAATAATGCAGCAGAGTCCTTAAATACTGCAGCAGAGTCCTTAAATAATGCAGCAAAGTCCTTAAATAATGCAGCAGAGTCCTTAAATAATGCAGCAAAGTCATTAAATAATGCAGCAGAGTCCTTAAATAATGCAACAAAGTCCTTAAATAATGCAGCAGATTCCTTAAATTCTGCAGCAGCGTCCTTAAATAATGCATCAAAATCCTTAAATAATGCAGCAGAGTCCTTAAATACCACAGCAGAGTCATTAAATAATGCAGCAGAGTCCAAAATAATGCAGCATATTCCTTAAATAATGCAGCAGAGTCCTTAAATAATGCAATAAAGTCCTTAAATAATGCAGCAGAGTCCTTAAATAATGCAGCAACTTCCTTAATAATGCAGCTGAGTCCTTAAATAATTCAGCAACATCCTTAAATAATGCAGAGTCCTTAAATACTGCATCAGCGTCCTTAAATAATGCAACAAAGTCCTTAAATAATGCAGCAAAGTCCTTAAATAATGCAGCAGAGTCCTTAAATACAGCAGCAGAGTCCTTAAATAATTCAGCAAAGTCCTTAAATAATGCAGCAGAGTCCTTAAATAATGCAACAAAGTCCTTAAATAATGCAGCAGAGTCCTTAAATAATGCAACAAAGTCCTTAAATAATGCAGCAGAGTCCTTAAATACTGCAGCAGAGACCTTAAATAATGCAGCAAAATCCTTAAATAATGCAGCAGAGTCCTTATATAATGCAGCAGAGTCCTAAAATACCACAGCAGAGTCCTTAAATAATGCAGCAGAGTCCTTAAATAATGCAGCAAATTCATTAAATAATGCAGCAGAGTCCTTAAATAATGCAACAAAGTCCTTAAATAATGCAGCAGATTCCTTAAATTTCGCAGCAGCGTCCTTAAATAATGCATCAAAGTACTTAAATAATGCAGCAGAGTCCTAAAATGCCGCAGCAGAGTCCTTAAATAGTGCAGCAAAGTCCTTAAATAATGCAGCAGAGTGCTTACATAATGCAGCAGAGTCCTTAAATACCGCAGCAGAGTCATTAAATAATGCAGCAGAGTCCTTAAATAATGCAGCAAATTCATTAAATAATGCACAGAGTCATTAAATAATGCAATAAAGTCCTTAAATAAAATTCAGCAACACAATTAATAATGCAGCTGAGTCCTTAAATAATTCAGCAAAGTCCTTAAATAATGCAGCAGAGTCCTTAAATACCGTAGCAGCGTCCTTAAATAATGCAACAAAGTCCTTAAATAATGCAGCAGAGTCCTTAAATAATGCAACAAAGTCCTTAAATAATGCATCAGAGTCCTTAAATAATGCAACAAACTCATTAAATAATGCAGCAAAGTACTTAAATAATGCAGCAAATTCCTTAAATAATGCAGCAGAATCCTTAAATAATGCAATAAAGTCCTTAAATAATGCAGCAGAGTCGTTAAATAATGCAAAAAAATCCTTAAATAATGCAGCAGAATCCTTAATTAATGCAATAAAGTCATTAAATAATGCAGCAGAGTCCTTAAATAATGCAACAAAGTCCTTAAATAATGCAGCAGATTCCTTAAATTCTGCAGCAGCGTCCTTAAATAATGCATCAAAGTCCTTAAATAATGCAGCAGAGTCCTTAAATTCCACAGCAGAGTCATTAAATAATGCAGCAGAGGCCTTAAATACTGCAGCAGCATCCTTAAATAATGCAGCAGAGTCCTCAAATAATGCAGCAGAGTCCTTAAATAATGCAACAAAGTCCTTAAATAATGCAGCAGATTCCTTAAATTTCGCAGCAGCGTCCTTAAATAATACATCAAAGTCCTTAAATAATGCAGCAGAGTCCTTAAATACCACATCAGAGTCATTAAATAATGCAGCAGAGTCCTTAAATAATGCAGCATATTACTTAAATAATGCAGCAGAGTCCTTAAATAATGCAATAAAGTCCTTAAATAATGCAGCAGAGTCCTTAAATAATGCAGCAACTTCCTTAATAATGCAGCTGAGTCCTTAAATAATGCAGCAACATCCTTAAATAATGCAGCAGAGTCCTTAAATACTGCATCAGCGTCCTTAAATAATGCAACAAAGTCCTTAAATAATGCAGCAAAGTCCTTAAATAATGCAGCAGAGTCCTTAAATACAGCAGCAGAGTCCTTAAATAATTCAGCAAAGTCCTTAAATAATGCAGCAGAGTCCTTAAATAATGCAACAAAGTCCTTAAATAATGCAGCAGAGTCCTTAAATAATGCAACAACGTCCTTAAATAATGCAGCAGAGTCCTTAAATACTGCAGCAGAGACCTTAAATAATGCAGCAAAATCCTTAAATAATGCAGCAGAGTCCTTATATAATGCAGCAGAGTCCTAAAATACCACAGCAGAGTCCTTAAATAATGCAGCAAATTCATTAAATAATGCAGCAGAGTCCTTAAATAATGCAACAAAGTCCTTAAATAATGCAGCAGATTCCTTAAATTTCGCAGCAGCGTCCTTAAATAATGCATCAAAGTACTTAAATAATGCAGCAGAGTCCTAAAATGCCGCAGCAGAGTCCTTAAATAGTGCAGCAAAGTCCTTAAATAATGCAGCAGAGTGCTTACATAATGCAGCAGAGTCCTTAAATACCGCAGCAGAGTCATTAAATAATGCAGCAGAGTCCTTAAATAATGCAGCAAATTCATTAAATAATGCACAGAGTCATTAAATAATGCAATAAAGTCCTTAAATAAAATTCAGCAACACAATTAATAATGCAGCTGAGTCCTTAAATAATTCAGCAAAGTCCTTAAATAATGCAGCAGAGTCCTTAAATACCGTAGCAGCGTCCTTAAATAATGCAACAAAGTCCTTAAATAATGCAGCAGAGTCCTTAAATAATGCAACAAAGTCCTTAAATAATGCATCAGAGTCCTTAAATAATGCAACAAACTCATTAAATAATGCAGCAAAGTACTTAAATAATGCAGCAAATTCCTTAAATAATGCAGCAGAATCCTTAAATAATGCAATAAAGTCCTTAAATAATGCAGCAGAGTCGTTAAATAATGCAAAAAAATCCTTAAATAATGCAGCAGAATCCTTAATTAATGCAATAAAGTCATTAAATAATGCAGCAGAGTCCTTAAATAATGCAACAAAGTCCTTAAATAATGCAGCAGATTCCTTAAATTCTGCAGCAGCGTCCTTAAATAATGCATCAAAGTCTTTAAATAATGCAGCAGAGTCCTTAAATTCCACAGCAGAGTCATTAAATAATGCAGCAGAGGCCTTAAATACTGCAGCAGCATCCTTAAATAATGCAGCAGAGTCCTTAAATAATGCAGCAGAGTCCTTAAATAATGCAACAAAGTCCTTAAATAATGCAGCAGATTCCTTAAATTTCGCAGCAGCGTCCTTAAATAATACATCAAAGTCCTTAAATAATGCAGCAGAGTCCTAAACTACCGCAGCAGAGTCCTTAAATAATGCAGCAAAGTCCTTAAATAATGCAGCAGAGTGCTTACATAATGCAGCAGAGTCCTTAAATACCGCAGCAGAGTCATTAAATAATGCAGCAGAGTCCTTAAATAATGCAGCAAATTCATTAAATAATGCACAGAGTCATTAAATAATGCAATAAAGTCCTTAAATAAAATTCAACAACACCCTTAATAATGCAGCTGAGTCCTTAAATAATTCAGCAAAGTCCTTAAATAATGCAGCAGAGTCCTTAAATACCGCAGCAGCATCCTTAAATAATGCAACAAAGTCCTTAAATAATGCAGCAGAGTCCTTAAATAATGCAACAACGTCCTTAAATAATGCAGCAGAGTCCTTAAATAATGCAACAAACTCATTAAATAATGCCGCAAAGTACTTAAATAATGGAGCAAATTCCTTAAATAATGCAGCAGAATCCTTAAATAATGCAATAATGTCCTTAAATAATGCAGCAGAGTCCTTAAATAATGCAAAAAATTCCTTAAATAATGCATCAGAATCCTTAAATAATGCATCAAAGTCGTTAAATAATGCAGCAACGTCCTTAAATAATGCAGCAGAGTCCTTAAAAAATGCAGCAAATTCCTATAATAATGCAGCAGAGGCCTTAAATACCGAAGCAGAGTCCTTAAATAATGCAGCAAAGTCCTTAAATAATGCAGAAGAGTCCTTAAATAATGCAACAAAGTCCTTAAATAATGCAGCAGAGTCCTTAAATAAAGCAGCAGAGTGCTTAAATAATGCAGCAGAGTCCTTAAATACCGCAGCAGAGTCATTAAATAATACAGCAGAGTCCTTAAATAAAGCAGCAGAGTGCTTAAATAATGCAGCAGAGTCCTGAAATAGCGCTGCAGAGTCATAAAATAATACAGCAGAGTCCTTAAATAATGCAGCAAATTTCTTAAATAATGCACAGAGTCCTTAAATAATGCAATAAAGTCCTTAAATAAAATGCAGCAACGCCCTTAATAATGCAGCTGAGTCCATAAATAATGCAGCAAAGTCCTTAAATAATGCAGCAGAGTCCTTAAATACCGCAGCAGCGTCTTTAAATAATGCAACAAAGTCCTTAAATAATGCAGCAGAGTCCTTAAATAATGCAACAAAGTCCTTAAATAATGCAGCAGAGTCCTTAAATAATGCAACAAACTCATTAAATAATGCAGCAAAGTACTTAAATATTGCAGCAAATTCCTTAAATAATGCAGCAGAATCCTTAAATAATGCAATAATTTCCTTAAATAATGCAGCAACATCCTTAATAATGCAGCAGAGTCCTTAAATAATGCAGCAAAGTCCTTAAATAATGCAACAGAGGCCTTAAATACTGCAGCAGCATCCTTAAATAATGCAGCAGAGTCCTTAAATAATGCAGCAGAGTCCTTAAATAATGCAACAAAGTCCTTAAATAAAATGCAGCAACGCCCTTAATAATGCAGCCGAGTCCTTCAATAATGCAGCAAAGTCCTTAAATAATGCAGCAGAGTCCTTAAATACCGCAGCAGCGTCCTTAAATAATGCAAAAAAGTCCTTAAATAATGCAGCAAAGTCCTTAAATAATGCAACAAAGTCCTTAAATAATGCAGCAGAGTCCTTAAATAATGCAACAAACTCCTTAAATAATGCAGCAAAGTACTTAAATAATGCAGCAAATTCCTTAAATAATGCAGCAGAATCCTTAAATAATGCAATAAAGTCCTTAAATAATGCAGCAACGTCCTTAATAATGCAGAAGAGTCCTTAAATAATGCAGCAAAGTCCTTAAATAATGCAGCGGAGGCCTTAAATACTGCTGCAGCATCCTTAAATAATGCAGCAGAGTCCTTAAATAATGCAACAAAGTCCTTAAATAATGCAGCAGAGTCCTTAAACAATGCAGCGAGGTCCTTAAATAATGCAACAAAGTCCTTAAATAATGCAGCAGATTCCTTAAATTCTGCAGCAGCGATCTTAAATAATGCATCAAAGTCCTTAAATAATGCAGCAGAGTCCTTAAATACTGCAGCAGAGTCCTTAAATAATGCAGCAAAGTCCTTAAATAATGCAGCAGAGTCCTTAAATAATGCAGCAAAGTCATTAAATAATGCAGCAGAGTCCTTAAATAATGCAACAAAGTCCTTAAATAATGCAGCAGATTCCTTAAATTCTGCAGCAGCGTCCTTAAATAATGCATCAAAATCCTTAAATAATGCAGCAGAGTCCTTAAATACCACAGCAGAGTCATTAAATAATGCAGCAGAGTCCAAAATAATGCAGCATATTCCTTAAATAATGCAGCAGAGTCCTTAAATAATGCAATAAAGTCCTTAAATAATGCAGCAGAGTCCTTAAATAATGCAGCAACTTCCTTAATAATGCAGCTGAGTCCTTAAATAATTCAGCAACATCCTTAAATAATGCAGCAGAGTCCTTAAATACTGCATCAGCGTCCTTAAATAATGCAACAAAGTCCTTAAATAATGCAGCAAAGTCCTTAAATAATGCAGCAGAGTCCTTAAATACAGCAGCAGAGTCCTTAAATAATTCAGCAAAGTCCTTAAATAATGCAGCAGAGTCCTTAAATAATGCAACAAAGTCCTTAAATAATGCAGCAGAGTCCTTAAATAATGCAACAAAGTCCTTAAATAATGCAGCAGAGTCCTTAAATACTGCAGCAGAGACCTTAAATAATGCAGCAAAATCCTTAAATAATGCAGCAGAGTCCTTATATAATGCAGCAGAGTCCTAAAATACCACAGCAGAGTCCTTAAATAATGCAGCAGAGTCCTTAAATAAAGCAGCAAATTCATTAAATAATGCAGCAGAGTCCTTAAATAATGCAACAAAGTCCTTAAATAATGCAGCAGATTCCTTAAATTTCGCAGCAGCGTCCTTAAATAATGCATCAAAGTACTTAAATAATGCAGCAGAGTCCTAAAATGCCGCAGCAGAGTCCTTAAATAGTGCAGCAAAGTCCTTAAATAATGCAGCAGAGTGCTTACATAATGCAGCAGAGTCCTTAAATACCGCAGCAGAGTCATTAAATAATGCAGCAGAGTCCTTAAATAATGCAGCAAATTCATTAAATAATGCACAGAGTCATTAAATAATGCAATAAAGTCCTTAAATAAAATTCAGCAACACAATTAATAATGCAGCTGAGTCCTTAAATAATTCAGCAAAGTCCTTAAATAATGCAGCAGAGTCCTTAAATACCGTAGCAGCGTCCTTAAATAATGCAACAAAGTCCTTAAATAATGCAGCAGAGTCCTTAAATAATGCAACAAAGTCCTTAAATAATGCATCAGAGTCCTTAAATAATGCAACAAACTCATTAAATAATGCAGCAAAGTACTTAAATAATGCAGCAAATTCCTTAAATAATGCAGCAGAATCCTTAAATAATGCAATAAAGTCCTTAAATAATGCAGCAGAGTCGTTAAATAATGCAAAAAAATCCTTAAATAATGCAGCAGAATCCTTAATTAATGCAATAAAGTCATTAAATAATGCAGCAGAGTCCTTAAATAATGCAACAAAGTCCTTAAATAATGCAGCAGATTCCTTAAATTCTGCAGCAGCGTCCTTAAATAATGCATCAAAGTCCTTAAATAATGCAGCAGAGTCCTTAAATTCCACAGCAGAGTCATTAAATAATGCAGCAGAGGCCTTAAATACTGCAGCAGCATCCTTAAATAATGCAGCAGAGTCCTCAAATAATGCAGCAGAGTCCTTAAATAATGCAACAAAGTCCTTAAATAATGCAGCAGATTCCTTAAATTTCGCAGCAGCGTCCTTAAATAATACATCACAGTCCTTAAATAATGCAGCAGAGTCCTTAAATACCACAGCAGAGTCATTAAATAATGCAGCAGAGTCCTTAAATAATGCAGCATATTCCTTAAATAATGCAGCAGAGTCCTTAAATAATGCAATAAAGTCCTTAAATAATGCAGCAGAGTCCTTAAATAATGCAGCAACTTCCTTAATAATGCAGCTGAGTCCTTAAATAATGCAGCAACATCCTTAAATAATGCAGCAGAGTCCTTAAATACTGCATCAGCGTCCTTAAATAATGCAACAAAGTCCTTAAATAATGCAGCAAAGTCCTTAAATAATGCAGCAGAGTCCTTAAATACAGCAGCAGAGTCCTTAAATAATTCAGCAAAGTCCTTAAATAATGCAGCAGAGTCCTTAAATAATGCAACAAAGTCCTTAAATAATGCAGCAGAGTCCTTAAATAATGCAACAACGTCCTTAAATAATGCAGCAGAGTCCTTAAATACTGCAGCAGAGACCTTAAATAATGCAGCAAAATCCTTAAATAATGCAGCAGAGTCCTTATATAATGCAGCAGAGTCCTAAAATACCACAGCAGAGTCCTTAAATAATGCAGCAAATTCATTAAATAATGCAGCAGAGTCCTTAAATAATGCAACAAAGTCCTTAAATAATGCAGCAGATTCCTTAAATTTCGCAGCAGCGTCCTTAAATAATGCATCAAAGTACTTAAATAATGCAGCAGAGTCCTAAAATGCCGCAGCAGAGTCCTTAAATAGTGCAGCAAAGTCCTTAAATAATGCAGCAGAGTGCTTACATAATGCAGCAGAGTCCTTAAATACCGCAGCAGAGTCATTAAATAATGCAGCAGAGTCCTTAAATAATGCAGCAAATTCATTAAATAATGCACAGAGTCATTAAATAATGCAATAAAGTCCTTAAATAAAATTCAGCAACACAATTAATAATGCAGCTGAGTCCTTAAATAATTCAGCAAAGTCCTTAAATAATGCAGCAGAGTCCTTAAATACCGTAGCAGCGTCCTTAAATAATGCAACAAAGTCCTTAAATAATGCAGCAGAATCCTTAAATAATGCAATAATGTCCTTAAATAATGCAGCAGAGTCCTTAAATAATGCAAAAAATTCCTTAAATAATGCATCAGAATCCTTAAATAATGCAACAAAGTCGTTAAATAATGCAGCAACGTCCTTAAATAATGCAGCAGAGTCCTTAAAAAATGCAGCAAATTCCTATAATAATGCAGCAGAGGCCTTAAATACCGAAGCAGAGTCCTTAAATAATGCAGCAAAGTCCTTAAATAATGCAGAAGAGTCCTTAAATAATGCAACAAAGTCCTTAAATAATGCAGCAGAGTCCTTAAATAAAGCAGCAGAGTGCTTAAATAATGCAGCAGAGTCCTTAAATACCGCAGCAGAGTCATTAAATAATACAGCAGAGTCCTTAAATAAAGCAGCAGAGTGCTTAAATAATGCAGCAGAGTCCTGAAATAGCGCTGCAGAGTCATAAAATAATACAGCAGAGTCCTTAAATAATGCAGCAAATTTCTTAAATAATGCACAGAGTCCTTAAATAATGCAATAAAGTCCTTAAATAAAATGCAGCAACGCCCTTAATAATGCAGCTGAGTCCATAAATAATGCAGCAAAGTCCTTAAATAATGCAGCAGAGTCCTTAAATACCGCAGCAGCGTCTTTAAATAATGCAACAAAGTCCTTAAATAATGCAGCAGAGTCCTTAAATAATGCAACAAAGTCCTTAAATAATGCAGCAGAGTCCTTAAATAATGCAACAAACTCATTAAATAATGCAGCAAAGTACTTAAATATTGCAGCAAATTCCTTAAATAATGCAGCAGAATCCTTAAATAATGCAATAATTTCCTTAAATAATGCAGCAACATCCTTAATAATGCAGCAGAGTCCTTAAATAATGCAGCAAAGTCCTTAAATAATGCAACAGAGGCCTTAAATACTGCAGCAGCATCCTTAAATAATGCAGCAGAGTCCTTAAATAATGCAGCAGAGTCCTTAAATAATGCAACAAAGTCCTTAAATAAAATGCAGCAACGCCCTTAATAATGCAGCCGAGTCCTTCAATAATGCAGCAAAGTCCTTAAATAATGCAGCAGAGTCCTTAAATACCGCAGCAGCGTCCTTAAATAATGCAAAAAAGTCCTTAAATAATGCAGCAAAGTCCTTAAATAATGCAACAAAGTCCTTAAATAATGCAGCAGAGTCCTTAAATAATGCAACAAACTCCTTAAATAATGCAGCAAAGTACTTAAATAATGCAGCAAATTCCTTAAATAATGCAGCAGAATCCTTAAATAATGCAATAAAGTCCTTAAATAATGCAGCAACGTCCTTAATAATGCAGCAGAGTCCTTAAATAATGCAGCAAAGTCCTTAAATAATGCAGCGGAGGCCTTAAATACTGCTGCAGCATCCTTAAATAATGCAGCAGAGTCCTTAAATAATGCAACAAAGTCCTTAAATAATGCAGCAGAGTCCTTAAACAATGCAGCGAGGTCCTTAAATAATGCAACAAAGTCCTTAAATAATGCAGCAGATTCCTTAAATTCTGCAGCAGCGATCTTAAATAATGCATCAAAGTCCTTAAATAATGCAGCAGAGTCCTTAAATACTGCAGCAGAGTCCTTAAATAATGCAGCAAAGTCCTTAAATAATGCAGCAGAGTCCTTAAATAATGCAGCAAAGTCATTAAATAATGCAGCAGAGTCCTTAAATAATGCAACAAAGTCCTTAAATAATGCAGCAGTTTCCTTAAATTCTGCAGCAGCGTCCTTAAATAATGCATCAAAATCCTTAAATAATGCAGCAGAGTCCTTAAATACCACAGCAGAGTCATTAAATAATGCAGCAGAGTCCAAAATAATGCAGCATATTCCTTAAATAATGCAGCAGAGTCCTTAAATAATGCAATAAAGTCCTTAAATAATGCAGCAGAGTCCTTAAATAATGCAGCAACTTCCTTAATAATGCAGCTGAGTCCTTAAATAATTCAGCAACATCCTTAAATAATGCAGCAGAGTCCTTAAATACTGCATCAGCGTCCTTAAATAATGCAACAAAGTCCTTAAATAATGCAGCAAAGTCCTTAAATAATGCAGCAGAGTCCTTAAATACAGCAGCAGAGTCCTTAAATAATTCAGCAAAGTCCTTAAATAATGCAGCAGAGTCCTTAAATAATGCAACAAAGTCCTTAAATAATGCAGCAGAGTCCTTAAATAATGCAACAAAGTCCTTAAATAATGCAGCAGAGTCCTTAAATACTGCAGCAGAGACCTTAAATAATGCAGCAAAATCCTTAAATAATGCAGCAGAGTCCTTATATAATGCAGCAGAGTCCTAAAATACCACAGCAGAGTCCTTAAATAATGCAGCAGAGTCCTTAAATAAAGCAGCAAATTCATTAAATAATGCAGCAGAGTCCTTAAATAATGCAACAAAGTCCTTAAATAATGCAGCAGATTCCTTAAATTTCGCAGCAGCGTCCTTAAATAATGCATCAAAGTACTTAAATAATGCAGCAGAGTCCTAAAATGCCGCAGCAGAGTCCTTAAATAGTGCAGCAAAGTCCTTAAATAATGCAGCAGAGTGCTTACATAATGCAGCAGAGTCCTTAAATACCGCAGCAGAGTCATTAAATAATGCAGCAGAGTCCTTAAATAATGCAGCAAATTCATTAAATAATGCACAGAGTCATTAAATAATGCAATAAAGTCCTTAAATAAAATTCAGCAACACAATTAATAATGCAGCTGAGTCCTTAAATAATTCAGCAAAGTCCTTAAATAATGCAGCAGAGTCCTTAAATACCGTAGCAGCGTCCTTAAATAATGCAACAAAGTCCTTAAATAATGCAGCAGAGTCCTTAAATAATGCAACAAAGTCCTTAAATAATGCATCAGAGTCCTTAAATAATGCAACAAACTCATTAAATAATGCAGCAAAGTACTTAAATAATGCAGCAAATTCCTTAAATAATGCAGCAGAATCCTTAAATAATGCAATAAAGTCCTTAAATAATGCAGCAGAGTCGTTAAATAATGCAAAAAAATCCTTAAATAATGCAGCAGAATCCTTAATTAATGCAATAAAGTCATTAAATAATGCAGCAGAGTCCTTAAATAATGCAACAAAGTCCTTAAATAATGCAGCAGATTCCTTAAATTCTGCAGCAGCGTCCTTAAATAATGCATCAAAGTCCTTAAATAATGCAGCAGAGTCCTTAAATTCCACAGCAGAGTCATTAAATAATGCAGCAGAGGCCTTAAATACTGCAGCAGCATCCTTAAATAATGCAGCAGAGTCCTCAAATAATGCAGCAGAGTCCTTAAATAATGCAACAAAGTCCTTAAATAATGCAGCAGATTCCTTAAATTTCGCAGCAGCGTCCTTAAATAATACATCACAGTCCTTAAATAATGCAGCAGAGTCCTTAAATACCACAGCAGAGTCATTAAATAATGCAGCAGAGTCCTTAAATAATGCAGCATATTCCTTAAATAATGCAGCAGAGTCCTTAAATAATGCAATAAAGTCCTTAAATAATGCAGCAGAGTCCTTAAATAATGCAGCAACTTCCTTAATAATGCAGCTGAGTCCTTAAATAATGCAGCAACATCCTTAAATAATGCAGCAGAGTCCTTAAATACTGCATCAGCGTCCTTAAATAATGCAACAAAGTCCTTAAATAATGCAGCAAAGTCCTTAAATAATGCAGCAGAGTCCTTAAATACAGCAGCAGAGTCCTTAAATAATTCAGCAAAGTCCTTAAATAATGCAGCAGAGTCCTTAAATAATGCAACAAAGTCCTTAAATAATGCAGCAGAGTCCTTAAATAATGCAACAACGTCCTTAAATAATGCAGCAGAGTCCTTAAATACTGCAGCAGAGACCTTAAATAATGCAGCAAAATCCTTAAATAATGCAGCAGAGTCCTTATATAATGCAGCAGAGTCCTAAAATACCACAGCAGAGTCCTTAAATAATGCAGCAAATTCATTAAATAATGCAGCAGAGTCCTTAAATAATGCAACAAAGTCCTTAAATAATGCAGCAGATTCCTTAAATTTCGCAGCAGCGTCCTTAAATAATGCATCAAAGTACTTAAATAATGCAGCAGAGTCCTAAAATGCCGCAGCAGAGTCCTTAAATAGTGCAGCAAAGTCCT
The DNA here is from genome assembly GCF_046119375.1 of Phyllobates terribilis. Lineage (NCBI taxonomy): Eukaryota > Metazoa > Chordata > Amphibia > Anura > Dendrobatidae > Phyllobates > Phyllobates terribilis. Next base: position 1,983,569 of record NW_027363072.1, on the reverse strand, counting down.
TAAATAATGCAGCAGAGTGCTTACATAATGCAGCAGAGTCCTTAAATACCGCAGCAGAGTCATTAAATAATGCAGCAGAGTCCTTAAATAATGCAGCAAATTCATTAAATAATGCACAGAGTCATTAAATAATGCAATAAAGTCCTTAAATAAAATTCAGCAACACAATTAATAATGCAGCTGAGTCCTTAAATAATTCAGCAAAGTCCTTAAATAATGCAGCAGAGTCCTTAAATACCGTAGCAGCGTCCTTAAATAATGCAACAAAGTCCTTAAATAATGCAGCAGAGTCCTTAAATAATGCAACAAAGTCCTTAAATAATGCATCAGAGTCCTTAAATAATGCAACAAACTCATTAAATAATGCAGCAAAGTACTTAAATAATGCAGCAAATTCCTTAAATAATGCAGCAGAATCCTTAAATAATGCAATAAAGTCCTTAAATAATGCAGCAGAGTCGTTAAATAATGCAAAAAAATCCTTAAATAATGCAGCAGAATCCTTAATTAATGCAATAAAGTCATTAAATAATGCAGCAGAGTCCTTAAATAATGCAACAAAGTCCTTAAATAATGCAGCAGATTCCTTAAATTCTGCAGCAGCGTCCTTAAATAATGCATCAAAGTCTTTAAATAATGCAGCAGAGTCCTTAAATTCCACAGCAGAGTCATTAAATAATGCAGCAGAGGCCTTAAAAACTGCAGCAGCATCCTTAAATAATGCAGCAGAGTCCTTAAATAATGCAGCAGAGTCCTTAAATAATGCAACAAAGTCCTTAAATAATGCAGCAGATTCCTTAAATTTCGCAGCAGCGTCCTTAAATAATACATCAAAGTCCTTAAATAATGCAGCAGAGTCCTAAACTACCGCAGCAGAGTCCTTAAATAATGCAGCAAAGTCCTTAAATAATGCAGCAGAGTGCTTACATAATGCAGCAGAGTCCTTAAATACCGCAGCAGAGTCATTAAATAATGCAGCAGAGTCCTTAAATAATGCAGCAAATTCATTAAATAATGCACAGAGTCATTAAATAATGCAATAAAGTCCTTAAATAAAATTCAACAACACCCTTAATAATGCAGCTGAGTCCTTAAATAATTCAGCAAAGTCCTTAAATAATGCAGCAGAGTCCTTAAATACCGCAGCAGCATCCTTAAATAATGCAACAAAGTCCTTAAATAATGCAGCAGAGTCCTTAAATAATGCAACAACGTCCTTAAATAATGCAGCAGAGTCCTTAAATAATGCAACAAACTCATTAAATAATGCCGCAAAGTACTTAAATAATGCAGCAAATTCCTTAAATAATGCAGCAGAATCCTTAAATAATGCAATAATGTCCTTAAATAATGCAGCAGAGTCCTTAAATAATGCAAAAAATTCCTTAAATAATGCATCAGAATCCTTAAATAATGCAACAAAGTCGTTAAATAATGCAGCAACGTCCTTAAATAATGCAGCAGAGTCCTTAAAAAATGCAGCAAATTCCTATAATAATGCAGCAGAGGCCTTAAATACCGAAGCAGAGTCCTTAAATAATGCAGCAAAGTCCTTAAATAATGCAGAAGAGTCCTTAAATAATGCAACAAAGTCCTTAAATAATGCAGCAGAGTCCTTAAATAAAGCAGCAGAGTGCTTAAATAATGCAGCAGAGTCCTTAAATACCGCAGCAGAGTCATTAAATAATACAGCAGAGTCCTTAAATAAAGCAGCAGAGTGCTTAAATAATGCAGCAGAGTCCTGAAATAGCGCTGCAGAGTCATAAAATAATACAGCAGAGTCCTTAAATAATGCAGCAAATTTCTTAAATAATGCACAGAGTCCTTAAATAATGCAATAAAGTCCTTAAATAAAATGCAGCAACGCCCTTAATAATGCAGCTGAGTCCATAAATAATGCAGCAAAGTCCTTAAATAATGCAGCAGAGTCCTTAAATACCGCAGCAGCGTCTTTAAATAATGCAACAAAGTCCTTAAATAATGCAGCAGAGTCCTTAAATAATGCAACAAAGTCCTTAAATAATGCAGCAGAGTCCTTAAATAATGCAACAAACTCATTAAATAATGCAGCAAAGTACTTAAATATTGCAGCAAATTCCTTAAATAATGCAGCAGAATCCTTAAATAATGCAATAATTTCCTTAAATAATGCAGCAACATCCTTAATAATGCAGCAGAGTCCTTAAATAATGCAGCAAAGTCCTTAAATAATGCAACAGAGGCCTTAAATACTGCAGCAGCATCCTTAAATAATGCAGCAGAGTCCTTAAATAATGCAGCAGAGTCCTTAAATAATGCAACAAAGTCCTTAAATAAAATGCAGCAACGCCCTTAATAATGCAGCCGAGTCCTTCAATAATGCAGCAAAGTCCTTAAATAATGCAGCAGAGTCCTTAAATACCGCAGCAGCGTCCTTAAATAATGCAAAAAAGTCCTTAAATAATGCAGCAAAGTCCTTAAATAATGCAACAAAGTCCTTAAATAATGCAGCAGAGTCCTTAAATAATGCAACAAACTCCTTAAATAATGCAGCAAAGTACTTAAATAATGCAGCAAATTCCTTAAATAATGCAGCAGAATCCTTAAATAATGCAATAAAGTCCTTAAATAATGCAGCAACGTCCTTAATAATGCAGCAGAGTCCTTAAATAATGCAGCAAAGTCCTTAAATAATGCAGCGGAGGCCTTAAATACTGCTGCAGCATCCTTAAATAATGCAGCAGAGTCCTTAAATAATGCAACAAAGTCCTTAAATAATGCAGCAGAGTCCTTAAACAATGCAGCGAGGTCCTTAAATAATGCAACAAAGTCCTTAAATAATGCAGCAGATTCCTTAAATTCTGCAGCAGCGATCTTAAATAATGCATCAAAGTCCTTAAATAATGCAGCAGAGTCCTTAAATACTGCAGCAGAGTCCTTAAATAATGCAGCAAAGTCCTTAAATAATGCAGCAGAGTCCTTAAATAATGCAGCAAAGTCATTAAATAATGCAGCAGAGTCCTTAAATAATGCAACAAAGTCCTTAAATAATGCAGCAGATTCCTTAAATTCTGCAGCAGCGTCCTTAAATAATGCATCAAAATCCTTAAATAATGCAGCAGAGTCCTTAAATACCACAGCAGAGTCATTAAATAATGCAGCAGAGTCCAAAATAATGCAGCATATTCCTTAAATAATGCAGCAGAGTCCTTAAATAATGCAATAAAGTCCTTAAATAATGCAGCAGAGTCCTTAAATAATGCAGCAACTTCCTTAATAATGCAGCTGAGTCCTTAAATAATTCAGCAACATCCTTAAATAATGCAGCAGAGTCCTTAAATACTGCATCAGCGTCCTTAAATAATGCAACAAAGTCCTTAAATAATGCAGCAAAGTCCTTAAATAATGCAGCAGAGTCCTTAAATACAGCAGCAGAGTCCTTAAATAATTCAGCAAAGTCCTTAAATAATGCAGCAGAGTCCTTAAATAATGCAACAAAGTCCTTAAATAATGCAGCAGAGTCCTTAAATAATGCAACAAAGTCCTTAAATAATGCAGCAGAGTCCTTAAATACTGCAGCAGAGACCTTAAATAATGCAGCAAAATCCTTAAATAATGCAGCAGAGTCCTTATATAATGCAGCAGAGTCCTAAAATACCACAGCAGAGTCCTTAAATAATGCAGCAGAGTCCTTAAATAAAGCAGCAAATTCATTAAATAATGCAGCAGAGTCCTTAAATAATGCAACAAAGTCCTTAAATAATGCAGCAGATTCCTTAAATTTCGCAGCAGCGTCCTTAAATAATGCATCAAAGTACTTAAATAATGCAGCAGAGTCCTAAAATGCCGCAGCAGAGTCCTTAAATAGTGCAGCAAAGTCCTTAAATAATGCAGCAGAGTGCTTACATAATGCAGCAGAGTCCTTAAATACCGCAGCAGAGTCATTAAATAATGCAGCAGAGTCCTTAAATAATGCAGCAAATTCATTAAATAATGCACAGAGTCATTAAATAATGCAATAAAGTCCTTAAATAAAATTCAGCAACACAATTAATAATGCAGCTGAGTCCTTAAATAATTCAGCAAAGTCCTTAAATAATGCAGCAGAGTCCTTAAATACCGTAGCAGCGTCCTTAAATAATGCAACAAAGTCCTTAAATAATGCAGCAGAGTCCTTAAATAATGCAACAAAGTCCTTAAATAATGCATCAGAGTCCTTAAATAATGCAACAAACTCATTAAATAATGCAGCAAAGTACTTAAATAATGCAGCAAATTCCTTAAATAATGCAGCAGAATCCTTAAATAATGCAATAAAGTCCTTAAATAATGCAGCAGAGTCGTTAAATAATGCAAAAAAATCCTTAAATAATGCAGCAGAATCCTTAATTAATGCAATAAAGTCATTAAATAATGCAGCAGAGTCCTTAAATAATGCAACAAAGTCCTTAAATAATGCAGCAGATTCCTTAAATTCTGCAGCAGCGTCCTTAAATAATGCATCAAAGTCCTTAAATAATGCAGCAGAGTCCTTAAATTCCACAGCAGAGTCATTAAATAATGCAGCAGAGGCCTTAAATACTGCAGCAGCATCCTTAAATAATGCAGCAGAGTCCTCAAATAATGCAGCAGAGTCCTTAAATAATGCAACAAAGTCCTTAAATAATGCAGCAGATTCCTTAAATTTCGCAGCAGCGTCCTTAAATAATACATCAAAGTCCTTAAATAATGCAGCAGAGTCCTTAAATACCACAGCAGAGTCATTAAATAATGCAGCAGAGTCCTTAAATAATGCAGCATATTCCTTAAATAATGCAGCAGAGTCCTTAAATAATGCAATAAAGTCCTTAAATAATGCAGCAGAGTCCTTAAATAATGCAGCAACTTCCTTAATAATGCAGCTGAGTCCTTAAATAATGCAGCAACATCCTTAAATAATGCAGCAGAGTCCTTAAATACTGCATCAGCGTCCTTAAATAATGCAACAAAGTCCTTAAATAATGCAGCAAAGTCCTTAAATAATGCAGCAGAGTCCTTAAATACAGCAGCAGAGTCCTTAAATAATTCAGCAAAGTCCTTAAATAATGCAGCAGAGTCCTTAAATAATGCAACAAAGTCCTTAAATAATGCAGCAGAGTCCTTAAATAATGCAACAACGTCCTTAAATAATGCAGCAGAGTCCTTAAATACTGCAGCAGAGACCTTAAATAATGCAGCAAAATCCTTAAATAATGCAGCAGAGTCCTTATATAATGCAGCAGAGTCCTAAAATACCACAGCAGAGTCCTTAAATAATGCAGCAAATTCATTAAATAATGCAGCAGAGTCCTTAAATAATGCAACAAAGTCCATAAATAATGCAGCAGATTCCTTAAATTTCGCAGCAGCGTCCTTAAATAATGCATCAAAGTACTTAAATAATGCAGCAGAGTCCTAAAATGCCGCAGCAGAGTCCTTAAATAGTGCAGCAAAGTCCTTAAATAATGCAGCAGAGTGCTTACATAATGCAGCAGAGTCCTTAAATACCGCAGCAGAGTCATTAAATAATGCAGCAGAGTCCTTAAATAATGCAGCAAATTCATTAAATAATGCACAGAGTCATTAAATAATGCAATAAAGTCCTTAAATAAAATTCAGCAACACAATTAATAATGCAGCTGAGTCCTTAAATAATTCAGCAAAGTCCTTAAATAATGCAGCAGAGTCCTTAAATACCGTAGCAGCGTCCTTAAATAATGCAACAAAGTCCTTAAATAATGCAGCAGAGTCCTTAAATAATGCAACAAAGTCCTTAAATAATGCATCAGAGTCCTTAAATAATGCAACAAACTCATTAAATAATGCAGCAAAGTACTTAAATAATGCAGCAAATTCCTTAAATAATGCAGCAGAATCCTTAAATAATGCAATAAAGTCCTTAAATAATGCAGCAGAGTCGTTAAATAATGCAAAAAAATCCTTAAATAATGCAGCAGAATCCTTAATTAATGCAATAAAGTCATTAAATAATGCAGCAGAGTCCTTAAATAATGCAACAAAGTCCTTAAATAATGCAGCAGATTCCTTAAATTCTGCAGCAGCGTCCTTAAATAATGCATCAAAGTCTTTAAATAATGCAGCAGAGTCCTTAAATTCCACAGCAGAGTCATTAAATAATGCAGCAGAGGCCTTAAATACTGCAGCAGCATCCTTAAATAATGCAGCAGAGTCCTTAAATAATGCAGCAGAGTCCTTAAATAATGCAACAAAGTCCTTAAATAATGCAGCAGATTCCTTAAATTTCGCAGCAGCGTCCTTAAATAATACATCAAAGTCCTTAAATAATGCAGCAGAGTCCTAAACTACCGCAGCAGAGTCCTTAAATAATGCAGCAAAGTCCTTAAATAATGCAGCAGAGTGCTTACATAATGCAGCAGAGTCCTTAAATACCGCAGCAGAGTCATTAAATAATGCAGCAGAGTCCTTAAATAATGCAGCAAATTCATTAAATAATGCACAGAGTCATTAAATAATGCAATAAAGTCCTTAAATAAAATTCAACAACACCCTTAATAATGCAGCTGAGTCCTTAAATAATTCAGCAAAGTCCTTAAATAATGCAGCAGAGTCCTTAAATACCGCAGCAGCATCCTTAAATAATGCAACAAAGTCCTTAAATAATGCAGCAGAGTCCTTAAATAATGCAACAACGTCCTTAAATAATGCAGCAGAGTCCTTAAATAATGCAACAAACTCATTAAATAATGCCGCAAAGTACTTAAATAATGCAGCAAATTCCTTAAATAATGCAGCAGAATCCTTAAATAATGCAATAATGTCCTTAAATAATGCAGCAGAGTCCTTAAATAATGCAAAAAATTCCTTAAATAATGCATCAGAATCCTTAAATAATGCAACAAAGTCGTTAAATAATGCAGCAACGTCCTTAAATAATGCAGCAGAGTCCTTAAAAAATGCAGCAAATTCCTATAATAATGCAGCAGAGGCCTTAAATACCGAAGCAGAGTCCTTAAATAATGCAGCAAAGTCCTTAAATAATGCAGAAGAGTCCTTAAATAATGCAACAAAGTCCTTAAATAATGCAGCAGAGTCCTTAAATAAAGCAGCAGAGTGCTTAAATAATGCAGCAGAGTCCTTAAATACCGCAGCAGAGTCATTAAATAATACAGCAGAGTCCTTAAATAAAGCAGCAGAGTGCTTAAATAATGCAGCAGAGTCCTGAAATAGCGCTGCAGAGTCATAAAATAATACAGCAGAGTCCTTAAATAATGCAGCAAATTTCTTAAATAATGCACAGAGTCCTTAAATAATGCAATAAAGTCCTTAAATAAAATGCAGCAACGCCCTTAATAATGCAGCTGAGTCCATAAATAATGCAGCAAAGTCCTTAAATAATGCAGCAGAGTCCTTAAATACCGCAGCAGCGTCTTTAAATAATGCAACAAAGTCCTTAAATAATGCAGCAGAGTCCTTAAATAATGCAACAAAGTCCTTAAATAATGCAGCAGAGTCCTTAAATAATGCAACAAACTCATTAAATAATGCAGCAAAGTACTTAAATATTGCAGCAAATTCCTTAAATAATGCAGCAGAATCCTTAAATAATGCAATAATTTCCTTAAATAATGCAGCAACATCCTTAATAATGCAGCAGAGTCCTTAAATAATGCAGCAAAGTCCTTAAATAATGCAACAGAGGCCTTAAATACTGCAGCAGCATCCTTAAATAATGCAGCAGAGTCCTTAAATAATGCAGCAGAGTCCTTAAATAATGCAACAAAGTCCTTAAATAAAATGCAGCAACGCCCTTAATAATGCAGCCGAGTCCTTCAATAATGCAGCAAAGTCCTTAAATAATGCAGCAGAGTCCTTAAATACCGCAGCAGCGTCCTTAAATAATGCAAAAAAGTCCTTAAATAATGCAGCAAAGTCCTTAAATAATGCAACAAAGTCCTTAAATAATGCAGCAGAGTCCTTAAATAATGCAACAAACTCCTTAAATAATGCAGCAAAGTACTTAAATAATGCAGCAAATTCCTTAAATAATGCAGCAGAATCCTTAAATAATGCAATAAAGTCCTTAAATAATGCAGCAACGTCCTTAATAATGCAGCAGAGTCCTTAAATAATGCAGCAAAGTCCTTAAATAATGCAGCGGAGGCCTTAAATACTGCTGCAGCATCCTTAAATAATGCAGCAGAGTCCTTAAATAATGCAACAAAGTCCTTAAATAATGCAGCAGAGTCCTTAAACAATGCAGCGAGGTCCTTAAATAATGCAACAAAGTCCTTAAATAATGCAGCAGATTCCTTAAATTCTGCAGCAGCGATCTTAAATAATGCATCAAAGTCCTTAAATAATGCAGCAGAGTCCTTAAATACTGCAGCAGAGTCCTTAAATAATGCAGCAAAGTCCTTAAATAATGCAGCAGAGTCCTTAAATAATGCAGCAAAGTCATTAAATAATGCAGCAGAGTCCTTAAATAATGCAACAAAGTCCTTAAATAATGCAGCAGATTCCTTAAATTCTGCAGCAGCGTCCTTAAATAATGCATCAAAATCCTTAAATAATGCAGCAGAGTCCTTAAATACCACAGCAGAGTCATTAAATAATGCAGCAGAGTCCAAAATAATGCAGCATATTCCTTAAATAATGCAGCAGAGTCCTTAAATAATGCAATAAAGTCCTTAAATAATGCAGCAGAGTCCTTAAATAATGCAGCAACTTCCTTAATAATGCAGCTGAGTCCTTAAATAATTCAGCAACATCCTTAAATAATGCAGAGTCCTTAAATACTGCATCAGCGTCCTTAAATAATGCAACAAAGTCCTTAAATAATGCAGCAAAGTCCTTAAATAATGCAGCAGAGTCCTTAAATACAGCAGCAGAGTCCTTAAATAATTCAGCAAAGTCCTTAAATAATGCAGCAGAGTCCTTAAATAATGCAACAAAGTCCTTAAATAATGCAGCAGAGTCCTTAAATAATGCAACAAAGTCCTTAAATAATGCAGCAGAGTCCTTAAATACTGCAGCAGAGACCTTAAATAATGCAGCAAAATCCTTAAATAATGCAGCAGAGTCCTTATATAATGCAGCAGAGTCCTAAAATACCACAGCAGAGTCCTTAAATAATGCAGCAGAGTCCTTAAATAATGCAGCAAATTCATTAAATAATGCAGCAGAGTCCTTAAATAATGCAACAAAGTCCTTAAATAATGCAGCAGATTCCTTAAATTTCGCAGCAGCGTCCTTAAATAATGCATCAAAGTACTTAAATAATGCAGCAGAGTCCTAAAATGCCGCAGCAGAGTCCTTAAATAGTGCAGCAAAGTCCTTAAATAATGCAGCAGAGTGCTTACATAATGCAGCAGAGTCCTTAAATACCGCAGCAGAGTCATTAAATAATGCAGCAGAGTCCTTAAATAATGCAGCAAATTCATTAAATAATGCACAGAGTCATTAAATAATGCAATAAAGTCCTTAAATAAAATTCAGCAACACAATTAATAATGCAGCTGAGTCCTTAAATAATTCAGCAAAGTCCTTAAATAATGCAGCAGAGTCCTTAAATACCGTAGCAGCGTCCTTAAATAATGCAACAAAGTCCTTAAATAATGCAGCAGAGTCCTTAAATAATGCAACAAAGTCCTTAAATAATGCATCAGAGTCCTTAAATAATGCAACAAACTCATTAAATAATGCAGCAAAGTACTTAAATAATGCAGCAAATTCCTTAAATAATGCAGCAGAATCCTTAAATAATGCAATAAAGTCCTTAAATAATGCAGCAGAGTCGTTAAATAATGCAACAAAGTCCATAAATAATGCAGCAGAGTCCTTAAATAATTCAACAAACTCATTAAATAATGCAGCAAAGTACTTAAATATTGCAGCAAATTCCTTAAATAATGCAGCAGAATCCTTAAATAATGCAATAATTTCCTTAAATAATGCAGCAACATCCTTAATAATGCAGCAGAGTCCTTAAATAATGCAGCAAAGTCCTTAAATAATGCAACAGAGGCCTTAAATACTGCAGCAGCATCCTTAAATAATGCAGCAGAGTCCTTAAATAATGCAGCAGAGTCCTTAAATAATGCAACAAAGTCCTTAAATAAAATGCAGCAACGCCCTTAATAATGCAGCCGAGTCCTTCAATAATGCAGCAAAGTCCTTAAATAATGCAGCAGAGTCCTTAAATACCGCAGCAGCGTCCTTAAATAATGCAAAAAAGTCCTTAAATAATGCAGCAAAGTCCTTAAATAATGCAACAAAGTCCTTAAATAATGCAGCAGAGTCCTTAAATAATGCAACAAACTCCTTAAATAATGCAGCAAAGTACTTAAATAATGCAGCAAATTCCTTAAATAATGCAGCAGAATCCTTAAATAATGCAATAAAGTCCTTAAATAATGCAGCAACGTCCTTAATAATGCAGCAGAGTCCTTAAATAATGCAGCAAAGTCCTTAAATAATGCAGCGGAGGCCTTAAATACTGCTGCAGCATCCTTAAATAATGCAGCAGAGTCCTTAAATAATGCAACAAAGTCCTTAAATAATGCAGCAGAGTCCTTAAACAATGCAGCGAGGTCCTTAAATAATGCAACAAAGTCCTTAAATAATGCAGCAGATTCCTTAAATTCTGCAGCAGCGATCTTAAATAATGCATCAAAGTCCTTAAATAATGCAGCAGAGTCCTTAAATACTGCAGCAGAGTCCTTAAATAATGCAGCAAAGTCCTTAAATAATGCAGCAGAGTCCTTAAATAATGCAGCAAAGTCATTAAATAATGCAGCAGAGTCCTTAAATAATGCAACAAAGTCCTTAAATAATGCAGCAGATTCCTTAAATTCTGCAGCAGCGTCCTTAAATAATGCATCAAAATCCTTAAATAATGCAGCAGAGTCCTTAAATACCACAGCAGAGTCATTAAATAATGCAGCAGAGTCCTTAAATAATGTAGCATATTCCTTAAATAATGCAGCAGAGTCCTTAAATAATGCAATAAAGTCCTTAAATAATGCAGCAGAGTCCTTAAATAATGCAGCAACTTCCTTAATAATGCAGCTGAGTCCTTAAATAATGCAGCAACATCCTTAAATAATGCAGCAGAGTCCTTAAATACTGCATCAGCGTCCTTAAATAATGCAACAAAGTCCTTAAATAATGCAGCAAAGTCCTTAAATAATGCAGCAGAGTCCTTAAATACAGCAGCAGAGTCCTTCAATAATTCAGCAAAGTCCTTAAATAATGCAGCAGAGTCCTTAAATAATGCAACAAAGTCCTTAAATAATGCAGCAGAGTCCTTAAATAATGCAACAAAGTCCTTAAATAATGCAGCAGAGTCCTTAAATACTGCAGCAGAGACCTTAAATAATGCAGCAAAATCCTTAAATAATGCAGCAGAGTCCTTATATAATGCAGCAGAGTCCTAAAATACCACAGCAGAGTCCTTAAATAATGCAGCAGAGTCCTTAAATAATGCAGCAAATTCATTAAATAATGCAGCAGAGTCCTTAAATAATGCAACAAAGTCCTTAAATAATGCAGCAGATTCCTTAAATTTCGCAGCAGCGTCCTTAAATAATGCATCAAAGTACTTAAATAATGCAGCAGAGTCCTAAAATGCCGCAGCAGAGTCCTTAAATAGTGCAGCAAAGTCCTTAAATAATGCAGCAGAGTGCTTACATAATGCAGCAGAGTCCTTAAATACCGCAGCAGAGTCATTAAATAATGCAGCAGAGTCCTTAAATAATGCAGCAAATTCATTAAATAATGCACAGAGTCATTAAATAATGCAATAAAGTCCTTAAATAAAATTCAGCAACACAATTAATAATGCAGCTGAGTCCTTAAATAATTCAGCAAAGTCCTTAAATAATGCAGCAGAGTCCTTAAATACCGCAGCAGCGTCCTTAAATAATGCAACAAAGTCCTTAAATAATGCAGCAGAGTCCTTAAATAATGCAACAAAGTCTATAAATAATGCATCAGAGTCCTTAAATAATGCAACAAACTCATTAAATAATGCAGCAAAGTACTTAAATAATGCAGCAAATTCCTTAAATAATGCAGCAGAATCCTTAAATAATGCAATAAAGTCCTTAAATAATGCAGCAGAGTCGTTAAATAATGCAAAAAAATCCTTAAATAATGCAGCAGAATCCTTAATTAATGCAATAAAGTCATTAAAGAATGCAGCAGAGTCCTTAAATAATGCAACAAAGTCCTTAAATAATGCAGCAGATTCCTTAAATTCTGCAGCAGCGTCCTTAAATAATGCATCAAAGTCCTTAAATAATGCAGCAGAGTCCTTAAATTCCACAGCAGAGTCATTAAATAATGCAGCAGAGGCCTTAAATACTGCAGCAGCATCCTTAAATAATGCAGCAGAGTCCTGAAATAATAAAGCAGAGTCCTTAAATACTGCAGCAGAGTCCTTAAATAATGCAGCAAAGTCCTTAAATCATGCAGCAGAGTCCTTAAATACCGCAGCAAAGTAATTAAATAATGCAACAAAGTCCTTAAATAATGCAGCAGAGTCCTTAAATAATGCATCAAATTCCTTAAATAATGCAACAGAATCCTTAAATAATGCAATAAAGTCCTTAAATAATGCAGCAGATTCCTTAAATTCTGCAGCAGCGTCCTTAAATAATGCATCAAAGTCCTTTAATAATGCAGCAGAGTCCTTAAATACTGCAGCAGAGTCCTTAAATAATGCATCAAAGTCCTTAAATGATGCAGCAGAGTCCTTAAATACCACAGCAGAGTAATTAACTAATGCAGCAGAGTCCTTAAATAATTCAGCAAAGTCCTTAAATAATGCAGCAGAGTCCTTAAATACCGCAGCAGCGTCCTTAAATAATGCAACAAAGTCCTTAAATAATGCAGCAGAGTCCTTAAATAATGCAACAAAGTCCTTAAATAATGCAGCAGAGTCCTTAAATAATGCAACAAACTCATTAAATAATGCAGCAAAGTACTTAAATAATGCAGCAAATTCCTTAAATAATGCAGCAGAATCCTTAAATAATGCAATAAAGTCCTTAAATAATGCAGCAGAGTCCTTAAATAATGCAAAAAATTCCTTAAATAATGCAGCAGAATCCTTAAATAATGCAATAAAGTCATTAAATAATGCAGCAGAGTCCTTAAATAATGCAACAAAGTCCTTAAATAATGCAGCAGATTCCTTAAATTCTGCAGCAGCGTCCTTAAATAATGCATCAAAGTCCTTAAATAATGCAGCAGAGTCCTTAAATACCACAGCAGAGTCATTAAATAATGCAGCAGAGTCCTTAAATAATGCAGCATATTCCTTAAATAATGCAGCAGAGTCCTTAAATAATTCAGCAGAGTCCTTAAATAATGCAGCAGAGTGCTTACATAATGCAGCAGAGTCCTTATATACCGCAGCAGAGTCATTAAATAATGCAGCAGAGTCCTTAAATAATGCAGCAAATTCATTAAATAATGCAATAAAGTCCTTAAATAAAATTCAACAACACCCTTAATAATGCAGCTGAGTCCTTAAATAATTCAGCAAAGTCCTTAAATAATGCAGCAGAGTCCTTAAATACCGCAGCAGCATCCTTAAATAATGCAACAAAGTCCTTAAAAAATGCAGCAGAGTCCTTAAATAATGCAACAAAGTCCTTAAATAATGCAGCAGAGTCCTTAAATAATGCAACAAACTCATTAAATAATGCAGCAAAGTACTTAAATAATGCAGCAAATTCCTTAAATAATGCAGCAGAATCCTTAAATAATGCAAAAAATTCCTTAAATAATGCATCAGAATCCTTAAATAATGCAACAAAGTCCTTAAATAATGCAGCAACGTCCTTAATAATGCAGCAGAGTCCTTAAATAATGCAGCAAATTCCTTAAATAATGCAGCAGAGGCCTTAAATACCGAAGCAGAGTCCTTAAATAATGCAGCAAAGTCCTTAAATAATGCAGAAGAGTCCTTAAATTATGCAACAAAGTCCTTAAATAATGCAGCAGAGTCCTTAAATAAAGCAGCAGAGTGCTTAAATAATGCAGCAGAGTCCTAAAATAACGCTGCAGAGTCATTAAATAATACAGCAGAGTCCTTAAATAATGCAGCAAGTTTCTTAAATAATGCACAGAGTCCTTAAATAATGCAATAAAGTCCTTAAATAAAATGCAGCAATGACCTTAATAATGCAGCCGAGTCCTTCAATAATGCAGCAAAGTCCTTAAATAATGCAACAGAGGCCTTAAATACTGCAGCAGCATCCTTAAATAATGCAGCAGAGTCCTTAAATAATGCAGCAGAGTCCTTAAATAATGCAACAAAGTCCTTAAATAAAATGCAGCAACGCCCTTAATAATGCAGCCGAGTCCTTCAATAATGCAGCAAAGTCCTTAAATAATGCAGCAGAGTCCTTAAATACCGCAGCAGCGTCCTTAAATAATGCAAAAAAGTCCTTAAATAATGCAGCAAAGTCCTTAAATAATGCAACAAAGTCCTTAAATAATGCAGCAGAGTCCTTAAATAATGCAACAAACTCCTTAAATAATGCAGCAAAGTACTTAAATAATGCAGCAAATTCCTTAAATAATGCAGCAGAATCCTTAAATAATGCAATAAAGTCCTTAAATAATGCAGCAACGTCCTTAATAATGCAGCAGAGTCCTTAAATAATGCAGCAAAGTCCTTAAATAATGCAGCGGAGGCCTTAAATACTGCTGCAGCATCCTTAAATAATGCAGCAGAGTCCTTAAATAATGCAACAAAGTCCTTAAATAATGCAGCAGAGTCCTTAAACAATGCAGCGAGGTCCTTAAATAATGCAACAAAGTCCTTAAATAATGCAGCAGATTCCTTAAATTCTGCAGCAGCGATCTTAAATAATGCATCAAAGTCCTTAAATAATGCAGCAGAGTCCTTAAATACTGCAGCAGAGTCCTTAAATAATGCAGCAAAGTCCTTAAATAATGCAGCAGAGTCCTTAAATAATGCAGCAAAGTCATTAAATAATGCAGCAGAGTCCTTAAATAATGCAACAAAGTCCTTAAATAATGCAGCAGATTCCTTAAATTCTGCAGCAGCGTCCTTAAATAATGCATCAAAATCCTTAAATAATGCAGCAGAGTCCTTAAATACCACAGCAGAGTCATTAAATAATGCAGCAGAGTCCTTAAATAATGCAGCAAATTCCTTAAATAATGCAGCAGAGTCCTTAAATAATGCAATAAAGTCCTTAAATAATGCAGCAGAGTCCTTAAATAATGCAGCAACTTCCTTAATAATGCAGCTGAGTCCTTAAATAATGCAGCAACATCCTTAAATAATGCAGCAGAGTCCTTAAATACTGCATCAGCGTCCTTAAATAATGCAACAAAGTCCTTAAATAATGCAGAAAAGTCCTTAAATAATGCAGCAGAGTCCTTAAATACAGCAGCAGAGTCCTTAAATAATTCAGCAAAGTCCTTAAATAATGCAGCAGAGTCCTTAAATAATGCAACAAAGTCCTTAAATAATGCAGCAGAGTCCTTAAATAATGCAACAAAGTCCTTAAATAATGCAGCAGAGTCCTTAAATACTGCAGCAGAGACCTTAAATAATGCAGCAAAATCCTTAAATAATGCAGCAGAGTCCTTATATAATGCAGCAGAGTCCTAAAATACCACAGCAGAGTCCTTAAATAATGCAGCAGAGTCCTTAAATAATGCAGCAAATTCATTAAATAATGCAGCAGAGTCCTTAAATAATGCAACAAAGTCCTTAAATAATGCAGCAGATTCCTTAAATTTCGCAGCAGCGTCCTTAAATAATGCATCAAAGTACTTAAATAATGCAGCAGAGTCCTAAAATGCCGCAGCAGAGTCCTTAAATAGTGCAGCAAAGTCCTTAAATAATGCAGCAGAGTGCTTACATAATGCAGCAGAGTCCTTAAATACCGCAGCAGAGTCATTAAATAATGCAGCAGAGTCCTTAAATAATGCAGCAAATTCATTAAATAATGCAGCAGAGTCCTTAAATAATGCAACAAAGTCCTTAAATAATGCAGCAGAGTCCTTAAATAATGCAACAAACTCATTAAATAATGCAGCAAAGTACTTAAATAATGCAGCAAGTTCCTTAAATAATGCAGCAGAATCCTTAAATAATGCAATAAAGTCCTTAAATAATTCAGCAGAGTCCTTAAATAATGCAAAAAAATCCTTAAATAATGCAGCAGAATCCTTAAATAATGCAATAAAGTCATTAAATAATGCAGCAGAGTCCTTAAATAATGCAACAAAGTCCTTAAATTATGCAGCAGATTCCTTAAATTCTGCAGCAGCGTCCTTAAATAATGCATCAAAGTACTTAAATAATGCAGCAGAGTCGTTAAATACCACAGCAGAGTCATTAAATAATGCAGCAGTGTCCTTAAATAATGAAGCATATTCCTTAAATAATGCAGCAGAGTCCTTAAATAATGCAATAAAGTCCTTAAATAATGCAACAGAGTCCTTAAATAATGCAGCAATGTCCTTAATAATGCAGCTGAGTCCTTAAATAATGCAGCAACATCCTTAAATAATGCAGCAGAGTCCTTAAATACTGCATCAGCGTCCTTAAATAATGCAACAAAGTCCTTAAATAATGCAGCAAAGTCCTTAAATAATGCAGCAGAGTCATTAAATAATACAGCAGAGTCCTTAACTAATGCAGCAAATTTCTTAAATATGCAATAAATTCCTTAAATAAAATGCAGCAACGCCCTTAATAATGCAGCTGAGTCCTTAAATAATGCAGCAAAGTCCTTAAATAATGCAGCAGAGTCCTTAAATACCGCAGCAGCGTCTTTAAATAATGCAACAAAGTCCTTAAATAATGCAGCAGAGTCCTTAAATAATGCAACAAAGTCCTTAAATAATGCAGCAGAGTCCTTAAATAATGCAACAAACTCATTAAATATTGCAGCAAAGTACTTAAACATTGCAGCAAATTCCTTAAATAATGCAGCAGAATCCTTAAATAATGCAATAATTTCCTTAAATAATGCAGCAACATCCTTAATAATGCAGCAGAGTCCTTAAATAATGCAGCAAAGTCCTTAAATAATGCAGCAGAGGCCTTAAATACTGCAGCAGCATCCTTAAATAATGCAGCAGAGTCCTTAAATAATGCAGCAGAGTCCTTAAATAATGCAACAAAGTCCTTAAATAATGCAGCAGATTCCTTAAATTTCGCAGCAGCGTCCTTAAATAATACATCAAAGTCCTTAAATAATGCAGCAGAGTCCTAAACTACCGCAGCAGAGTCCTTAAATAATGCAGCAAAGTCCTTAAATAATGCAGCAGAGTGCTTACATAATGCAGCAGAGTCCTTATATACCGCAGCAGAGTCATTAAATAATGCAGCAGAGTCCTTAAATAATGCAGCAAATTCATTAAATAATGCACAGAGTCATTAAATAATGCAATAAAGTCCTTAAATAAAATTCAACAACACCCTTAATAATGCAGCTGAGTCCTTAAATAATTCAGCAAAGTCCTTAAATAATGCAGCAGAGTCCTTAAATACCCCAGCAGCATCCTTAAATAATGCAACAAAGTCCTTAAATAATGCAGCAGAGTCCTTAAATAATGCAACAAAGTCCTTAAATAATGCAGCAGAGTCCTTAAATAATGCAACAAACTCATTAAATAATGCAGCAAAGTACTTAAATAATGCAGCAAATTCCTTAAATAATGCAGCAGAATCCTTAAATAATGCAATAATTTCCTTAAATAATGCAGCAGAGTCCTTAAATAATGCAAAAAATTCCTTAAATAATGCATCAGAATCCTTAAATAATGCAACAAAGTCCTTAAATAATGCAGCAACGTCCTTAATAATGCAGCAGAGTCCTTAAATAATGCAGCAAATTCCTTAAATAATGCAGCAGAGGCCTTAAATACCGAAGCAGAGTCCTTAAATAATGCAGCAAAGTCCTTAAATAATGCAGAAGAGTCCTTAAATAATGCAACAAAGTCCTTAAATAATGCAGCAGAGTCCTTAAATAAAGCAGCAGAGTGCTTAAATAATGCAGCAGAGTCCTAAAATAACGCTGCAGAGTCATTAAATAATACTGCAGAGTCCTTAAATAATGCAGCAAATTTCTTAAATAATGCACAGAGTCCTTAAATAATGCAATAAAGTCCTTAAATAAAATGCAGCAACGCCCTTAATAATGCAGCTGAGTCCTTAAATAATGCAGCAAAGTCCTTAAATAATGCAGCAGAGTCCTTAAATACCGCAGCAGCGTCTTTAAATAATGCAACAAAGTCCTTAAATAATGCAGCAGAGTCCTTAAATAATGCAACAAAGTCCTTAAATAATGCAGCAGAGTCCTTAAATAATGCAACAAACTCATTAAATAATGCAGCAAAGTACTTAAATATTGCAGCAAATTCCTTAAATAATGCAGCAGAATCCTTAAATAATGCAATAATTTCCTTAAATAATGCAGCAACATCCTTAATAATGCAGCAGAGTCCTTAAATAATGCAGCAAAGTCCTTAAATAATGCAACAGAGGCCTTAAATACTGCAGCAGCATCCTTAAATAATGCAGCAGAGTCCTTAAATAATGCAGCAGAGTCCTTAAATAATGCAACAAAGTCCTTAAATAAAATGCAGCAACGCCCTTAATAATGCAGCCGAGTCCTTCAATAATGCAGCAAAGTCCTTAAATAATGCAGCAGAGTCCTTAAATACCGCAGCAGCGTCCTTAAATAATGCAAAAAAGTCCTTAAATAATGCAGCAAAGTCCTTAAATAATGCAACAAAGTCCTTAAATAATGCAGCAGAGTCCTTAAATAATGCAACAAACTCCTTAAATAATGCAGCAAAGTACTTAAATAATGCAGCAAATTCCTTAAATAATGCAGCAGAATCCTTAAATAATGCAATAAAGTCCTTAAATAATGCAGCAACGTCCTTAATAATGCAGCAGAGTCCTTAAATAATGCAGCAAAGTCCTTAAATAATGCAGCGGAGGCCTTAAATACTGCTGCAGCATCCTTAAATAATGCAGCAGAGTCCTTAAATAATGCAACAAAGTCCTTAAATAATGCAGCAGAGTCCTTAAACAATGCAGCGAGGTCCTTAAATAATGCAACAAAGTCCTTAAATAATGCAGCAGATTCCTTAAATTCTGCAGCAGCGATCTTAAATAATGCATCAAAGTCCTTAAATAATGCAGCAGAGTCCTTAAATACTGCAGCAGAGTCCTTAAATAATGCAGCAAAGTCCTTAAATACCGCAGCAGCGTCTTTAAATAATGCAACAAAGTCCTTAAATAATGCAGCAGAGTCCTTAAATAATGCAACAAAGTCCTTAAATAATGCAGCAGAGTCCTTAAATAATGCAACAAACTCATTAAATAATGCAGCAAAGTACTTAAATATTGCAGCAAATTCCTTAAATAATGCAGCAGAATCCTTAAATAATGCAATAATTTCCTTAAATAATGCAGCAACATCCTTAATAATGCAGCAGAGTCCTTAAATAATGCAGCAAAGTCTTTAAATAATGCAACAGAGGCCTTAAATACTGCAGCAGCATCCTTAAATAATGCAGCAGAGTCCTTAAATAATGCAGCAGAGTCCTTAAATAATGCAACAAAGTCCTTAAATAAAATGCAGCAACGCCCTTAATAATGCAGCCGAGTCCTTCAATAATGCAGCAAAGTCCTTAAATAATGCAGCAGAGTCCTTAAATACCGCAGCAGCGTCCTTAAATAATGCAAAAAAGTCCTTAAATAATGCAGCAAAGTCCTTAAATAATGCATCAAAGTCCTTAAATAATGCAGCAGAGTCCTTAAATAATGCAACAAACTCCTTAAATAATGCAGCAAAGTACTTAAATAATGCAGCAAATTCCTTAAATAATGGAGCAGAATCCTTAAATAATGCAATAAAGTCCTTAAATAATGCAGCAACGTCCTTAATAATGCAGCAGAGTCCTTAAATAATGCAGCAAAGTCCTTAAATAATGCAGCGGAGGCCTTAAATACTGCTGCAGCATCCTTAAATAATGCAGCAGAGTCCTTAAATAATGCAACAAAGTCCTTAAATAATGCAGCAGAGTCCTTAAACAATGCAGCGAGGTCCTTAAATAATGCAACAAAGTCCTTAAATAATGCAGCAGATTCCTTAAATTCTGCAGCAGCGATCTTAAATAATGCATCAAAGTCCTTAAATAATGCAGCAGAGTCCTTAAATACTGCAGCAGAGTCCTTAAATAATGCAGCAAAGTCCTTAAATAATGCAGCAGAGTCCTTAAATAATGCAGCAAAGTCATTAAATAATGTAGCAGAGTCCTTAAATAATGCAACAAAGTCCTTAAATAATGCAGCAGATTCCTTAAATTCTGCAGCAGCGTCCTTAAATAATGCATCAAAATCCTTAAATAATGCAGCAGAGTCCTTAAATACCACAGCAGAGTCATTAAATAATGCAGCAGAGTCCTTAAATAATGCAGCATATTCCTTAAATAATGCAGCAGAGTCCTTAAATAATGCAATAAAGTCCTTAAATAATGCAGCAGATTCCTTAAATTTCGCAGCAGCGTCCTTAAATAATGCATCAAAGTACTTAAATAATGCAGCAGAGTCCTAAAATGCCGCAGCAGAGTCCTTAAATAGTGCAGCAAAGTCCTTAAATAATGCAGCAGAGTGCTTACATAATGCAGCAGAGTCCTTAAATACCGCAGCAGAGTCATTAAATAATGCAGCAGAGTCCTTAAATAATGCAGCAAATTCATTAAATAATGCACAGAGTCATTAAATAATGCAATAAAGTCCTTAAATAAAATTCAGCAACACAATTAATAATGCAGCTGAGTCCTTAAATAATTCAGCAAAGTCCTTAAATAATGCAGCAGAGTCCTTAAATACCGTAGCAGCGTCCTTAAATAATGCAACAAAGTCCTTAAATAATGCAGCAGAGTCCTTAAATAATGCAACAAAGTCCTTAAATAATGCATCAGAGTCCTTAAATAATGCAACAAACTCATTAAATAATGCAGCAAAGTACTTAAATAATGCAGCAAATTCCTTAAATAATGCAGCAGAATCCTTAAATAATGCAATAAAGTCCTTAAATAATGCAGCAGAGTCATTAAATAATGCAAAAAAATCCTTAAATAATGCAGCAGAATCCTTAATTAATGCAATAAAGTCATTAAATAATGCAGCAGAGTCCTTAAATAATGCAACAAAGTCCTTAAATAATGCAGCAGATTCCTTAAATTCTGCAGCAGCGTCCTTAAATAATGCATCAAAGTCCTTAAATAATGCAGCAGAGTCCTTAAATTCCACAGCAGAGTCATTAAATAATGCAGCAGAGGCCTTAAATACTGCAGCAGCATCCTTAAATAATGCAGCAGAGTCCTCAAATAATGCAGCAGAGTCCTTAAATAATGCAACAAAGTCCTTAAATAATGCAGCAGATTCCTTAAATTTCGCAGCAGTGTCCTTAAATAATACATCAAAGTCCTTAAATAATGCAGCAGAGTCCTTAAATACCACAGCAGAGTCATTAAATAATGCAGCAGAGTCCTTAAATAATGCAGCATATTCCTTAAATAATGCAGCAGAGTCCTTAAATAATGCAATAAAGTCCTTAAATAATGCAGCAGAGTCCTTAAATAATGCAGCAACTTCCTTAATAATGCAGCTGAGTCCTTAAATAATGCAGCAACATCCTTAAATAATGCAGCAGAGTCCTTAAATACTGCATCAGCGTCCTTAAATAATGCAACAAAGTCCTTAAATAATGCAGCAAAGTCCTTAAATAATGCAGCAGAGTCCTTAAATACAGCAACAGAGTCCTTAAATAATTCAGCAAAGTCCTTAAATAATGCAGCAGAGTCCTTAAATAATGCAACAAAGTCCTTAAATAATGCAGCAGAGTCCTTAAATAATGCAACAACGTCCTTAAATAATGCAGCAGAGTCCTTAAATACTGCAGCAGAGACCTTAAATAATGCAGCAAAATCCTTAAATAATGCAGCAGAGTCCTTATATAATGCAGCAGAGTCCTAAAATACCACAGCAGAGTCCTTAAAAAATGCAGCAAATTCATTAAATAATGCAGCAGAGTCCTTAAATAATGCAACAAAGTCCTGAAATAATGCAGCAGATTCCTTAAATTTCGCAGCAGCGTCCTTAAATAATGCATCAAAGTACTTAAATAATGCAGCAGAGTCCTAAAATGCCGCAGCAGAGTCCTTAAATAGTGCAGCAAAGTCCTTAAATAATGCAGCAGAGTGCTTACATAATGCAGCAGAGTCCTTAAATACCGCAGCAGAGTCATTAAATAATGCAGCAGAGTCCTTAAATAATGCAGCAAATTCATTAAATAATGCACAGAGTCATTAAATAATGCAATAAAGTCCTTAAATAAAATTCAGCAACACAATTAATAATGCAGCTGAGTCCTTAAATAATTCAGCAAAGTCCTTAAATAATGCAGCAGAGTCCTTAAATACCGTAGCAGCGTCCTTAAATAATGCAACAAAGTCCTTAAATAATGCAGCAGAGTCCTTAAATAATGCAACAAAGTCCTTAAATAATGCATCAGAGTCCTTAAATAATGCAACAAACTCATTAAATAATGCAGCAAAGTACTTAAATAATGCAGCAAATTCCTTAAATAATGCAGCAGAATCCTTAAATAATGCAATAAAGTCCTTAAATAATGCAGCAGAGTCGTTAAATAATGCAAAAAAATCCTTAAATAATGCAGCAGAATCCTTAATTAATGCAATAAAGTCATTAAATAATGCAGCAGAGTCCTTAAATAATGCAACAAAGTCCTTAAATAATGCAGCAGATTCCTTAAATTCTGCAGCAGCGTCCTTAAATAATGCATCAAAGTCTTTAAATAATGCAGCAGAGTCCTTAAATTCCACAGCAGAGTCATTAAATAATGCAGCAGAGGCCTTAAATACTGCAGCAGCATCCTTAAATAATGCAGCAGAGTCCTTAAATAATGCAGCAGAGTCCTTAAATAATGCAACAAAGTCCTTAAATAATGCAGCAGATTCCTTAAATTTCGCAGCAGCGTCCTTAAATAATACATCAAAGTCCTTAAATAATGCAGCAGAGTCCTAAACTACCGCAGCAGAGTCCTTAAATAATGCAGCAAAGTCCTTAAATAATGCAGCAGAGTGCTTACATAATGCAGCAGAGTCCTTAAATACCGCAGCAGAGTCATTAAATAATGCAGCAGAGTCCTTAAATAATGCAGCAAATTCATTAAATAATGCACAGAGTCATTAAATAATGCAATAAAGTCCTTAAATAAAATTCAACAACACCCTTAATAATGCAGCTGAGTCCTTAAATAATTCAGCAAAGTCCTTAAATAATGCAGCAGAGTCCTTAAATACCGCAGCAGCATCCTTAAATAATGCAACAAAGTCCTTAAATAATGCAGCAGAGTCCTTAAATAATGCAACAACGTCCTTAAGTAATGCAGCAGAGTCCTTAAATAATGCAACAAACTCATTAAATAATGCCGCAAAGTACTTAAATAATGCAGCAAATTCCTTAAATAATGCAGCAGAATCCTTAAATAATGCAATAATGTCCTTAAATAATGCAGCAGAGTCCTTAAATAATGCAAAAAATTCCTTAAATAATGCATCAGAATCCTTAAATAATGCAACAAAGTCGTTAAATAATGCAGCAACGTCCTTAAATAATGCAGCAGAGTCCTTAAAAAATGCAGCAAATTCCTATAATAATGCAGCAGAGGCCTTAAATACCGAAGCAGAGTCCTTAAATAATGCAGCAAAGTCCTTAAATAATGCAGAAGAGTCCTTAAATAATGCAACAAAGTCCTTAAATAATGCAGCAGAGTCCTTAAATAAAGCAGCAGAGTGCTTAAATAATGCAGCAGAGTCCTTAAATACCGCAGCAGAGTCATTAAATAATACAGCAGAGTCCTTAAATAAAGCAGCAGAGTGCTTAAATAATGCAGCAGAGTCCTGAAATAGCGCTGCAGAGTCATAAAATAATACAGCAGAGTCCTTAAATAATGCAGCAAATTTCTTAAATAATGCACAGAGTCCTTAAATAATGCAATAAAGTCCTTAAATAAAATGCAGCAACGCCCTTAATAATGCAGCTGAGTCCATAAATAATGCAGCAAAGTCCTTAAATAATGCAGCAGAGTCCTTAAATACCGCAGCAGCGTCTTTAAATAATGCAACAAAGTCCTTAAATAATGCAGCAGAGTCCTTAAATAATGCAACAAAGTCCTTAAATAATGCAGCAGAGTCCTTAAATAATGCAACAAACTCATTAAATAATGCAGCAAAGTACTTAAATATTGCAGCAAATTCCTTAAATAATGCAGCAGAATCCTTAAATAATGCAATAATTTCCTTAAATAATGCAGCAACATCCTTAATAATGCAGCAGAGTCCTTAAATAATGCAGCAAAGTCCTTAAATAATGCAACAGAGGCCTTAAATACTGCAGCAGCATCCTTAAATAATGCAGCAGAGTCCTTAAATAATGCAGCAGAGTCCTTAAATAATGCAACAAAGTCCTTAAATAAAATGCAGCAACGCCCTTAATAATGCAGCCGAGTCCTTCAATAATGCAGCAAAGTCCTTAAATAATGCAGCAGAGTCCTTAAATACCGCAGCAGCGTCCTTAAATAATGCAAAAAAGTCCTTAAATAATGCAGCAGAGTCCTTAAATAATGCAACAAAGTCCTTAAATAATGCAGCAGAGTCCTTAAATAATGCAACAAAGTCCTTAAATAAAATGCAGCAACGCCCTTAATAATGCAGCCGAGTCCTTCAATAATGCAGCAAAGTCCTTAAATAATGCAGCAGAGTCCTTAAATACCGCAGCAGCGTCCTTAAATAATGCAAAAAAGTCCTTAAATAATGCAGCAAAGTCCTTAAATAATGCAACAAAGTCCTTAAATAATGCAGCAGAGTCCTTAAATAATGCAACAAACTCCTTAAATAATGCAGCAAAGTACTTAAATAATGCAGCAAATTCCTTAAATAATGCAGCAGAATCCTTAAATAATGCAATAAAGTCCTTAAATAATGCAGCAACGTCCTTAATAATGCAGCAGAGTCCTTAAATAATGCAGCAAAGTCCTTAAATAATGCAGCGGAGGCCTTAAATACTGCTGCAGCATCCTTAAATAATGCAGCAGAGTCCTTAAATAATGCAACAAAGTCCTTAAATAATGCAGCAGAGTCCTTAAACAATGCAGCGAGGTCCTTAAATAATGCAACAAAGTCCTTAAATAATGCAGCAGATTCCTTAAATTCTGCAGCAGCGATCTTAAATAATGCATCAAAGTCCTTAAATAATGCAGCAGAGTCCTTAAATACTGCAGCAGAGTCCTTAAATAATGCAGCAAAGTCCTTAAATAATGCAGCAGAGTCCTTAAATAATGCAGCAAAGTCATTAAATAATGCAGCAGAGTCCTTAAATAATGCAACAAAGTCCTTAAATAATGCAGCAGATTCCTTAAATTCTGCAGCAGCGTCCTTAAATAATGCATCAAAATCCTTAAATAATGCAGCAGAGTCCTTAAATACCACAGCAGAGTCATTAAATAATGCAGCAGAGTCCAAAATAATGCAGCATATTCCTTAAATAATGCAGCAGAGTCCTTAAATAATGCAATAAAGTCCTTAAATAATGCAGCAGAGTCCTTAAATAATGCAGCAACTTCCTTAATAATGCAGCTGAGTCCTTAAATAATTCAGCAACATCCTTAAATAATGCAGAGTCCTTAAATACTGCATCAGCGTCCTTAAATAATGCAACAAAGTCCTTAAATAATGCAGCAAAGTCCTTAAATAATGCAGCAGAGTCCTTAAATACAGCAGCAGAGTCCTTAAATAATTCAGCAAAGTCCTTAAATAATGCAGCAGAGTCCTTAAATAATGCAACAAAGTCCTTAAATAATGCAGCAGAGTCCTTAAATAATGCAACAAAGTCCTTAAATAATGCAGCAGAGTCCTTAAATACTGCAGCAGAGACCTTAAATAATGCAGCAAAATCCTTAAATAATGCAGCAGAGTCCTTATATAATGCAGCAGAGTCCTAAAATACCACAGCAGAGTCCTTAAATAATGCAGCAGAGTCCTTAAATAATGCAGCAAATTCATTAAATAATGCAGCAGAGTCCTTAAATAATGCAACAAAGTCCTTAAATAATGCAGCAGATTCCTTAAATTTCGCAGCAGCGTCCTTAAATAATGCATCAAAGTACTTAAATAATGCAGCAGAGTCCTAAAATGCCGCAGCAGAGTCCTTAAATAGTGCAGCAAAGTCCTTAAATAATGCAGCAGAGTGCTTACATAATGCAGCAGAGTCCTTAAATACCGCAGCAGAGTCATTAAATAATGCAGCAGAGTCCTTAAATAATGCAGCAAATTCATTAAATAATGCACAGAGTCATTAAATAATGCAATAAAGTCCTTAAATAAAATTCAGCAACACAATTAATAATGCAGCTGAGTCCTTAAATAATTCAGCAAAGTCCTTAAATAATGCAGCAGAGTCCTTAAATACCGCAGCAGCGTCCTTAAATAATGCAACAAAGTCCTTAAATAATGCAGCAGAGTCCTTAAATAATGCAACAAAGTCTATAAATAATGCATCAGAGTCCTTAAATAATGCAACAAACTCATTAAATAATGCAGCAAAGTACTTAAATAATGCAGCAAATTCCTTAAATAATGCAGCAGAATCCTTAAATAATGCAATAAAGTCCTTAAATAATGCAGCAGAGTCGTTAAATAATGCAAAAAAATCCTTAAATAATGCAGCAGAATCCTTAATTAATGCAATAAAGTCATTAAAGAATGCAGCAGAGTCCTTAAATAATGCAACAAAGTCCTTAAATAATGCAGCAGATTCCTTAAATTCTGCAGCAGCGTCCTTAAATAATGCATCAAAGTCCTTAAATAATGCAGCAGAGTCCTTAAATTCCACAGCAGAGTCATTAAATAATGCAGCAGAGGCCTTAAATACTGCAGCAGCATCCTTAAATAATGCAGCAGAGTCCTGAAATAATAAAGCAGAGTCCTTAAATACTGCAGCAGAGTCCTTAAATAATGCAGCAAAGTCCTTAAATCATGCAGCAGAGTCCTTAAATACCGCAGCAAAGTAATTAAATAATGCAACAAAGTCCTTAAATAATGCAGCAGAGTCCTTAAATAATGCATCAAATTCCTTAAATAATGCAACAGAATCCTTAAATAATGCAATAAAGTCCTTAAATAATGCAGCAGATTCCTTAAATTCTGCAGCAGCGTCCTTAAATAATGCATCAAAGTCCTTTAATAATGCAGCAGAGTCCTTAAATACTGCAGCAGAGTCCTTAAATAATGCATCAAAGTCCTTAAATGATGCAGCAGAGTCCTTAAATACCACAGCAGAGTAATTAACTAATGCAGCAGAGTCCTTAAATAATTCAGCAAAGTCCTTAAATAATGCAGCAGAGTCCTTAAATACCGCAGCAGCGTCCTTAAATAATGCAACAAAGTCCTTAAATAATGCAGCAGAGTCCTTAAATAATGCAACAAAGTCCTTAAATAATGCAGCAGAGTCCTTAAATAATGCAACAAACTCATTAAATATTGCAGCAAAGTACTTAAATAATGCAGCAAATTCCTTAAATAATGCAGCAGAATCCTTAAATAATGCAATAAAGTCCTTAAATAATGCAGCAGAGTCCTTAAATAATGCAAAAAATTCCTTAAATAATGCAGCAGAATCCTTAAATAATGCAATAAAGTCATTAAATAATGCAGCAGAGTCCTTAAATAATGCAACAAAGTCCTTAAATAATGCAGCAGATTCCTTAAATTCTGCAGCAGCGTCCTTAAATAATGCATCAAAGTCCTTAAATAATGCAGCAGAGTCCTTAAATACCACAGCAGAGTCATTAAATAATGCAGCAGAGTCCTTAAATAATGCAGCATATTCCTTAAATAATGCAGCAGAGTCCTTAAATAATGCAGCAGAGTCCTTAAATAATGCAGCAGAGTGCTTACATAATGCAGCAGAGTCCTTATATACCGCAGCAGAGTCATTAAATAATGCAGCAGAGTCCTTAAATAATGCAGCAAATTCATTAAATAATGCAATAAAGTCCTTAAATAAAATTCAACAACACCCTTAATAATGCAGCTGAGTCCTTAAATAATTCAGCAAAGTCCTTAAATAATGCAGCAGAGTCCTTAAATACCGCAGCAGCATCCTTAAATAATGCAACAAAGTCCTTAAATAATGCAGCAGAGTCCTTAAATAATGCAACAAAGTCCTTAAATAATGCAGCAGAGTCCTTAAATAATGCAACAAACTCATTAAATAATGCAGCAAAGTACTTAAATAATGCAGCAAATTCCTTAAATAATGCAGCAGAATCCTTAAATAATGCAAAAAATTCCTTAAATAATGCAGCAGAATCCTTAAATAATGCAATAAAGTCCTTAAATAATGCAGCAGAGTCCTTAAATAATGCAAAAAATTCCTTAAATAATGCAGCAGAATCCTTAAATAATGCAATAAAGTCATTAAATAATGCAGCAGAGTCCTTAAATAATGCAACAAAGTCCTTAAATAATGCAGCAGATTCCTTAAATTCTGCAGCAGCGTCCTTAAATAATGCATCAAAGTCCTTAAATAATGCAGCAGAGTCCTTAAATACCACAGCAGAGTCATTAAATAATGCAGCAGAGTCCTTAAATAATGCAGCATATTCCTTAAATAATGCAGCAGAGTCCTTAAATAATGCAGCAGAGTCCTTAAATAATGCAGCAGAGTGCTTACATAATGCAGCAGAGTCCTTATATACCGCAGCAGAGTCATTAAATAATGCAGCAGAGTCCTTAAATAATGCAGCAAATTCATTAAATAATGCAATAAAGTCCTTAAATAAAATTCAACAACACCCTTAATAATGCAGCTGAGTCCTTAAATAATTCAGCAAAGTCCTTAAATAATGCAGCAGAGTCCTTAAATACCGCAGCAGCATCCTTAAATAATGCAACAAAGTCCTTAAATAATGCAGCAGAGTCCTTAAATAATGCAACAAAGTCCTTAAATAATGCAGCAGAGTCCTTAAATAATGCAACAAACTCATTAAATAATGCAGCAAAGTACTTAAATAATGCAGCAAATTCCTTAAATAATGCAGCAGAATCCTTAAATAATGCAAAAAATTCCTTAAATAATGCATCAGAATCCTTAAATAATGCAACAAAGTCCTTAAATAATGCAGCAACGTCCTTAATAATGCAGCAGAGTCCTTAAATAATGCAGCAAATTCCTTAAATAATGCAGCAGAGGCCTTAAATACCGAAGCAGAGTCCTTAAATAATGCAGCAAAGTCCTTAAATAATGCAGAAGAGTCCTTAAATAATGCAACAAAGTCCTTAAATAATGCAGCAGAGTCCTTAAATAAAGCAGCAGAGTGCTTAAATAATGCAGCAGAGTCCTAAAATAACGCTGCAGAGTCATTAAATAATACAGCAGAGTCCTTAAATAATGCAGCAAGTTTCTTAAATAATGCACAGAGTCCTTAAATAATGCAATAAAGTCCTTAAATAAAATGCAGCAACGACCTTAATAATGCAGCCGAGTCCTTCAATAATGCAGCAAAGTCCTTAAATAATGCAACAGAGGCCTTAAATACTGCAGCAGCATCCTTAAATAATGCAGCAGAGTCCTTAAATAATGCAGCAGAGTCCTTAAATAATGCAACAAAGTCCTTAAATAAAATGCAGCAACGCCCTTAATAATGCAGCCGAGTCCTTCAATAATGCAGCAAAGTCCTTAAATAATGCAGCAGAGTCCTTAAATACCGCAGCAGCGTCCTTAAATAATGCAAAAAAGTCCTTAAATAATGCAGCAAAGTCCTTAAATAATGCAACAAAGTCCTTAAATAATGCAGCAGAGTCCTTAAATAATGCAACAAACTCCTTAAATAATGCAGCAAAGTACTTAAATAATGCAGCAAATTCCTTAAATAATGCAGCAGAATCCTTAAATAATGCAATAAAGTCCTTAAATAATGCAGCAACGTCCTTAATAATGCAGCAGAGTCCTTAAATAATGCAGCAAAGTCTTTAAATAATGCAGCGGAGGCCTTAAATACTGCTGCAGCATCCTTAAATAATGCAGCAGAGTCCTTAAATAATGCAACAAAGTCCTTAAATAATGCAGCAGAGTCCTTAAACAATGCAGCGAGGTCCTTAAATAATGCAACAAAGTCCTTAAATAATGCAGCAGATTCCTTAAATTCTGCAGCAGCGATCTTAAATAATGCATCAAAGTCCTTAAATAATGCAGCAGAGTCCTTAAATACTGCAGCAGAGTCCTTAAATAATGCAGCAAAGTCCTTAAATAATGCAGCAGAGTCCTTAAATAATGCAGCAAAGTCATTAAATAATGCAGCAGAGTCCTTAAATAATGCAACAAAGTCCTTAAATAATGCAGCAGATTCCTTAAATTCTGCAGCAGCGTCCTTAAATAATGCATCAAAATCCTTAAATAATGCAGCAGAGTCCTTAAATACCACAGCAGAGTCATTAAATAATGCAGCAGAGTCCTTAAATAATGCAGCAAATTCCTTAAATAATGCAGCAGAGTCCTTAAATAATGCAATAAAGTCCTTAAATAATGCAGCAGAGTCCTTAAATAATGCAGCAACTTCCTTAATAATGCAGCTGAGTCCTTAAATAATGCAGCAACATCCTTAAATAATGCAGCAGAGTCCTTAAATACTGCATCAGCGTCCTTAAATAATGCAACAAAGTCCTTAAATAATGCAGCAAAGTCCTTAAATAATGCAGCAGAGTCCTTAAATACAGCAGCAGAGTCCTTAAATAATTCAGCAAAGTCCTTAAATAATGCAGCAGAGTCCTTAAATAATGCAACAAAGTCCTTAAATAATGCAGCAGAGTCCTTAAATAATGCAACAAAGTCCTTAAATAATGCAGCAGAGTCCTTAAATACTGCAGCAGAGACCTTAAATAATGCAGCAAAATCCTTAAATAATGCAGCAGAGTCCTTATATAATGCAGCAGAGTCCTAAAATACCACAGCAGAGTCCTTAAATAATGCAGCAGAGTCCTTAAATAATGCAGCAAATTCATTAAATAATGCAGCAGAGTCCTTAAATAATGCAACAAAGTCCTTAAATAATGCAGCAGATTCCTTAAATTTCGCAGCAGCGTCCTTAAATAATGCATCAAAGTACTTAAATAATGCAGCAGAGTCCTAAAATGCCGCAGCAGAGTCCTTAAATAGTGCAGCAAAGTCCTTAAATAATGCAGCAGAGTGCTTACATAATGCAGCAGAGTCCTTAAATACCGCAGCAGAGTCATTAAATAATGCAGCAAATTCATTAAATAATGCAGCAGAGTCCTTAAATAATGCAACAAAGTCCTTAAATAATGCAGCAGAGTCCTTAAATAATGCAACAAACTCATTAAATAATGCAGCAAAGTACTTAAATAATGCAGCAAGTTCCTTAAATAATGCAGCAGAATCCTTAAATAATGCAATAAAGTCCTTAAATAATGCAGCAGAGTCCTTAAATAATGCAAAAAAATCCTTAAATAATGCAGCAGAATCCTTAAATAATGCAATAAAGTCATTAAATAATGCAGCAGAGTCCTTAAATAATGCAACAAAGTCCTTAAATAAAATGCAGCAACGCCCTTAATAATGCAGCCGAGTCCTTCAATAATGCAGCAAAGTCCTTAAATAATGCAGCAGAGTCCTTAAATACCGCAGCAGCGTCCTTAAATAATGCAAAAAAGTCCTTAAATAATGCAGCAAAGTCCTTAAATAATGCAACAAAGTCCTTAAATAATGCAGCAGAGTCCTTAAATAATGCAACAAACTCCTTAAATAATGCAGCAAAGTACTTAAATAATGCAGCAAATTCCTTAAATAATGCAGCAGAATCCTTAAATAATGCAATAAAGTCCTTAAATAATGCAGCAACGTCCTTAATAATGCAGCAGAGTCCTTAAATAATGCAGCAAAGTCCTTAAATAATGCAGCGGAGGCCTTAAATACTGCTGCAGCATCCTTAAATAATGCAGCAGAGTCCTTAAATAATGCAACAAAGTCCTTAAATAATGCAGCAGAGTCCTTAAACAATGCAGCGAGGTCCTTAAATAATGCAACAAAGTCCTTAAATAATGCAGCAGATTCCTTAAATTCTGCAGCAGCGATCTTAAATAATGCATCAAAGTCCTTAAATAATGCAGCAGAGTCCTTAAATACTGCAGCAGAGTCCTTAAATAATGCAGCAAAGTCCTTAAATAATGCAGCAGAGTCCTTAAATAATGCAGCAAAGTCATTAAATAATGCAGCAGAGTCCTTAAATAATGCAACAAAGTCCTTAAATAATGCAGCAGATTCCTTAAATTCTGCAGCAGCGTCCTTAAATAATGCATCAAAATCCTTAAATAATGCAGCAGAGTCCTTAAATACCACAGCAGAGTCATTAAATAATGCAGCAGAGTCCAAAATAATGCAGCATATTCCTTAAATAATGCAGCAGAGTCCTTAAATAATGCAATAAAGTCCTTAAATAATGCAGCAGAGTCCTTAAATAATGCAGCAACTTCCTTAATAATGCAGCTGAGTCCTTAAATAATTCAGCAACATCCTTAAATAATGCAGAGTCCTTAAATACTGCATCAGCGTCCTTAAATAATGCAACAAAGTCCTTAAATAATGCAGCAAAGTCCTTAAATAATGCAGCAGAGTCCTTAAATACAGCAGCAGAGTCCTTAAATAATTCAGCAAAGTCCTTAAATAATGCAGCAGAGTCCTTAAATAATGCAACAAAGTCCTTAAATAATGCAGCAGAGTCCTTAAATAATGCAACAAAGTCCTTAAATAATGCAGCAGAGTCCTTAAATACTGCAGCAGAGACCTTAAATAATGCAGCAAAATCCTTAAATAATGCAGCAGAGTCCTTATATAATGCAGCAGAGTCCTAAAATACCACAGCAGAGTCCTTAAATAATGCAGCAGAGTCCTTAAATAATGCAGCAAATTCATTAAATAATGCAGCAGAGTCCTTAAATAATGCAACAAAGTCCTTAAATAATGCAGCAGATTCCTTAAATTTCGCAGCAGCGTCCTTAAATAATGCATCAAAGTACTTAAATAATGCAGCAGAGTCCTAAAATGCCGCAGCAGAGTCCTTAAATAGTGCAGCAAAGTCCTTAAATAATGCAGCAGAGTGCTTACATAATGCAGCAGAGTCCTTAAATACCGCAGCAGAGTCATTAAATAATGCAGCAGAGTCCTTAAATAATGCAGCAAATTCATTAAATAATGCACAGAGTCATTAAATAATGCAATAAAGTCCTTAAATAAAATTCAGCAACACAATTAATAATGCAGCTGAGTCCTTAAATAATTCAGCAAAGTCCTTAAATAATGCAGCAGAGTCCTTAAATACCGTAGCAGCGTCCTTAAATAATGCAACAAAGTCCTTAAATAATGCAGCAGAGTCCTTAAATAATGCAACAAAGTCCTTAAATAATGCATCAGAGTCCTTAAATAATGCAACAAACTCATTAAATAATGCAGCAAAGTACTTAAATAATGCAGCAAATTCCTTAAATAATGCAGCAGAATCCTTAAATAATGCAATAAAGTCCTTAAATAATGCAGCAGAGTCGTTAAATAATGCAACAAAGTCCATAAATAATGCAGCAGAGTCCTTAAATAATTCAACAAACTCATTAAATAATGCAGCAAAGTACTTAAATATTGCAGCAAATTCCTTAAATAATGCAGCAGAATCCTTAAATAATGCAATAATTTCCTTAAATAATGCAGCAACATCCTTAATAATGCAGCAGAGTCCTTAAATAATGCAGCAAAGTCCTTAAATAATGCAACAGAGGCCTTAAATACTGCAGCAGCATCCTTAAATAATGCAGCAGAGTCCTTAAATAATGCAGCAGAGTCCTTAAATAATGCAACAAAGTCCTTAAATAAAATGCAGCAACGCCCTTAATAATGCAGCCGAGTCCTTCAATAATGCAGCAAAGTCCTTAAATAATGCAGCAGAGTCCTTAAATACCGCAGCAGCGTCCTTAAATAATGCAAAAAAGTCCTTAAATAATGCAGCAAAGTCCTTAAATAATGCAACAAAGTCCTTAAATAATGCAGCAGAGTCCTTAAATAATGCAACAAACTCCTTAAATAATGCAGCAAAGTACTTAAATAATGCAGCAAATTCCTTAAATAATGCAGCAGAATCCTTAAATAATGCAATAAAGTCCTTAAATAATGCAGCAACGTCCTTAATAATGCAGCAGAGTCCTTAAATAATGCAGCAAAGTCCTTAAATAATGCAGCGGAGGCCTTAAATACTGCTGCAGCATCCTTAAATAATGCAGCAGAGTCCTTAAATAATGCAACAAAGTCCTTAAATAATGCAGCAGAGTCCTTAAACAATGCAGCGAGGTCCTTAAATAATGCAACAAAGTCCTTAAATAATGCAGCAGATTCCTTAAATTCTGCAGCAGCGATCTTAAATAATGCATCAAAGTCCTTAAATAATGCAGCAGAGTCCTTAAATACTGCAGCAGAGTCCTTAAATAATGCAGCAAAGTCCTTAAATAATGCAGCAGAGTCCTTAAATAATGCAGCAAAGTCATTAAATAATGCAGCAGAGTCCTTAAATAATGCAACAAAGTCCTTAAATAATGCAGCAGATTCCTTAAATTCTGCAGCAGCGTCCTTAAATAATGCATCAAAATCCTTAAATAATGCAGCAGAGTCCTTAAATACCACAGCAGAGTCATTAAATAATGCAGCAGAGTCCTTAAATAATGTAGCATATTCCTTAAATAATGCAGCAGAGTCCTTAAATAATGCAATAAAGTCCTTAAATAATGCAGCAGAGTCCTTAAATAATGCAGCAACTTCCTTAATAATGCAGCTGAGTCCTTAAATAATGCAGCAACATCCTTAAATAATGCAGCAGAGTCCTTAAATACTGCATCAGCGTCCTTAAATAATGCAACAAAGTCCTTAAATAATGCAGCAAAGTCCTTAAATAATGCAGCAGAGTCCTTAAATACAGCAGCAGAGTCCTTCAATAATTCAGCAAAGTCCTTAAATAATGCAGCAGAGTCCTTAAATAATGCAACAAAGTCCTTAAATAATGCAGCAGAGTCCTTAAATAATGCAACAAAGTCCTTAAATAATGCAGCAGAGTCCTTAAATACTGCAGCAGAGACCTTAAATAATGCAGCAAAATCCTTAAATAATGCAGCAGAGTCCTTATATAATGCAGCAGAGTCCTAAAATACCACAGCAGAGTCCTTAAATAATGCAGCAGAGTCCTTAAATAATGCAGCAAATTCATTAAATAATGCAGCAGAGTCCTTAAATAATGCAACAAAGTCCTTAAATAATGCAGCAGATTCCTTAAATTTCGCAGCAGCGTCCTTAAATAATGCATCAAAGTACTTAAATAATGCAGCAGAGTCCTAAAATGCCGCAGCAGAGTCCTTAAATAGTGCAGCAAAGTCCTTAAATAATGCAGCAGAGTGCTTACATAATGCAGCAGAGTCCTTAAATACCGCAGCAGAGTCATTAAATAATGCAGCAGAGTCCTTAAATAATGCAGCAAATTCATTAAATAATGCACAGAGTCATTAAATAATGCAATAAAGTCCTTAAATAAAATTCAGCAACACAATTAATAATGCAGCTGAGTCCTTAAATAATTCAGCAAAGTCCTTAAATAATGCAGCAGAGTCCTTAAATACCGCAGCAGCGTCCTTAAATAATGCAACAAAGTCCTTAAATAATGCAGCAGAGTCCTTAAATAATGCAACAAAGTCTATAAATAATGCATCAGAGTCCTTAAATAATGCAACAAACTCATTAAATAATGCAGCAAAGTACTTAAATAATGCAGCAAATTCCTTAAATAATGCAGCAGAATCCTTAAATAATGCAATAAAGTCCTTAAATAATGCAGCAGAGTCGTTAAATAATGCAAAAAAATCCTTAAATAATGCAGCAGAATCCTTAATTAATGCAATAAAGTCATTAAAGAATGCAGCAGAGTCCTTAAATAATGCAACAAAGTCCTTAAATAATGCAGCAGATTCCTTAAATTCTGCAGCAGCGTCCTTAAATAATGCATCAAAGTCCTTAAATAATGCAGCAGAGTCCTTAAATTCCACAGCAGAGTCATTAAATAATGCAGCAGAGGCCTTAAATACTGCAGCAGCATCCTTAAATAATGCAGCAGAGTCCTGAAATAATAAAGCAGAGTCCTTAAATACTGCAGCAGAGTCCTTAAATAATGCAGCAAAGTCCTTAAATCATGCAGCAGAGTCCTTAAATACCGCAGCAAAGTAATTAAATAATGCAACAAAGTCCTTAAATAATGCAGCAGAGTCCTTAAATAATGCATCAAATTCCTTAAATAATGCAACAGAATCCTTAAATAATGCAATAAAGTCCTTAAATAATGCAGCAGATTCCTTAAATTCTGCAGCAGCGTCCTTAAATAATGCATCAAAGTCCTTTAATAATGCAGCAGAGTCCTTAAATACTGCAGCAGAGTCCTTAAATAATGCATCAAAGTCCTTAAATGATGCAGCAGAGTCCTTAAATACCACAGCAGAGTAATTAACTAATGCAGCAGAGTCCTTAAATAATTCAGCAAAGTCCTTAAATAATGCAGCAGAGTCCTTAAATACCGCAGCAGCGTCCTTAAATAATGCAACAAAGTCCTTAAATAATGCAGCAGAGTCCTTAAATAATGCAACAAAGTCCTTAAATAATGCAGCAGAGTCCTTAAATAATGCAACAAACTCATTAAATATTGCAGCAAAGTACTTAAATAATGCAGCAAATTCCTTAAATAATGCAGCAGAATCCTTAAATAATGCAATAAAGTCCTTAAATAATGCAGCAGAGTCCTTAAATAATGCAAAAAATTCCTTAAATAATGCAGCAGAATCCTTAAATAATGCAATAAAGTCATTAAATAATGCAGCAGAGTCCTTAAATAATGCAACAAAGTCCTTAAATAATGCAGCAGATTCCTTAAATTCTGCAGCAGCGTCCTTAAATAATGCATCAAAGTCCTTAAATAATGCAGCAGAGTCCTTAAATACCACAGCAGAGTCATTAAATAATGCAGCAGAGTCCTTAAATAATGCAGCATATTCCTTAAATAATGCAGCAGAGTCCTTAAATAATGCATCAAAGTACTTAAATAATGCAGCAGAGTCCTAAAATGCCGCAGCAGAGTCCTTAAATAGTGCAGCAAAGTCCTTAAATAATGCAGCAGAGTGCTTACATAATGCAGCAGAGTCCTTAAATACCGCAGCAGAGTCATTAAATAATGCAGCAAATTCATTAAATAATGCAGCAGAGTCCTTAAATAATGCAACAAAGTCCTTAAATAATGCAGCAGAGTCCTTAAATAATGCAACAAACTCATTAAATAATGCAGCAAAGTACTTAAATAATGCAGCAAGTTCCTTAAATAATGCAGCAGAATCCTTAAATAATGCAATAAAGTCCTTAAATAATGCAGCAGAGTCCTTAAATAATGCAAAAAAATCCTTAAATAATGCAGCAGAATCCTTAAATAATGCAATAAAGTCATTAAATAATGCAGCAGAGTCCTTAAATAATGCAACAAAGTCCTTAAATAAAATGCAGCAACGCCCTTAATAATGCAGCCGAGTCCTTCAATAATGCAGCAAAGTCCTTAAATAATGCAGCAGAGTCCTTAAATACCGCAGCAGCGTCCTTAAATAATGCAAAAAAGTCCTTAAATAATGCAGCAAAGTCCTTAAATAATGCAACAAAGTCCTTAAATAATGCAGCAGAGTCCTTAAATAATGCAACAAACTCCTTAAATAATGCAGCAAAGTACTTAAATAATGCAGCAAATTCCTTAAATAATGCAGCAGAATCCTTAAATAATGCAATAAAGTCCTTAAATAATGCAGCAACGTCCTTAATAATGCAGCAGAGTCCTTAAATAATGCAGCAAAGTCCTTAAATAATGCAGCGGAGGCCTTAAATACTGCTGCAGCATCCTTAAATAATGCAGCAGAGTCCTTAAATAATGCAACAAAGTCCTTAAATAATGCAGCAGAGTCCTTAAACAATGCAGCGAGGTCCTTAAATAATGCAACAAAGTCCTTAAATAATGCAGCAGATTCCTTAAATTCTGCAGCAGCGATCTTAAATAATGCATCAAAGTCCTTAAATAATGCAGCAGAGTCCTTAAATACTGCAGCAGAGTCCTTAAATAATGCAGCAAAGTCCTTAAATAATGCAGCAGAGTCCTTAAATAATGCAGCAAAGTCATTAAATAATGCAGCAGAGTCCTTAAATAATGCAACAAAGTCCTTAAATAATGCAGCAGATTCCTTAAATTCTGCAGCAGCGTCCTTAAATAATGCATCAAAATCCTTAAATAATGCAGCAGAGTCCTTAAATACCACAGCAGAGTCATTAAATAATGCAGCAGAGTCCAAAATAATGCAGCATATTCCTTAAATAATGCAGCAGAGTCCTTAAATAATGCAATAAAGTCCTTAAATAATGCAGCAGAGTCCTTAAATAATGCAGCAACTTCCTTAATAATGCAGCTGAGTCCTTAAATAATTCAGCAACATCCTTAAATAATGCAGAGTCCTTAAATACTGCATCAGCGTCCTTAAATAATGCAACAAAGTCCTTAAATAATGCAGCAAAGTCCTTAAATAATGCAGCAGAGTCCTTAAATACAGCAGCAGAGTCCTTAAATAATTCAGCAAAGTCCTTAAATAATGCAGCAGAGTCCTTAAATAATGCAACAAAGTCCTTAAATAATGCAGCAGAGTCCTTAAATAATGCAACAAAGTCCTTAAATAATGCAGCAGAGTCCTTAAATACTGCAGCAGAGACCTTAAATAATGCAGCAAAATCCTTAAATAATGCAGCAGAGTCCTTATATAATGCAGCAGAGTCCTAAAATACCACAGCAGAGTCCTTAAATAATGCAGCAGAGTCCTTAAATAATGCAGCAAATTCATTAAATAATGCAGCAGAGTCCTTAAATAATGCAACAAAGTCCTTAAATAATGCAGCAGATTCCTTAAATTTCGCAGCAGCGTCCTTAAATAATGCATCAAAGTACTTAAATAATGCAGCAGAGTCCTAAAATGCCGCAGCAGAGTCCTTAAATAGTGCAGCAAAGTCCTTAAATAATGCAGCAGAGTGCTTACATAATGCAGCAGAGTCCTTAAATACCGCAGCAGAGTCATTAAATAATGCAGCAGAGTCCTTAAATAATGCAGCAAATTCATTAAATAATGCACAGAGTCATTAAATAATGCAATAAAGTCCTTAAATAAAATTCAGCAACACAATTAATAATGCAGCTGAGTCCTTAAATAATTCAGCAAAGTCCTTAAATAATGCAGCAGAGTCCTTAAATACCGTAGCAGCGTCCTTAAATAATGCAACAAAGTCCTTAAATAATGCAGCAGAGTCCTTAAATAATGCAACAAAGTCCTTAAATAATGCATCAGAGTCCTTAAATAATGCAACAAACTCATTAAATAATGCAGCAAAGTACTTAAATAATGCAGCAAATTCCTTAAATAATGCAGCAGAATCCTTAAATAATGCAATAAAGTCCTTAAATAATGCAGCAGAGTCGTTAAATAATGCAACAAAGTCCATAAATAATGCAGCAGAGTCCTTAAATAATTCAACAAACTCATTAAATAATGCAGCAAAGTACTTAAATATTGCAGCAAATTCCTTAAATAATGCAGCAGAATCCTTAAATAATGCAATAATTTCCTTAAATAATGCAGCAACATCCTTAATAATGCAGCAGAGTCCTTAAATAATGCAGCAAAGTCCTTAAATAATGCAACAGAGGCCTTAAATACTGCAGCAGCATCCTTAAATAATGCAGCAGAGTCCTTAAATAATGCAGCAGAGTCCTTAAATAATGCAACAAAGTCCTTAAATAAAATGCAGCAACGCCCTTAATAATGCAGCCGAGTCCTTCAATAATGCAGCAAAGTCCTTAAATAATGCAGCAGAGTCCTTAAATACCGCAGCAGCGTCCTTAAATAATGCAAAAAAGTCCTTAAATAATGCAGCAAAGTCCTTAAATAATGCAACAAAGTCCTTAAATAATGCAGCAGAGTCCTTAAATAATGCAACAAACTCCTTAAATAATGCAGCAAAGTACTTAAATAATGCAGCAAATTCCTTAAATAATGCAGCAGAATCCTTAAATAATGCAATAAAGTCCTTAAATAATGCAGCAACGTCCTTAATAATGCAGCAGAGTCCTTAAATAATGCAGCAAAGTCCTTAAATAATGCAGCGGAGGCCTTAAATACTGCTGCAGCATCCTTAAATAATGCAGCAGAGTCCTTAAATAATGCAACAAAGTCCTTAAATAATGCAGCAGAGTCCTTAAACAATGCAGCGAGGTCCTTAAATAATGCAACAAAGTCCTTAAATAATGCAGCAGATTCCTTAAATTCTGCAGCAGCGATCTTAAATAATGCATCAAAGTCCTTAAATAATGCAGCAGAGTCCTTAAATACTGCAGCAGAGTCCTTAAATAATGCAGCAAAGTCCTTAAATAATGCAGCAGAGTCCTTAAATAATGCAGCAAAGTCATTAAATAATGCAGCAGAGTCCTTAAATAATGCAACAAAGTCCTTAAATAATGCAGCAGATTCCTTAAATTCTGCAGCAGCGTCCTTAAATAATGCATCAAAATCCTTAAATAATGCAGCAGAGTCCTTAAATACCACAGCAGAGTCATTAAATAATGCAGCAGAGTCCTTAAATAATGTAGCATATTCCTTAAATAATGCAGCAGAGTCCTTAAATAATGCAATAAAGTCCTTAAATAATGCAGCAGAGTCCTTAAATAATGCAGCAACTTCCTTAATAATGCAGCTGAGTCCTTAAATAATGCAGCAACATCCTTAAATAATGCAGCAGAGTCCTTAAATACTGCATCAGCGTCCTTAAATAATGCAACAAAGTCCTTAAATAATGCAGCAAAGTCCTTAAATAATGCAGCAGAGTCCTTAAATACAGCAGCAGAGTCCTTCAATAATTCAGCAAAGTCCTTAAATAATGCAGCAGAGTCCTTAAATAATGCAACAAAGTCCTTAAATAATGCAGCAGAGTCCTTAAATAATGCAACAAAGTCCTTAAATAATGCAGCAGAGTCCTTAAATACTGCAGCAGAGACCTTAAATAATGCAGCAAAATCCTTAAATAATGCAGCAGAGTCCTTATATAATGCAGCAGAGTCCTAAAATACCACAGCAGAGTCCTTAAATAATGCAGCAGAGTCCTTAAATAATGCAGCAAATTCATTAAATAATGCAGCAGAGTCCTTAAATAATGCAACAAAGTCCTTAAATAATGCAGCAGATTCCTTAAATTTCGCAGCAGCGTCCTTAAATAATGCATCAAAGTACTTAAATAATGCAGCAGAGTCCTAAAATGCCGCAGCAGAGTCCTTAAATAGTGCAGCAAAGTCCTTAAATAATGCAGCAGAGTGCTTACATAATGCAGCAGAGTCCTTAAATACCGCAGCAGAGTCATTAAATAATGCAGCAGAGTCCTTAAATAATGCAGCAAATTCATTAAATAATGCACAGAGTCATTAAATAATGCAATAAAGTCCTTAAATAAAATTCAGCAACACAATTAATAATGCAGCTGAGTCCTTAAATAATTCAGCAAAGTCCTTAAATAATGCAGCAGAGTCCTTAAATACCGCAGCAGCGTCCTTAAATAATGCAACAAAGTCCTTAAATAATGCAGCAGAGTCCTTAAATAATGCAACAAAGTCTATAAATAATGCATCAGAGTCCTTAAATAATGCAACAAACTCATTAAATAATGCAGCAAAGTACTTAAATAATGCAGCAAATTCCTTAAATAATGCAGCAGAATCCTTAAATAATGCAATAAAGTCCTTAAATAATGCAGCAGAGTCGTTAAATAATGCAAAAAAATCCTTAAATAATGCAGCAGAATCCTTAATTAATGCAATAAAGTCATTAAAGAATGCAGCAGAGTCCTTAAATAATGCAACAAAGTCCTTAAATAATGCAGCAGATTCCTTAAATTCTGCAGCAGCGTCCTTAAATAATGCATCAAAGTCCTTAAATAATGCAGCAGAGTCCTTAAATTCCACAGCAGAGTCATTAAATAATGCAGCAGAGGCCTTAAATACTGCAGCAGCATCCTTAAATAATGCAGCAGAGTCCTGAAATAATAAAGCAGAGTCCTTAAATACTGCAGCAGAGTCCTTAAATAATGCAGCAAAGTCCTTAAATCATGCAGCAGAGTCCTTAAATACCGCAGCAAAGTAATTAAATAATGCAACAAAGTCCTTAAATAATGCAGCAGAGTCCTTAAATAATGCATCAAATTCCTTAAATAATGCAACAGAATCCTTAAATAATGCAATAAAGTCCTTAAATAATGCAGCAGATTCCTTAAATTCTGCAGCAGCGTCCTTAAATAATGCATCAAAGTCCTTTAATAATGCAGCAGAGTCCTTAAATACTGCAGCAGAGTCCTTAAATAATGCATCAAAGTCCTTAAATGATGCAGCAGAGTCCTTAAATACCACAGCAGAGTAATTAACTAATGCAGCAGAGTCCTTAAATAATTCAGCAAAGTCCTTAAATAATGCAGCAGAGTCCTTAAATACCGCAGCAGCGTCCTTAAATAATGCAACAAAGTCCTTAAATAATGCAGCAGAGTCCTTAAATAATGCAACAAAGTCCTTAAATAATGCAGCAGAGTCCT
Source organism: Phyllobates terribilis (assembly GCF_046119375.1). Lineage (NCBI taxonomy): Eukaryota > Metazoa > Chordata > Amphibia > Anura > Dendrobatidae > Phyllobates > Phyllobates terribilis. The sequence continues at coordinate 1,940,704 of NW_027363072.1, read as the reverse complement.
TAAATAATGCAACAAACTCATTAAATATTGCAGCAAAGTACTTAAATAATGCAGCAAATTCCTTAAATAATGCAGCAGAATCCTTAAATAATGCAATAAAGTCCTTAAATAATGCAGCAGAGTCCTTAAATAATGCAAAAAATTCCTTAAATAATGCAGCAGAATCCTTAAATAATGCAATAAAGTCATTAAATAATGCAGCAGAGTCCTTAAATAATGCAACAAAGTCCTTAAATAATGCAGCAGATTCCTTAAATTCTGCAGCAGCGTCCTTAAATAATGCATCAAAGTCCTTAAATAATGCAGCAGAGTCCTTAAATACCACAGCAGAGTCATTAAATAATGCAGCAGAGTCCTTAAATAATGCAGCATATTCCTTAAATAATGCAGCAGAGTCCTTAAATAATGCAGCAGAGTCCTTAAATAATGCAGCAGAGTGCTTACATAATGCAGCAGAGTCCTTATATACCGCAGCAGAGTCATTAAATAATGCAGCAGAGTCCTTAAATAATGCAGCAAATTCATTAAATAATGCAATAAAGTCCTTAAATAAAATTCAACAACACCCTTAATAATGCAGCTGAGTCCTTAAATAATTCAGCAAAGTCCTTAAATAATGCAGCAGAGTCCTTAAATACCGCAGCAGCATCCTTAAATAATGCAACAAAGTCCTTAAATAATGCAGCAGAGTCCTTAAATAATGCAACAAAGTCCTTAAATAATGCAGCAGAGTCCTTAAATAATGCAACAAACTCATTAAATAATGCAGCAAAGTACTTAAATAATGCAGCAAATTCCTTAAATAATGCAGCAGAATCCTTAAATAATGCAAAAAATTCCTTAAATAATGCATCAGAATCCTTAAATAATGCAACAAAGTCCTTAAATAATGCAGCAACGTCCTTAATAATGCAGCAGAGTCCTTAAATAATGCAGCAAATTCCTTAAATAATGCAGCAGAGGCCTTAAATACCGAAGCAGAGTCCTTAAATAATGCAGCAAAGTCCTTAAATAATGCAGAAGAGTCCTTAAATAATGCAACAAAGTCCTTAAATAATGCAGCAGAGTCCTTAAATAAAGCAGCAGAGTGCTTAAATAATGCAGCAGAGTCCTAAAATAACGCTGCAGAGTCATTAAATAATACAGCAGAGTCCTTAAATAATGCAGCAAGTTTCTTAAATAATGCACAGAGTCCTTAAATAATGCAATAAAGTCCTTAAATAAAATGCAGCAACGACCTTAATAATGCAGCCGAGTCCTTCAATAATGCAGCAAAGTCCTTAAATAATGCAACAGAGGCCTTAAATACTGCAGCAGCATCCTTAAATAATGCAGCAGAGTCCTTAAATAATGCAGCAGAGTCCTTAAATAATGCAACAAAGTCCTTAAATAAAATGCAGCAACGCCCTTAATAATGCAGCCGAGTCCTTCAATAATGCAGCAAAGTCCTTAAATAATGCAGCAGAGTCCTTAAATACCGCAGCAGCGTCCTTAAATAATGCAAAAAAGTCCTTAAATAATGCAGCAAAGTCCTTAAATAATGCAACAAAGTCCTTAAATAATGCAGCAGAGTCCTTAAATAATGCAACAAACTCCTTAAATAATGCAGCAAAGTACTTAAATAATGCAGCAAATTCCTTAAATAATGCAGCAGAATCCTTAAATAATGCAATAAAGTCCTTAAATAATGCAGCAACGTCCTTAATAATGCAGCAGAGTCCTTAAATAATGCAGCAAAGTCTTTAAATAATGCAGCGGAGGCCTTAAATACTGCTGCAGCATCCTTAAATAATGCAGCAGAGTCCTTAAATAATGCAACAAAGTCCTTAAATAATGCAGCAGAGTCCTTAAACAATGCAGCGAGGTCCTTAAATAATGCAACAAAGTCCTTAAATAATGCAGCAGATTCCTTAAATTCTGCAGCAGCGATCTTAAATAATGCATCAAAGTCCTTAAATAATGCAGCAGAGTCCTTAAATACTGCAGCAGAGTCCTTAAATAATGCAGCAAAGTCCTTAAATAATGCAGCAGAGTCCTTAAATAATGCAGCAAAGTCATTAAATAATGCAGCAGAGTCCTTAAATAATGCAACAAAGTCCTTAAATAATGCAGCAGATTCCTTAAATTCTGCAGCAGCGTCCTTAAATAATGCATCAAAATCCTTAAATAATGCAGCAGAGTCCTTAAATACCACAGCAGAGTCATTAAATAATGCAGCAGAGTCCTTAAATAATGCAGCAAATTCCTTAAATAATGCAGCAGAGTCCTTAAATAATGCAATAAAGTCCTTAAATAATGCAGCAGAGTCCTTAAATAATGCAGCAACTTCCTTAATAATGCAGCTGAGTCCTTAAATAATGCAGCAACATCCTTAAATAATGCAGCAGAGTCCTTAAATACTGCATCAGCGTCCTTAAATAATGCAACAAAGTCCTTAAATAATGCAGCAAAGTCCTTAAATAATGCAGCAGAGTCCTTAAATACAGCAGCAGAGTCCTTAAATAATTCAGCAAAGTCCTTAAATAATGCAGCAGAGTCCTTAAATAATGCAACAAAGTCCTTAAATAATGCAGCAGAGTCCTTAAATAATGCAACAAAGTCCTTAAATAATGCAGCAGAGTCCTTAAATACTGCAGCAGAGACCTTAAATAATGCAGCAAAATCCTTAAATAATGCAGCAGAGTCCTTATATAATGCAGCAGAGTCCTAAAATACCACAGCAGAGTCCTTAAATAATGCAGCAGAGTCCTTAAATAATGCAGCAAATTCATTAAATAATGCAGCAGAGTCCTTAAATAATGCAACAAAGTCCTTAAATAATGCAGCAGATTCCTTAAATTTCGCAGCAGCGTCCTTAAATAATGCATCAAAGTACTTAAATAATGCAGCAGAGTCCTAAAATGCCGCAGCAGAGTCCTTAAATAGTGCAGCAAAGTCCTTAAATAATGCAGCAGAGTGCTTACATAATGCAGCAGAGTCCTTAAATACCGCAGCAGAGTCATTAAATAATGCAGCAGAGTCCTTAAATAATGCAGCAAATTCATTAAATAATGCACAGAGTCATTAAATAATGCAATAAAGTCCTTAAATAAAATTCAGCAACACAATTAATAATGCAGCTGAGTCCTTAAATAATTCAGCAAAGTCCTTAAATAATGCAGCAGAGTCCTTAAATACCGTAGCAGCGTCCTTAAATAATGCAACAAAGTCCTTAAATAATGCAGCAGAGTCCTTAAATAATGCAACAAAGTCCTTAAATAATGCATCAGAGTCCTTAAATAATGCAACAAACTCATTAAATAATGCAGCAAAGTACTTAAATAATGCAGCAAATTCCTTAAATAATGCAGCAGAATCCTTAAATAATGCAATAAAGTCCTTAAATAATGCAGCAGAGTCGTTAAATAATGCAACAAAGTCCATAAATAATGCAGCAGAGTCCTTAAATAATTCAACAAACTCATTAAATAATGCAGCAAAGTACTTAAATATTGCAGCAAATTCCTTAAATAATGCAGCAGAATCCTTAAATAATGCAATAATTTCCTTAAATAATGCAGCAACATCCTTAATAATGCAGCAGAGTCCTTAAATAATGCAGCAAAGTCCTTAAATAATGCAACAGAGGCCTTAAATACTGCAGCAGCATCCTTAAATAATGCAGCAGAGTCCTTAAATAATGCAGCAGAGTCCTTAAATAATGCAACAAAGTCCTTAAATAAAATGCAGCAACGCCCTTAATAATGCAGCCGAGTCCTTCAATAATGCAGCAAAGTCCTTAAATAATGCAGCAGAGTCCTTAAATACCGCAGCAGCGTCCTTAAATAATGCAAAAAAGTCCTTAAATAATGCAGCAAAGTCCTTAAATAATGCAACAAAGTCCTTAAATAATGCAGCAGAGTCCTTAAATAATGCAACAAACTCCTTAAATAATGCAGCAAAGTACTTAAATAATGCAGCAAATTCCTTAAATAATGCAGCAGAATCCTTAAATAATGCAATAAAGTCCTTAAATAATGCAGCAACGTCCTTAATAATGCAGCAGAGTCCTTAAATAATGCAGCAAAGTCCTTAAATAATGCAGCGGAGGCCTTAAATACTGCTGCAGCATCCTTAAATAATGCAGCAGAGTCCTTAAATAATGCAACAAAGTCCTTAAATAATGCAGCAGAGTCCTTAAACAATGCAGCGAGGTCCTTAAATAATGCAACAAAGTCCTTAAATAATGCAGCAGATTCCTTAAATTCTGCAGCAGCGATCTTAAATAATGCATCAAAGTCCTTAAATAATGCAGCAGAGTCCTTAAATACTGCAGCAGAGTCCTTAAATAATGCAGCAAAGTCCTTAAATAATGCAGCAGAGTCCTTAAATAATGCAGCAAAGTCATTAAATAATGCAGCAGAGTCCTTAAATAATGCAACAAAGTCCTTAAATAATGCAGCAGATTCCTTAAATTCTGCAGCAGCGTCCTTAAATAATGCATCAAAATCCTTAAATAATGCAGCAGAGTCCTTAAATACCACAGCAGAGTCATTAAATAATGCAGCAGAGTCCTTAAATAATGTAGCATATTCCTTAAATAATGCAGCAGAGTCCTTAAATAATGCAATAAAGTCCTTAAATAATGCAGCAGAGTCCTTAAATAATGCAGCAACTTCCTTAATAATGCAGCTGAGTCCTTAAATAATGCAGCAACATCCTTAAATAATGCAGCAGAGTCCTTAAATACTGCATCAGCGTCCTTAAATAATGCAACAAAGTCCTTAAATAATGCAGCAAAGTCCTTAAATAATGCAGCAGAGTCCTTAAATACAGCAGCAGAGTCCTTCAATAATTCAGCAAAGTCCTTAAATAATGCAGCAGAGTCCTTAAATAATGCAACAAAGTCCTTAAATAATGCAGCAGAGTCCTTAAATAATGCAACAAAGTCCTTAAATAATGCAGCAGAGTCCTTAAATACTGCAGCAGAGACCTTAAATAATGCAGCAAAATCCTTAAATAATGCAGCAGAGTCCTTATATAATGCAGCAGAGTCCTAAAATACCACAGCAGAGTCCTTAAATAATGCAGCAGAGTCCTTAAATAATGCAGCAAATTCATTAAATAATGCAGCAGAGTCCTTAAATAATGCAACAAAGTCCTTAAATAATGCAGCAGATTCCTTAAATTTCGCAGCAGCGTCCTTAAATAATGCATCAAAGTACTTAAATAATGCAGCAGAGTCCTAAAATGCCGCAGCAGAGTCCTTAAATAGTGCAGCAAAGTCCTTAAATAATGCAGCAGAGTGCTTACATAATGCAGCAGAGTCCTTAAATACCGCAGCAGAGTCATTAAATAATGCAGCAGAGTCCTTAAATAATGCAGCAAATTCATTAAATAATGCACAGAGTCATTAAATAATGCAATAAAGTCCTTAAATAAAATTCAGCAACACAATTAATAATGCAGCTGAGTCCTTAAATAATTCAGCAAAGTCCTTAAATAATGCAGCAGAGTCCTTAAATACCGCAGCAGCGTCCTTAAATAATGCAACAAAGTCCTTAAATAATGCAGCAGAGTCCTTAAATAATGCAACAAAGTCTATAAATAATGCATCAGAGTCCTTAAATAATGCAACAAACTCATTAAATAATGCAGCAAAGTACTTAAATAATGCAGCAAATTCCTTAAATAATGCAGCAGAATCCTTAAATAATGCAATAAAGTCCTTAAATAATGCAGCAGAGTCGTTAAATAATGCAAAAAAATCCTTAAATAATGCAGCAGAATCCTTAATTAATGCAATAAAGTCATTAAAGAATGCAGCAGAGTCCTTAAATAATGCAACAAAGTCCTTAAATAATGCAGCAGATTCCTTAAATTCTGCAGCAGCGTCCTTAAATAATGCATCAAAGTCCTTAAATAATGCAGCAGAGTCCTTAAATTCCACAGCAGAGTCATTAAATAATGCAGCAGAGGCCTTAAATACTGCAGCAGCATCCTTAAATAATGCAGCAGAGTCCTGAAATAATAAAGCAGAGTCCTTAAATACTGCAGCAGAGTCCTTAAATAATGCAGCAAAGTCCTTAAATCATGCAGCAGAGTCCTTAAATACCGCAGCAAAGTAATTAAATAATGCAACAAAGTCCTTAAATAATGCAGCAGAGTCCTTAAATAATGCATCAAATTCCTTAAATAATGCAACAGAATCCTTAAATAATGCAATAAAGTCCTTAAATAATGCAGCAGATTCCTTAAATTCTGCAGCAGCGTCCTTAAATAATGCATCAAAGTCCTTTAATAATGCAGCAGAGTCCTTAAATACTGCAGCAGAGTCCTTAAATAATGCATCAAAGTCCTTAAATGATGCAGCAGAGTCCTTAAATACCACAGCAGAGTAATTAACTAATGCAGCAGAGTCCTTAAATAATTCAGCAAAGTCCTTAAATAATGCAGCAGAGTCCTTAAATACCGCAGCAGCGTCCTTAAATAATGCAACAAAGTCCTTAAATAATGCAGCAGAGTCCTTAAATAATGCAACAAAGTCCTTAAATAATGCAGCAGAGTCCTTAAATAATGCAACAAACTCATTAAATATTGCAGCAAAGTACTTAAATAATGCAGCAAATTCCTTAAATAATGCAGCAGAATCCTTAAATAATGCAATAAAGTCCTTAAATAATGCAGCAGAGTCCTTAAATAATGCAAAAAATTCCTTAAATAATGCAGCAGAATCCTTAAATAATGCAATAAAGTCATTAAATAATGCAGCAGAGTCCTTAAATAATGCAACAAAGTCCTTAAATAATGCAGCAGATTCCTTAAATTCTGCAGCAGCGTCCTTAAATAATGCATCAAAGTCCTTAAATAATGCAGCAGAGTCCTTAAATACCACAGCAGAGTCATTAAATAATGCAGCAGAGTCCTTAAATAATGCAGCATATTCCTTAAATAATGCAGCAGAGTCCTTAAATAATGCAGCAGAGTCCTTAAATAATGCAGCAGAGTGCTTACATAATGCAGCAGAGTCCTTATATACCGCAGCAGAGTCATTAAATAATGCAGCAGAGTCCTTAAATAATGCAGCAAATTCATTAAATAATGCAATAAAGTCCTTAAATAAAATTCAACAACACCCTTAATAATGCAGCTGAGTCCTTAAATAATTCAGCAAAGTCCTTAAATAATGCAGCAGAGTCCTTAAATACCGCAGCAGCATCCTTAAATAATGCAACAAAGTCCTTAAATAATGCAGCAGAGTCCTTAAATAATGCAACAAAGTCCTTAAATAATGCAGCAGAGTCCTTAAATAATGCAACAAACTCATTAAATAATGCAGCAAAGTACTTAAATAATGCAGCAAATTCCTTAAATAATGCAGCAGAATCCTTAAATAATGCAAAAAATTCCTTAAATAATGCATCAGAATCCTTAAATAATGCAACAAAGTCCTTAAATAATGCAGCAACGTCCTTAATAATGCAGCAGAGTCCTTAAATAATGCAGCAAATTCCTTAAATAATGCAGCAGAGGCCTTAAATACCGAAGCAGAGTCCTTAAATAATGCAGCAAAGTCCTTAAATAATGCAGAAGAGTCCTTAAATAATGCAACAAAGTCCTTAAATAATGCAGCAGAGTCCTTAAATAAAGCAGCAGAGTGCTTAAATAATGCAGCAGAGTCCTAAAATAACGCTGCAGAGTCATTAAATAATACAGCAGAGTCCTTAAATAATGCAGCAAGTTTCTTAAATAATGCACAGAGTCCTTAAATAATGCAATAAAGTCCTTAAATAAAATGCAGCAACGACCTTAATAATGCAGCCGAGTCCTTCAATAATGCAGCAAAGTCCTTAAATAATGCAACAGAGGCCTTAAATACTGCAGCAGCATCCTTAAATAATGCAGCAGAGTCCTTAAATAATGCAGCAGAGTCCTTAAATAATGCAACAAAGTCCTTAAATAAAATGCAGCAACGCCCTTAATAATGCAGCCGAGTCCTTCAATAATGCAGCAAAGTCCTTAAATAATGCAGCAGAGTCCTTAAATACCGCAGCAGCGTCCTTAAATAATGCAAAAAAGTCCTTAAATAATGCAGCAAAGTCCTTAAATAATGCAACAAAGTCCTTAAATAATGCAGCAGAGTCCTTAAATAATGCAACAAACTCCTTAAATAATGCAGCAAAGTACTTAAATAATGCAGCAAATTCCTTAAATAATGCAGCAGAATCCTTAAATAATGCAATAAAGTCCTTAAATAATGCAGCAACGTCCTTAATAATGCAGCAGAGTCCTTAAATAATGCAGCAAAGTCTTTAAATAATGCAGCGGAGGCCTTAAATACTGCTGCAGCATCCTTAAATAATGCAGCAGAGTCCTTAAATAATGCAACAAAGTCCTTAAATAATGCAGCAGAGTCCTTAAACAATGCAGCGAGGTCCTTAAATAATGCAACAAAGTCCTTAAATAATGCAGCAGATTCCTTAAATTCTGCAGCAGCGATCTTAAATAATGCATCAAAGTCCTTAAATAATGCAGCAGAGTCCTTAAATACTGCAGCAGAGTCCTTAAATAATGCAGCAAAGTCCTTAAATAATGCAGCAGAGTCCTTAAATAATGCAGCAAAGTCATTAAATAATGCAGCAGAGTCCTTAAATAATGCAACAAAGTCCTTAAATAATGCAGCAGATTCCTTAAATTCTGCAGCAGCGTCCTTAAATAATGCATCAAAATCCTTAAATAATGCAGCAGAGTCCTTAAATACCACAGCAGAGTCATTAAATAATGCAGCAGAGTCCTTAAATAATGCAGCAAATTCCTTAAATAATGCAGCAGAGTCCTTAAATAATGCAATAAAGTCCTTAAATAATGCAGCAGAGTCCTTAAATAATGCAGCAACTTCCTTAATAATGCAGCTGAGTCCTTAAATAATGCAGCAACATCCTTAAATAATGCAGCAGAGTCCTTAAATACTGCATCAGCGTCCTTAAATAATGCAACAAAGTCCTTAAATAATGCAGCAAAGTCCTTAAATAATGCAGCAGAGTCCTTAAATACAGCAGCAGAGTCCTTAAATAATTCAGCAAAGTCCTTAAATAATGCAGCAGAGTCCTTAAATAATGCAACAAAGTCCTTAAATAATGCAGCAGAGTCCTTAAATAATGCAACAAAGTCCTTAAATAATGCAGCAGAGTCCTTAAATACTGCAGCAGAGACCTTAAATAATGCAGCAAAATCCTTAAATAATGCAGCAGAGTCCTTATATAATGCAGCAGAGTCCTAAAATACCACAGCAGAGTCCTTAAATAATGCAGCAGAGTCCTTAAATAATGCAGCAAATTCATTAAATAATGCAGCAGAGTCCTTAAATAATGCAACAAAGTCCTTAAATAATGCAGCAGATTCCTTAAATTTCGCAGCAGCGTCCTTAAATAATGCATCAAAGTACTTAAATAATGCAGCAGAGTCCTAAAATGCCGCAGCAGAGTCCTTAAATAGTGCAGCAAAGTCCTTAAATAATGCAGCAGAGTGCTTACATAATGCAGCAGAGTCCTTAAATACCGCAGCAGAGTCATTAAATAATGCAGCAGAGTCCTTAAATAATGCAGCAAATTCATTAAATAATGCAGCAGAGTCCTTAAATAATGCAACAAAGTCCTTAAATAATGCAGCAGAGTCCTTAAATAATGCAACAAACTCATTAAATAATGCAGCAAAGTACTTAAATAATGCAGCAAGTTCCTTAAATAATGCAGCAGAATCCTTAAATAATGCAATAAAGTCCTTAAATAATGCAGCAGAGTCCTTAAATAATGCAAAAAAATCCTTAAATAATGCAGCAGAATCCTTAAATAATGCAATAAAGTCATTAAATAATGCAGCAGAGTCCTTAAATAATGCAACAAAGTCCTTAAATTATGCAGCAGATTCCTTAAATTCTGCAGCAGCGTCCTTAAATAATGCATCAAAGTACTTAAATAATGCAGCAGAGTCGTTAAATACCACAGCAGAGTCATTAAATAATGCAGCAGTGTCCTTAAATAATGAAGCATATTCCTTAAATAATGCAGCAGAGTCCTTAAATAATGCAATAAAGTCCTTAAATAATGCAACAGAGTCCTTAAATAATGCAGCAATGTCCTTAATAATGCAGCTGAGTCCTTAAATAATGCAGCAACATCCTTAAATAATGCAGCAGAGTCCTTAAATACTGCATCAGCGTCCTTAAATAATGCAACAAAGTCCTTAAATAATGCAGCAAAGTCCTTAAATAATGCAGCAGAGTCATTAAATAATACAGCAGAGTCCTTAACTAATGCAGCAAATTTCTTAAATATGCAATAAATTCCTTAAATAAAATGCAGCAACGCCCTTAATAATGCAGCTGAGTCCTTAAATAATGCAGCAAAGTCCTTAAATAATGCAGCAGAGTCCTTAAATACCGCAGCAGCGTCTTTAAATAATGCAACAAAGTCCTTAAATAATGCAGCAGAGTCCTTAAATAATGCAACAAAGTCCTTAAATAATGCAGCAGAGTCCTTAAATAATGCAACAAACTCATTAAATATTGCAGCAAAGTACTTAAACATTGCAGCAAATTCCTTAAATAATGCAGCAGAATCCTTAAATAATGCAATAATTTCCTTAAATAATGCAGCAACATCCTTAATAATGCAGCAGAGTCCTTAAATAATGCAGCAAAGTCCTTAAATAATGCAGCAGAGGCCTTAAATACTGCAGCAGCATCCTTAAATAATGCAGCAGAGTCCTTAAATAATGCAGCAGAGTCCTTAAATAATGCAACAAAGTCCTTAAATAATGCAGCAGATTCCTTAAATTTCGCAGCAGCGTCCTTAAATAATACATCAAAGTCCTTAAATAATGCAGCAGAGTCCTAAACTACCGCAGCAGAGTCCTTAAATAATGCAGCAAAGTCCTTAAATAATGCAGCAGAGTGCTTACATAATGCAGCAGAGTCCTTATATACCGCAGCAGAGTCATTAAATAATGCAGCAGAGTCCTTAAATAATGCAGCAAATTCATTAAATAATGCACAGAGTCATTAAATAATGCAATAAAGTCCTTAAATAAAATTCAACAACACCCTTAATAATGCAGCTGAGTCCTTAAATAATTCAGCAAAGTCCTTAAATAATGCAGCAGAGTCCTTAAATACCCCAGCAGCATCCTTAAATAATGCAACAAAGTCCTTAAATAATGCAGCAGAGTCCTTAAATAATGCAACAAAGTCCTTAAATAATGCAGCAGAGTCCTTAAATAATGCAACAAACTCATTAAATAATGCAGCAAATACTTAAATAATGCAGCAAATTCCTTAAATAATGCAGCAGAATCCTTAAATAATGCAATAATTTCCTTAAATAATGCAGCAGAGTCCTTAAATAATGCAAAAAATTCCTTAAATAATGCATCAGAATCCTTAAATAATGCAACAAAGTCCTTAAATAATGCAGCAACGTCCTTAATAATGCAGCAGAGTCCTTAAATAATGCAGCAAATTCCTTAAATAATGCAGCAGAGGCCTTAAATACCGAAGCAGAGTCCTTAAATAATGCAGCAAAGTCCTTAAATAATGCAGAAGAGTCCTTAAATAATGCAACAAAGTCCTTAAATAATGCAGCAGAGTCCTTAAATAAAGCAGCAGAGTGCTTAAATAATGCAGCAGAGTCCTAAAATAACGCTGCAGAGTCATTAAATAATACTGCAGAGTCCTTAAATAATGCAGCAAATTTCTTAAATAATGCACAGAGTCCTTAAATAATGCAATAAAGTCCTTAAATAAAATGCAGCAACGCCCTTAATAATGCAGCTGAGTCCTTAAATAATGCAGCAAAGTCCTTAAATAATGCAGCAGAGTCCTTAAATACCGCAGCAGCGTCTTTAAATAATGCAACAAAGTCCTTAAATAATGCAGCAGAGTCCTTAAATAATGCAACAAAGTCCTTAAATAATGCAGCAGAGTCCTTAAATAATGCAACAAACTCATTAAATAATGCAGCAAAGTACTTAAATATTGCAGCAAATTCCTTAAATAATGCAGCAGAATCCTTAAATAATGCAATAATTTCCTTAAATAATGCAGCAACATCCTTAATAATGCAGCAGAGTCCTTAAATAATGCAGCAAAGTCCTTAAATAATGCAACAGAGGCCTTAAATACTGCAGCAGCATCCTTAAATAATGCAGCAGAGTCCTTAAATAATGCAGCAGAGTCCTTAAATAATTCAACAAAGTCCTTAAATAAAATGCAGCAACGCCCTTAATAATGCAGCCGAGTCCTTCAATAATGCAGCAAAGTCCTTAAATAATGCAGCAGAGTCCTTAAATACCGCAGCAGCGTCCTTAAATAATGCAAAAAAGTCCTTAAATAATGCAGCAAAGTCCTTAAATAATGCAACAAAGTCCTTAAATAATGCAGCAGAGTCCTTAAATAATGCAACAAACTCCTTAAATAATGCAGCAAAGTACTTAAATAATGCAGCAAATTCCTTAAATAATGCAGCAGAATCCTTAAATAATGCAATAAAGTCCTTAAATAATGCAGCAACGTCCTTAATAATGCAGCAGAGTCCTTAAATAATGCAGCAAAGTCCTTAAATAATGCAGCGGAGGCCTTAAATACTGCTGCAGCATCCTTAAATAATGCAGCAGAGTCCTTAAATAATGCAACAAAGTCCTTAAATAATGCAGCAGAGTCCTTAAACAATGCAGCGAGGTCCTTAAATAATGCAACAAAGTCCTTAAATAATGCAGCAGATTCCTTAAATTCTGCAGCAGCGATCTTAAATAATGCATCAAAGTCCTTAAATAATGCAGCAGAGTCCTTAAATACTGCAGCAGAGTCCTTAAATAATGCAGCAAAGTCCTTAAATACCGCAGCAGCGTCTTTACATAATGCAACAAAGTCCTTAAATAATGCAGCAGAGTCCTTAAATAATGCAACAAAGTCCTTAAATAATGCAGCAGAGTCCTTAAATAATGCAACAAACTCATTAAATAATGCAGCAAAGTACTTAAATATTGCAGCAAATTCCTTAAATAATGCAGCAGAATCCTTAAATAATGCAATAATTTCCTTAAATAATGCAGCAACATCCTTAATAATGCAGCAGAGTCCTTAAATAATGCAGCAAAGTCCTTAAATAATGCAACAGAGGCCTTAAATACTGCAGCAGCATCCTTAAATAATGCAGCAGAGTCCTTAAATAATGCAGCAGAGTCCTTAAATAATGCAACAAAGTCCTTAAATAAAATGCAGCAACGCCCTTAATAATGCAGCCGAGTCCTTCAATAATGCAGCAAAGTCCTTAAATAATGCAGCAGAGTCCTTAAATACCGCAGCAGCGTCCTTAAATAATGCAAAAAAGTCCTTAAATAATGCAGCAAAGTCCTTAAATAATGCAACAAAGTCCTTAAATAATGCAGCAGAGTCCTTAAATAATGCAACAAACTCCTTAAATAATGCAGCAAAGTACTTAAATAATGCAGCAAATTCCTTAAATAATGGAGCAGAATCCTTAAATAATGCAATAAAGTCCTTAAATAATGCAGCAACGTCCTTAATAATGCAGCAGAGTCCTTAAATAATGCAGCAAAGTCCTTAAATAATGCAGCGGAGGCCTTAAATACTGCTGCAGCATCCTTAAATAATGCAGCAGAGTCCTTAAATAATGCAACAAAGTCCTTAAATAATGCAGCAGAGTCCTTAAACAATGCAGCGAGGTCCTTAAATAATGCAACAAAGTCCTTAAATAATGCAGCAGATTCCTTAAATTCTGCAGCAGCGATCTTAAATAATGCATCAAAGTCCTTAAATAATGCAGCAGAGTCCTTAAATACTGCAGCAGAGTCCTTAAATAATGCAGCAAAGTCCTTAAATAATGCAGCAGAGTCCTTAAATAATGCAGCAAAGTCATTAAATAATGCAGCAGAGTCCTTAAATAATGCAACAAAGTCCTTAAATAATGCAGCAGATTCCTTAAATTCTGCAGCAGCGTCCTTAAATAATGCATCAAAATCCTTAAATAATGCAGCAGAGTCCTTAAATACCACAGCAGAGTCATTAAATAATGCAGCAGAGTCCTTAAATAATGCAGCATATTCCTTAAATAATGCAGCAGAGTCCTTAAATAATGCAATAAAGTCCTTAAATAATGCAGCAGAGTCCTTAAATAATGCAGCAACTTCCTTAATAATGCAGCTGAGTCCTTAAATAATGCAGCAACATCCTTAAATAATGCAGCAGAGTCCTTAAATACTGCATCAGCGTCCTTAAATAATGCAACAAAGTCCTTAAATAATGCAGCAAAGTCCTTAAATAATGCAGCAGAGTCCTTAAATACAGCAGCAGAGTCCTTAAATAATTCAGCAAAGTCCTTAAATAATGCAGAAGAGTCCTTAAATAATGCAACAAAGTCCTTAAATAATGCAGCAGAGTCCTTAAATAATGCAACAAAGTCCTTAAATAATGCAGCAGAGTCCTTAAATACTGCAGCAGAGACCTTAAATAATGCAGCAAAATCCTTAAATAATGCAGCAGAGTCCTTATATAATGCAGCAGAGTCCTAAAATACCACAGCAGAGTCCTTAAATAATGCAGCAGAGTCCTTAAATAATGCAGCAAATTCATTAAATAATGCAGCAGAGTCCTTAAATAATGCAACAAAGTCCTTAAATAATGCAGCAGATTCCTTAAATTTCGCAGCAGCGTCCTTAAATAATGCATCAAAGTACTTAAATAATGCAGCAGAGTCCTAAAATGCCGCAGCAGAGTCCTTAAATAGTGCAGCAAAGTCCTTAAATAATGCAGCAGAGTGCTTACATAATGCAGCAGAGTCCTTAAATACCGCAGCAGAGTCATTAAATAATGCAGCAGAGTCCTTAAATAATGCAGCAAATTCATTAAATAATTCACAGAGTCATTAAATAATGCAATAAAGTCCTTAAATAAAATTCAGCAACACAATTAATAATGCAGCTGAGTCCTTAAATAATTCAGCAAAGTCCTTAAATAATGCAGCAGATTCCTTAAATACCGCAGCAGCGTCCTTAAATAATGCAACAAAGTCCTTAAATAATGCAGCAGAGTCCTTAAATAATGCAACAAAGTCCTTAAATAATGCATCAGAGTCCTTAAATTATGCAACAAACTCATTAAATAATGCAGCAAAGTACTTAAATAATGCAGCAAATTCCTTAAATAATGCAGCAGAATCCTTAAATAATGCAATAAAGTCCTTAAATAATGCAGCAGAGTCGTTAAATAATGCAAAAAAATCCTTAAATAATGCAGCAGAATCCTTAATTAATGCAATAAAGTCATTAAATAATGCAGCAGAGTCCTTAAATAATGCAACAAAGTCCTTAAATAATGCAGCAGATTCCTTAAATTCTGCAGCAGCGTCCTTAAATAATGCATCAAAGTCCTTAAATAATGCAGCAGAGTCCTTAAATTCCACAGCAGAGTCATTAAATAATGCAGCAGAGTCCTTAAATAATGCAGCATATTCCTTAAATAATGCAGCAGAGTCCTTAAATAATGCAACAGAGGCCTTAAATACTGCAGCAGCATCCTTAAATAATGCAGCAGAGTCCTTAAATAATGCAGCAGAGTCCTTAAATAATGCAACACAGTCCTTAAATAAAATGCAGCAACGCCCTTAATAATGCAGCCGAGTCCTTCAATAATGCAGCAAAGTCCTTAAATAATGCAGCAGAGTCCTTAAATACCGCAGCAGCGTCCTTAAATAATGCAAAAAAGTCCTTAAATAATGCAGCAAAGTCCTTAAATAATGCAACAAAGTCCTTAAATAATGCAGCAGAGTCCTTAAATAATGCAACAAACTCCTTAAATAATGCAGCAAAGTACTTAAATAATGCAGCAAATTCCTTAAATAATGCAGCAGAATCCTTAAATAATGCAATAAAGTCCTTAAATAATGCAGCAACGTCCTTAATAATGCAGCAGAGTCCTTAAATAATGCAGCAAAGTCCTTAAATAATGCAGCGGAGGCCTTAAATACTGCTGCAGCATCCTTAAAAAATGCAGCAGAGTCCTTAAATAATGCAACAAAGTCCTTAAATAATGCAGCAGAGTCCTTAAACAATGCAGCGAGGTCCTTAAATAATGCAACAAAGTCCTTAAATAATGCAGCAGATTCCTTAAATTCTGCAGCAGCGATCTTAAATAATGCATCAAAGTCCTTAAATAATGCAGCAGAGTCCTTAAATACTGCAGCAGAGTCCTTAAATAATGCAGCAAAGTCCTTAAATAATGCAGCAGAGTCCTTAAATAATGCAGCAAAGTCATTAAATAATGCAGCAGAGTCCTTAAATAATGCAACAAAGTCCTTAAATAATGCAGCAGATTCCTTAAATTCTGCAGCAGCGTCCTTAAATAATGCATCAAAATCCTTAAATAATGCAGCAGAGTCCTTAAATACCACAGCAGAGTCCTTAAATAATGCAGCATATTCCTTAAATAATGCAGCATATTCCTAAAATAATGCAGCAGAGTCCTTAAATAATGCAATAAAGTCCTTAAATAATGCAGCAGAGTCCTTAAATAATGCAGCAACTTCCTTAATAATGCAGCTGAGTCCTTAAATAATGCAGCAACATCCTTAAATAATGCAGCAGAGTCCTTAAATACTGCATCAGCGTCCTTAAATAATGCAACAAAGTCCTTAAATAATGCAGCAAAGTCCTTAAATAATGCAGCAGAGTCCTTAAATACAGCAGCAGAGTCCTTAAATAATTCAGCAAAGTCCTTAAATAATGCAGCAGAGTCCTTAAATAATGCAACAAAGTCCTTAAATAATGCAGCAGAGTCCTTAAATAATGCAACAAAGTCCTTAAATAATGCAGCAGAGTCCTTAAATACTGCAGCAGAGACCTTAAATAATGCAGCAAAATCCTTAAATAATGCAGCAGAGTCCTTATATAATGCAGCAGAGTCCTAAAATACCACAGCAGAGTCCTTAAATAATGCAGCAGAGTCCTTAAATAATGCAGCAAATTCATTAAATAATGCAGCAGAGTCCTTAAATAATGCAACAAAGTCCTTAAATAATGCAGCAGATTCCTTAAATTTCGCAGCAGCGTCCTTAAATAATGCATCAAAGTACTTAAATAATGCAGCAGAGTCCTAAAATGCCGCAGCAGAGTCCTTAAATAGTGCAGCAAAGTCCTTAAATAATGCAGCAGAGTGCTTACATAATGCAGCAGAGTCCTTAAATACCGCAGCAGAGTCATTAAATAATGCAGCAGAGTCCTTAAATAATGCAGCAAATTCATTAAATAATTCACAGAGTCATTAAATAATGCAATAAAGTCCTTAAATAAAATTCAGCAACACAATTAATAATGCAGCTGAGTCCTTAAATAATTCAGCAAAGTCCTTAAATAATGCAGCAGAGTCCTTAAATACCGCAGCAGCGTCCTTAAATAATGCAACAAAGTCCTTAAATAATGCAGCAGAGTCCTTAAATAATGCAACAAAGTCCTTAAATAATGCATCAGAGTCCTTAAATTATGCAACAAACTCATTAAATAATGCAGCAAAGTACTTAAATAATGCAGCAAATTCCTTAAATAATGCAGCAGAATCCTTAAATAATGCAATAAAGTCCTTAAATAATGCAGCAGAGTCGTTAAATAATGCAAAAAAATCCTTAAATAATGCAGCAGAATCCTTAATTAATGCAATAAAGTCATTAAATAATGCAGCAGAGTCCTTAAATAATGCAACAAAGTCCTTAAATAATGCAGCAGATTCCTTAAATTCTGCAGCAGCGTCCTTAAATAATGCATCAAAGTCCTTAAATAATGCAGCAGAGTCCTTAAATTCCACAGCAGAGTCATTAAATAATGCAGCAGAGTCCTTAAATAATGCAGCATATTCCTTAAATAATGCAGCAGAGTCCTTAAATAATGCAACAGAGGCCTTAAATACTGCAGCAGCATCCTTAAATAATGCAGCAGAGTCCTTAAATAATGCAGCAGAGTCCTTAAATAATGCAACAAAGTCCTTAAATAAAATGCAGCAACGCCCTTAATAATGCAGCCGAGTCCTTCAATAATGCAGCAAAGTCCTTAAATAATGCAGCAGAGTCCTTAAATACCGCAGCAGCGTCCTTAAATAATGCAAAAAAGTCCTTAAATAATGCAGCAAAGTCCTTAAATAATGCAACAAAGTCCTTAAATAATGCAGCAGAGTCCTTAAATAATGCAACAAACTCCTTAAATAATGCAGCAAAGTACTTAAATAATGCAGCAAATTCCTTAAATAATGCAGCAGAATCCTTAAATAATGCAATAAAGTCCTTAAATAATGCAGCAACGTCCTTAATAATGCAGCAGAGTCCTTAAATAATGCAGCAAAGTCCTTAAATAATGCAGCGGAGGCCTTAAATACTGCTGCAGCATCCTTAAATAATGCAGCAGAGTCCTTAAATAATGCAACAAAGTCCTTAAAAAATGCAGCAGAGTCCTTAAACAATGCAGCGAGGTCCTTAAATAATGCAACAAAGTCATTAAATAATGCAGCAGATTCCTTAAATTCTGCAGCAGCGATCTTAAATAATGCATCAAAGTCCTTAAATAATGCAGCAGAGTCCTTAAATACTGCAGCAGAGTCCTTAAATAATGCAGCAAAGTCCTTAAATAATGCAGCAGAGTCCTTAAATAATGCAGCAAAGTCATTAAATAATGCAGCAGAGTCCTTAAATAATGCAACAAAGTCCTTAAATAATGCAGCAGATTCCTTAAATTCTGCAGCAGCGTCCTTAAATAATGCATCAAAATCCTTAAATAATGCAGCAGAGTCCTTAAATACCACAGCAGAGTCCTTAAATAATGCAGCATATTCCTTAAATAATGCAGCATATTCCTTAAATAATGCAGCAGAGTCCTTAAATAATGCAATAAAGTCCTTAAATAATGCAGCAGAGTCCTTAAATAATGCAGCAACTTCCTTAATAATGCAGCTGAGTCCTTAAATAATGCAGCAACATCCTTAAATAATGCAGCAGAGTCCTTAAATACTGCATCAGCGTCCTTAAATAATGCAACAAAGTCCTTAAATAATGCAGCAAAGTCCTTAAATAATGCAGCAGAGTCCTTAAATACAGCAGCAGAGTCCTTAAATAATTCAGCAAAGTCCTTAAATAATGCAGCAGAGTCCTTAAATAATGCAACAAAGTCCTTAAATAATGCAGCAGAGTCCTTAAATAATGCAACAAAGTCCTTAAATAATGCAGCAGAGTCCTTAAATACTGCAGCAGAGACCTTAAATAATGCAGCAAAATCCTTAAATAATGCAGCAGAGTCCTTATATAATGCAGCAGAGTCCTAAAATACCACAGCAGAGTCCTTAAATAATGCAGCAGAGTCCTTAAATAATGCAGCAAATTCATTAAATAATGCAGCAGAGTCCTTAAATAATGCAACAAAGTCCTTAAATAATGCAGCAGATTCCTTAAATTTCGCAGCAGCGTCCTTAAATAATGCATCAAAGTACTTAAATAATGCAGCAGAGTCCTAAAATGCCGCAGCAGAGTCCTTAAATAGTGCAGCAAAGTCCTTAAATAATGCAGCAGAGTGCTTACATAATGCAGCAGAGTCCTTAAATACCGCAGCAGAGTCATTAAATAATGCAGCAGAGTCCTTAAATAATGCAGCAAATTCATTAAATAATGCAGCAGAGTCCTTAAATAATGCAACAAAGTCCTTAAATAATGCAGCAGAGTCCTTAAATAATGCAACAAACTCATTAAATAATGCAGCAAAGTACTTAAATAATGCAGCAAGTTCCTTAAATAATGCAGCAGGATCCTTAAATAATGCAATAAAGTCCTTAAATAATGCATCAGAGTCCTTAAATAATGCAAAAAAATCCTTAAATAATGCAGCAGAATCCTTAAATAATGCAATAAAGTCATTAAATAATGCAGCAGAGTCCTTAAATAATGCAACAAAGTCCTTAAATTATGCAGCAGATTCCTTAAATTCTGCAGCAGCGTCCTTAAATAATGCATCAAAGTACTTAAATAATGCAGCAGAGTCGTTAAATACCACAGCAGAGTCATTAAATAATGCAGCAGTGTCCTTAAATAATGAAGCATATTCCTTAAATAATGCAGCAGAGTCCTTAAATAATGCAATAAAGTCCTTAAATAATGCAACAATGTCCTTAAATAATGCAGCAATGTCCTTAATAATGCAGCTGAGTCCTTAAATAATGCAGCAACATCCTTAAATAATGCAGCAGAGTCCTTAAATACTGCATCAGCGTCCTTAAATAATGCAACAAAGTCCTTAAATAATGCAGCAAAGTCCTTAAATAATGCAGCAGAGTCATTAAATAATACAGCAGAGTCCTTAACTAATGCAGCAAATTTCTTAAATATGCAATAAATTCCTTAAATAAAATGCAGCAACGCCCTTAATAATGCAGCTGAGTCCTTAAATAATGCAGCAAAGTCCTTAAATAATGCAGCAGAGTCCTTAAATACCGCAGCAGCGTCTTTAAATAATGCAACAAAGTCCTTAAATAATGCAGCAGAGTCCTTAAATAATGCAACAAAGTCCTTAAATAATGCAGCAGAGTCCTTAAATAATGCAACAAACTCATTAAATATTGCAGCAAAGTACTTAAACATTGCAGCAAATTCCTTAAATAATGCAGCAGAATCCTTAAATAATGCAATAATTTCCTTAAATAATGCAGCAACATCCTTAATAATGCAGCAGAGTCCTTAAATAATGCAGCAAAGTCCTTAAATAATGCAGCAGAGGCCTTAAATACTGCAGCAGCATCCTTAAATAATGCAGCAGAGTCCTTAAATAATGCAGCAGAGTCCTTAAATAATGCAACAAAGTCCTTAAATAATGCAGCAGATTCCTTAAATTTCGCAGCAGCGTCCTTAAATAATACATCAAAGTCCTTAAATAATGCAGCAGAGTCCTAAATTACCGCAGCAGAGTCCTTAAATAATGCAGCAAAGTCCTTAAATAATGCAGCAGAGTCCTTAAATAATGCAACAAAGTCCTTAAATAATGCAGCAGAGTCCTTAAATAATGCAACAAACTCATTAAATAATGCAGCAAAGTACTTAAATAATGCAGCAAATTCCTTAAATAATGCAGCAGAATCCTTAAATAATGCAATAATTTCCTTAAATAATGCAGCAGAGTCCTTAAATAATGCAAAAAATTCCTTAAATAATGCATCAGAATCCTTAAATAATGCAACAAAGTCCTTAAATAATGCAGCAACGTCCTTAATAATGCAGCAGAGTCCTTAAATAATGCAGCAAATTCCTTAAATAATGCAGCAGAGGCCTTAAATACCGAAGCAGAGTCCTTAAATAATGCAGCAAAGTCCTTAAATAATGCAGAAGAGTCCTTAAATAATGCAACAAAGTGCTTAAATAATGCAGCAGAGTCCTTAAATAAAGCAGCAGAGTGCTTAAATAATGCAGCAGAGTCCTAAAATAACGCTGCAGAGTCATTAAATAATACTGCAGAGTCCTTAAATAATGCAGCAAATTTCTTAAATAATGCACAGAGTCCTTAAATAATGCAATAAAGTCCTTAAATAAAATGCAGCAACGCCCTTAATAATGCAGCTGAGTCCTTAAATAATGCAGCAAAGTCCTTAAATAATGCAGCAGAGTCCTTAAATACCGCAGCAGCGTCTTTAAATAATGCAACAAAGTCCTTAAATAATGCAGCAGAGTCCTTAAATAATGCAACAAAGTCCTTAAATAATGCAGCAGAGTCCTTAAATAATGCAACAAACTCATTAAATAATGCAGCAAAGTACTTAAATATTGCAGCAAATTCCTTAAATAATGCAGCAGAATCCTTAAATAATGCAATAATTTCCTTAAATAATGCAGCAACATCCTTAATAATGCAGCAGAGTCCTTAAATAATGCAGCAAAGTCCTTAAATAATGCAACAGAGGCCTTAAATACTGCAGCAGCATCCTTAAATAATGCAGCAGAGTCCTTAAATAATGCAGCAGAGTCCTTAAATAATGCAACAAAGTCCTTAAATAAAATGCAGCAACGCCCTTAATAATGCAGCCGAGTCCTTCAATAATGCAGCAAAGTCCTTAAATAATGCAGCAGAGTCCTTAAATACCGAAGCAGCGTCCTTAAATAATGCAAAAAAGTCCTTAAATAATGCAGCAAAGTCCTTAAATAATGCAACAAAGTCCTTAAATAATGCAGCAGAGTCCTTAAATAATGCAACAAACTCCTTAAATAATGCAGCAAAGTACTTAAATAATGCAGCAAATTCCTTAAATAATGGAGCAGAATCCTTAAATAATGCAATAAAGTCCTTAAATAATGCAGCAACGTCCTTAATAATGCAGCAGAGTCCTTAAATAATGCAGCAAAGTCCTTAAATAATGCAGCGGAGGCCTTAAATACTGCTGCAGCATCCTTAAATAATGCAGCAGAGTCCTTAAATAATGCAACAAAGTCCTTAAATAATGCAGCAGAGTCCTTAAACAATGCAGCGAGGTCCTTAAATAATGCAACAAAGTCCTTAAATAATGCAGCAGATTCCTTAAATTCTGCAGCAGCGATCTTAAATAATGCATCAAAGTCCTTAAATAATGCAGCAGAGTCCTTAAATACTGCAGCAGAGTCCTTAAATAATGCAGCAAAGTCCTTAAATAATGCAGCAGAGTCCTTAAATAATGCAGCAAAGTCATTAAATAATGCAGCAGAGTCCTTAAATAATGCAACAAAGTCCTTAAATAATGCAGCAGATTCCTTAAATTCTGCAGCAGCGTCCTTAAATAATGCATCAAAATCCTTAAATAATGCAGCAGAGTCCTTAAATACCACAGCAGAGTCATTAAATAATGCAGCAGAGTCCTTAAATAATGCAGCATATTCCTTAAATAATGCAGCAGAGTCCTTAAATAATGCAATAAAGTCCTTAAATAATGCAGCAGAGTCCTTAAATAATGCAGCAACTTCCTTAATAATGCAGCTGAGTCCTTAAATAATGCAGCAACATCCTTAAATAATGCAGCAGAGTCCTTAAATACTGCATCAGCGTCCTTAAATAATGCAACAAAGTCCTTAAATAATGCAGCAAAGTCCTTAAATAATGCAGCAGAGTCCTTAAATACAGCAGCAGAGTCCTTAAATAATTCAGCAAAGTCCTTAAATAATGCAGAAGAGTCCTTAAATAATGCAACAAAGTCCTTAAATAATGCAGCAGAGTCCTTAAATAATGCAACAAAGTCCTTAAATAATGCAGCAGAGTCCTTAAATACTGCAGCAGAGACCTTAAATAATGCAGCAAAATCCTTAAATAATGCAGCAGAGTCCTTATATAATGCAGCAGAGTCCTAAAATACCACAGCAGAGTCCTTAAATAATGCAGCAGAGTCCTTAAATAATGCAGCAAATTCATTAAATAATGCAGCAGAGTCCTTAAATAATGCAACAAAGTCCTTAAATAATGCAGCAGATTCCTTAAATTTCGCAGCAGCGTCCTTAAATAATGCATCAAAGTACTTAAATAATGCAGCAGAGTCCTAAAATGCCGCAGCAGAGTCCTTAAATAGTGCAGCAAAGTCCTTAAATAATGCAGCAGAGTGCTTACATAATGCAGCAGAGTCCTTAAATACCGCAGCAGAGTCATTAAATAATGCAGCAGAGTCCTTAAATAATGCAGCAAATTCATTAAATAATTCACAGAGTCATTAAATAATGCAATAAAGTCCTTAAATAAAATTCAGCAACACAATTAATAATGCAGCTGAGTCCTTAAATAATTCAGCAAAGTCCTTAAATAATGCAGCAGATTCCTTAAATACCGCAGCAGCGTCCTTAAATAATGCAACAAAGTCCTTAAATAATGCAGCAGAGTCCTTAAATAATGCAACAAAGTCCTTAAATAATGCATCAGAGTCCTTAAATTATGCAACAAACTCATTAAATAATGCAGCAAAGTACTTAAATAATGCAGCAAATTCCTTAAATAATGCAGCAGAATCCTTAAATAATGCAATAAAGTCCTTAAATAATGCAGCAGAGTCGTTAAATAATGCAAAAAAATCCTTAAATAATGCAGCAGAATCCTTAATTAATGCAATAAAGTCATTAAATAATGCAGCAGAGTCCTTAAATAATGCAACAAAGTCCTTAAATAATGCAGCAGATTCCTTAAATTCTGCAGCAGCGTCCTTAAATAATGCATCAAAGTCCTTAAATAATGCAGCAGAGTCCTTAAATTCCACAGCAGAGTCATTAAATAATGCAGCAGAGTCCTTAAATAATGCAGCATATTCCTTAAATAATGCAGCAGAGTCCTTAAATAATGCAACAGAGGCCTTAAATACTGCAGCAGCATCCTTAAATAATGCAGCAGAGTCCTTAAATAATGCAGCAGAGTCCTTAAATAATGCAACAAAGTCCTTAAATAAAATGCAGCAACGCCCTTAATAATGCAGCCGAGTCCTTCAATAATGCAGCAAAGTCCTTAAATAATGCAGCAGAGTCCTTAAATACCGCAGCAGCGTCCTTAAATAATGCAAAAAAGTCCTTAAATAATGCAGCAAAGTCCTTAAATAATGCAACAAAGTCCTTAAATAATGCAGCAGAGTCCTTAAATAATGCAACAAACTCCTTAAATAATGCAGCAAAGTACTTAAATAATGCAGCAAATTCCTTAAATAATGCAGCAGAATCCTTAAATAATGCAATAAAGTCCTTAAATAATGCAGCAACGTCCTTAATAATGCAGCAGAGTCCTTAAATAATGCAGCAAAGTCCTTAAATAATGCAGCGGAGGCCTTAAATACTGCTGCAGCATCCTTAAAAAATGCAGCAGAGTCCTTAAATAATGCAACAAAGTCCTTAAATAATGCAGCAGAGTCCTTAAACAATGAGGCGAGGTCCTTAAATAATGCAACAAAGTCCTTAAATAATGCAGCAGATTCCTTAAATTCTGCAGCAGCGATCTTAAATAATGCATCAAAGTCCTTAAATAATGCAGCAGAGTCCTTAAATACTGCAGCAGAGTCCTTAAATAATGCAGCAAAGTCCTTAAATAATGCAGCAGAGTCCTTAAATAATGCAGCAAAGTCATTAAATAATGCAGCAGAGTCCTTAAATAATGCAACAAAGTCCTTAAATAATGCAGCAGATTCCTTAAATTCTGCAGCAGCGTCCTTAAATAATGCATCAAAATCCTTAAATAATGCAGCAGAGTCCTTAAATACCACAGCAGAGTCCTTAAATAATGCAGCATATTCCTTAAATAATGCAGCATATTCCTAAAATAATGCAGCAGAGTCCTTAAATAATGCAATAAAGTCCTTAAATAATGCAGCAGAGTCCTTAAATAATGCAGCAACTTCCTTAATAATGCAGCTGAGTCCTTAAATAATGCAGCAACATCCTTAAATAATGCAGCAGAGTCCTTAAATACTGCATCAGCGTCCTTAAATAATGCAACAAAGTCCTTAAATAATGCAGCAAAGTCCTTAAATAATGCAGCAGAGTCCTTAAATACAGCAGCAGAGTCCTTAAATAATTCAGCAAAGTCCTTAAATAATGCAGCAGAGTCCTTAAATAATGCAACAAAGTCCTTAAATAATGCAGCAGAGTCCTTAAATAATGCAACAAAGTCCTTAAATAATGCAGCAGAGTCCTTAAATACTGCAGCAGAGACCTTAAATAATGCAGCAAAATCCTTAAATAATGCAGCAGAGTCCTTATATAATGCAGCAGAGTCCTAAAATACCACAGCAGAGTCCTTAAATAATGCAGCAGAGTCCTTAAATAATGCAGCAAATTCATTAAATAATGCAGCAGAGTCCTTAAATAATGCAACAAAGTCCTTAAATAATGCAGCAGATTCCTTAAATTTCGCAGCAGCGTCCTTAAATAATGCATCAAAGTACTTAAATAATGCAGCAGAGTCCTAAAATGCCGCAGCAGAGTCCTTAAATAGTGCAGCAAAGTCCTTAAATAATGCAGCAGAGTGCTTACATAATGCAGCAGAGTCCTTAAATACCGCAGCAGAGTCATTAAATAATGCAGCAGAGTCCTTAAATAATGCAGCAAATTCATTAAATAATTCACAGAGTCATTAAATAATGCAATAAAGTCCTTAAATAAAATTCAGCAACACAATTAATAATGCAGCTGAGTCCTTAAATAATTCAGCAAAGTCCTTAAATAATGCAGCAGAGTCCTTAAATACCGCAGCAGCGTCCTTAAATAATGCAACAAAGTCCTTAAATAATGCAGCAGAGTCCTTAAATAATGCAACAAAGTCCTTAAATAATGCATCAGAGTCCTTAAATTATGCAACAAACTCATTAAATAATGCAGCAAAGTACTTAAATAATGCAGCAAATTCCTTAAATAATGCAGCAGAATCCTTAAATAATGCAATAAAGTCCTTAAATAATGCAGCAGAGTCGTTAAATAATGCAAAAAAATCCTTAAATAATGCAGCAGAATCCTTAATTAATGCAATAAAGTCATTAAATAATGCAGCAGAGTCCTTAAATAATGCAACAAAGTCCTTAAATAATGCAGCAGATTCCTTAAATTCTGCAGCAGCGTCCTTAAATAATGCATCAAAGTCCTTAAATAATGCAGCAGAGTCCTTAAATTCCACAGCAGAGTCATTAAATAATGCAGCAGAGTCCTTAAATAATGCAGCATATTCCTTAAATAATGCAGCAGAGTCCTTAAATAATGCAACAGAGGCCTTAAATACTGCAGCAGCATCCTTAAATAATGCAGCAGAGTCCTTAAATAATGCAGCAGAGTCCTTAAATAATGCAACAAAGTCCTTAAATAAAATGCAGCAACGCCCTTAATAATGCAGCCGAGTCCTTCAATAATGCAGCAAAGTCCTTAAATAATGCAGCAGAGTCCTTAAATACCGCAGCAGCGTCCTTAAATAATGCAAAAAAGTCCTTAAATAATGCAGCAAAGTCCTTAAATAATGCAACAAAGTCCTTAAATAATGCAGCAGAGTCCTTAAATAATGCAACAAACTCCTTAAATAATGCAGCAAAGTACTTAAATAATGCAGCAAATTCCTTAAATAATGCAGCAGAATCCTTAAATAATGCAATAAAGTCCTTAAATAATGCAGCAACGTCCTTAATAATGCAGCAGAGTCCTTAAATAATGCAGCAAAGTCCTTAAATAATGCAGCGGAGGCCTTAAATACTGCTGCAGCATCCTTAAATAATGCAGCAGAGTCCTTAAATAATGCAACAAAGTCCTTAAATAATGCAGCAGAGTCCTTAAACAATGCAGCGAGGTCCTTAAATAATGCAACAAAGTCATTAAATAATGCAGCAGATTCCTTAAATTCTGCAGCAGCGATCTTAAATAATGCATCAAAGTCCTTAAATAATGCAGCAGAGTCCTTAAATACTGCAGCAGAGTCCTTAAATAATGCAGCAAAGTCCTTAAATAATGCAGCAGATTCCTTAAATAATGCAGCAAAGTCATTAAATAATGCAGCAGAGTCCTTAAATAATGCAACAAAGTCCTTAAATAATGCAGCAGATTCCTTAAATTCTGCAGCAGCGTCCTTAAATAATGCATCAAAATCCTTAAATAATGCAGCAGAGTCCTTAAATACCACAGCAGAGTCCTTAAATAATGCAGCATATTCCTTAAATAATGCAGCATATTCCTTAAATAATGCAGCAGAGTCCTTAAATAATGCAATAAAGTCCTTAAATAATGCAGCAGAGTCCTTAAATAATGCAGCAACTTCCTTAATAATGCAGCTGAGTCCTTAAATAATGCAGCAACATCCTTAAATAATGCAGCAGAGTCCTTAAATACTGCATCAGCGTCCTTAAATAATGCAACAAAGTCCTTAAATAATGCAGCAAAGTCCTTAAATAATGCAGCAGAGTCCTTAAATACAGCAGCAGAGTCCTTAAATAATTCAGCAAAGTCCTTAAATAATGCAGCAGAGTCCTTAAATAATGCAACAAAGTCCTTAAATAATGCAGCAGAGTCCTTAAATAATGCAACAAAGTCCTTAAATAATGCAGCAGAGTCCTTAAATACTGCAGCAGAGACCTTAAATAATGCAGCAAAATCCTTAAATAATGCAGCAGAGTCCTTATATAATGCAGCAGAGTCCTAAAATACCACAGCAGAGTCCTTAAATAATGCAGCAGAGTCCTTAAATAATGCAGCAAATTCATTAAATAATGCAGCAGAGTCCTTAAATAATGCAACAAAGTCCTTAAATAATGCAGCAGATTCCTTAAATTTCGCAGCAGCGTCCTTAAATAATGCATCAAAGTACTTAAATAATGCAGCAGAGTCCTAAAATGCCGCAGCAGAGTCCTTAAATAGTGCAGCAAAGTCCTTAAATAATGCAGCAGAGTGCTTACATAATGCAGCAGAGTCCTTAAATACCGCAGCAGAGTCATTAAATAATGCAGCAGAGTCCTTAAATAATGCAGCAAATTCATTAAATAATGCAGCAGAGTCCTTAAATAATGCAACAAAGTCCTTAAATAATGCAGCAGAGTCCTTAAATAATGCAACAAACTCATTAAATAATGCAGCAAAGTACTTAAATAATGCAGCAAGTTCCTTAAATAATGCAGCAGGATCCTTAAATAATGCAATAAAGTCCTTAAATAATGCAGCAGAGTCCTTAAATAATGCAAAAAAATCCTTAAATAATGCAGCAGAATCCTTAAATAATGCAATAAAGTCATTAAATAATGCAGCAGAGTCCTTAAATAATGCAACAAAGTCCTTAAATTATGCAGCAGATTCCTTAAATTCTGCAGCAGCGTCCTTAAATAATGCATCAAAGTACTTAAATAATGCAGCAGAGTCGTTAAATACCACAGCAGAGTCATTAAATAATGCAGCAGTGTCCTTAAATAATGAAGCATATTCCTTAAATAATGCAGCAGAGTCCTTAAATAATGCAATAAAGTCCTTAAATAATGCAACAGAGTCCTTAAATAATGCAGCAATGTCCTTAATAATGCAGCTGAGTCCTTAAATAATGCAGCAACATCCTTAAATAATGCAGCAGAGTCCTTAAATACTGCATCAGCGTCCTTAAATAATGCAACAAAGTCCTTAAATAATGCAGCAAAGTCCTTAAATAATGCAGCAGAGTCATTAAATAATACAGCAGAGTCCTTAACTAATGCAGCAAATTTCTTAAATATGCAATAAATTCCTTAAATAAAATGCAGCAACGCCCTTAATAATGCAGCTGAGTCCTTAAATAATGCAGCAAAGTCCTTAAATAATGCAGCAGAGTCCTTAAATACCGCAGCAGCGTCTTTAAATAATGCAACAAAGTCCTTAAATAATGCAGCAGAGTCCTTAAATAATGCAACAAAGTCCTTAAATAATGCAGCAGAGTCCTTAAATAATGCAACAAACTCATTAAATATTGCAGCAAAGTACTTAAACATTGCAGCAAATTCCATAAATAATGCAGCAGAATCCTTAAATAATGCAATAATTTCCTTAAATAATGCAGCAACATCCTTAATAATGCAGCAGAGTCCTTAAATAATGCAGCAAAGTCCTTAAATAATGCAGCAGAGGCCTTAAATACTGCAGCAGCATCCTTAAATAATGCAGCAGAGTCCTTAAATAATGCAGCAGAGTCCTTAAATAATGCAACAAAGTCCTTAAATAATGCAGCAGATTCCTTAAATTTCGCAGCAGCGTCCTTAAATAATACATCAAAGTCCTTAAATAATGCAGCAGAGTCCTAAATTACCGCAGCAGAGTCCTTAAATAATGCAGCAAAGTCCTTAAATAATGCAGCAGAGTCCTTAAATAATGCAACAAAGTCCTTAAATAATGCAGCAGAGTCCTTAAATAATGCAACAAACTCATTAAATAATGCAGCAAAGTACTTAAATAATGCAGCAAATTCCTTAAATAATGCAGCAGAATCCTTAAATAATGCAATAATTTCCTTAAATAATGCAGCAGAGTCCTTAAATAATGCAAAAAATTCCTTAAATAATGCATCAGAATCCTTAAATAATGCAACAAAGTCCTTAAATAATGCAGCAACGTCCTTAATAATGCAGCAGAGTCCTTAAATAATGCAGCAAATTCCTTAAATAATGCAGCAGAGGCCTTAAATACCGAAGCAGAGTCCTTAAATAATGCAGCAAAGTCCTTAAATAATGCAGAAGAGTCCTTAAATAATGCAACAAAGTCCTTAAATAATGCAGCAGAGTCCTTAAATAAAGCAGCAGAGTGCTTAAATAATGCAGCAGAGTCCTAAAATAACGCTGCAGAGTCATTAAATAATACTGCAGAGTCCTTAAATAATGCAGCAAATTTCTTAAATAATGCACAGAGTCCTTAAATAATGCAATAAAGTCCTTAAATAAAATGCAGCAACGCCCTTAATAATGCAGCTGAGTCCTTAAATAATGCAGCAAAGTCCTTAAATAATGCAGCAGAGTCCTTAAATACCGCAGCAGCGTCTTTAAATAATGCAACAAAGTCCTTAAATAATGCAGCAGAGTCCTTAAATAATGCAACAAAGTCCTTAAATAATGCAGCAGAGTCCTTAAATAATGCAACAAACTCATTAAATAATGCAGCAAAGTACTTAAATATTGCAGCAAATTCCTTAAATAATGCAGCAGAATCCTTAAATAATGCAATAATTTCCTTAAATAATGCAGCAACATCCTTAATAATGCAGCAGAGTCCTTAAATAATGCAGCAAAGTCCTTAAATAATGCAACAGAGGCCTTAAATACTGCAGCAGCATCCTTAAATAATGCAGCAGAGTCCTTAAATAATGCAGCAGAGTCCTTAAATAATGCAACAAAGTCCTTAAATAAAATGCAGCAACGCCCTTAATAATGCAGCCGAGTCCTTCAATAATGCAGCAAAGTCCTTAAATAATGCAGCAGAGTCCTTAAATACCGCAGCAGCGTCCTTAAATAATGCAAAAAAGTCCTTAAATAATGCAGCAAAGTCCTTAAATAATGCAACAAAGTCCTTAAATAATGCAGCGAGGTCCTTAAATAATGCAACAAAGTCCTTAAATAATGCAGCAGATTCCTTAAATTCTGCAGCAGCGATCTTAAATAATGCATCAAAGTCCTTAAATAATGCAGCAGAGTCCTTAAATACTGCAGCAGAGTCCTTAAATAATGCAGCAAAGTCCTTAAATACCGCAGCAGCGTCTTTAAATAATGCAACAAAGTCCTTAAATAATGCAGCAGAGTCCTTAAATAATGCAACAAAGTCCTTAAATAATGCAGCAGAGTCCTTAAATAATGCAACAAACTCATTAAATAATGCAGCAAAGTACTTAAATATTGCAGCAAATTCCTTAAATAATGCAGCAGAATCCTTAAATAATGCAATAATTTCCTTAAATAATGCAGCAACATCCTTAATAATGCAGCAGAGTCCTTAAATAATGCAGCAAAGTCCTTAAATAATGCAACAGAGGCCTTAAATACTGCAGCAGCATCCTTAAATAATGCAGCAGAGTCCTTAAATAATGCAGCAGAGTCCTTAAATAATGCAACAAAGTCCTTAAATAAAATGCAGCAACGCCCTTAATAATGCAGCCGAGTCCTTCAATAATGCAGCAAAGTCCTTAAATAATGCAGCAGAGTCCTTAAATACCGCAGCAGCGTCCTTAAATAATGCAAAAAAGTCCTTAAATAATGCAGCAAAGTCCTTAAATAATGCAACAAAGTCCTTAAATAATGCAGCAGAGTCCTTAAATAATGCAACAAACTCCTTAAATAATGCAGCAAAGTACTTAAATAATGCAGCAAATTCCTTAAATAATGGAGCAGAATCCTTAAATAATGCAATAAAGTCCTTAAATAATGCAGCAACGTCCTTAATAATGCAGCAGAGTCCTTAAATAATGCAGCAAAGTCCTTAAATAATGCAGCGGAGGCCTTAAATACTGCTGCAGCATCCTTAAATAATGCAGCAGAGTCCTTAAATAATGCAACAAAGTCCTTAAATAATGCAGCAGAGTCCTTAAACAATGCAGCGAGGTCCTTAAATAATGCAACAAAGTCCTTAAATAATGCAGCAGATTCCTTAAATTCTGCAGCAGCGATCTTAAATAATGCATCAAAGTCCTTAAATAATGCAGCAGAGTCCTTAAATACTGCAGCAGAGTCCTTAAATAATGCAGCAAAGTCCTTAAATAATGCAGCAGAGTCCTTAAATAATGCAGCAAAGTCATTAAATAATGCAGCAGAGTCCTTAAATAATGCAACAAAGTCCTTAAATAATGCAGCAGATTCCTTAAATTCTGCAGCAGCGTCCTTAAATAATGCATCAAAATCCTTAAATAATGCAGCAGAGTCCTTAAATACCACAGCAGAGTCATTAAATAATGCAGCAGAGTCCTTAAATAATGCAGCATATTCCTTAAATAATGCAGCAGAGTCCTTAAATAATGCAATAAAGTCCTTAAATAATGCAGCAGAGTCCTTAAATAATGCAGCAACTTCCTTAATAATGCAGCTGAGTCCTTAAATAATGCAGCAACATCCTTAAATAATGCAGCAGAGTCCTTAAATACTGCATCAGCGTCCTTAAATAATGCAACAAAGTCCTTAAATAATGCAGCAAAGTCCTTAAATAATGCAGCAGAGTCCTTAAATACAGCAGCAGAGTCCTTAAATAATTCAGCAAAGTCCTTAAATAATGCAGAAGAGTCCTTAAATAATGCAACAAAGTCCTTAAATAATGCAGCAGAGTCCTTAAATAATGCAACAAAGTCCTTAAATAATGCAGCAGAGTCCTTAAATACTGCAGCAGAGACCTTAAATAATGCAGCAAAATCCTTAAATAATGCAGCAGAGTCCTTATATAATGCAGCAGAGTCCTAAAATACCACAGCAGAGTCCTTAAATAATGCAGCAGAGTCCTTAAATAATGCAGCAAATTCATTAAATAATGCAGCAGAGTCCTTAAATAATGCAACAAAGTCCTTAAATAATGCAGCAGATTCCTTAAATTTCGCAGCAGCGTCCTTAAATAATGCATCAAAGTACTTAAATAATGCAGCAGAGTCCTAAAATGCCGCAGCAGAGTCCTTAAATAGTGCAGCAAAGTCCTTAAATAATGCAGCAGAGTGCTTACATAATGCAGCAGAGTCCTTAAATACCGCAGCAGAGTCATTAAATAATGCAGCAGAGTCCTTAAATAATGCAGCAAATTCATTAAATAATTCACAGAGTCATTAAATAATGCAATAAAGTCCTTAAATAAAATTCAGCAACACAATTAATAATGCAGCTGAGTCCTTAAATAATTCAGCAAAGTCCTTAAATAATGCAGCAGAGTCCTTAAATACCGCAGCAGCGTCCTTAAATAATGCAACAAAGTCCTTAAATAATGCAGCAGAGTCCTTAAATAATGCAACAAAGTCCTTAAATAATGCATCAGAGTCCTTAAATTATGCAACAAACTCATTAAATAATGCAGCAAAGTACTTAAATAATGCAGCAAATTCCTTAAATAATGCAGCAGAATCCTTAAATAATGCAATAAAGTCCTTAAATAATGCAGCAGAGTCGTTAAATAATGCAAAAAAATCCTTCAATAATGCAGCAGAATCCTTAATTAATGCAATAAAGTCATTAAATAATGCAGCAGAGTCCTTAAATAATGCAACAAAGTCCTTAAATAATGCAGCAGATTCCTTAAATTCTGCAGCAGCGTCCTTAAATAATGCATCAAAGTCCTTAAATAATGCAGCAGAGTCCTTAAATTCCACAGCAGAGTCATTAAATAATGCAGCAGAGTCCTTAAATAATGCAGCATATTCCTTAAATAATGCAGCAGAGTCCTTAAATAATGCAACAGAGGCCTTAAATACTGCAGCAGCATCCTTAAATAATGCAGCAGAGTCCTTAAATAATGCAGCAGAGTCCTTAAATAATGCAACAAAGTCCTTAAATAAAATGCAGCAACGCCCTTAATAATGCAGCCGAGTCCTTCAATAATGCAGCAAAGTCCTTAAATAATGCAGCAGAGTCCTTAAATACCGCAGCAGCGTCCTTAAATAATGCAAAAAAGTCCTTAAATAATGCAGCAAAGTCCTTAAATAATGCAACAAAGTCCTTAAATAATGCAGCAGAGTCCTTAAATAATGCAACAAACTCCTTAAATAATGCAGCAAAGTACTTAAATAATGCAGCAAATTCCTTAAATAATGCAGCAGAATCCTTAAATAATGCAATAAAGTCCTTAAATAATGCAGCAACGTCCTTAATAATGCAGCAGAGTCCTTAAATAATGCAGCAAAGTCCTTAAATAATGCAGCGGAGGCCTTAAATACTGCTGCAGCATCCTTAAATAATGCAGCAGAGTCCTTAAATAATGCAACAAAGTCCTTAAATAATGCAGCAGAGTCCTTAAACAATGCAGCGAGGTCCTTAAATAATGCAACAAAGTCCTTAAATAATGCAGCAGATTCCTTAAATTCTGCAGCAGCGATCTTAAATAATGCATCAAAGTCCTTAAATAATGCAGCAGAGTCCTTAAATACTGCAGCAGAGTCCTTAAATAATGCAGCAAAGTCCTTAAATAATGCAGCAGAGTCCTTAAATAATGCAGCAAAGTCATTAAATAATGCAGCAGAGTCCTTAAATAATGCAACAAAGTCCTTAAATAATGCAGCAGATTCCTTAAATTCTGCAGCAGCGTCCTTAAATAATGCATCAAAATCCTTAAATAATGCAGCAGAGTCCTTAAATACCAC
The DNA here is from genome assembly GCF_046119375.1 of Phyllobates terribilis. Classification (NCBI taxonomy): domain Eukaryota; kingdom Metazoa; phylum Chordata; class Amphibia; order Anura; family Dendrobatidae; genus Phyllobates; species Phyllobates terribilis. The sequence goes on along the minus strand of NW_027363072.1, from coordinate 1,905,922 downwards.
AGCAGAGTCCTTAAATAATGCAGCATATTCCTTAAATAATGCAGCATATTCCTAAAATAATGCAGCAGAGTCCTTAAATAATGCAATAAAGTCCTTAAATAATGCAGCAGAGTCCTTAAATAATGCAGCAACTTCCTTAATAATGCAGCTGAGTCCTTAAATAATGCAGCAACATCCTTAAATAATGCAGCAGAGTCCTTAAATACTGCATCAGCGTCCTTAAATAATGCAACAAAGTCCTTAAATAATGCAGCAAAGTCCTTAAATAATGCAGCAGAGTCCTTAAATACAGCAGCAGAGTCCTTAAATAATTCAGCAAAGTCCTTAAATAATGCAGCAGAGTCCTTAAATAATGCAACAAAGTCCTTAAATAATGCAGCAGAGTCCTTAAATAATGCAACAAAGTCCTTAAATAATGCAGCAGAGTCCTTAAATACTGCAGCAGAGACCTTAAATAATGCAGCAAAATCCTTAAATAATGCAGCAGAGTCCTTATATAATGCAGCAGAGTCCTAAAATACCACAGCAGAGTCCTTAAATAATGCAGCAGAGTCCTTAAATAATGCAGCAAATTCATTAAATAATGCAGCAGAGTCCTTAAATAATGCAACAAAGTCCTTAAATAATGCAGCAGATTCCTTAAATTTCGCAGCAGCGTCCTTAAATAATGCATCAAAGTACTTAAATAATGCAGCAGAGTCCTAAAATGCCGCAGCAGAGTCCTTAAATAGTGCAGCAAAGTCCTTAAATAATGCAGCAGAGTGCTTACATAATGCAGCAGAGTCCTTAAATACCGCAGCAGAGTCATTAAATAATGCAGCAGAGTCCTTAAATAATGCAGCAAATTCATTAAATAATTCACAGAGTCATTAAATAATGCAATAATGTCCTTAAATAAAATTCAGCAACACAATTAATAATGCAGCTGAGTCCTTAAATAATTCAGCAAAGTCCTTAAATAATGCAGCAGAGTCCTTAAATACCGCAGCAGCGTCCTTAAATAATGCAACAAAGTCCTTAAATAATGCAGCAGAGTCCTTAAATAATGCAACAAAGTCCTTAAATAATGCATCAGAGTCCTTAAATTATGCAACAAACTCATTAAATAATGCAGCAAAGTACTTAAATAATGCAGCAAATTCCTTAAATAATGCAGCAGAATCCTTAAATAATGCAATAAAGTCCTTAAATAATGCAGCAGAGTCGTTAAATAATGCAAAAAAATCCTTAAATAATGCAGCAGAATCCTTAATTAATGCAATAAAGTCATTAAATAATGCAGCAGAGTCCTTAAATAATGCAACAAAGTCCTTAAATAATGCAGCAGATTCCTTAAATTCTGCAGCAGCGTCCTTAAATAATGCATCAAAGTCCTTAAATAATGCAGCAGAGTCCTTAAATTCCACAGCAGAGTCATTAAATAATGCAGCAGAGTCCTTTAATAATGCAGCATATTCCTTAAATAATGCAGCAGAGTCCTTAAATAATGCAACAGAGGCCTTAAATACTGCAGCAGCATCCTTAAATAATGCAGCAGAGTCCTTAAATAATGCAGCAGAGTCCTTAAATAATGCAACAAAGTCCTTAAATAAAATGCAGCAACGCCCTTAATAATGCAGCCGAGTCCTTCAATAATGCAGCAAAGTCCTTAAATAATGCAGCAGAGTCCTTAAATACCGCAGCAGCGTCCTTAAATAATGCAAAAAAGTCCTTAAATAATGCAGCAAAGTCCTTAAATAATGCAACAAAGTCCTTAAATAATGCAGCAGAGTCCTTAAATAATGCAACAAACTCCTTAAATAATGCAGCAAAGTACTTAAATAATGCAGCAAATTCCTTAAATAATGCAGCAGAATCCTTAAATAATGCAATAAAGTCCTTAAATAATGCAGCAACGTCCTTAATAATGCAGCAGAGTCCTTAAATAATGCAGCAAAGTCCTTAAATAATGCAGCGGAGGCCTTAAATACTGCTGCAGCATCCTTAAATAATGCAGCAGAGTCCTTAAATAATGCAACAAAGTCCTTAAATAATGCAGCAGAGTCCTTAAACAATGCAGCGAGGTCCTTAAATAATGCAACAAAGTCCTTAAATAATGCAGCAGATTCCTTAAATTCTGCAGCAGCGATCTTAAATAATGCATCAAAGTCCTTAAATAATGCAGCAGAGTCCTTAAATACTGCAGCAGAGTCCTTAAATAATGCAGCAAAGTCCTTAAATAATGCAGCAGAGTCCTTAAATAATGCAGCAAAGTCATTAAATAATGCAGCAGAGTCCTTAAATAATGCAACAAAGTCCTTAAATAATGCAGCAGATTCCTTAAATTCTGCAGCAGGGTCCTTAAATAATGCATCAAAATCCTTAAATAATGCAGCAGAGTCCTTAAATACCACAGCAGAGTCCTTAAATAATGCAGCATATTCCTTAAATAATGCAGCATATTCCTTAAATAATGCAGCAGAGTCCTTAAATAATGCAATAAAGTCCTTAAATAATGCAGCAGAGTCCTTAAATAATGCAGCAACTTCCTTAATAATGCAGCTGAGTCCTTAAATAATGCAGCAACATCCTTAAATAATGCAGCAGAGTCCTTAAATACTGCATCAGCGTCCTTAAATAATGCAACAAAGTCCTTAAATAATGCAGCAAAGTCCTTAAATAATGCAGCAGAGTCCTTAAATACAGCAGCAGAGTCCTTAAATAATTCAGCAAAGTCCTTAAATAATGCAGCAGAGTCCTTAAATAATGCAACAAAGTCCTTAAATAATGCAGCAGAGTCCTTAAATAATGCAACAAAGTCCTTAAATAATGCAGCAGAGTCCTTAAATACTGCAGCAGAGACCTTAAATAATGCAGCAAAATCCTTAAATAATGCAGCAGAGTCCTTATATAATGCAGCAGAGTCCTAAAATACCACAGCAGAGTCCTTAAATAATGCAGCAGAGTCCTTAAATAATGCAGCAAATTCATTAAATAATGCAGCAGAGTCCTTAAATAATGCAACAAAGTCCTTAAATAATGCAGCAGATTCCTTAAATTTCGCAGCAGCGTCCTTAAATAATGCATCAAAGTACTTAAATAATGCAGCAGAGTCCTAAAATGCCGCAGCAGAGTCCTTAAATAGTGCAGCAAAGTCCTTAAATAATGCAGCAGAGTGCTTACATAATGCAGCAGAGTCCTTAAATACCGCAGCAGAGTCATTAAATAATGCAGCAGAGTCCTTAAATAATGCAGCAAATTCATTAAATAATGCAGCAGAGTCCTTAAATAATGCAACAAAGTCCTTAAATAATGCAGCAGAGTCCTTAAATAATGCAACAAACTCATTAAATAATGCAGCAAAGTACTTAAATAATGCAGCAAGTTCCTTAAATAATGCAGCAGGATCCTTAAATAATGCAATAAAGTCCTTAAATAATGCAGCAGAGTCCTTAAATAATGCAAAAAAATCCTTAAATAATGCAGCAGAATCCTTAAATAATGCAATAAAGTCATTAAATAATGCAGCAGAGTCCTTAAATAATGCAACAAAGTCCTTAAATTATGCAGCAGATTCCTTAAATTCTGCAGCAGCGTCCTTAAATAATGCATCAAAGTACTTAAATAATGCAGCAGAGTCGTTAAATACCACAGCAGAGTCATTAAATAATGCAGCAGTGTCCTTAAATAATGAAGCATATTCCTTAAATAATGCAGCAGAGTCCTTAAATAATGCAATAAAGTCCTTAAATAATGCAACAGAGTCCTTAAATAATGCAGCAATGTCCTTAATAATGCAGCTGAGTCCTTAAATAATGCAGCAACATCCTTAAATAATGCAGCAGAGTCCTTAAATACTGCATCAGCGTCCTTAAATAATGCAACAAAGTCCTTAAATAATGCAGCAAAGTCCTTAAATAATGCAGCAGAGTCATTAAATAATACAGCAGAGTCCTTAACTAATGCAGCAAATTTCTTAAATATGCAATAAATTCCTTAAATAAAATGCAGCAACGCCCTTAATAATGCAGCTGAGTCCTTAAATAATGCAGCAAAGTCCTTAAATAATGCAGCAGAGTCCTTAAATACCGCAGCAGCGTCTTTAAATAATGCAACAAAGTCCTTAAATAATGCAGCAGAGTCCTTAAATAATGCAACAAAGTCCTTAAATAATGCAGCAGAGTCCTTAAATAATGCAACAAACTCATTAAATATTGCAGCAAAGTACTTAAACATTGCAGCAAATTCCATAAATAATGCAGCAGAATCCTTAAATAATGCAATAATTTCCTTAAATAATGCAGCAACATCCTTAATAATGCAGCAGAGTCCTTAAATAATGCAGCAAAGTCCTTAAATAATGCAGCAGAGGCCTTAAATACTGCAGCAGCATCCTTAAATAATGCAGCAGAGTCCTTAAATAATGCAGCAGAGTCCTTAAATAATGCAACAAAGTCCTTAAATAATGCAGCAGATTCCTTAAATTTCGCAGCAGCGTCCTTAAATAATACATCAAAGTCCTTAAATAATGCAGCAGAGTCCTAAATTACCGCAGCAGAGTCCTTAAATAATGCAGCAAAGTCCTTAAATAATGCAGCAGAGTCCTTAAATAATGCAACAAAGTCCTTAAATAATGCAGCAGAGTCCTTAAATAATGCAACAAACTCATTAAATAATGCAGCAAAGTACTTAAATAATGCAGCAAATTCCTTAAATAATGCAGCAGAATCCTTAAATAATGCAATAATTTCCTTAAATAATGCAGCAGAGTCCTTAAATAATGCAAAAAATTCCTTAAATAATGCATCAGAATCCTTAAATAATGCAACAAAGTCCTTAAATAATGCAGCAACGTCCTTAATAATGCAGCAGAGTCCTTAAATAATGCAGCAAATTCCTTAAATAATGCAGCAGAGGCCTTAAATACCGAAGCAGAGTCCTTAAATAATGCAGCAAAGTCCTTAAATAATGCAGAAGAGTCCTTAAATAATGCAACAAAGTCCTTAAATAATGCAGCAGAGTCCTTAAATAAAGCAGCAGAGTGCTTAAATAATGCAGCAGAGTCCTAAAATAACGCTGCAGAGTCATTAAATAATACTGCAGAGTCCTTAAATAATGCAGCAAATTTCTTAAATAATGCACAGAGTCCTTAAATAATGCAATAAAGTCCTTAAATAAAATGCAGCAACGCCCTTAATAATGCAGCTGAGTCCTTAAATAATGCAGCAAAGTCCTTAAATAATGCAGCAGAGTCCTTAAATACCGCAGCAGCGTCTTTAAATAATGCAACAAAGTCCTTAAATAATGCAGCAGAGTCCTTAAATAATGCAACAAAGTCCTTAAATAATGCAGCAGAGTCCTTAAATAATGCAACAAACTCATTAAATAATGCAGCAAAGTACTTAAATATTGCAGCAAATTCCTTAAATAATGCAGCAGAATCCTTAAATAATGCAATAATTTCCTTAAATAATGCAGCAACATCCTTAATAATGCAGCAGAGTCCTTAAATAATGCAGCAAAGTCCTTAAATAATGCAACAGAGGCCTTAAATACTGCAGCAGCATCCTTAAATAATGCAGCAGAGTCCTTAAATAATGCAGCAGAGTCCTTAAATAATGCAACAAAGTCCTTAAATAAAATGCAGCAACGCCCTTAATAATGCAGCCGAGTCCTTCAATAATGCAGCAAAGTCCTTAAATAATGCAGCAGAGTCCTTAAATACCGCAGCAGCGTCCTTAAATAATGCAAAAAAGTCCTTAAATAATGCAGCAAAGTCCTTAAATAATGCAACAAAGTCCTTAAATAATGCAGCGAGGTCCTTAAATAATGCAACAAAGTCCTTAAATAATGCAGCAGATTCCTTAAATTCTGCAGCAGCGATCTTAAATAATGCATCAAAGTCCTTAAATAATGCAGCAGAGTCCTTAAATACTGCAGCAGAGTCCTTAAATAATGCAGCAAAGTCCTTAAATACCGCAGCAGCGTCTTTAAATAATGCAACAAAGTCCTTAAATAATGCAGCAGAGTCCTTAAATAATGCAACAAAGTCCTTAAATAATGCAGCAGAGTCCTTAAATAATGCAACAAACTCATTAAATAATGCAGCAAAGTACTTAAATATTGCAGCAAATTCCTTAAATAATGCAGCAGAATCCTTAAATAATGCAATAATTTCCTTAAATAATGCAGCAACATCCTTAATAATGCAGCAGAGTCCTTAAATAATGCAGCAAAGTCCTTAAATAATGCAACAGAGGCCTTAAATACTGCAGCAGCATCCTTAAATAATGCAGCAGAGTCCTTAAATAATGCAGCAGAGTCCTTAAATAATGCAACAAAGTCCTTAAATAAAATGCAGCAACGCCCTTAATAATGCAGCCGAGTCCTTCAATAATGCAGCAAAGTCCTTAAATAATGCAGCAGAGTCCTTAAATACCGCAGCAGCGTCCTTAAATAATGCAAAAAAGTCCTTAAATAATGCAGCAAAGTCCTTAAATAATGCAACAAAGTCCTTAAATAATGCAGCAGAGTCCTTAAATAATGCAACAAACTCCTTAAATAATGCAGCAAAGTACTTAAATAATGCAGCAAATTCCTTAAATAATGGAGCAGAATCCTTAAATAATGCAATAAAGTCCTTAAATAATGCAGCAACGTCCTTAATAATGCAGCAGAGTCCTTAAATAATGCAGCAAAATCCTTAAATAATGCAGCGGAGGCCTTAAATACTGCTGCAGCATCCTTAAATAATGCAGCAGAGTCCTTAAATAATGCAACAAAGTCCTTAAATAATGCAGCAGAGTCCTTAAACAATGCAGCGAGGTCCTTAAATAATGCAACAAAGTCCTTAAATAATGCAGCAGATTCCTTAAATTCTGCAGCAGCGATCTTAAATAATGCATCAAAGTCCTTAAATAATGCAGCAGAGTCCTTAAATACTGCAGCAGAGTCCTTAAATAATGCAGCAAAGTCCTTAAATAATGCAGCAGAGTCCTTAAATAATGCAGCAAAGTCATTAAATAATGCAGCAGAGTCCTTAAATAATGCAACAAAGTCCTTAAATAATGCAGCAGATTCCTTAAATTCTGCAGCAGCGTCCTTAAATAATGCATCAAAATCCTTAAATAATGCAGCAGAGTCCTTAAATACCACAGCAGAGTCATTAAATAATGCAGCAGAGTCCTTAAATAATGCAGCATATTCCTTAAATAATGCAGCAGAGTCCTTAAATAATGCAATAAAGTCCTTAAATAATGCAGCAGAGTCCTTAAATAATGCAGCAACTTCCTTAATAATGCAGCTGAGTCCTTAAATAATGCAGCAACATCCTTAAATAATGCAGCAGAGTCCTTAAATACTGCATCAGCGTCCTTAAATAATGCAACAAAGTCCTTAAATAATGCAGCAAAGTCCTTAAATAATGCAGCAGAGTCCTTAAATACAGCAGCAGAGTCCTTAAATAATTCAGCAAAGTCCTTAAATAATGCAGAAGAGTCCTTAAATAATGCAACAAAGTCCTTAAATAATGCAGCAGAGTCCTTAAATAATGCAACAAAGTCCTTAAATAATGCAGCAGAGTCCTTAAATACTGCAGCAGAGACCTTAAATAATGCAGCAAAATCCTTAAATAATGCAGCAGAGTCCTTATATAATGCAGCAGAGTCCTAAAATACCACAGCAGAGTCCTTAAATAATGCAGCAGAGTCCTTAAATAATGCAGCAAATTCATTAAATAATGCAGCAGAGTCCTTAAATAATGCAACAAAGTCCTTAAATAATGCAGCAGATTCCTTAAATTTCGCAGCAGCGTCCTTAAATAATGCATCAAAGTACTTAAATAATGCAGCAGAGTCCTAAAATGCCGCAGCAGAGTCCTTAAATAGTGCAGCAAAGTCCTTAAATAATGCAGCAGAGTGCTTACATAATGCAGCAGAGTCCTTAAATACCGCAGCAGAGTCATTAAATAATGCAGCAGAGTCCTTAAATAATGCAGCAAATTCATTAAATAATTCACAGAGTCATTAAATAATGCAATAAAGTCCTTAAATAAAATTCAGCAACACAATTAATAATGCAGCTGAGTCCTTAAATAATTCAGCAAAGTCCTTAAATAATGCAGCAGAGTCCTTAAATACCGCAGCAGCGTCCTTAAATAATGCAACAAAGTCCTTAAATAATGCAGCAGAGTCCTTAAATAATGCAACAAAGTCCTTAAATAATGCATCAGAGTCCTTAAATTATGCAACAAACTCATTAAATAATGCAGCAAAGTACTTAAATAATGCAGCAAATTCCTTAAATAATGCAGCAGAATCCTTAAATAATGCAATAAAGTCCTTAAATAATGCAGCAGAGTCGTTAAATAATGCAAAAAAATCCTTCAATAATGCAGCAGAATCCTTAATTAATGCAATAAAGTCATTAAATAATGCAGCAGAGTCCTTAAATAATGCAACAAAGTCCTTAAATAATGCAGCAGATTCCTTAAATTCTGCAGCAGCGTCCTTAAATAATGCATCAAAGTCCTTAAATAATGCAGCAGAGTCCTTAAATTCCACAGCAGAGTCATTAAATAATGCAGCAGAGTCCTTAAATAATGCAGCATATTCCTTAAATAATGCAGCAGAGTCCTTAAATAATGCAACAGAGGCCTTAAATACTGCAGCAGCATCCTTAAATAATGCAGCAGAGTCCTTAAATAATGCAGCAGAGTCCTTAAATAATGCAACAAAGTCCTTAAATAAAATGCAGCAACGCCCTTAATAATGCAGCCGAGTCCTTCAATAATGCAGCAAAGTCCTTAAATAATGCAGCAGAGTCCTTAAATACCGCAGCAGCGTCCTTAAATAATGCAAAAAAGTCCTTAAATAATGCAGCAAAGTCCTTAAATAATGCAACAAAGTCCTTAAATAATGCAGCAGAGTCCTTAAATAATGCAACAAACTCCTTAAATAATGCAGCAAAGTACTTAAATAATGCAGCAAATTCCTTAAATAATGCAGCAGAATCCTTAAATAATGCAATAAAGTCCTTAAATAATGCAGCAACGTCCTTAATAATGCAGCAGAGTCCTTAAATAATGCAGCAAAGTCCTTAAATAATGCAGCGGAGGCCTTAAATACTGCTGCAGCATCCTTAAATAATGCAGCAGAGTCCTTAAATAATGCAACAAAGTCCTTAAATAATGCAGCAGAGTCCTTAAACAATGCAGCGAGGTCCTTAAATAATGCAACAAAGTCCTTAAATAATGCAGCAGATTCCTTAAATTCTGCAGCAGCGATCTTAAATAATGCATCAAAGTCCTTAAATAATGCAGCAGAGTCCTTAAATACTGCAGCAGAGTCCTTAAATAATGCAGCAAAGTCCTTAAATAATGCAGCAGAGTCCTTAAATAATGCAGCAAAGTCATTAAATAATGCAGCAGAGTCCTTAAATAATGCAACAAAGTCCTTAAATAATGCAGCAGATTCCTTAAATTCTGCAGCAGCGTCCTTAAATAATGCATCAAAATCCTTAAATAATGCAGCAGAGTCCTTAAATACCACAGCAGAGTCCTTAAATAATGCAGCATATTCCTTAAATAATGCAGCATATTCCTAAAATAATGCAGCAGAGTCCTTAAATAATGCAATAAAGTCCTTAAATAATGCAGCAGAGTCCTTAAATAATGCAGCAACTTCCTTAATAATGCAGCTGAGTCCTTAAATAATGCAGCAACATCCTTAAATAATGCAGCAGAGTCCTTAAATACTGCATCAGCGTCCTTAAATAATGCAACAAAGTCCTTAAATAATGCAGCAAAGTCCTTAAATAATGCAGCAGAGTCCTTAAATACAGCAGCAGAGTCCTTAAATAATTCAGCAAAGTCCTTAAATAATGCAGCAGAGTCCTTAAATAATGCAACAAAGTCCTTAAATAATGCAGCAGAGTCCTTAAATAATGCAACAAAGTCCTTAAATAATGCAGCAGAGTCCTTAAATACTGCAGCAGAGACCTTAAATAATGCAGCAAAATCCTTAAATAATGCAGCAGAGTCCTTATATAATGCAGCAGAGTCCTAAAATACCACAGCAGAGTCCTTAAATAATGCAGCAGAGTCCTTAAATAATGCAGCAAATTCATTAAATAATGCAGCAGAGTCCTTAAATAATGCAACAAAGTCCTTAAATAATGCAGCAGATTCCTTAAATTTCGCAGCAGCGTCCTTAAATAATGCATCAAAGTACTTAAATAATGCAGCAGAGTCCTAAAATGCCGCAGCAGAGTCCTTAAATAGTGCAGCAAAGTCCTTAAATAATGCAGCAGAGTGCTTACATAATGCAGCAGAGTCCTTAAATACCGCAGCAGAGTCATTAAATAATGCAGCAGAGTCCTTAAATAATGCAGCAAATTCATTAAATAATTCACAGAGTCATTAAATAATGCAATAATGTCCTTAAATAAAATTCAGCAACACAATTAATAATGCAGCTGAGTCCTTAAATAATTCAGCAAAGTCCTTAAATAATGCAGCAGAGTCCTTAAATACCGCAGCAGCGTCCTTAAATAATGCAACAAAGTCCTTAAATAATGCAGCAGAGTCCTTAAATAATGCAACAAAGTCCTTAAATAATGCATCAGAGTCCTTAAATTATGCAACAAACTCATTAAATAATGCAGCAAAGTACTTAAATAATGCAGCAAATTCCTTAAATAATGCAGCAGAATCCTTAAATAATGCAATAAAGTCCTTAAATAATGCAGCAGAGTCGTTAAATAATGCAAAAAAATCCTTAAATAATGCAGCAGAATCCTTAATTAATGCAATAAAGTCATTAAATAATGCAGCAGAGTCCTTAAATAATGCAACAAAGTCCTTAAATAATGCAGCAGATTCCTTAAATTCTGCAGCAGCGTCCTTAAATAATGCATCAAAGTCCTTAAATAATGCAGCAGAGTCCTTAAATTCCACAGCAGAGTCATTAAATAATGCAGCAGAGTCCTTTAATAATGCAGCATATTCCTTAAATAATGCAGCAGAGTCCTTAAATAATGCAACAGAGGCCTTAAATACTGCAGCAGCATCCTTAAATAATGCAGCAGAGTCCTTAAATAATGCAGCAGAGTCCTTAAATAATGCAACAAAGTCCTTAAATAAAATGCAGCAACGCCCTTAATAATGCAGCCGAGTCCTTCAATAATGCAGCAAAGTCCTTAAATAATGCAGCAGAGTCCTTAAATACCGCAGCAGCGTCCTTAAATAATGCAAAAAAGTCCTTAAATAATGCAGCAAAGTCCTTAAATAATGCAACAAAGTCCTTAAATAATGCAGCAGAGTCCTTAAATAATGCAACAAACTCCTTAAATAATGCAGCAAAGTACTTAAATAATGCAGCAAATTCCTTAAATAATGCAGCAGAATCCTTAAATAATGCAATAAAGTCCTTAAATAATGCAGCAACGTCCTTAATAATGCAGCAGAGTCCTTAAATAATGCAGCAAAGTCCTTAAATAATGCAGCGGAGGCCTTAAATACTGCTGCAGCATCCTTAAATAATGCAGCAGAGTCCTTAAATAATGCAACAAAGTCCTTAAATAATGCAGCAGAGTCCTTAAACAATGCAGCGAGGTCCTTAAATAATGCAACAAAGTCCTTAAATAATGCAGCAGATTCCTTAAATTCTGCAGCAGCGATCTTAAATAATGCATCAAAGTCCTTAAATAATGCAGCAGAGTCCTTAAATACTGCAGCAGAGTCCTTAAATAATGCAGCAAAGTCCTTAAATAATGCAGCAGAGTCCTTAAATAATGCAGCAAAGTCATTAAATAATGCAGCAGAGTCCTTAAATAATGCAACAAAGTCCTTAAATAATGCAGCAGATTCCTTAAATTCTGCAGCAGGGTCCTTAAATAATGCATCAAAATCCTTAAATAATGCAGCAGAGTCCTTAAATACCACAGCAGAGTCCTTAAATAATGCAGCATATTCCTTAAATAATGCAGCATATTCCTTAAATAATGCAGCAGAGTCCTTAAATAATGCAATAAAGTCCTTAAATAATGCAGCAGAGTCCTTAAATAATGCAGCAACTTCCTTAATAATGCAGCTGAGTCCTTAAATAATGCAGCAACATCCTTAAATAATGCAGCAGAGTCCTTAAATACTGCATCAGCGTCCTTAAATAATGCAACAAAGTCCTTAAATAATGCAGCAAAGTCCTTAAATAATGCAGCAGAGTCCTTAAATACAGCAGCAGAGTCCTTAAATAATTCAGCAAAGTCCTTAAATAATGCAGCAGAGTCCTTAAATTTCGCAGCAGCGTCCTTAAATAATGCATCAAAGTACTTAAATAATGCAGCAGAGTCCTAAAATGCCGCAGCAGAGTCCTTAAATAGTGCAGCAAAGTCCTTAAATAATGCAGCAGAGTGCTTACATAATGCAGCAGAGTCCTTAAATACCGCAGCAGAGTCATTAAATAATGCAGCAGAGTCCTTAAATAATGCAGCAAATTCATTAAATAATGCAGCAGAGTCCTTAAATAATGCAACAAAGTCCTTAAATAATGCAGCAGAGTCCTTAAATAATGCAACAAACTCATTAAATAATGCAGCAAAGTACTTAAATAATGCAGCAAGTTCCTTAAATAATGCAGCAGGATCCTTAAATAATGCAATAAAGTCCTTAAATAATGCAGCAGAGTCCTTAAATAATGCAAAAAAATCCTTAAATAATGCAGCAGAATCCTTAAATAATGCAATAAAGTCATTAAATAATGCAGCAGAGTCCTTAAATAATGCAACAAAGTCCTTAAATTATGCAGCAGATTCCTTAAATTCTGCAGCAGCGTCCTTAAATAATGCATCAAAGTACTTAAATAATGCAGCAGAGTCGTTAAATACCACAGCAGAGTCATTAAATAATGCAGCAGTGTCCTTAAATAATGAAGCATATTCCTTAAATAATGCAGCAGAGTCCTTAAATAATGCAATAAAGTCCTTAAATAATGCAACAGAGTCCTTAAATAATGCAGCAATGTCCTTAATAATGCAGCTGAGTCCTTAAATAATGCAGCAACATCCTTAAATAATGCAGCAGAGTCCTTAAATACTGCATCAGCGTCCTTAAATAATGCAACAAAGTCCTTAAATAATGCAGCAAAGTCCTTAAATAATGCAGCAGAGTCCTTAAATAATGCAACAAAGTCCTTAAATAATGCAGCAGATTCCTTAAATTTCGCAGCAGCGTCCTTAAATAATGCATCAAAGTACTTAAATAATGCAGCAGAGTCCTAAAATGCCGCAGCAGAGTCCTTAAATAGTGCAGCAAAGTCCTTAAATAATGCAGCAGAGTGCTTACATAATGCAGCAGAGTCCTTAAATACCGCAGCAGAGTCATTAAATAATGCAGCAGAGTCCTTAAATAATGCAGCAAATTCATTAAATAATTCACAGAGTCATTAAATAATGCAATAAAGTCCTTAAATAAAATTCAGCAACACAATTAATAATGCAGCTGAGTCCTTAAATAATTCAGCAAAGTCCTTAAATAATGCAGCAGAGTCCTTAAATACCGCAGCAGCGTCCTTAAATAATGCAACAAAGTCCTTAAATAATGCAGCAGAGTCCTTAAATAATGCAACAAAGTCCTTAAATAATGCATCAGAGTCCTTAAATTATGCAACAAACTCATTAAATAATGCAGCAAAGTACTTAAATAATGCAGCAAATTCCTTAAATAATGCAGCAGAATCCTTAAATAATGCAATAAAGTCCTTAAATAATGCAGCAGAGTCGTTAAATAATGCAAAAAAATCCTTCAATAATGCAGCAGAATCCTTAATTAATGCAATAAAGTCATTAAATAATGCAGCAGAGTCCTTAAATAATGCAACAAAGTCCTTAAATAATGCAGCAGATTCCTTAAATTCTGCAGCAGCGTCCTTAAATAATGCATCAAAGTCCTTAAATAATGCAGCAGAGTCCTTAAATTCCACAGCAGAGTCATTAAATAATGCAGCAGAGTCCTTAAATAATGCAGCATATTCCTTAAATAATGCAGCAGAGTCCTTAAATAATGCAACAGAGGCCTTAAATACTGCAGCAGCATCCTTAAATAATGCAGCAGAGTCCTTAAATAATGCAGCAGAGTCCTTAAATAATGCAACAAAGTCCTTAAATAAAATGCAGCAACGCCCTTAATAATGCAGCCGAGTCCTTCAATAATGCAGCAAAGTCCTTAAATAATGCAGCAGAGTCCTTAAATACCGCAGCAGCGTCCTTAAATAATGCAAAAAAGTCCTTAAATAATGCAGCAAAGTCCTTAAATAATGCAACAAAGTCCTTAAATAATGCAGCAGAGTCCTTAAATAATGCAACAAACTCCTTAAATAATGCAGCAAAGTACTTAAATAATGCAGCAAATTCCTTAAATAATGCAGCAGAATCCTTAAATAATGCAATAAAGTCCTTAAATAATGCAGCAACGTCCTTAATAATGCAGCAGAGTCCTTAAATAATGCAGCAAAGTCCTTAAATAATGCAGCGGAGGCCTTAAATACTGCTGCAGCATCCTTAAATAATGCAGCAGAGTCCTTAAATAATGCAACAAAGTCCTTAAATAATGCAGCAGAGTCCTTAAACAATGCAGCGAGGTCCTTAAATAATGCAACAAAGTCCTTAAATAATGCAGCAGATTCCTTAAATTCTGCAGCAGCGATCTTAAATAATGCATCAAAGTCCTTAAATAATGCAGCAGAGTCCTTAAATACTGCAGCAGAGTCCTTAAATAATGCAGCAAAGTCCTTAAATAATGCAGCAGAGTCCTTAAATAATGCAGCAAAGTCATTAAATAATGCAGCAGAGTCCTTAAATAATGCAACAAAGTCCTTAAATAATGCAGCAGATTCCTTAAATTCTGCAGCAGCGTCCTTAAATAATGCATCAAAATCCTTAAATAATGCAGCAGAGTCCTTAAATACCACAGCAGAGTCCTTAAATAATGCAGCATATTCCTTAAATAATGCAGCATATTCCTAAAATAATGCAGCAGAGTCCTTAAATAATGCAATAAAGTCCTTAAATAATGCAGCAGAGTCCTTAAATAATGCAGCAACTTCCTTAATAATGCAGCTGAGTCCTTAAATAATGCAGCAACATCCTTAAATAATGCAGCAGAGTCCTTAAATACTGCATCAGCGTCCTTAAATAATGCAACAAAGTCCTTAAATAATGCAGCAAAGTCCTTAAATAATGCAGCAGAGTCCTTAAATACAGCAGCAGAGTCCTTAAATAATTCAGCAAAGTCCTTAAATAATGCAGCAGAGTCCTTAAATAATGCAACAAAGTCCTTAAATAATGCAGCAGAGTCCTTAAATAATGCAACAAAGTCCTTAAATAATGCAGCAGAGTCCTTAAATACTGCAGCAGAGACCTTAAATAATGCAGCAAAATCCTTAAATAATGCAGCAGAGTCCTTATATAATGCAGCAGAGTCCTAAAATACCACAGCAGAGTCCTTAAATAATGCAGCAGAGTCCTTAAATAATGCAGCAAATTCATTAAATAATGCAGCAGAGTCCTTAAATAATGCAACAAAGTCCTTAAATAATGCAGCAGATTCCTTAAATTTCGCAGCAGCGTCCTTAAATAATGCATCAAAGTACTTAAATAATGCAGCAGAGTCCTAAAATGCCGCAGCAGAGTCCTTAAATAGTGCAGCAAAGTCCTTAAATAATGCAGCAGAGTGCTTACATAATGCAGCAGAGTCCTTAAATACCGCAGCAGAGTCATTAAATAATGCAGCAGAGTCCTTAAATAATGCAGCAAATTCATTAAATAATTCACAGAGTCATTAAATAATGCAATAATGTCCTTAAATAAAATTCAGCAACACAATTAATAATGCAGCTGAGTCCTTAAATAATTCAGCAAAGTCCTTAAATAATGCAGCAGAGTCCTTAAATACCGCAGCAGCGTCCTTAAATAATGCAACAAAGTCCTTAAATAATGCAGCAGAGTCCTTAAATAATGCAACAAAGTCCTTAAATAATGCATCAGAGTCCTTAAATTATGCAACAAACTCATTAAATAATGCAGCAAAGTACTTAAATAATGCAGCAAATTCCTTAAATAATGCAGCAGAATCCTTAAATAATGCAATAAAGTCCTTAAATAATGCAGCAGAGTCGTTAAATAATGCAAAAAAATCCTTAAATAATGCAGCAGAATCCTTAATTAATGCAATAAAGTCATTAAATAATGCAGCAGAGTCCTTAAATAATGCAACAAAGTCCTTAAATAATGCAGCAGATTCCTTAAATTCTGCAGCAGCGTCCTTAAATAATGCATCAAAGTCCTTAAATAATGCAGCAGAGTCCTTAAATTCCACAGCAGAGTCATTAAATAATGCAGCAGAGTCCTTTAATAATGCAGCATATTCCTTAAATAATGCAGCAGAGTCCTTAAATAATGCAACAGAGGCCTTAAATACTGCAGCAGCATCCTTAAATAATGCAGCAGAGTCCTTAAATAATGCAGCAGAGTCCTTAAATAATGCAACAAAGTCCTTAAATAAAATGCAGCAACGCCCTTAATAATGCAGCCGAGTCCTTCAATAATGCAGCAAAGTCCTTAAATAATGCAGCAGAGTCCTTAAATACCGCAGCAGCGTCCTTAAATAATGCAAAAAAGTCCTTAAATAATGCAGCAAAGTCCTTAAATAATGCAACAAAGTCCTTAAATAATGCAGCAGAGTCCTTAAATAATGCAACAAACTCCTTAAATAATGCAGCAAAGTACTTAAATAATGCAGCAAATTCCTTAAATAATGCAGCAGAATCCTTAAATAATGCAATAAAGTCCTTAAATAATGCAGCAACGTCCTTAATAATGCAGCAGAGTCCTTAAATAATGCAGCAAAGTCCTTAAATAATGCAGCGGAGGCCTTAAATACTGCTGCAGCATCCTTAAATAATGCAGCAGAGTCCTTAAATAATGCAACAAAGTCCTTAAATAATGCAGCAGAGTCCTTAAACAATGCAGCGAGGTCCTTAAATAATGCAACAAAGTCCTTAAATAATGCAGCAGATTCCTTAAATTCTGCAGCAGCGATCTTAAATAATGCATCAAAGTCCTTAAATAATGCAGCAGAGTCCTTAAATACTGCAGCAGAGTCCTTAAATAATGCAGCAAAGTCCTTAAATAATGCAGCAGAGTCCTTAAATAATGCAGCAAAGTCATTAAATAATGCAGCAGAGTCCTTAAATAATGCAACAAAGTCCTTAAATAATGCAGCAGATTCCTTAAATTCTGCAGCAGGGTCCTTAAATAATGCATCAAAATCCTTAAATAATGCAGCAGAGTCCTTAAATACCACAGCAGAGTCCTTAAATAATGCAGCATATTCCTTAAATAATGCAGCATATTCCTTAAATAATGCAGCAGAGTCCTTAAATAATGCAATAAAGTCCTTAAATAATGCAGCAGAGTCCTTAAATAATGCAGCAACTTCCTTAATAATGCAGCTGAGTCCTTAAATAATGCAGCAACATCCTTAAATAATGCAGCAGAGTCCTTAAATACTGCATCAGCGTCCTTAAATAATGCAACAAAGTCCTTAAATAATGCAGCAAAGTCCTTAAATAATGCAGCAGAGTCCTTAAATACAGCAGCAGAGTCCTTAAATAATTCAGCAAAGTCCTTAAATAATGCAGCAGAGTCCTTAAATAATGCAACAAAGTCCTTAAATAATGCAGCAGAGTCCTTAAATAATGCAACAAAGTCCTTAAATAATGCAGCAGAGTCCTTAAATACTGCAGCAGAGACCTTAAATAATGCAGCAAAATCCTTAAATAATGCAGCAGAGTCCTTATATAATGCAGCAGAGTCCTAAAATACCACAGCAGAGTCCTTAAATAATGCAGCAGAGTCCTTAAATAATGCAGCAAATTCATTAAATAATGCAGCAGAGTCCTTAAATAATGCAACAAAGTCCTTAAATAATGCAGCAGATTCCTTAAATTTCGCAGCAGCGTCCTTAAATAATGCATCAAAGTACTTAAATAATGCAGCAGAGTCCTAAAATGCCGCAGCAGAGTCCTTAAATAGTGCAGCAAAGTCCTTAAATAATGCAGCAGAGTGCTTACATAATGCAGCAGAGTCCTTAAATACCGCAGCAGAGTCATTAAATAATGCAGCAGAGTCCTTAAATAATGCAGCAAATTCATTAAATAATGCAGCAGAGTCCTTAAATAATGCAACAAAGTCCTTAAATAATGCAGCAGAGTCCTTAAATAATGCAACAAACTCATTAAATAATGCAGCAAAGTACTTAAATAATGCAGCAAGTTCCTTAAATAATGCAGCAGGATCCTTAAATAATGCAATAAAGTCCTTAAATAATGCAGCAGAGTCCTTAAATAATGCAAAAAAATCCTTAAATAATGCAGCAGAATCCTTAAATAATGCAATAAAGTCATTAAATAATGCAGCAGAGTCCTTAAATAATGCAACAAAGTCCTTAAATTATGCAGCAGATTCCTTAAATTCTGCAGCAGCGTCCTTAAATAATGCATCAAAGTACTTAAATAATGCAGCAGAGTCGTTAAATACCACAGCAGAGTCATTAAATAATGCAGCAGTGTCCTTAAATAATGAAGCATATTCCTTAAATAATGCAGCAGAGTCCTTAAATAATGCAATAAAGTCCTTAAATAATGCAACAGAGTCCTTAAATAATGCAGCAATGTCCTTAATAATGCAGCTGAGTCCTTAAATAATGCAGCAACATCCTTAAATAATGCAGCAGAGTCCTTAAATACTGCATCAGCGTCCTTAAATAATGCAACAAAGTCCTTAAATAATGCAGCAAAGTCCTTAAATAATGCAGCAGAGTCATTAAATAATACAGCAGAGTCCTTAACTAATGCAGCAAATTTCTTAAATATGCAATAAATTCCTTAAATAAAATGCAGCAACGCCCTTAATAATGCAGCTGAGTCCTTAAATAATGCAGCAAAGTCCTTAAATAATGCAGCAGAGTCCTTAAATAATGCAACAAAGTCCTTAAATAATGCAGCAGAGTCCTTAAATAATGCAACAAAGTCCTTAAATAATGCAGCAGAGTCCTTAAATAATGCAACAAACTCATTAAATATTGCAGCAAAGTACTTAAACATTGCAGCAAATTCCTTAAATAATGCAGCAGAATCCTTAAATAATGCAATAATTTCCTTAAATAATGCAGCAACATCCTTAATAATGCAGCAGAGTCCTTAAATAATGCAGCAAAGTCCTTAAATAATGCAGCAGAGGCCTTAAATACTGCAGCAGCATCCTTAAATAATGCAGCAGAGTCCTTAAATAATGCAGCAGAGTCCTTAAATAATGCAACAAAGTCCTTAAATAATGCAGCAGATTCCTTAAATTTCGCAGCAGCGTCCTTAAATAATACATCAAAGTCCTTAAATAATGCAGCAGAGTCCTAAACTACCGCAGCAGAGTCCTTAAATAATGCAGCAAAGTCCTTAAATAATGCAGCAGAGTCCTTAAATAATGCAACAAAGTCCTTAAATAATGCAGCAGAGTCCTTAAATAATGCAACAAACTCATTAAATAATGCAGCAAAGTACTTAAATAATGCAGCAAATTCCTTAAATAATGCAGCAGAATCCTTAAATAATGCAATAATTTCCTTAAATAATGCAGCAGAGTCCTTAAATAATGCAAAAAATTCCTTAAATAATGCATCAGAATCCTTAAATAATGCAACAAAGTCCTTAAATAATGCAGCAACGTCCTTAATAATGCAGCAGAGTCCTTAAATAATGCAGCAAATTCCTTAAATAATGCAGCAGAGGCCTTAAATACCGAAGCAGAGTCCTTAAATAATGCAGCAAAGTCCTTAAATAATGCAGAAGAGTCCTTAAATAATGCAACAAAGTCCTTAAATAATGCAGCAGAGTCCTTAAATAAAGCAGCAGAGTGCTTAAATAATGCAGCAGAGTCCTAAAATAACGCTGCAGAGTCATTAAATAATACTGCAGAGTCCTTAAATAATGCAGCAAATTTCTTAAATAATGCACAGAGTCCTTAAATAATGCAATAAAGTCCTTAAATAAAATGCAGCAACGCCCTTAATAATGCAGCTGAGTCCTTAAATAATGCAGCAAAGTCCTTAAATAATGCAGCAGAGTCCTTAAATACCGCAGCAGCGTCTTTAAATAATGCAACAAAGTCCTTAAATAATGCAGCAGAGTCCTTAAATAATGCAACAAAGTCCTTAAATAATGCAGCAGAGTCCTTAAATAATGCAACAAACTCATTAAATAATGCAGCAAAGTACTTAAATATTGCAGCAAATTCCTTAAATAATGCAGCAGAATCCTTAAATAATGCAATAATTTCCTTAAATAATGCAGCAACATCCTTAATAATGCAGCAGAGTCCTTAAATAATGCAGCAAAGTCCTTAAATAATGCAACAGAGGCCTTAAATACTGCAGCAGCATCCTTAAATAATGCAGCAGAGTCCTTAAATAATGCAGCAGAGTCCTTAAATAATGCAACAAAGTCCTTAAATAAAATGCAGCAACGCCCTTAATAATGCAGCCGAGTCCTTCAATAATGCAGCAAAGTCCTTAAATAATGCAGCAGAGTCCTTAAATACCGCAGCAGCGTCCTTAAATAATGCAAAAAAGTCCTTAAATAATGCAGCAAAGTCCTTAAATAATGCAACAAAGTCCTTAAATAATGCAGCAGAGTCCTTAAATAATGCAACAAACTCCTTAAATAATGCAGCAAAGTACTTAAATAATGCAGCAAATTCCTTAAATAATGCAGCAGAATCCTTAAATAATGCAATAAAGTCCTTAAATAATGCAGCAACGTCCTTAATAATGCAGCAGAGTCCTTAAATAATGCAGCAAAGTCCTTAAATAATGCAGCGGAGGCCTTAAATACTGCTGCAGCATCCTTAAATAATGCAGCAGAGTCCTTAAATAATGCAACAAAGTCCTTAAATAATGCAGCAGAGTCCTTAAACAATGCAGCGAGGTCCTTAAATAATGCAACAAAGTCCTTAAATAATGCAGCAGATTCCTTAAATTCTGCACCAGCGATCTTAAATAATGCATCAAAGTCCTTAAATAATGCAGCAGAGTCCTTAAATACTGCAGCAGAGTCCTTAAATAATGCAGCAAAGTCCTTAAATACCGCAGCAGCGTCTTTAAATAATGCAACAAAGTCCTTAAATAATGCAGCAGAGTCCTTAAATAATGCAACAAAGTCCTTAAATAATGCAGCAGAGTCCTTAAATAATGCAACAAACTCATTAAATAATGCAGCAAAGTACTTAAATATTGCAGCAAATTCCTTAAATAATGCAGCAGAATCCTTAAATAATGCAATAATTTCCTTAAATAATGCAGCAAAGTCCTTAAATAATGCAACAGAGGCCTTAAATACTGCAGCAGCATCCTTAAATAATGCAGCAGAGTCCTTAAATAATGCAGCAGAGTCCTTAAATAATGCAACAAAGTCCTTAAATAAAATGCAGCAACGCCCTTAATAATGCAGCCGAGTCCTTCAATAATGCAGCAAAGTCCTTAAATAATGCAGCAGAGTCCTTAAATACCGCAGCAGCGTCCTTAAATAATGCAAAAAAGTCCTTAAATAATGCAGCAAAGTCCTTAAATAATGCAACAAAGTCCTTAAATAATGCAGCAGAGTCCTTAAATAATGCAACAAACTCCTTAAATAATGCAGCAAAGTACTTAAATAATGCAGCAAATTCCTTAAATAATGCAGCAGAATCCTTAAATAATGCAATAAAGTCCTTAAATAATGCAGCAACGTCCTTAATAATGCAGCAGAGTCCTTAAATAATGCAGCAAAGTCCTTAAATAATGCAGCGGAGGCCTTAAATACTGCTGCAGCATCCTTAAATAATGCAGCAGAGTCCTTAAATAATGCAACAAAGTCCTTAAATAATGCAGCAGAGTCCTTAAACAATGCAGCGAGGTCCTTAAATAATGCAACAAAGTCCTTAAATAATGCAGCAGATTCCTTAAATTCTGCAGCAGCGATCTTAAATAATGCATCAAAGTCCTTAAATAATGCAGCAGAGTCCTTAAATACTGCAGCAGAGTCCTTAAATAATGCAGCAAAGTCCTTAAATAATGCAGCAGAGTCCTTAAATAATGCAGCAAAGTCATTAAATAATTCAGCAGAGTCCTTAAATAATGCAACAAAGTCCTTAAATAATGCAGCAGATTCCTTAAATTCTGCAGCAGCGTCCTTAAATAATGCATCAAAATCCTTAAATAATGCAGCAGAGTCCTTAAATACCACAGCAGAGTCATTAAATAATGCAGCAGAGTCCTTAAATAATGCAGCATATTCCTTAAATAATGCAGCAGAGTCCTTAAATAATGCAATAAAGTCCTTAAATAATGCAGCAGAGTCCTTAAATAATGCAGCAACTTCCTTAATAATGCAGCTGAGTCCTTAAATAATGCAGCAACATCCTTAAATAATGCAGCAGAGTCCTTAAATACTGCATCAGCGTCCTTAAATAATGCAACAAAGTCCTTAAATAATGCAGCAAAGTCCTTAAATAATGCAGCAGAGTCCTTAAATACAGCAGCAGAGTCCTTAAATAATTCAGCAAAGTCCTTAAATAATGCAGAAGAGTCCTTAAATAATGCAACAAAGTCCTTAAATAATGCAGCAGAGTCCTTAAATAATGCAACAAAGTCCTTAAATAATGCAGCAGAGTCCTTAAATACTGCAGCAGAGACCTTAAATAATGCAGCAAAATCCTTAAATAATGCAGCAGAGTCCTTATATAATGCAGCAGAGTCCTAAAATACCACAGCAGAGTCCTTAAATAATGCAGCAGAGTCCTTAAATAATGCAGCAAATTCATTAAATAATGCAGCAGAGTCCTTAAATAATGCAACAAAGTCCTTAAATAATGCAGCAGATTCCTTAAATTTCGCAGCAGCGTCCTTAAATAATGCATCAAAGTACTTAAATAATGCAGCAGAGTCCTAAAATGCCGCAGCAGAGTCCTTAAATAGTGCAGCAAAGTCCTTAAATAATGCAGCAGAGTGCTTACATAATGCAGCAGAGTCCTTAAATACCGCAGCAGAGTCATTAAATAATGCAGCAGAGTCCTTAAATAATGCAGCAAATTCATTAAATAATGCACAGAGTCATTAAATAATGCAATAAAGTCCTTAAATAAAATTCAGCAACACAATTAATAATGCAGCTGAGTCCTTAAATAATTCAGCAAAGTCCTTAAATAATGCAGCAGAGTCCTTAAATACCGCAGCAGCGTCCTTAAATAATGCAACAAAGTCCTTAAATAATGCAGCAGAGTCCTTAAATAATGCAACAAAGTCCTTAAATAATGCATCAGAGTCCTTAAATTATGCAACAAACTCATTAAATAATGCAGCAAAGTACTTAAATAATGCAGCAAATTCCTTAAATAATGCAGCAGAATCCTTAAATAATGCAATAAAGTCCTTAAATAATGCAGCAGAGTCGTTAAATAATGCAAAAAAATCCTTAAATAATGCAGCAGAATCCTTAATTAATGCAATAAAGTCATTAAATAATGCAGCAGAGTCCTTAAATAATGCAACAAAGTCCTTAAATAATGCAGCAGATTCCTTAAATTCTGCAGCAGCGTCCTTAAATAATGCATCAAAGTCCTTAAATAATGCAGCAGAGTCCTTAAATTCCACAGCAGAGTCATTAAATAATGCAGCAGAGTCCTTAAATAATGCAGCATATTCCTTAAATAATGCAGCAGAGTCCTTAAATAATGCAATAAAGTCCTTAAATAATGCAGCAGAGTCCTTAAATAATGCAGCAACGTCCTTAATAATGCAGCTGAGTCCTTAAGTAATGCAGCAACATCCTTAAATAATGCAGCAGAGTCCTTAAATACTGCATCAGCGTCCTTAAATAATGCAACAAAGTCCTTAAATAATGCAGCAAAGTCCTTAAATAATGCAGCAGAGTCCTTAAATACAGCAGCAGAGTCCTTAAATAATTCAGCAAAGTCCTTAAATAATGCAGCAGAGTCCTTAAATAATGCAACAAAGTCCTTAAATAATGCAGCAGAGCCCTTAAATAATGCAACAAAGTCCATAAATAATGCAGCAGAGTCCTTAAATACTGCAGCAGAGACCTTAAATAATGCAGCAAAATCCTTAAATAATGCAGCAGAGTCCTAATATAATGCAGCAGAGTCCTAAAATACCGCAGCAGAGTCCTTAAATAATGCAGCAGAGTCATTAAATAATGCAGCAAAATCATTAAGTAATGCAGCAGAGTCCTTAAATAATGCAACAAAGTTCTTAAATAATGCAGCAGATTCCTTAAATTTCGCAGCAGCATCCTTAAATAATACATCAACGTCCTTAAATAATGCAGCAGAGTCCTAAATTACCGCAGCAGAGTCCTTAAATAATGCAGCAAAGTCCTTAAATAATGCAGCAGAGTGCTTACATAATGCAGCAGAGTCCTTAAATACCGCAGCAGAGTCATTAAATAATGCAGCAGAGTCCTTAAATAATGCAGCAAATTCATTAAATAATGCACAGAGTCATTAAATAATGCAATAAAGTCCTTAAATAAAATTCAACAACACCCTTAATAATGCAGCTGAGTCCTTAAATAATTCAGCAAAGTCCTTAAATAATGCAGCAGAGTCCTTAAATACCGCAGCAGCGTCCTTAAATAATGCAACAAAGTCCTTAAATAATGCAGCAGAGTCCTTAAATAATGCAACAAAGTCCTTAAATAATGCAGCAGAGTCCTTAAATAATGCAACAAACTCATTAAATAATGCAGCAAAGTACTTAAATAATGCAGCAAATTCCTTAAATAATGCAACAGAATCCTTAAATAATGCAATAAAGTCCTTAAATAATGCAGCAGAGTCCTTAAATAATGCAAAAAATTCCTTAAATAATGCATCAGAATCCTTAAATAATGCAACAAAGTCCTTAAATAGTGCAGCAACGTCCTTAATAATGCAGCAGAGTCCTTAAATACCGAAGCAGCGTCCTTAAATAATGCAGCAAAGTCCTTAAATAATGCAGAAGAGTCCTTAAATAATGCAACAAAGTCCTTAAATAATGCAGCAGAGTCCTTAAATAAAGCAGCAGAGTGCTTAAATAATGCAGCAGAGTCCTTAAATACCGCAGCAGAGTCATTAAATAATACAGCAGAGTCCTTAAATAAAGCAGCAGAGTGCTTAAATAATGCAGCAGAGTCCTAAAATACCGCAGCAGAGTCATTAAATAATACAGCAGAGTCCTTAACTAATGCAGCAAATTTCTTAAATAATGCACAGAGTCCTTAAATAATGCAATAAATTCCTTAAATAAAATGCAGCAACGCCCTTAATAATGCAGCTGAGTCCTTAAATAATGCAGCAAAGTCCTTAAATAATGCAGCAGAGTCCTTAAATACCGCAGCAGCGTCTTTAAATAATGCAACAAAGTCCTTAAATAATGCAGCAGAGTCCTTAAATAATGCAACAAAGTCCTTAAATAATGCAGCAGAGTCCTTAAATAATGCAACAAACTCATTAAATATTGCAGCAAAGTACTTAAACATTGCAGCAAATTCCTTAAATAATGCAGCAGAATCCTTAAATAATGCAATAATTTCCTTAAATAATGCAGCAACATCCTTAATAATGCAGCAGAGTCCTTAAATAATGCAGCAAAGTCCTTAAATAATGCAGCAGAGGCCTTAAATACTCCAGCAGCATCCTTAAATAATGCAGCAGAGTCCTTAAATAATGCAGCAGAGTCCTTAAATAATGCAACAAAGTCCTTAAATAATGCAGCAGATTCCTTAAATTTCGCAGCAGCGTCCTTAAATAATACATCAAAGTCCTTAAATAATGCAGCAGAGTCCTAAACTACCGCAGCAGAGTCCTTAAATAATGCAGCAAAGTCCTTAAATAATGCAGCAGAGTGCTTACATAATGCAGCAGAGTCCTTATATACCGCAGCAGAGTCATTAAATAATGCAGCAGAGTCCTTAAATAATGCAGCAAATTCATTAAATAATGCAGCAGAGTCCTTAAATACCACAGCAGAGTCATTAAATAATGCAGCAGAGTCCTTAAATAATGTAGCATATTCCTTAAATAATGCAGCAGAGTCCTTAAATAATGCAATAAAGTCCTTAAATAATGCAGCAGAGTCCTTAAATAATGCAGCAACTTCCTTAATAATGCAGCTGAGTCCTTAAATAATGCAGCAACATCCTTAAATAATGCAGCAGAGTCCTTAAATACTGCATCAGCATCCTTAAATAATGCAACAAAGTCCTTAAATAATGCAGCAAAGTCCTTAAATAATGCAGCAGAGTCCTTAAATACAGCAGCAGAGTCCTTAAATAATTCAGCAAAGTCCTTAAATAATACAGCAGAGTCCTTAAATAATGCAACAAAGTCCTTAAATAATGCAGCAGAGTCCTTAAATAATGCAACAAAGTCCTTAAATAATGCAGCAGAGTCCTTAAATACTGCAGCAGAGACCTTAAATAATGCAGCAAAATCCTTAAATAATGCAGCAGAGTCCTTATATAATGCAGCAGAGTCCTAAAATACCACAGCAGAGTCCTTAAATAATGCAGCAGAGTCCTTAAATAATGCAGCAAATTCATTAAATAATGCAGCAGAGTCCTTAAATAATGCAACAAAGTCCTTAAATAATGCAGCAGATTCCTTAAATTTCGCAGCAGCGTCCTTAAATAATGCATCAAAGTACTTAAATAATGCAGCAGAGTCCTAAAATGCCGCAGCAGAGTCCTTAAATAGTGCAGCAAAGTCCTTAAATAATGCAGCAGAGTGCTTACATAATGCAGCAGAGTCCTTAAATACCGCAGCAGAGTCATTAAATAATGCAGCAGAGTCCTTAAATAATGCAGCAAATTCATTAAATAATGCACAGAGTCATTAAATAATGCAATAAAGTCCTTAAATAAAATTCAGCAACACAATTAATAATGCAGCTGAGTCCTTAAATAATTCAGCAAAGTCCTTAAATAATGCAGCAGAGTCCTTAAATACCGCAGCAGGGTCCTTAAATAATGCAACAAAGTCCTTAAATAATGCAGCAGAGTCCTTAAATAATGCAACAAAGTCTATAAATAATGCATCAGAGTCCTTAAATAATGCAACAAACTCATTAAATAATGCAGGAAAGTACTTAAATAATGCAGCAAATTCCTTAAATAATGCAGCAGAATCCTTAAATAATGCAATAAAGTCCTTAAATAATGCAGCAGAGTCGTTAAATAATGCAAAAAAATCCTTAAATAATGCAGCAGAATCCTTAATTAATGCAATAAAGTCATTAAATAATGCAGCAGAGTCCTTAAATAATGCAACAAAGTCCTTAAATAATGCAGCAGATTCCTTAAATTCTGCAGCAGCGTCCTTAAATAATGCATCAAAGTCCTTAAATAATGCAGCAGAGTCCTTAAATTCCACAGCAGAGTCATTAAATAATGCAGCAGAGGCCTTAAATACTGCAGCAGCATCCTTAAATAATGCAGCAGAGTCCTTAAATAATGCAGCAGAGTCCTTAAATAATGCAACAAAGTCCTTAAATAATGCAGCAGATTCCTTAAATTTCGCAGCAGCGTCCTTAAATAATACATCAAAGTCCTTAAATAATGCAGCAGAGTCCTAAACTACCGCAGCAGAGTCCTTAAATAATGCAGCAAAGTCCTTAAATAATGCAGCAGAGTGCTTACATAATGCAGCAGAGTCCTTAAATACCGCAGCAGAGTCATTAAATAATGCAGCAGAGTCCTTAAATAATGCAGCAAATTCATTAAATAATGCACAGAGTCATTAAATAATGCAATAAAGTCCTTAAATAAAATTCAACAACACCCTTAATAATGCAGCTGAGTCCTTAAATAATTCAGCAAAGTCCTTAAATAATGCAGCAGAGTCCTTAAATACCGCAGCAGCATCCTTAAACAATGCAACAAAGTCCTTAAATAATGCAGCAGAGTCCTTAAATAATGCAACAACGTCCTTAAATAATGCAGCAGAGTCCTTAAATAATGCAACAAACTCATTAAATAATGCAGCAAAGTACTTAAATAATGCAGCAAATTCCTTAAATAATGCAGCAGAATCCTTAAATAATGAAATAATGTCCTTAAATAATGCAGCAGAGTCCTTAAATAATGCAAAAAATTCCTTAAATAATGCATCAGAATCCTTAAATAATGCAACAAAGTCGTTAAATAATGCAGCAACGTCCTTAAATAATGCAGCAGAGTCCTTAAATAATGCAGCAAATTCCTTAAATAATGCAGCAGAGGCCTTAAATACCGAAGCAGAGTCCTTAAATAATGCAGCAAAGTCCTTAAATAATGCAGAAGAGTCCTTAAATAATGCAACAAAGTCCTTAAATAATGCAGCAGAGTCCTTAAATAAAGCAGCAGAGTGCTTAAATAATGCAGCAGAGTACTTAAATACCGCAGCAGAGTCATTAAATAATACAGCAGAGTCCTTAAATAAAGCAGCAGAGTGCTTAAATAATGCAGCAGAGTCCTAAAATAGCGCTGCAGAGTCATTAAATAATACAGCAGAGTCCTTAAATAATGCAGCAAATTTTTTAAATAATGCACAGAGTCCTTAAATAATGCAATAAAGTCCTTAAATAAAATGCAGCAACGCCCTTAATAATGCAGCTGAGTCCTTAAATAATGCAGCAAAGTCCTTAAATAATGCAGCAGAGTCCTTAAATACCGCAGCAGCGTCTTTAAATAATGCAACAAAGTCCTTAAATAATGCAGCAGAGTCCTTAAATAATGCAACAAAGTCCTTAAATAATGCAGCAGAGTCCTTAAATAATGCAACAAACTCATTAAATAATGCAGCAAAGTACTTAAATATTGCAGCAAATTCCTTAAATAATGCAGCAGAATCCATAAATAATGCAATAATTTCCTTAAATAATGCAGCAACATCCTTAATAATGCAGCAGAGTCCTTAAATAATGCAGCAAAGTCCTTAAATAATGCAACAGAGGCCTTAAATACTGCAGCAGCATCCTTAAATAATGCAGCAGAGTCCTTAAATAATGCAGCAGAGTCCTTAAATAATGCAACAAAGTCCTTAAATAAAATGCAGCAACGCCCTTAATAATGCAGCCGAGTCCTTCAATAATGCAGCAAAGTCCTTAAATAATGCAGCAGAGTCCTTAAATACCGCAGCAGCGTCCTTAAATAATGCAAAAAAGTCCTTAAATAATGCAGCAAAGTCCTTAAATAATGCAACAAAGTCCTTAAATAATGCAGCAGAGTCCTTAAATAATGCAACAAACTCCTTAAATAATGCAGCAAAGTACTTAAATAATGCAGCAAATTCCTTAAATAATGCAGCAGAATCCTTAAATAATGCAATAAAGTCCTTAAATAATGCAGCAACGTCCTTAATAATGCGGCAGAGTCCTTAAATAATGCAGCAAAGTCCTTAAATAATGCAGCGGAGGCCTTAAATACTGCTGCAGCATCCTTAAATAATGCAGCAGAGTCCTTAAATAATGCAACAAAGTCCTTAAATAATGCAGCAGAGTCCTTAAACAATGCAGCGAGGTCCTTAAATAATGCAACAAAGTCCTTAAATAATGCAGCAGATTCCTTAAATTCTGCAGCAGCGATCTTAAATAATGCATCAAAGTCCTTAAATAATGCAGCAGAGTCCTTAAATACTGCAGCAGAGTCCTTAAATAATGCAGCAAAGTCCTTAAATAATGCAGCAGAGTCCTTAAATAATGCAGCAAAGTCATTAAATAATGCAGCAGAGTCCTTAAATAATGCAACAAAGTCCTTAAATAATGCAGCAGATTCCTTAAATTCTGCAGCAGCGTCCTTAAATAATGCATCAAAATCCTTAAATAATGCAGCAGAGTCCTTAAATACCACAGCAGAGTCATTAAATAATGCAGCAGAGTCCTTAAATAATGCAGCAAATTCCTTAAATAATGCAGCAGAGTCCTTAAATAATGCAATAAAGTCCTTAAATAATGCAGCAGAGTCCTTAAATAATGCAGCAACTTCCTTAATAATGCAGCTGAGTCCTTAAATAATGCAGCAACATCCTTAAATAATGCAGCAGAGTCCTTAAATACTGCATCAGCGTCCTTAAATAATGCAACAAAGTCCTTAAATAATGCAGCAAAGTCCTTAAATAATGCAGCAGAGTCCTTAAATACAGCAGCAGAGTCCTTAAATAATTCAGCAAAGTCCTTAAATAATGCAGCAGAGTCCTTAAATAATGCAACAAAGTCCTTAAATAATGCAGCAGAGTCCTTAAATAATGCAACAAAGTCCTTAAATAATGCAGCAGAGTCCTTAAATACTGCAGCAGAGACCTTAAATAATGCAGCAAAATCCTTAAGTAATGCAGCAGAGTCCTTATATAATGCAGCAGAGTCCTAAAATACCACAGCAGAGTCCTTAAATAATGCAGCAGAGTCCTTAAATAATGCAGCAAATTCATTAAATAATGCAGCAGAGTCCTTAAATAATGCAACAAAGTCCTTAAATAATGCAGCAGATTCCTTAAATTTCGCAGCAGCGTCCTTAAATAATGCATCAAAGTACTTAAATAATGCAGCAGAGTCCTAAAATGCCGCAGCAGAGTCCTTAAATAGTGCAGCAAAGTCCTTAAATAATGCAGCAGAGTGCTTACATAATGCAGCAGAGTCCTTAAATACCGCAGAAGAGTCATTAAATAATGCAGCAGAGTCCTTAAATAATGCAGCAAATTCATTAAATAATGCAGCAGAGTCCTTAAATAATGCAACAAAGTCCTTAAATAATGCAGCAGAGTCCTTAAATAATGCAACAAACTCATTAAATAATGCAGCAAAGTACTTAAATAATGCAGCAAGTTCCTTAAATAATGCAGCAGAATCCTTAAATAATGCAATAAAGTCCTTAAATAATGCAGCAGAGTCCTTAAATAATGCAAAAAAATCCTTAAATAATGCAGCAGAATCCTTAAATAATGCAATAAAGTCATTAAATAATGCAGCAGAGTCCTTAAATAATGCAACAAAGTCCTTAAATTATGCAGCAGATTCCTTAAATTCTGCAGCAGCGTCCTTAAATAATGCATCAAAGTACTTAAATAATGCAGCAGAGTAGTTAAATACCACAGCAGAGTCATTAAATAATGCAGCAGTGTCCTTAAATAATGAAGCATATTCCTTAAATAATGCAGCAGAGTCCTTAAATAATGCAATAAAGTCCTTAAATAATGCAACAGAGTCCTTAAATAATGCAGCAATGTCCTTAATAATGCAGCTGAGTCCTTAAATAATGCAGCAACATCCTTAAATAATGCAGCAGAGTCCTTAAATACTGCATCAGCGTCCTTAAATAATGCAACAAAGTCCTTAAATAATGCAGCAAAGTCCTTAAATAATGCAGCAGAGTCATTAAATAATACAGCAGAGTCCTTAACTAATGCAGCAAATTTCTTAAATATGCAATAAATTCCTTAAATAAAATGCAGTAACGCCGTTAATAATGCAGCTGAGTCCTTAAATAATGCAGCAAAGTCCTTAAATAATGCAGCAGAGTCCTTAAATACCGCAGCAGCGTCTTTAAATAATGCAACAAAGTCCTTAAATAATGCAGCAGAGTCCTTAAATAATGCAACAAAGTCCTTAAATAATGCAGCAGAGTCCTTAAATAATGCAACAAACTCATTAAATATTGCAGCAAAGTACTTAAACATTGCAGCAAACTCCTTAAATAATGCAGCAGAATCCTTAAATAATGCAATAATTTCCTTAAATAATGCAGCAACATCCTTAATAATGCAGCAGAGTCCTTAAATAATGCAGCAAAGTCCTTAAATAATGCAGCAGAGGCCTTAAATACTGCAGCAGCATCCTTAAATAATGCAGCAGAGTCCTTAAATAATGCAGCAGAGTCCTTAAATAATGCAACAAAGTCCTTAAATAATGCAGCAGATTCCTTAAATTTCGCAGCAGCGTCCTTAAATAGTACATCAAAGTCCTTAAATAATGCAGCAGAGTCCTAAACTACCGCAGCAGAGTCCTTAACTAATGCAGCAAAGTCCTTAAATAATGCAGCAGAGTGCTTACATAATGCAGCAGAGTCCTTATATACCGCAGCAGAGTCATTAAATAATGCAGCAGAGTCCTTAAATAATGCAGCAAATTCATTAAATAATGCACAGAGTCATTAAATAATGCAATAAAGTCCTTAAATAAAATTCAACAACACCCTTAATAATGCAGCTGAGTCCTTAAATAATTCAGCAAAGTCCTTAAATAATGCAGCAGAGTCCTTAAATACCGCAGCAGCATCCTTAAATAATGCAACAAAGTCCTTAAATAATGCAGCAGAGTCCTTAAATAATGCAACAAAGTCCTTAAATAATGCAGCAGAGTCCTTAAATACTGCAACAAACTCATTAAATAATGCAGCAAAGTACTTAAATAATGCAGCAAATTCCTTAAATAATGCAGCAGAATCCTTAAATAATGCAATAATTTCCTTAAATAATGCAGCAGAGTCCTTAAATAATGCAAAAAATTCCTTAAATAATGCATCAGAATCCTTAAATAATGCAACAAAGTCCTTAAATAATGCAGCAACGTCCTTAATAATGCAGCAGAGTCCTTAAATAATGCAGCAAATTCCTTAAATAATGCAGCAGAGGCCTTAAATACCGAAGCAGAGTCCTTAAATAATGCAGCAAAGTCCTTAAATAATGCAGAAGAGTCCTTAAATAATGCAACAAAGTCCTTAAATAATGCAGCAGAGTCCTTAAATAAAGCAGCAGAGTGCTTAAATAATGCAGCAGAGTCCTAAAATAACGCTGCAGAGTCATTAAATAATACTGCAGAGTCCTTAAATAATGCAGCAAATTTCTTAAATAATGCACAGAGTCCTTAAATAATGCAATAAAGTCCTTAAATAAAATGCAGCAACGCCCTTAATAATGCAGCTGAGTCCTTAAATAATGCAGCAAAGTCCTTAAATAATGCAGCAGAGTCCTTAAATACCGCAGCAGCGTCTTTAAATAATGCAACAAAGTCCTTAAATAATGCAGCAGAGTCCTTAAATAATGCAACAAAGTCCTTAAATAATAGAGCAGAGTCCTTAAATAATGCAACAAACTCATTAAATAATGCAGCAAAGTACTTAAATATTGCAGCAAATTCCTTAAATAATGCAGCAGAATCCTTAAATAATGCAATAATTTCCTTAAATAATGCAGCAACATCCTTAATAATGCAGCAGAGTCCTTAAATAATGCAGCAAAGTCCTTAAATAATGCAACAGAGGCCTTAAATACTGCAGCAGCATCCTTAAATAATGCAGCAGAGTCCTTAAATAATGCAACAAAGTCCTTAAATAAAATGCAGCAACGCCCTTAATAATGCAGCCGAGTCCTTCAATAATGCAGCAAAGTCCTTAAATAATGCAGCAGAGTCCTTAAATACCGCAGCAGCGTCCTTAAATAATGCAAAAAAGTCCTTAAATAATGCAGCAAAGTCCTTAAATAATGCAACAAAGTCCTTAAATAATGCAGCAGAGTCCTTAAATAATGCAACAAACTCCTTAAATAATGCAGCAAAGTACTTAAATAATGCAGCAAATTCCTTAAATAATGCAGCAGAATCCTTAAATAATGCAATAAAGTCCTTAAATAATGCAGCAACGTCCTTAATAATGCAGCAGAGTCCTTAAATAATGCAGCAAAGTCCTTAAATAATGCAGCGGAGGCCTTAAATACTGCTGCAGCATCCTTAAATAATGCAGCAGAGTCCTTAAATAATGCAACAAAGTCCTTAAATAATGCAGCAGAGTCCTTAAACAATGCAGCGAGGTCCTTAAATAATGCAACAAAGTCCTTAAATAATGCAGCAGATTCCTTAAATTCTGCAGCAGCGATCTTAAATAATGCATCAAAGTCCTTAAATAATGCAGCAGAGTCCTTAAATACTGCAGCAGAGTCCTTAAATAATGCAGCAAAGTCCTTAAATACCGCAGCAGCGTCTTTAAATAATGCAACAAAGTCCTTAAATAATGCAGCAGAGTCCTTAAATAATGCAACAAAGTCCTTAAATAATGCAGCAGAGTCCTTAAATAATGCAACAAACTCATTAAATAATGCAGCAAAGTACTTAAATATTGCAGCAAATTCCTTAAATAATGCAGCAGAATCCTTAAATAATGCAATAATTTCCTTAAATAATGCAGCAACATCCTTAATAATGCAGCAGAGTCCTTAAATAATGCAGCAAAGTCCTTAAATAATGCAACAGAGGCCTTAAATACTGCAGCAGCATCCTTAAATAATGCAGCAGAGTCCTTAAATAATGCAGCAGAGTCCTTAAATAATGCAACAAAGTCCTTAAATAAAATGCAGCAACGCCCTTAATAATGCAGCCGAGTCCTTCAATAATGCAGCAAAGTCCTTAAATAATGCAGCAGAGTCCTTAAATACCGCAGCAGCGTCCTTAAATAATGCAAAAAAGTCCTTAAATAATGCAGCAAAGTCCTTAAATAATGCAACAAAGTCCTTAAATAATGCAGCAGAGTCCTTAAATAATGCAACAAACTCCTTAAATAATGCAGCAAAGTACTTA
Organism: Phyllobates terribilis; assembly: GCF_046119375.1. NCBI lineage: Eukaryota > Metazoa > Chordata > Amphibia > Anura > Dendrobatidae > Phyllobates > Phyllobates terribilis. The sequence goes on along the minus strand of NW_027363072.1, from coordinate 1,871,265 downwards.
AATAATGCAGCAAATTCCTTAAATAATGGAGCAGAATCCTTAAATAATGCAATAAAGTCCTTAAATAATGCAGCAACGTCCTTAATAATGCAGCAGAGTCCTTAAATAATGCAGCAAAGTCCTTAAATAATGCAGCGGAGGCCTTAAATACTGCTGCAGCATCCTTAAATAATGCAGCAGAGTCCTTAAATAATGCAACAAAGTCCTTAAATAATGCAGCAGAGTCCTTAAACAATGCAGCGAGGTCCTTAAATAATGCAACAAAGTCCTTAAATAATGCAGCAGATTCCTTAAATTCTGCAGCAGCGATCTTAAATAATGCATCAAAGTCCTTAAATAATGCAGCAGAGTCCTTAAATACTGCAGCAGAGTCCTTAAATAATGCAGCAAAGTCCTTAAATAATGCAGCAGAGTCCTTAAATAATGCAGCAAAGTCATTAAATAATGCAGCAGAGTCCTTAAATAATGCAACAAAGTCCTTAAATAATGCAGCAGATTCCTTAAATTCTGCAGCAGCGTCCTTAAATAATGCATCAAAATCCTTAAAAAATGCAGCAGAGTCCTTAAATACCACAGCAGAGTCATTAAATAATGCAGCAGAGTCCTTAAATAATGCAGCATATTCCTTAAATAATGCAGCAGAGTCCTTAAATAATGCAATAAAGTCCTTAAATAATGCAGCAGAGTCCTTAAATAATGCAGCAACTTCCTTAATAATGCAGCTGAGTCCTTAAATAATGCAGCAACATCCTTAAATAATGCAGCAGAGTCCTTAAATACTGCATCAGCGTCCTTAAATAATGCAACAAAGTCCTTAAATAATGCAGCAAAGTCCTTAAATAATGCAGCAGAGTCCTTAAATACAGCAGCAGAGTCCTTAAATAATTCAGCAAAGTCCTTAAATAATGCAGAAGAGTCCTTAAATAATGCAACAAAGTCCTTAAATAATGCAGCAGAGTCCTTAAATAATGCAACAAAGTCCTTAAATAATGCAGCAGAGTCCTTAAATACTGCAGCAGAGACCTTAAATAATGCAGCAAAATCCTTAAATAATGCAGCAGAGTCCTTATATAATGCAGCAGAGTCCTAAAATACCACAGCAGAGTCCTTAAATAATGCAGCAGAGTCCTTAAATAATGCAGCAAATTCATTAAATAATGCAGCAGAGTCCTTAAATAATGCAACAAAGTCCTTAAATAATGCAGCAGATTCCTTAAATTTCGCAGCAGCGTCCTTAAATAATGCATCAAAGTACTTAAATAATGCAGCAGAGTCCTAAAATGCCGCAGCAGAGTCCTTAAATAGTGCAGCAAAGTCCTTAAATAATGCAGCAGAGTGCTTACATAATGCAGCAGAGTCCTTAAATACCGCAGCAGAGTCATTAAATAATGCAGCAGAGTCCTTAAATAATGCAGCAAATTCATTAAATAATGCACAGAGTCATTAAATAATGCAATAAAGTCCTTAAATAAAATTCAGCAACACAATTAATAATGCAGCTGAGTCCTTAAATAATTCAGCAAAGTCCTTAAATAATGCAGCAGAGTCCTTAAATACCGCAGCAGCGTCCTTAAATAATGCAACAAAGTCCTTAAATAATGCAGCAGAGTCCTTAAATAATGCAACAAAGTCCTTAAATAATGCATCAGAGTCCTTAAATTATGCAACAAACTCATTAAATAATGCAGCAAAGTACTTAAATAATGCAGCAAATTCCTTAAATAATGCAGCAGAATCCTTAAATAATGCAATAAAGTCCTTAAATAATGCAGCAGAGTCGTTAAATAATGCAAAAAAATCCTTAAATAATGCAGCAGAATCCTTAATTAATGCAATAAAGTCATTAAATAATGCAGCAGAGTCCTTAAATAATGCAACAAAGTCCTTAAATAATGCAGCAGATTCCTTAAATTCTGCAGCAGCGTCCTTAAATAATGCATCAAAGTCCTTAAATAATGCAGCAGAGTCCTTAAATTCCACAGCAGAGTCATTAAATAATGCAGCAGAGTCCTTAAATAATGCAGCATATTCCTTAAATAATGCAGCAGAGTCCTTAAATAATGCAATAAAGTCCTTAAATAATGCAGCAGAGTCCTTAAATAATGCAGCAACGTCCTTAATAATGCAGCTGAGTCCTTAAGTAATGCAGCAACATCCTTAAATAATGCAGCAGAGTCCTTAAATACTGCATCAGCGTCCTTAAATAATGCAACAAAGTCCTTAAATAATGCAGCAAAGTCCTTAAATAATGCAGCAGAGTCCTTAAATACAGCAGCAGAGTCCTTAAATAATTCAGCAAAGTCCTTAAATAATACAGCAGAGTCCTTAAATAATGCAACAAAGTCCTTAAATAATGCAGCAGAGTCCTTAAATAATGCAACAAAGTCCTTAAATAATGCAGCAGAGTCCTTAAATACTGCAGCAGAGACCTTAAATAATGCAGCAAAATCCTTAAATAATGCAGCAGAGTCCTTATATAATGCAGCAGAGTCCTAAAATACCACAGCAGAGTCCTTAAATAATGCAGCAGAGTCCTTAAATAATGCAGCAAATTCATTAAATAATGCAGCAGAGTCCTTAAATAATGCAACAAAGTCCTTAAATAATGCAGCAGATTCCTTAAATTTCGCAGCAGCGTCCTTAAATAATGCATCAAAGTACTTAAATAATGCAGCAGAGTCCTAAAATGCCGCAGCAGAGTCCTTAAATAGTGCAGCAAAGTCCTTAAATAATGCAGCAGAGTGCTTACATAATGCAGCAGAGTCCTTAAATACCGCAGCAGAGTCATTAAATAATGCAGCAGAGTCCTTAAATAATGCAGCAAATTCATTAAATAATGCACAGAGTCATTAAATAATGCAATAAAGTCCTTAAATAAAATTCAGCAACACAATTAATAATGCAGCTGAGTCCTTAAATAATTCAGCAAAGTCCTTAAATAATGCAGCAGAGTCCTTAAATACCGCAGCAGGGTCCTTAAATAATGCAACAAAGTCCTTAAATAATGCAGCAGAGTCCTTAAATAATGCAACAAAGTCTATAAATAATGCATCAGAGTCCTTAAATAATGCAACAAACTCATTAAATAATGCAGGAAAGTACTTAAATAATGCAGCAAATTCCTTAAATAATGCAGCAGAATCCTTAAATAATGCAATAAAGTCCTTAAATAATGCAGCAGAGTCGTTAAATAATGCAAAAAAATCCTTAAATAATGCAGCAGAATCCTTAATTAATGCAATAAAGTCATTAAATAATGCAGCAGAGTCCTTAAATAATGCAACAAAGTCCTTAAATAATGCAGCAGATTCCTTAAATTCTGCAGCAGCGTCCTTAAATAATGCATCAAAGTCCTTAAATAATGCAGCAGAGTCCTTAAATTCCACAGCAGAGTCATTAAATAATGCAGCAGAGGCCTTAAATACTGCAGCAGCATCCTTAAATAATGCAGCAGAGTCCTTAAATAATGCAGCAGAGTCCTTAAATAATGCAACAAAGTCCTTAAATAATGCAGCAGATTCCTTAAATTTCGCAGCAGCGTCCTTAAATAATACATCAAAGTCCTTAAATAATGCAGCAGAGTCCTAAACTACCGCAGCAGAGTCCTTAAATAATGCAGCAAAGTCCTTAAATAATGCAGCAGAGTGCTTACATAATGCAGCAGAGTCCTTAAATACCGCAGCAGAGTCATTAAATAATGCAGCAGAGTCCTTAAATAATGCAGCAAATTCATTAAATAATGCACAGAGTCATTAAATAATGCAATAAAGTCCTTAAATAAAATTCAACAACACCCTTAATAATGCAGCTGAGTCCTTAAATAATTCAGCAAAGTCCTTAAATAATGCAGCAGAGTCCTTAAATACCGCAGCAGCATCCTTAAACAATGCAACAAAGTCCTTAAATAATGCAGCAGAGTCCTTAAATAATGCAACAACGTCCTTAAATAATGCAGCAGAGTCCTTAAATAATGCAACAAACTCATTAAATAATGCAGCAAAGTACTTAAATAATGCAGCAAATTCCTTAAATAATGCAGCAGAATCCTTAAATAATGAAATAATGTCCTTAAATAATGCAGCAGAGTCCTTAAATAATGCAAAAAATTCCTTAAATAATGCATCAGAATCCTTAAATAATGCAACAAAGTCGTTAAATAATGCAGCAACGTCCTTAAATAATGCAGCAGAGTCCTTAAATAATGCAGCAAATTCCTTAAATAATGCAGCAGAGGCCTTAAATACCGAAGCAGAGTCCTTAAATAATGCAGCAAAGTCCTTAAATAATGCAGAAGAGTCCTTAAATAATGCAACAAAGTCCTTAAATAATGCAGCAGAGTCCTTAAATAAAGCAGCAGAGTGCTTAAATAATGCAGCAGAGTACTTAAATACCGCAGCAGAGTCATTAAATAATACAGCAGAGTCCTTAAATAAAGCAGCAGAGTGCTTAAATAATGCAGCAGAGTCCTAAAATAGCGCTGCAGAGTCATTAAATAATACAGCAGAGTCCTTAAATAATGCAGCAAATTTTTTAAATAATGCACAGAGTCCTTAAATAATGCAATAAAGTCCTTAAATAAAATGCAGCAACGCCCTTAATAATGCAGCTGAGTCCTTAAATAATGCAGCAAAGTCCTTAAATAATGCAGCAGAGTCCTTAAATACCGCAGCAGCGTCTTTAAATAATGCAACAAAGTCCTTAAATAATGCAGCAGAGTCCTTAAATAATGCAACAAAGTCCTTAAATAATGCAGCAGAGTCCTTAAATAATGCAACAAACTCATTAAATAATGCAGCAAAGTACTTAAATATTGCAGCAAATTCCTTAAATAATGCAGCAGAATCCATAAATAATGCAATAATTTCCTTAAATAATGCAGCAACATCCTTAATAATGCAGCAGAGTCCTTAAATAATGCAGCAAAGTCCTTAAATAATGCAACAGAGGCCTTAAATACTGCAGCAGCATCCTTAAATAATGCAGCAGAGTCCTTAAATAATGCAGCAGAGTCCTTAAATAATGCAACAAAGTCCTTAAATAAAATGCAGCAACGCCCTTAATAATGCAGCCGAGTCCTTCAATAATGCAGCAAAGTCCTTAAATAATGCAGCAGAGTCCTTAAATACCGCAGCAGCGTCCTTAAATAATGCAAAAAAGTCCTTAAATAATGCAGCAAAGTCCTTAAATAATGCAACAAAGTCCTTAAATAATGCAGCAGAGTCCTTAAATAATGCAACAAACTCCTTAAATAATGCAGCAAAGTACTTAAATAATGCAGCAAATTCCTTAAATAATGCAGCAGAATCCTTAAATAATGCAATAAAGTCCTTAAATAATGCAGCAACGTCCTTAATAATGCGGCAGAGTCCTTAAATAATGCAGCAAAGTCCTTAAATAATGCAGCGGAGGCCTTAAATACTGCTGCAGCATCCTTAAATAATGCAGCAGAGTCCTTAAATAATGCAACAAAGTCCTTAAATAATGCAGCAGAGTCCTTAAACAATGCAGCGAGGTCCTTAAATAATGCAACAAAGTCCTTAAATAATGCAGCAGATTCCTTAAATTCTGCAGCAGCGATCTTAAATAATGCATCAAAGTCCTTAAATAATGCAGCAGAGTCCTTAAATACTGCAGCAGAGTCCTTAAATAATGCAGCAAAGTCCTTAAATAATGCAGCAGAGTCCTTAAATAATGCAGCAAAGTCATTAAATAATGCAGCAGAGTCCTTAAATAATGCAACAAAGTCCTTAAATAATGCAGCAGATTCCTTAAATTCTGCAGCAGCGTCCTTAAATAATGCATCAAAATCCTTAAATAATGCAGCAGAGTCCTTAAATACCACAGCAGAGTCATTAAATAATGCAGCAGAGTCCTTAAATAATGCAGCAAATTCCTTAAATAATGCAGCAGAGTCCTTAAATAATGCAATAAAGTCCTTAAATAATGCAGCAGAGTCCTTAAATAATGCAGCAACTTCCTTAATAATGCAGCTGAGTCCTTAAATAATGCAGCAACATCCTTAAATAATGCAGCAGAGTCCTTAAATACTGCATCAGCGTCCTTAAATAATGCAACAAAGTCCTTAAATAATGCAGCAAAGTCCTTAAATAATGCAGCAGAGTCCTTAAATACAGCAGCAGAGTCCTTAAATAATTCAGCAAAGTCCTTAAATAATGCAGCAGAGTCCTTAAATAATGCAACAAAGTCCTTAAATAATGCAGCAGAGTCCTTAAATAATGCAACAAAGTCCTTAAATAATGCAGCAGAGTCCTTAAATACTGCAGCAGAGACCTTAAATAATGCAGCAAAATCCTTAAGTAATGCAGCAGAGTCCTTATATAATGCAGCAGAGTCCTAAAATACCACAGCAGAGTCCTTAAATAATGCAGCAGAGTCCTTAAATAATGCAGCAAATTCATTAAATAATGCAGCAGAGTCCTTAAATAATGCAACAAAGTCCTTAAATAATGCAGCAGATTCCTTAAATTTCGCAGCAGCGTCCTTAAATAATGCATCAAAGTACTTAAATAATGCAGCAGAGTCCTAAAATGCCGCAGCAGAGTCCTTAAATAGTGCAGCAAAGTCCTTAAATAATGCAGCAGAGTGCTTACATAATGCAGCAGAGTCCTTAAATACCGCAGAAGAGTCATTAAATAATGCAGCAGAGTCCTTAAATAATGCAGCAAATTCATTAAATAATGCAGCAGAGTCCTTAAATAATGCAACAAAGTCCTTAAATAATGCAGCAGAGTCCTTAAATAATGCAACAAACTCATTAAATAATGCAGCAAAGTACTTAAATAATGCAGCAAGTTCCTTAAATAATGCAGCAGAATCCTTAAATAATGCAATAAAGTCCTTAAATAATGCAGCAGAGTCCTTAAATAATGCAAAAAAATCCTTAAATAATGCAGCAGAATCCTTAAATAATGCAATAAAGTCATTAAATAATGCAGCAGAGTCCTTAAATAATGCAACAAAGTCCTTAAATTATGCAGCAGATTCCTTAAATTCTGCAGCAGCGTCCTTAAATAATGCATCAAAGTACTTAAATAATGCAGCAGAGTAGTTAAATACCACAGCAGAGTCATTAAATAATGCAGCAGTGTCCTTAAATAATGAAGCATATTCCTTAAATAATGCAGCAGAGTCCTTAAATAATGCAATAAAGTCCTTAAATAATGCAACAGAGTCCTTAAATAATGCAGCAATGTCCTTAATAATGCAGCTGAGTCCTTAAATAATGCAGCAACATCCTTAAATAATGCAGCAGAGTCCTTAAATACTGCATCAGCGTCCTTAAATAATGCAACAAAGTCCTTAAATAATGCAGCAAAGTCCTTAAATAATGCAGCAGAGTCATTAAATAATACAGCAGAGTCCTTAACTAATGCAGCAAATTTCTTAAATATGCAATAAATTCCTTAAATAAAATGCAGTAACGCCGTTAATAATGCAGCTGAGTCCTTAAATAATGCAGCAAAGTCCTTAAATAATGCAGCAGAGTCCTTAAATACCGCAGCAGCGTCTTTAAATAATGCAACAAAGTCCTTAAATAATGCAGCAGAGTCCTTAAATAATGCAACAAAGTCCTTAAATAATGCAGCAGAGTCCTTAAATAATGCAACAAACTCATTAAATATTGCAGCAAAGTACTTAAACATTGCAGCAAACTCCTTAAATAATGCAGCAGAATCCTTAAATAATGCAATAATTTCCTTAAATAATGCAGCAACATCCTTAATAATGCAGCAGAGTCCTTAAATAATGCAGCAAAGTCCTTAAATAATGCAGCAGAGGCCTTAAATACTGCAGCAGCATCCTTAAATAATGCAGCAGAGTCCTTAAATAATGCAGCAGAGTCCTTAAATAATGCAACAAAGTCCTTAAATAATGCAGCAGATTCCTTAAATTTCGCAGCAGCGTCCTTAAATAGTACATCAAAGTCCTTAAATAATGCAGCAGAGTCCTAAACTACCGCAGCAGAGTCCTTAACTAATGCAGCAAAGTCCTTAAATAATGCAGCAGAGTGCTTACATAATGCAGCAGAGTCCTTATATACCGCAGCAGAGTCATTAAATAATGCAGCAGAGTCCTTAAATAATGCAGCAAATTCATTAAATAATGCACAGAGTCATTAAATAATGCAATAAAGTCCTTAAATAAAATTCAACAACACCCTTAATAATGCAGCTGAGTCCTTAAATAATTCAGCAAAGTCCTTAAATAATGCAGCAGAGTCCTTAAATACCGCAGCAGCATCCTTAAATAATGCAACAAAGTCCTTAAATAATGCAGCAGAGTCCTTAAATAATGCAACAAAGTCCTTAAATAATGCAGCAGAGTCCTTAAATACTGCAACAAACTCATTAAATAATGCAGCAAAGTACTTAAATAATGCAGCAAATTCCTTAAATAATGCAGCAGAATCCTTAAATAATGCAATAATTTCCTTAAATAATGCAGCAGAGTCCTTAAATAATGCAAAAAATTCCTTAAATAATGCATCAGAATCCTTAAATAATGCAACAAAGTCCTTAAATAATGCAGCAACGTCCTTAATAATGCAGCAGAGTCCTTAAATAATGCAGCAAATTCCTTAAATAATGCAGCAGAGGCCTTAAATACCGAAGCAGAGTCCTTAAATAATGCAGCAAAGTCCTTAAATAATGCAGAAGAGTCCTTAAATAATGCAACAAAGTCCTTAAATAATGCAGCAGAGTCCTTAAATAAAGCAGCAGAGTGCTTAAATAATGCAGCAGAGTCCTAAAATAACGCTGCAGAGTCATTAAATAATACTGCAGAGTCCTTAAATAATGCAGCAAATTTCTTAAATAATGCACAGAGTCCTTAAATAATGCAATAAAGTCCTTAAATAAAATGCAGCAACGCCCTTAATAATGCAGCTGAGTCCTTAAATAATGCAGCAAAGTCCTTAAATAATGCAGCAGAGTCCTTAAATACCGCAGCAGCGTCTTTAAATAATGCAACAAAGTCCTTAAATAATGCAGCAGAGTCCTTAAATAATGCAACAAAGTCCTTAAATAATAGAGCAGAGTCCTTAAATAATGCAACAAACTCATTAAATAATGCAGCAAAGTACTTAAATATTGCAGCAAATTCCTTAAATAATGCAGCAGAATCCTTAAATAATGCAATAATTTCCTTAAATAATGCAGCAACATCCTTAATAATGCAGCAGAGTCCTTAAATAATGCAGCAAAGTCCTTAAATAATGCAACAGAGGCCTTAAATACTGCAGCAGCATCCTTAAATAATGCAGCAGAGTCCTTAAATAATGCAACAAAGTCCTTAAATAAAATGCAGCAACGCCCTTAATAATGCAGCCGAGTCCTTCAATAATGCAGCAAAGTCCTTAAATAATGCAGCAGAGTCCTTAAATACCGCAGCAGCGTCCTTAAATAATGCAAAAAAGTCCTTAAATAATGCAGCAAAGTCCTTAAATAATGCAACAAAGTCCTTAAATAATGCAGCAGAGTCCTTAAATAATGCAACAAACTCCTTAAATAATGCAGCAAAGTACTTAAATAATGCAGCAAATTCCTTAAATAATGCAGCAGAATCCTTAAATAATGCAATAAAGTCCTTAAATAATGCAGCAACGTCCTTAATAATGCAGCAGAGTCCTTAAATAATGCAGCAAAGTCCTTAAATAATGCAGCGGAGGCCTTAAATACTGCTGCAGCATCCTTAAATAATGCAGCAGAGTCCTTAAATAATGCAACAAAGTCCTTAAATAATGCAGCAGAGTCCTTAAACAATGCAGCGAGGTCCTTAAATAATGCAACAAAGTCCTTAAATAATGCAGCAGATTCCTTAAATTCTGCAGCAGCGATCTTAAATAATGCATCAAAGTCCTTAAATAATGCAGCAGAGTCCTTAAATACTGCAGCAGAGTCCTTAAATAATGCAGCAAAGTCCTTAAATACCGCAGCAGCGTCTTTAAATAATGCAACAAAGTCCTTAAATAATGCAGCAGAGTCCTTAAATAATGCAACAAAGTCCTTAAATAATGCAGCAGAGTCCTTAAATAATGCAACAAACTCATTAAATAATGCAGCAAAGTACTTAAATATTGCAGCAAATTCCTTAAATAATGCAGCAGAATCCTTAAATAATGCAATAATTTCCTTAAATAATGCAGCAACATCCTTAATAATGCAGCAGAGTCCTTAAATAATGCAGCAAAGTCCTTAAATAATGCAACAGAGGCCTTAAATACTGCAGCAGCATCCTTAAATAATGCAGCAGAGTCCTTAAATAATGCAGCAGAGTCCTTAAATAATGCAACAAAGTCCTTAAATAAAATGCAGCAACGCCCTTAATAATGCAGCCGAGTCCTTCAATAATGCAGCAAAGTCCTTAAATAATGCAGCAGAGTCCTTAAATACCGCAGCAGCGTCCTTAAATAATGCAAAAAAGTCCTTAAATAATGCAGCAAAGTCCTTAAATAATGCAACAAAGTCCTTAAATAATGCAGCAGAGTCCTTAAATAATGCAACAAACTCCTTAAATAATGCAGCAAAGTACTTAAATAATGCAGCAAATTCCTTAAATAATGGAGCAGAATCCTTAAATAATGCAATAAAGTCCTTAAATAATGCAGCAACGTCCTTAATAATGCAGCAGAGTCCTTAAATAATGCAGCAAAGTCCTTAAATAATGCAGCGGAGGCCTTAAATACTGCTGCAGCATCCTTAAATAATGCAGCAGAGTCCTTAAATAATGCAACAAAGTCCTTAAATAATGCAGCAGAGTCCTTAAACAATGCAGCGAGGTCCTTAAATAATGCAACAAAGTCCTTAAATAATGCAGCAGATTCCTTAAATTCTGCAGCAGCGATCTTAAATAATGCATCAAAGTCCTTAAATAATGCAGCAGAGTCCTTAAATACTGCAGCAGAGTCCTTAAATAATGCAGCAAAGTCCTTAAATAATGCAGCAGAGTCCTTAAATAATGCAGCAAAGTCATTAAATAATGCAGCAGAGTCCTTAAATAATGCAACAAAGTCCTTAAATAATGCAGCAGATTCCTTAAATTCTGCAGCAGCGTCCTTAAATAATGCATCAAAATCCTTAAAAAATGCAGCAGAGTCCTTAAATACCACAGCAGAGTCATTAAATAATGCAGCAGAGTCCTTAAATAATGCAGCATATTCCTTAAATAATGCAGCAGAGTCCTTAAATAATGCAATAAAGTCCTTAAATAATGCAGCAGAGTCCTTAAATAATGCAGCAACTTCCTTAATAATGCAGCTGAGTCCTTAAATAATGCAGCAACATCCTTAAATAATGCAGCAGAGTCCTTAAATACTGCATCAGCGTCCTTAAATAATGCAACAAAGTCCTTAAATAATGCAGCAAAGTCCTTAAATAATGCAGCAGAGTCCTTAAATACAGCAGCAGAGTCCTTAAATAATTCAGCAAAGTCCTTAAATAATGCAGAAGAGTCCTTAAATAATGCAACAAAGTCCTTAAATAATGCAGCAGAGTCCTTAAATAATGCAACAAAGTCCTTAAATAATGCAGCAGAGTCCTTAAATACTGCAGCAGAGACCTTAAATAATGCAGCAAAATCCTTAAATAATGCAGCAGAGTCCTTATATAATGCAGCAGAGTCCTAAAATACCACAGCAGAGTCCTTAAATAATGCAGCAGAGTCCTTAAATAATGCAGCAAATTCATTAAATAATGCAGCAGAGTCCTTAAATAATGCAACAAAGTCCTTAAATAATGCAGCAGATTCCTTAAATTTCGCAGCAGCGTCCTTAAATAATGCATCAAAGTACTTAAATAATGCAGCAGAGTCCTAAAATGCCGCAGCAGAGTCCTTAAATAGTGCAGCAAAGTCCTTAAATAATGCAGCAGAGTGCTTACATAATGCAGCAGAGTCCTTAAATACCGCAGCAGAGTCATTAAATAATGCAGCAGAGTCCTTAAATAATGCAGCAAATTCATTAAATAATGCACAGAGTCATTAAATAATGCAATAAAGTCCTTAAATAAAATTCAGCAACACAATTAATAATGCAGCTGAGTCCTTAAATAATTCAGCAAAGTCCTTAAATAATGCAGCAGAGTCCTTAAATACCGCAGCAGCGTCCTTAAATAATGCAACAAAGTCCTTAAATAATGCAGCAGAGTCCTTAAATAATGCAACAAAGTCCTTAAATAATGCATCAGAGTCCTTAAATTATGCAACAAACTCATTAAATAATGCAGCAAAGTACTTAAATAATGCAGCAAATTCCTTAAATAATGCAGCAGAATCCTTAAATAATGCAATAAAGTCCTTAAATAATGCAGCAGAGTCGTTAAATAATGCAAAAAAATCCTTAAATAATGCAGCAGAATCCTTAATTAATGCAATAAAGTCATTAAATAATGCAGCAGAGTCCTTAAATAATGCAACAAAGTCCTTAAATAATGCAGCAGATTCCTTAAATTCTGCAGCAGCGTCCTTAAATAATGCATCAAAGTCCTTAAATAATGCAGCAGAGTCCTTAAATTCCACAGCAGAGTCATTAAATAATGCAGCAGAGTCCTTAAATAATGCAGCATATTCCTTAAATAATGCAGCAGAGTCCTTAAATAATGCAATAAAGTCCTTAAATAATGCAGCAGAGTCCTTAAATAATGCAGCAACGTCCTTAATAATGCAGCTGAGTCCTTAAGTAATGCAGCAACATCCTTAAATAATGCAGCAGAGTCCTTAAATACTGCATCAGCGTCCTTAAATAATGCAACAAAGTCCTTAAATAATGCAGCAAAGTCCTTAAATAATGCAGCAGAGTCCTTAAATACAGCAGCAGAGTCCTTAAATAATTCAGCAAAGTCCTTAAATAATGCAGCAGAGTCCTTAAATAATGCAACAAAGTCCTTAAATAATGCAGCAGAGCCCTTAAATAATGCAACAAAGTCCATAAATAATGCAGCAGAGTCCTTAAATACTGCAGCAGAGACCTTAAATAATGCAGCAAAATCCTTAAATAATGCAGCAGAGTCCTAATATAATGCAGCAGAGTCCTAAAATACCGCAGCAGAGTCCTTAAATAATGCAGCAGAGTCATTAAATAATGCAGCAAAATCATTAAGTAATGCAGCAGAGTCCTTAAATAATGCAACAAAGTTCTTAAATAATGCAGCAGATTCCTTAAATTTCGCAGCAGCATCCTTAAATAATACATCAACGTCCTTAAATAATGCAGCAGAGTCCTAAATTACCGCAGCAGAGTCCTTAAATAATGCAGCAAAGTCCTTAAATAATGCAGCAGAGTGCTTACATAATGCAGCAGAGTCCTTAAATACCGCAGCAGAGTCATTAAATAATGCAGCAGAGTCCTTAAATAATGCAGCAAATTCATTAAATAATGCACAGAGTCATTAAATAATGCAATAAAGTCCTTAAATAAAATTCAACAACACCCTTAATAATGCAGCTGAGTCCTTAAATAATTCAGCAAAGTCCTTAAATAATGCAGCAGAGTCCTTAAATACCGCAGCAGCGTCCTTAAATAATGCAACAAAGTCCTTAAATAATGCAGCAGAGTCCTTAAATAATGCAACAAAGTCCTTAAATAATGCAACAAACTCATTAAATAATGCAGCAAAGTACTTAAATAATGCAGCAAATTCCTTAAATAATGCAACAGAATCCTTAAATAATGCAATAAAGTCCTTAAATAATGCAGCAGAGTCCTTAAATAATGCAAAAAATTCCTTAAATAATGCATCAGAATCCTTAAATAATGCAACAAAGTCCTTAAATAGTGCAGCAACGTCCTTAATAATGCAGCAGAGTCCTTAAATAATGCAGCAAATTCCTTAAATAATGCAGCAGAGGCCTTAAATACCGAAGCAGCGTCCTTAAATAATGCAGCAAAGTCCTTAAATAATGCAGAAGAGTCCTTAAATAATGCAACAAAGTCCTTAAATAATGCAGCAGAGTCCTTAAATAAAGCAGCAGAGTGCTTAAATAATGCAGCAGAGTCCTTAAATACCGCAGCAGAGTCATTAAATAATACAGCAGAGTCCTTAAATAAAGCAGCAGAGTGCTTAAATAATGCAGCAGAGTCCTAAAATACCGCAGCAGAGTCATTAAATAATACAGCAGAGTCCTTAACTAATGCAGCAAATTTCTTAAATAATGCACAGAGTCCTTAAATAATGCAATAAATTCCTTAAATAAAATGCAGCAACGCCCTTAATAATGCAGCTGAGTCCTTAAGTAATGCAGCAACATCCTTAAATAATGCAGCAGAGTCCTTAAATACTGCATCAGCGTCCTTAAATAATGCAACAAAGTCCTTAAATAATGCAGCAAAGTCCTTAAATAATGCAGCAGAGTCCTTAAATACAGCAGCAGAGTCCTTAAATAATTCAGCAAAGTCCTTAAATAATGCAGCAGAGTCCTTAAATAATGCAACAAAGTCCTTAAATAATGCAGCAGAGCCCTTAAATAATGCAACAAAGTCCATAAATAATGCAGCAGAGTCCTTAAATACTGCAGCAGAGACCTTAAATAATGCAGCAAAATCCTTAAATAATGCAGCAGAGTCCTAATATAATGCAGCAGAGTCCTAAAATACCGCAGCAGAGTCCTTAAATAATGCAGCAGAGTCATTAAATAATGCAGCAAAATCATTAAGTAATGCAGCAGAGTCCTTAAATAATGCAACAAAGTTCTTAAATAATGCAGCAGATTCCTTAAATTTCGCAGCAGCATCCTTAAATAATACATCAACGTCCTTAAATAATGCAGCAGAGTCCTAAATTACCGCAGCAGAGTCCTTAAATAATGCAGCAAAGTCCTTAAATAATGCAGCAGAGTGCTTACATAATGCAGCAGAGTCCTTAAATACCGCAGCAGAGTCATTAAATAATGCAGCAGAGTCCTTAAATAATGCAGCAAATTCATTAAATAATGCACAGAGTCATTAAATAATGCAATAAAGTCCTTAAATAAAATTCAACAACACCCTTAATAATGCAGCTGAGTCCTTAAATAATTCAGCAAAGTCCTTAAATAATGCAGCAGAGTCCTTAAATACCGCAGCAGCGTCCTTAAATAATGCAACAAAGTCCTTAAATAATGCAGCAGAGTCCTTAAATAATGCAACAAAGTCCTTAAATAATGCAACAAACTCATTAAATAATGCAGCAAAGTACTTAAATAATGCAGCAAATTCCTTAAATAATGCAACAGAATCCTTAAATAATGCAATAAAGTCCTTAAATAATGCAGCAGAGTCCTTAAATAATGCAAAAAATTCCTTAAATAATGCATCAGAATCCTTAAATAATGCAACAAAGTCCTTAAATAGTGCAGCAACGTCCTTAATAATGCAGCAGAGTCCTTAAATAATGCAGCAAATTCCTTAAATAATGCAGCAGAGGCCTTAAATACCGAAGCAGCGTCCTTAAATAATGCAGCAAAGTCCTTAAATAATGCAGAAGAGTCCTTAAATAATGCAACAAAGTCCTTAAATAATGCAGCAGAGTCCTTAAATAAAGCAGCAGAGTGCTTAAATAATGCAGCAGAGTCCTTAAATACCGCAGCAGAGTCATTAAATAATACAGCAGAGTCCTTAAATAAAGCAGCAGAGTGCTTAAATAATGCAGCAGAGTCCTAAAATACCGCAGCAGAGTCATTAAATAATACAGCAGAGTCCTTAACTAATGCAGCAAATTTCTTAAATAATGCACAGAGTCCTTAAATAATGCAATAAATTCCTTAAATAAAATGCAGCAACGCCCTTAATAATGCAGCTGAGTCCTTAAATAATGCAGCAAAGTCCTTAAATAATGCAGCAGAGTCCTTAAATACCGCAGCAGCGTCTTTAAATAATGCAACAAAGTCCTTAAATAATGCAGCAGAGTCCTTAAATAATGCAACAAAGTCCTTAAATAATGCAGCAGAGTCCTTAAATAATGCAACAAACTCATTAAATATTGCAGCAAAGTACTTAAACATTGCAGCAAATTCCTTAAATAATGCACCAGAATCCTTAAATAATGCAATAATTTCCTTAAATAATGCAGCAACATCCTTAATAATGCAGCAGAGTCCTTAAATAATGCAGCAAAGTCCTTAAATAATGCAGCAGAGGCCTTAAATACTCCAGCAGCATCCTTAAATAATGCAGCAGAGTCCTTAAATAATGCAGCAGAGTCCTTAAATAATGCAACAAAGTCCTTAAATAATGCAGCAGATTCCTTAAATTTCGCAGCAGCGTCCTTAAATAATACATCAAAGTCCTTAAATAATGCAGCAGAGTCCTAAACTACCGCAGCAGAGTCCTTAAATAATGCAGCAAAGTCCTTAAATAATGCAGCAGAGTGCTTACATAATGCAGCAGAGTCCTTATATACCGCAGCAGAGTCATTAAATAATGCAGCAGAGTCCTTAAATAATGCAGCAAATTCATTAAATAATGCAGCAGAGTCCTTAAATACCACAGCAGAGTCATTAAATAATGCAGCAGAGTCCTTAAATAATGTAGCATATTCCTTAAATAATGCAGCAGAGTCCTTAAATAATGCAATAAAGTCCTTAAATAATGCAGCAGAGTCCTTAAATAATGCAGCAACTTCCTTAATAATGCAGCTGAGTCCTTAAATAATGCAGCAACATCCTTAAATAATGCAGCAGAGTCCTTAAATACTGCATCAGCGTCCTTAAATAATGCAACAAAGTCCTTAAATAATGCAGCAAAGTCCTTAAATAATGCAGCAGAGTCCTTAAATACAGCAGCAGAGTCCTTAAATAATTCAGCAAAGTCCTTAAATAATACAGCAGAGTCCTTAAATAATGCAACAAAGTCCTTAAATAATACAGCAGAGTCCTTAAATAATGCAACAAAGTCCTTAAATAATGCAGCAGAGTCCTTAAATACTGCAGCAGAGACCTTAAATAATGCAGCAAAATCCTTAAATAATGCAGCAGAGTCCTTATATAATGCAGCAGAGTCCTAAAATACCACAGCAGAGTCCTTAAATAATGCAGCAGAGTCCTTAAATAATGCAGCAAATTCATTAAATAATGCAGCAGAGTCCTTAAATAATGCAACAAAGTCCTTAAATAATGCAGCAGATTCCTTAAATTTCGCAGCAGCGTCCTTAAATAATGCATCAAAGTACTTAAATAATGCAGCAGAGTCCTAAAATGCCGCAGCAGAGTCCTTAAATAGTGCAGCAAAGTCCTTAAATAATGCAGCAGAGTGCTTACATAATGCAGCAGAGTCCTTAAATACCGCAGCAGAGTCATTAAATAATGCAGCAGAGTCCTTAAATAATGCAGCAAATTCATTAAATAATGCACAGAGTCATTAAATAATGCAATAAAGTCCTTAAATAAAATTCAGCAACACAATTAATAATGCAGCTGAGTCCTTAAATAATTCAGCAAAGTCCTTAAATAATGCAGCAGAGTCCTTAAATACCGCAGCAGGGTCCTTAAATAATGCAACAAAGTCCTTAAATAATGCAGCAGAGTCCTTAAATAATGCAACAAAGTCTATAAATAATGCATCAGAGTCCTTAAATAATGCAACAAACTCATTAAATAATGCAGGAAAGTACTTAAATAATGCAGCAAATTCCTTAAATAATGCAGCAGAATCCTTAAATAATGCAATAAAGTCCTTAAATAATGCAGCAGAGTCGTTAAATAATGCAAAAAAATCCTTAAATAATGCAGCAGAATCCTTAATTAATGCAATAAAGTCATTAAATAATGCAGCAGAGTCCTTAAATAATGCAACAAAGTCCTTAAATAATGCAGCAGATTCCTTAAATTCTGCAGCAGCGTCCTTAAATAATGCATCAAAGTCCTTAAATAATGCAGCAGAGTCCTTAAATTCCACAGCAGAGTCATTAAATAATGCAGCAGAGGCCTTAAATACTGCAGCAGCATCCTTAAATAATGCAGCAGAGTCCTTAAATAATGCAGCAGAGTCCTTAAATAATGCAACAAAGTCCTTAAATAATGCAGCAGATTCCTTAAATTTCGCAGCAGCGTCCTTAAATAATACATCAAAGTCCTTAAATAATGCAGCAGAGTCCTAAACTACCGCAGCAGAGTCCTTAAATAATGCAGCAAAGTCCTTAAATAATGCAGCAGAGTGCTTACATAATGCAGCAGAGTCCTTAAATACCGCAGCAGAGTCATTAAATAATGCAGCAGAGTCCTTAAATAATGCAGCAAATTCATTAAATAATGCACAGAGTCATTAAATAATGCAATAAAGTCCTTAAATAAAATTCAACAACACCCTTAATAATGCAGCTGAGTCCTTAAATAATTCAGCAAAGTCCTTAAATAATGCAGCAGAGTCCTTAAATACCGCAGCAGCATCCTTAAACAATGCAACAAAGTCCTTAAATAATGCAGCAGAGTCCTTAAATAATGCAACAACGTCCTTAAATAATGCAGCAGAGTCCTTAAATAATGCAACAAACTCATTAAATAATGCAGCAAAGTACTTAAATAATGCAGCAAATTCCTTAAATAATGCAGCAGAATCCTTAAATAATGAAATAATGTCCTTAAATAATGCAGCAGAGTCCTTAAATAATGCAAAAAATTCCTTAAATAATGCATCAGAATCCTTAAATAATGCAACAAAGTCGTTAAATAATGCAGCAACGTCCTTAAATAATGCAGCAGAGTCCTTAAATAATGCAGCAAATTCCTTAAATAATGCAGCAGAGGCCTTAAATACCGAAGCAGAGTCCTTAAATAATGCAGCAAAGTCCTTAAATAATGCAGAAGAGTCCTTAAATAATGCAACAAAGTCCTTAAATAATGCAGCAGAGTCGTTAAATAAAGCAGCAGAGTGCTTAAATAATGCAGCAGAGTACTTAAATACCGCAGCAGAGTCATTAAATAATACAGCAGAGTCCTTAAATAAAGCAGCAGAGTGCTTAAATAATGCAGCAGAGTCCTAAAATAGCGCTGCAGAGTCATTAAATAATACAGCAGAGTCCTTAAATAATGCAGCAAATTTTTTAAATAATGCACAGAGTCCTTAAATAATGCAATAAAGTCCTTAAATAAAATGCAGCAACGCCCTTAATAATGCAGCTGAGTCCTTAAATAATGCAGCAAAGTCCTTAAATAATGCAGCAGAGTCCTTAAATACCGCAGCAGCGTCTTTAAATAATGCAACAAAGTCCTTAAATAATGCAGCAGAGTCCTTAAATAATGCAACAAAGTCCTTAAATAATGCAGCAGAGTCCTTAAATAATGCAACAAACTCATTAAATAATGCAGCAAAGTACTTAAATATTGCAGCAAATTCCTTAAATAATGCAGCAGAATCCATAAATAATGCAATAATTTCCTTAAATAATGCAGCAACATCCTTAATAATGCAGCAGAGTCCTTAAATAATGCAGCAAAGTCCTTAAATAATGCAACAGAGGCCTTAAATACTGCAGCAGCATCCTTAAATAATGCAGCAGAGTCCTTAAATAATGCAGCAGAGTCCTTAAATAATGCAACAAAGTCCTTAAATAAAATGCAGCAACGCCCTTAATAATGCAGCCGAGTCCTTCAATAATGCAGCAAAGTCCTTAAATAATGCAGCAGAGTCCTTAAATACCGCAGCAGCGTCCTTAAATAATGCAAAAAAGTCCTTAAATAATGCAGCAAAGTCCTTAAATAATGCAACAAAGTCCTTAAATAATGCAGCAGAGTCCTTAAATAATGCAACAAACTCCTTAAATAATGCAGCAAAGTACTTAAACAATGCAGCAAATTCCTTAAATAATGCAGCAGAATCCTTAAATAATGCAATAAAGTCCTTAAATAATGCAGCAACGTCCTTAATAATGCGGCAGAGTCCTTAAATAATGCAGCAAAGTCCTTAAATAATGCAGCGGAGGCCTTAAATACTGCTGCAGCATCCTTAAATAATGCAGCAGAGTCCTTAAATAATGCAACAAAGTCCTTAAATAATGCAGCAGAGTCCTTAAACAATGCAGCGAGGTCCTTAAATAATGCAACAAAGTCCTTAAATAATGCAGCAGATTCCTTAAATTCTGCAGCAGCGATCTTAAATAATGCATCAAAGTCCTTAAATAATGCAGCAGAGTCCTTAAATACTGCAGCAGAGTCCTTAAATAATGCAGCAAAGTCCTTAAATAATGCAGCAGAGTCCTTAAATAATGCAGCAAAGTCATTAAATAATGCAGCAGAGTCCTTAAATAATGCAACAAAGTCCTTAAATAATGCAGCAGATTCCTTAAATTCTGCAGCAGCGTCCTTAAATAATGCATCAAAATCCTTAAATAATGCAGCAGAGTCCTTAAATACCACAGCAGAGTCATTAAATAATGCAGCAGAGTCCTTAAATAATGCAGCAAATTCCTTAAATAATGCAGCAGAGTCCTTAAATAATGCAATAAAGTCCTTAAATAATGCAGCAGAGTCCTTAAATAATGCAGCAACTTCCTTAATAATGCAGCTGAGTCCTTAAATAATGCAGCAACATCCTTAAATAATGCAGCAGAGTCCTTAAATACTGCATCAGCGTCCTTAAATAATGCAACAAAGTCCTTAAATAATGCAGCAAAGTCCTTAAATAATGCAGCAGAGTCCTTAAATACAGCAGCAGAGTCCTTAAATAATTCAGCAAAGTCCTTAAATAATGCAGCAGAGTCCTTAAATAATGCAACAAAGTCCTTAAATAATGCAGCAGAGTCCTTAAATAATGCAACAAAGTCCTTAAATAATGCAGCAGAGTCCTTAAATACTGCAGCAGAGACCTTAAATAATGCAGCAAAATCCTTAAATAATGCAGCAGAGTCCTTATATAATGCAGCAGAGTCCTAAAATACCACAGCAGAGTCCTTAAATAATGCAGCAGAGTCCTTAAATAATGCAGCAAATTCATTAAATAATGCAGCAGAGTCCTTAAATAATGCAACAAAGTCCTTAAATAATGCAGCAGATTCCTTAAATTTCGCAGCAGCGTCCTTAAATAATGCATCAAAGTACTTAAATAATGCAGCAGAGTCCTAAAATGCCGCAGCAGAGTCCTTAAATAGTGCAGCAAAGTCCTTAAATAATGCAGCAGAGTGCTTACATAATGCAGCAGAGTCCTTAAATACCGCAGAAGAGTCATTAAATAATGCAGCAGAGTCCTTAAATAATGCAGCAAATTCATTAAATAATGCAGCAGAGTCCTTAAATAATGCAACAAAGTCCTTAAATAATGCAGCAGAGTCCTTAAATAATGCAACAAACTCATTAAATAATGCAGCAAAGTACTTAAATAATGCAGCAAGTTCCTTAAATAATGCAGCAGAATCCTTAAATAATGCAATAAAGTCCTTAAATAATGCAGCAGAGTCCTTAAATAATGCAAAAAAATCCTTAAATAATGCAGCAGAATCCTTAAATAATGCAATAAAGTCATTAAATAATGCAGCAGAGTCCTTAAATAATGCAACAAAGTCCTTAAATTATGCAGCAGATTCCTTAAATTCTGCAGCAGCGTCCTTAAATAATGCATCAAAGTACTTAAATAATGCAGCAGAGTCGTTAAATACCACAGCAGAGTCATTAAATAATGCAGCAGTGTCCTTAAATAATGAAGCATATTCCTTAAATAATGCAGCAGAGTCCTTAAATAATGCAATAAAGTCCTTAAATAATGCAACAGAGTCCTTAAATAATGCAGCAATGTCCTTAATAATGCAGCTGAGTCCTTAAATAATGCAGCAACATCCTTAAATAATGCAGCAGAGTCCTTAAATACTGCATCAGCGTCCTTAAATAATGCAACAAAGTCCTTAAATAATGCAGCAAAGTCCTTAAATAATGCAGCAGAGTCATTAAATAATACAGCAGAGTCCTTAACTAATGCAGCAAATTTCTTAAATATGCAATAAATTCCTTAAATAAAATGCAGTAACGCCGTTAATAATGCAGCTGAGTCCTTAAATAATGCAGCAAAGTCCTTAAATAATGCAGCAGAGTCCTTAAATACCGCAGCAGCGTCTTTAAATAATGCAACAAAGTCCTTAAATAATGCAGCAGAGTCCTTAAATAATGCAACAAAGTCCTTAAATAATGCAGCAGAGTCCTTAAATAATGCAACAAACTCATTAAATATTGCAGCAAAGTACTTAAACATTGCAGCAAACTCCTTAAATAATGCAGCAGAATCCTTAAATAATGCAATAATTTCCTTAAATAATGCAGCAACATCCTTAATAATGCAGCAGAGTCCTTAAATAATGCAGCAAAGTCCTTAAATAATGCAGCAGAGGCCTTAAATACTGCAGCAGCATCCTTAAATAATGCAGCAGAGTCCTTAAATAATGCAGCAGAGTCCTTAAATAATGCAACAAAGTCCTTAAATAATGCAGCAGATTCCTTAAATTTCGCAGCAGCGTCCTTAAATAGTACATCAAAGTCCTTAAATAATGCAGCAGAGTCCTAAACTACCGCAGCAGAGTCCTTAAATAATGCAGCAAAGTCCTTAAATAATGCAGCAGAGTGCTTACATAATGCAGCAGAGTCCTTATATACCGCAGCAGAGTCATTAAATAATGCAGCAGAGTCCTTAAATAATGCAGCAAATTCATTAAATAATGCACAGAGTCATTAAATAATGCAATAAAGTCCTTAAATAAAATTCAACAACACCCTTAATAATGCAGCTGAGTCCTTAAATAATTCAGCAAAGTCCTTAAATAATGCAGCAGAGTCCTTAAATACCGCAGCAGCATCCTTAAATAATGCAACAAAGTCCTTAAATAATGCAGCAGAGTCCTTAAATAATGCAACAAAGTCCGTAAATAATGCAGCAGAGTCCTTAAATACTGCAACAAACTCATTAAATAATGCAGCAAAGTACTTAAATAATGCAGCAAATTCCTTAAATAATGCAGCAGAATCCTTAAATAATGCAATAATTTCCTTAAATAATGCAGCAGAGTCCTTAAATAATGCAAAAAATTCCTTAAATAATGCATCAGAATCCTTAAATAATGCAACAAAGTCCTTAAATAATGCAGCAACGTCCTTAATAATGCAGCAGAGTCCTTAAATAATGCAGCAAATTCCTTAAATAATGCAGCAGAGGCCTTAAATACCGAAGCAGAGTCCTTAAATAATGCAGCAAAGTCCTTAAATAATGCAGAAGAGTCCTTAAATAATGCAACAAAGTCCTTAAATAATGCAGCAGAGTCCTTAAATAAAGCAGCAGAGTGCTTAAATAATGCAGCAGAGTCCTAAAATAACGCTGCAGAGTCATTAAATAATACTGCAGAGTCCTTAAATAATGCAGCAAATTTCTTAAATAATGCACAGAGTCCTTAAATAATGCAATAAAGTCCTTAAATAAAATGCAGCAACGCCCTTAATAATGCAGCTGAGTCCTTAAATAATGCAGCAAAGTCCTTAAATAATGCAGCAGAGTCCTTAAATACCGCAGCAGCGTCTTTAAATAATGCAACAAAGTCCTTAAATAATGCAGCAGAGTCCTTAAATAATGCAACAAAGTCCTTAAATAATAGAGCAGAGTCCTTAAATAATGCAACAAACTCATTAAATAATGCAGCAAAGTACTTAAATATTGCAGCAAATTCCTTAAATAATGCAGCAGAATCCTTAAATAATGCAATAATTTCCTTAAATAATGCAGCAACATCCTTAATAATGCAGCAGAGTCCTTAAATAATGCAGCAAAGTCCTTAAATAATGCAACAGAGGCCTTAAATACTGCAGCAGCATCCTTAAATAATGCAGCAGAGTCCTTAAATAATGCAGCAGAGTCCTTAAATAATGCAACAAAGTCCTTAAATAAAATGCAGCAACGCCCTTAATAATGCAGCCGAGTCCTTCAATAATGCAGCAAAGTCCTTAAATAATGCAGCAGAGTCCTTAAATACCGCAGCAGCGTCCTTAAATAATGCAAAAAAGTCCTTAAATAATGCAGCAAAGTCCTTAAATAATGCAACAAAGTCCTTAAATAATGCAGCAGAGTCCTTAAATAATGCAACAAACTCCTTAAATAATGCAGCAAAGTACTTAAATAATGCAGCAAATTCCTTAAATAATGCAGCAGAATCCTTAAATAATGCAATAAAGTCCTTAAATAATGCAGCAACGTCCTTAATAATGCAGCAGAGTCCTTAAATAATGCAGCAAAGTCCTTAAATAATGCAGCGGAGGCCTTAAATACTGCTGCAGCATCCTTAAATAATGCAGCAGAGTCCTTAAATAATGCAACAAAGTCCTTAAATAATGCAGCAGAGTCCTTAAACAATGCAGCGAGGTCCTTAAATAATGCAACAAAGTCCTTAAATAATGCAGCAGATTCCTTAAATTCTGCAGCAGCGATCTTAAATAATGCATCAAAGTCCTTAAATAATGCAGCAGAGTCCTTAAATACTGCAGCAGAGTCCTTAAATAATGCAGCAAAGTCCTTAAATACCGCAGCAGCGTCTTTAAATAATGCAACAAAGTCCTTAAATAATGCAGCAGAGTCCTTAAATAATGCAACAAAGTCCTTAAATAATGCAGCAGAGTCCTTAAATAATGCAACAAACTCATTAAATAATGCAGCAAAGTACTTAAATATTGCAGCAAATTCCTTAAATAATGCAGCAGAATCCTTAAATAATGCAATAATTTCCTTAAATAATGCAGCAACATCCTTAATAATGCAGCAGAGTCCTTAAATAATGCAGCAAAGTCCTTAAATAATGCAACAGAGGCCTTAAATACTGCAGCAGCATCCTTAAATAATGCAGCAGAGTCCTTAAATAATGCAGCAGAGTCCTTAAATAATGCAACAAAGTCCTTAAATAAAATGCAGCAACGCCCTTAATAATGCAGCCGAGTCCTTCAATAATGCAGCAAAGTCCTTAAATAATGCAGCAGAGTCCTTAAATACCGCAGCAGCGTCCTTAAATAATGCAAAAAAGTCCTTAAATAATGCAGCAAAGTCCTTAAATAATGCAACAAAGTCCTTAAATAATGCAGCAGAGTCCTTAAATAATGCAACAAACTCCTTAAATAATGCAGCAAAGTACTTAAATAATGCAGCAAATTCCTTAAATAATGGAGCAGAATCCTTAAATAATGCAATAAAGTCCTTAAATAATGCAGCAACGTCCTTAATAATGCAGCAGAGTCCTTAAATAATGCAGCAAAGTCCTTAAATAATGCAGCGGAGGCCTTAAATACTGCTGCAGCATCCTTAAATAATGCAGCAGAGTCCTTAAATAATGCAACAAAGTCCTTAAATAATGCAGCAGAGTCCTTAAACAATGCAGCGAGGTCCTTAAATAATGCAACAAAGTCCTTAAATAATGCAGCAGATTCCTTAAATTCTGCAGCAGCGATCTTAAATAATGCATCAAAGTCCTTAAATAATGCAGCAGAGTCCTTAAATACTGCAGCAGAGTCCTTAAATAATGCAGCAAAGTCCTTAAATAATGCAGCAGAGTCCTTAAATAATGCAGCAAAGTCATTAAATAATGCAGCAGAGTCCTTAAATAATGCAACAAAGTCCTTAAATAATGCAGCAGATTCCTTAAATTCTGCAGCAGCGTCCTTAAATAATGCATCAAAATCCTTAAAAAATGCAGCAGAGTCCTTAAATACCACAGCAGAGTCATTAAATAATGCAGCAGAGTCCTTAAATAATGCAGCATATTCCTTAAATAATGCAGCAGAGTCCTTAAATAATGCAATAAAGTCCTTAAATAATGCAGCAGAGTCCTTAAATAATGCAGCAACTTCCTTAATAATGCAGCTGAGTCCTTAAATAATGCAGCAACATCCTTAAATAATGCAGCAGAGTCCTTAAATACTGCATCAGCGTCCTTAAATAATGCAACAAAGTCCTTAAATAATGCAGCAAAGTCCTTAAATAATGCAGCAGAGTCCTTAAATACAGCAGCAGAGTCCTTAAATAATTCAGCAAAGTCCTTAAATAATGCAGAAGAGTCCTTAAATAATGCAACAAAGTCCTTAAATAATGCAGCAGAGTCCTTAAATAATGCAACAAAGTCCTTAAATAATGCAGCAGAGTCCTTAAATACTGCAGCAGAGACCTTAAATAATGCAGCAAAATCCTTAAATAATGCAGCAGAGTCCTTATATAATGCAGCAGAGTCCTAAAATACCACAGCAGAGTCCTTAAATAATGCAGCAGAGTCCTTAAATAATGCAGCAAATTCATTAAATAATGCAGCAGAGTCCTTAAATAATGCAACAAAGTCCTTAAATAATGCAGCACATTCCTTAAATTTCGCAGCAGCGTCCTTAAATAATGCATCAAAGTACTTAAATAATGCAGCAGAGTCCTAAAATGCCGCAGCAGAGTCCTTAAATAGTGCAGCAAAGTCCTTAAATAATGCAGCAGAGTGCTTACATAATGCAGCAGAGTCCTTAAATACCGCAGCAGAGTCATTAAATAATGCAGCAGAGTCCTTAAATAATGCAGCAAATTCATTAAATAATGCACAGAGTCATTAAATAATGCAATAAAGTCCTTAAATAAAATTCAGCAACACAATTAATAATGCAGCTGAGTCCTTAAATAATTCAGCAAAGTCCTTAAATAATGCAGCAGAGTCCTTAAATACCGCAGCAGCGTCCTTAAATAATGCAACAAAGTCCTTAAATAATGCAGCAGAGTCCTTAAATAATGCAACAAAGTCCTTAAATAATGCATCAGAGTCCTTAAATTATGCAACAAACTCATTAAATAATGCAGCAAAGTACTTAAATAATGCAGCAAATTCCTTAAATAATGCAGCAGAATCCTTAAATAATGCAATAAAGTCCTTAAATAATGCAGCAGAGTCGTTAAATAATGCAAAAAAATCCTTAAATAATGCAGCAGAATCCTTAATTAATGCAATAAAGTCATTAAATAATGCAGCAGAGTCCTTAAATAATGCAACAAAGTCCTTAAATAATGCAGCAGATTCCTTAAATTCTGCAGCAGCGTCCTTAAATAATGCATTAAAGTCCTTAAATAATGCAGCAGAGTCCTTAAATTCCACAGCAGAGTCATTAAATAATGCAGCAGAGTCCTTAAATAATGCAGCATATTCCGTAAATAATGCAGCAGAGTCCTTAAATAATGCAACAGAGGCCTTAAATACTGCAGCAGCATCCTTAAATAATGCAGCAGAGTCCTTAAATAATGCAGCAGAGTCCTTAAATAATGCAACAAAGTCCTTAAATAAAATGCAGCAACGCCCTTCATAATGCAGCCGAGTCCTTCAATAATGCAGCAAAGTCCTTAAATAATGCAGCAGAGTCCTTAAATACCGCAGCAGCGTCCTTAAATAATGCAAAAAAGTCCTTAAATAATGCAGCAAAGTCCTTAAATAATGCAACAAAGTCCTTAAATAATGCAGCAGAGTCCTTAAATAATGCAACAAACTCCTTAAATAATGCAGCAAAGTACTTAAATAATGCAGCAAATTCCTTAAATAATGCAGCAGAATCCTTAAATAATGCAATAAAGTCCTTAAATAATGCAGCAACGTCCTTAATAATGCAGCAGAGTCCTTAAATAATGCAGCAAAGTCCTTAAATAATGCAGCGGAGGCCTTAAATACTGCTGCAGCATCCTTAAATAATGCAGCAGAGTCCTTAAATAATGCAACAAAGTCCTTAAATAATGCAGCAGAGTCCTTAAACAATGCAGCGAGGTCCTTAAATAATGCAACAAAGTCCTTAAATAATGCAGCAGATTCCTTAAATTCTGCAGCAGCGATCTTAAATAATGCATCAAAGTCCTTAAATAATGCAGCAGAGTCCTTAAATACTGCAGCAGAGTCCTTAAATAATGCAGCAAAGTCCTTAAATAATGCAGCAGAGTCCTTAAATAATGCAGCAAAGTCATTAAATAATGCAGCAGAGTCCTTAAATAATGCAACAAAGTCCTTAAATAATGCAGCAGATTCCTTAAATTCTGCAGCAGCGTCCTTAAATAATGCATCAAAATCCTTAAATAATGCAGCAGAGTCCTTAAATACCACAGCAGAGTCATTAAATAATGCAGCAGAGTCCTTAAATAATGCAGCATATTCCTTAAATAATGCAGCAGAGTCCTTAAATAATGCAATAAAGTCCTTAAATAATGCAGCAGAGTCCTTAAATAATGCAGCAACTTCCTTAATAATGCAGCTGAGTCCTTAAATAATGCAGCAACATCCTTAAATAATGCAGCAGAGTCCTTAAATACTGCATCAGCGTCCTTAAATAATGCAACAAAGTCCTTAAATAATGCAGCAAAGTCCTTAAATAATGCAGCAGAGTCCTTAAATACAGCAGCAGAGTCCTTAAATAATTCAGCAAAGTCCTTAAATAATGCAGCAGAGTCCTTAAATAATGCAACAAAGTCCTTAAATAATGCAGCAGAGTCCTTAAATAATGCAACAAAGTCCTTAAATAATGCAGCAGAGTCCTTAAATACTGCAGCAGAGACCTTAAATAATGCAGCAAAATCCTTAAATAATGCAGCAGAGTCCTTATATAATGCAGCAGAGTCCTAAAATACCACAGCAGAGTCCTTAAATAATGCAACAAAGTCCTTAAATAATGCAGCAGAGTCCTTAAATACTGCAAGAAACTCATTAAATAATGCAGCAAAGTACTTAAATAATGCAGCAAATTCCTTAAATAATGCAGCAGAATCCTTAAATAATGCAATAATTTCCTTAAATAATGCAGCATAGTCCTTAAATAATGCAAAAAATTCCTTAAATAATGCATCAGAATCCTTAAATAATGCAACAAAGTCCTTAAATAATGCAGCAACGTCCTTAATAATGCAGCAGAGTCCTTAAATAATGCAGCAAATTCCTTAAATAATGCAGCAGAGGCCTTAAATACCGAAGCAGAGTCCTTAAATAATGCAGCAAAGTCCTTAAATAATGCAGAAGAGTCCTTAAATAATGCAACAAAGTCCTTAAATAATGCAGCAGAGTCCTTAAATAAAGCAGCAGAGTGCTTAAATAATGCAGCAGAGTCCTAAAATAACGCTGCAGAGTCATTAAATAATACTGCAGAGTCCTTAAATAATGCAGCAAATTTCTTAAATAATGCACAGAGTCCTTAAATAATGCAATAAAGTCCTTAAATAAAATGCAGCAACGCCCTTAATAATGCAGCTGAGTCCTTAAATAATGCAGCAAAGTCCTTAAATAATGCAGCAGAGTCCTTAAATACCGCAGCAGCGTCTTTAAATAATGCAACAAAGTCCTTAAATAATGCAGCAGAGTCCTTAAATAATGCAACAAAGTCCTTAAATAATAGAGCAGAGTCCTTAAATAATGCAACAAACTCATTAAATAATGCAGCAAAGTACTTAAATATTGCAGCAAATTCCTTAAATAATGCAGCAGAATCCTTAAATAATGCAATAATTTCCTTAAATAATGCAGCAACATCCTTAATAATGCAGCAGAGTCCTTAAATAATGCAGCAAAGTCCTTAAATAATGCAACAGAGGCCTTAAATACTGCAGCAGCATCCTTAAATAATGCAGCAGAGTCCTTAAATAATGCAGCAGAGTCCTTAAATAATGCAACAAAGTCCTTAAATAAAATGCAGCAACGCCCTTAATAATGCAGCCGAGTCCTTCAATAATGCAGCAAAGTCCTTAAATAATGCAGCAGAGTCCTTAAATACCGCAGCAGCGTCCTTAAATAATGCAAAAAAGTCCTTAAATAATGCAGCAAAGTCCTTAAATAATGCAACAAAGTCCTTAAATAATGCAGCAGAGTCCTTAAATAATGCAACAAACTCCTTAAATAATGCAGCAAAGTACTTAAATAATGCAGCAAATTCCTTAAATAATGCAGCAGAATCCTTAAATAATGCAATAAAGTCCTTAAATAATGCAGCAACGTCCTTAATAATGCAGCAGAGTCCTTAAATAATGCAGCAAAGTCCTTAAATAATGCAGCGGAGGCCTTAAATACTGCTGCAGCATCCTTAAATAATGCAGCAGAGTCCTTAAATAATGCAACAAAGTCCTTAAATAATGCAGCAGAGTCCTTAAACAATGCAGCGAGGTCCTTAAATAATGCAACAAAGTCCTTAAATAATGCAGCAGATTCCTTAAATTCTGCAGCAGCGATCTTAAATAATGCATCAAAGTCCTTAAATAATGCAGCAGAGTCCTTAAATACTGCAGCAGAGTCCTTAAATAATGCAGCAAAGTCCTTAAATACCGCAGCAGCGTCTTTAAATAATGCAACAAAGTCCTTAAATAATGCAGCAGAGTCCTTAAATAATGCAACAAAGTCCTTAAATAATGCAGCAGAGTCCTTAAATAATGCAACAAACTCATTAAATAATGCAGCAAAGTACTTAAATATTGCAGCAAATTCCTTAAATAATGCAGCAGAATCCTTAAATAATGCAATAATTTCCTTAAATAATGCAGCAACATCCTTAATAATGCAGCAGAGTCCTTAAATAATGCAGCAAAGTCCTTAAATAATGCAACAGAGGCCTTAAATACTGCAGCAGCATCCTTAAATAATGCAGCAGAGTCCTTAAATAATGCAGCAGAGTCCTTAAATAATGCAACAAA
The DNA here is from genome assembly GCF_046119375.1 of Phyllobates terribilis. NCBI lineage: Eukaryota > Metazoa > Chordata > Amphibia > Anura > Dendrobatidae > Phyllobates > Phyllobates terribilis. The sequence goes on along the minus strand of NW_027363072.1, from coordinate 1,840,661 downwards.
GTCCTTAAATAAAATGCAGCAACGCCCTTAATAATGCAGCCGAGTCCTTCAATAATGCAGCAAAGTCCTTAAATAATGCAGCAGAGTCCTTAAATACCGCAGCAGCGTCCTTAAATAATGCAAAAAAGTCCTTAAATAATGCAGCAAAGTCCTTAAATAATGCAACAAAGTCCTTAAATAATGCAGCAGAGTCCTTAAATAATGCAACAAACTCCTTAAATAATGCAGCAAAGTACTTAAATAATGCAGCAAATTCCTTAAATAATGGAGCAGAATCCTTAAATAATGCAATAAAGTCCTTAAATAATGCAGCAACGTCCTTAATAATGCAGCAGAGTCCTTAAATAATGCAGCAAAGTCCTTAAATAATGCAGCGGAGGCCTTAAATACTGCTGCAGCATCCTTAAATAATGCAGCAGAGTCCTTAAATAATGCAACAAAGTCCTTAAATAATGCAGCAGAGTCCTTAAACAATGCAGCGAGGTCCTTAAATAATGCAACAAAGTCCTTAAATAATGCAGCAGATTCCTTAAATTCTGCAGCAGCGATCTTAAATAATGCATCAAAGTCCTTAAATAATGCAGCAGAGTCCTTAAATACTGCAGCAGAGTCCTTAAATAATGCAGCAAAGTCCTTAAATAATGCAGCAGAGTCCTTAAATAATGCAGCAAAGTCATTAAATAATGCAGCAGAGTCCTTAAATAATGCAACAAAGTCCTTAAATAATGCAGCAGATTCCTTAAATTCTGCAGCAGCGTCCTTAAATAATGCATCAAAATCCTTAAAAAATGCAGCAGAGTCCTTAAATACCACAGCAGAGTCATTAAATAATGCAGCAGAGTCCTTAAATAATGCAGCATATTCCTTAAATAATGCAGCAGAGTCCTTAAATAATGCAATAAAGTCCTTAAATAATGCAGCAGAGTCCTTAAATAATGCAGCAACTTCCTTAATAATGCAGCTGAGTCCTTAAATAATGCAGCAACATCCTTAAATAATGCAGCAGAGTCCTTAAATACTGCATCAGCGTCCTTAAATAATGCAACAAAGTCCTTAAATAATGCAGCAAAGTCCTTAAATAATGCAGCAGAGTCCTTAAATACAGCAGCAGAGTCCTTAAATAATTCAGTAAAGTCCTTAAATAATGCAGAAGAGTCCTTAAATAATGCAACAAAGTCCTTAAATAATGCAGCAGAGTCCTTAAATAATGCAACAAAGTCCTTAAATAATGCAGCAGAGTCCTTAAATACTGCAGCAGAGACCTTAAATAATGCAGCAAAATCCTTAAATAATGCAGCAGAGTCCTTATATAATGCAGCAGAGTCCTAAAATACCACAGCAGAGTCCTTAAATAATGCAGCAGAGTCCTTAAATAATGCAGCAAATTCATTAAATAATGCAGCAGAGTCCTTAAATAATGCAACAAAGTCCTTAAATAATGCAGCACATTCCTTAAATTTCGCAGCAGCGTCCTTAAATAATGCATCAAAGTACTTAAATAATGCAGCAGAGTCCTAAAATGCCGCAGCAGAGTCCTTAAATAGTGCAGCAAAGTCCTTAAATAATGCAGCAGAGTGCTTACATAATGCAGCAGAGTCCTTAAATACCGCAGCAGAGTCATTAAATAATGCAGCAGAGTCCTTAAATAATGCAGCAAATTCATTAAATAATGCACAGAGTCATTAAATAATGCAATAAAGTCCTTAAATAAAATTCAGCAACACAATTAATAATGCAGCTGAGTCCTTAAATAATTCAGCAAAGTCCTTAAATAATGCAGCAGAGTCCTTAAATACCGCAGCAGCGTCCTTAAATAATGCAACAAAGTCCTTAAATAATGCAGCAGAGTCCTTAAATAATGCAACAAAGTCCTTAAATAATGCATCAGAGTCCTTAAATTATGCAACAAACTCATTAAATAATGCAGCAAAGTACTTAAATAATGCAGCAAATTCCTTAAATAATGCAGCAGAATCCTTAAATAATGCAATAAAGTCCTTAAATAATGCAGCAGAGTCGTTAAATAATGCAAAAAAATCCTTAAATAATGCAGCAGAATCCTTAATTAATGCAATAAAGTCATTAAATAATGCAGCAGAGTCCTTAAATAATGCAACAAAGTCCTTAAATAATGCAGCAGATTCCTTAAATTCTGCAGCAGCGTCCTTAAATAATGCATTAAAGTCCTTAAATAATGCAGCAGAGTCCTTAAATTCCACAGCAGAGTCATTAAATAATGCAGCAGAGTCCTTAAATAATGCAGCATATTCCTTAAATAATGCAGCAGAGTCCTTAAATAATGCAACAGAGGCCTTAAATACTGCAGCAGCATCCTTAAATAATGCAGCAGAGTCCTTAAATAATGCAGCAGAGTCCTTAAATAATGCAACAAAGTCCTTAAATAAAATGCAGCAACGCCCTTAATAATGCAGCCGAGTCCTTCAATAATGCAGCAAAGTCCTTAAATAATGCAGCAGAGTCCTTAAATACCGCAGCAGCGTCCTTAAATAATGCAAAAAAGTCCTTAAATAATGCAGCAAAGTCCTTAAATAATGCAACAAAGTCCTTAAATAATGCAGCAGAGTCCTTAAATAATGCAACAAACTCCTTAAATAATGCAGCAAAGTACTTAAATAATGCAGCAAATTCCTTAAATAATGCAGCAGAATCCTTAAATAATGCAATAAAGTCCTTAAATAATGCAGCAACGTCCTTAATAATGCAGCAGAGTCCTTAAATAATGCAGCAAAGTCCTTAAATAATGCAGCGGAGGCCTTAAATACTGCTGCAGCATCCTTAAATAATGCAGCAGAGTCCTTAAATAATGCAACAAAGTCCTTAAATAATGCAGCAGAGTCCTTAAACAATGCAGCGAGGTCCTTAAATAATGCAACAAAGTCCTTAAATAATGCAGCAGATTCCTTAAATTCTGCAGCAGCGATCTTAAATAATGCATCAAAGTCCTTAAATAATGCAGCAGAGTCCTTAAATACTGCAGCAGAGTCCTTAAATAATGCAGCAAAGTCCTTAAATAATGCAGCAGAGTCCTTAAATAATGCAGCAAAGTCATTAAATAATGCAGCAGAGTCCTTAAATAATGCAACAAAGTCCTTAAATAATGCAGCAGATTCCTTAAATTCTGCAGCAGCGTCCTTAAATAATGCATCAAAATCCTTAAATAATGCAGCAGAGTCCTTAAATACCACAGCAGAGTCATTAAATAATGCAGCAGAGTCCTTAAATAATGCAGCATATTCCTTAAATAATGCAGCAGAGTCCTTAAATAATGCAATAAAGTCCTTAAATAATGCAGCAGAGTCCTTAAATAATGCAGCAACTTCCTTAATAATGCAGCTGAGTCCTTAAATAATGCAGCAACATCCTTAAATAATGCAGCAGAGTCCTTAAATACTGCATCAGCGTCCTTAAATAATGCAACAAAGTCCTTAAATAATGCAGCAAAGTCCTTAAATAATGCAGCAGAGTCCTTAAATACAGCAGCAGAGTCCTTAAATAATTCAGCAAAGTCCTTAAATAATGCAGCAGAGTCCTTAAATAATGCAACAAAGTCCTTAAATAATGCAGCAGAGTCCTTAAATAATGCAACAAAGTCCTTAAATAATGCAGCAGAGTCCTTAAATACTGCAGCAGAGACCTTAAATAATGCAGCAAAATCCTTAAATAATGCAGCAGAGTCCTTATATAATGCAGCAGAGTCCTAAAATACCACAGCAGAGTCCTTAAATAATGCAACAAAGTCCTTAAATAATGCAGCAGAGTCCTTAAATACTGCAAGAAACTCATTAAATAATGCAGCAAAGTACTTAAATAATGCAGCAAATTCCTTAAATAATGCAGCAGAATCCTTAAATAATGCAATAATTTCCTTAAATAATGCAGCAGAGTCCTTAAATAATGCAAAAAATTCCTTAAATAATGCATCAGAATCCTTAAATAATGCAACAAAGTCCTTAAATAATGCAGCAACGTCCTTAATAATGCAGCAGAGTCCTTAAATAATGCAGCAAATTCCTTAAATAATGCAGCAGAGGCCTTAAATACCGAAGCAGAGTCCTTAAATAATGCAGCAAAGTCCTTAAATAATGCAGAAGAGTCCTTAAATAATGCAACAAAGTCCTTAAATAATGCAGCAGAGTCCTTAAATAAAGCAGCAGAGTGCTTAAATAATGCAGCAGAGTCCTAAAATAACGCTGCAGAGTCATTAAATAATACTGCAGAGTCCTTAAATAATGCAGCAAATTTCTTAAATAATGCACAGAGTCCTTAAATAATGCAATAAAGTCCTTAAATAAAATGCAGCAACGCCCTTAATAATGCAGCTGAGTCCTTAAATAATGCAGCAAAGTCCTTAAATAATGCAGCAGAGTCCTTAAATACCGCAGCAGCGTCTTTAAATAATGCAACAAAGTCCTTAAATAATGCAGCAGAGTCCTTAAATAATGCAACAAAGTCCTTAAATAATAGAGCAGAGTCCTTAAATAATGCAACAAACTCATTAAATAATGCAGCAAAGTACTTAAATATTGCAGCAAATTCCTTAAATAATGCAGCAGAATCCTTAAATAATGCAATAATTTCCTTAAATAATGCAGCAACATCCTTAATAATGCAGCAGAGTCCTTAAATAATGCAGCAAAGTCCTTAAATAATGCAACAGAGGCCTTAAATACTGCAGCAGCATCCTTAAATAATGCAGCAGAGTCCTTAAATAATGCAGCAGAGTCCTTAAATAATGCAACAAAGTCCTTAAATAAAATGCAGCAACGCCCTTAATAATGCAGCCGAGTCCTTCAATAATGCAGCAAAGTCCTTAAATAATGCAGCAGAGTCCTTAAATACCGCAGCAGCGTCCTTAAATAATGCAAAAAAGTCCTTAAATAATGCAGCAAAGTCCTTAAATAATGCAACAAAGTCCTTAAATAATGCAGCAGAGTCCTTAAATAATGCAACAAACTCCTTAAATAATGCAGCAAAGTACTTAAATAATGCAGCAAATTCCTTAAATAATGCAGCAGAATCCTTAAATAATGCAATAAAGTCCTTAAATAATGCAGCAACGTCCTTAATAATGCAGCAGAGTCCTTAAATAATGCAGCAAAGTCCTTAAATAATGCAGCGGAGGCCTTAAATACTGCTGCAGCATCCTTAAATAATGCAGCAGAGTCCTTAAATAATGCAACAAAGTCCTTAAATAATGCAGCAGAGTCCTTAAACAATGCAGCGAGGTCCTTAAATAATGCAACAAAGTCCTTAAATAATGCAGCAGATTCCTTAAATTCTGCAGCAGCGATCTTAAATAATGCATCAAAGTCCTTAAATAATGCAGCAGAGTCCTTAAATACTGCAGCAGAGTCCTTAAATAATGCAGCAAAGTCCTTAAATACCGCAGCAGCGTCTTTAAATAATGCAACAAAGTCCTTAAATAATGCAGCAGAGTCCTTAAATAATGCAACAAAGTCCTTAAATAATGCAGCAGAGTCCTTAAATAATGCAACAAACTCATTAAATAATGCAGCAAAGTACTTAAATATTGCAGCAAATTCCTTAAATAATGCAGCAGAATCCTTAAATAATGCAATAATTTCCTTAAATAATGCAGCAACATCCTTAATAATGCAGCAGAGTCCTTAAATAATGCAGCAAAGTCCTTAAATAATGCAACAGAGGCCTTAAATACTGCAGCAGCATCCTTAAATAATGCAGCAGAGTCCTTAAATAATGCAGCAGAGTCCTTAAATAATGCAACAAAGTCCTTAAATAAAATGCAGCAACGCCCTTAATAATGCAGCCGAGTCCTTCAATAATGCAGCAAAGTCCTTAAATAATGCAGCAGAGTCCTTAAATACCGCAGCAGCGTCCTTAAATAATGCAAAAAAGTCCTTAAATAATGCAGCAAAGTCCTTAAATAATGCAACAAAGTCCTTAAATAATGCAGCAGAGTCCTTAAATAATGCAACAAACTCCTTAAATAATGCAGCAAAGTACTTAAATAATGCAGCAAATTCCTTAAATAATGGAGCAGAATCCTTAAATAATGCAATAAAGTCCTTAAATAATGCAGCAACGTCCTTAATAATGCAGCAGAGTCCTTAAATAATGCAGCAAAGTCCTTAAATAATGCAGCGGAGGCCTTAAATACTGCTGCAGCATCCTTAAATAATGCAGCAGAGTCCTTAAATAATGCAACAAAGTCCTTAAATAATGCAGCAGAGTCCTTAAACAATGCAGCGAGGTCCTTAAATAATGCAACAAAGTCCTTAAATAATGCAGCAGATTCCTTAAATTCTGCAGCAGCGATCTTAAATAATGCATCAAAGTCCTTAAATAATGCAGCAGAGTCCTTAAATACTGCAGCAGAGTCCTTAAATAATGCAGCAAAGTCCTTAAATAATGCAGCAGAGTCCTTAAATAATGCAGCAAAGTCATTAAATAATGCAGCAGAGTCCTTAAATAATGCAACAAAGTCCTTAAATAATGCAGCAGATTCCTTAAATTCTGCAGCAGCGTCCTTAAATAATGCATCAAAATCCTTAAAAAATGCAGCAGAGTCCTTAAATACCACAGCAGAGTCATTAAATAATGCAGCAGAGTCCTTAAATAATGCAGCATATTCCTTAAATAATGCAGCAGAGTCCTTAAATAATGCAATAAAGTCCTTAAATAATGCAGCAGAGTCCTTAAATAATGCAGCAACTTCCTTAATAATGCAGCTGAGTCCTTAAATAATGCAGCAACATCCTTAAATAATGCAGCAGAGTCCTTAAATACTGCATCAGCGTCCTTAAATAATGCAACAAAGTCCTTAAATAATGCAGCAAAGTCCTTAAATAATGCAGCAGAGTCCTTAAATACAGCAGCAGAGTCCTTAAATAATTCAGCAAAGTCCTTAAATAATGCAGAAGAGTCCTTAAATAATGCAACAAAGTCCTTAAATAATGCAGCAGAGTCCTTAAATAATGCAACAAAGTCCTTAAATAATGCAGCAGAGTCCTTAAATACTGCAGCAGAGACCTTAAATAATGCAGCAAAATCCTTAAATAATGCAGCAGAGTCCTTATATAATGCAGCAGAGTCCTAAAATACCACAGCAGAGTCCTTAAATAATGCAGCAGAGTCCTTAAATAATGCAGCAAATTCATTAAATAATGCAGCAGAGTCCTTAAATAATGCAACAAAGTCCTTAAATAATGCAGCACATTCCTTAAATTTCGCAGCAGCGTCCTTAAATAATGCATCAAAGTACTTAAATAATGCAGCAGAGTCCTAAAATGCCGCAGCAGAGTCCTTAAATAGTGCAGCAAAGTCCTTAAATAATGCAGCAGAGTGCTTACATAATGCAGCAGAGTCCTTAAATACCGCAGCAGAGTCATTAAATAATGCAGCAGAGTCCTTAAATAATGCAGCAAATTCATTAAATAATGCACAGAGTCATTAAATAATGCAATAAAGTCCTTAAATAAAATTCAGCAACACAATTAATAATGCAGCTGAGTCCTTAAATAATTCAGCAAAGTCCTTAAATAATGCAGCAGAGTCCTTAAATACCGCAGCAGCGTCCTTAAATAATGCAACAAAGTCCTTAAATAATGCAGCAGAGTCCTTAAATAATGCAACAAAGTCCTTAAATAATGCATCAGAGTCCTTAAATTATGCAACAAACTCATTAAATAATGCAGCAAAGTACTTAAATAATGCAGCAAATTCCTTAAATAATGCAGCAGAATCCTTAAATAATGCAATAAAGTCCTTAAATAATGCAGCAGAGTCGTTAAATAATGCAAAAAAATCCTTAAATAATGCAGCAGAATCCTTAATTAATGCAATAAAGTCATTAAATAATGCAGCAGAGTCCTTAAATAATGCAACAAAGTCCTTAAATAATGCAGCAGATTCCTTAAATTCTGCAGCAGCGTCCTTAAATAATGCATTAAAGTCCTTAAATAATGCAGCAGAGTCCTTAAATTCCACAGCAGAGTCATTAAATAATGCAGCAGAGTCCTTAAATAATGCAGCATATTCCTTAAATAATGCAGCAGAGTCCTTAAATAATGCAACAGAGGCCTTAAATACTGCAGCAGCATCCTTAAATATTGCAGCAGAGTCCTTAAATAATGCAGCAGAGTCCTTAAATAATGCAACAAAGTCCTTAAATAAAATGCAGCAACGCCCTTAATAATGCAGCCGAGTCCTTCAATAATGCAGCAAAGTCCTTAAATAATGCAGCAGAGTCCTTAAATACCGCAGCAGCGTCCTTAAATAATGCAAAAAAGTCCTTAAATAATGCAGCAAAGTCCTTAAATAATGCAACAAAGTCCTTAAATAATGCAGCAGAGTCCTTAAATAATGCAACAAACTCCTTAAATAATGCAGCAAAGTACTTAAATAATGCAGCAAATTCCTTAAATAATGCAGCAGAATCCTTAAATAATGCAATAAAGTCCTTAAATAATGCAGCAACGTCCTTAATAATGCAGCAGAGTCCTTAAATAATGCAGCAAAGTCCTTAAATAATGCAGCGGAGGCCTTAAATACTGCTGCAGCATCCTTAAATAATGCAGCAGAGTCCTTAAATAATGCAACAAAGTCCTTAAATAATGCAGCAGAGTCCTTAAACAATGCAGCGAGGTCCTTAAATAATGCAACAAAGTCCTTAAATAATGCAGCAGATTCCTTAAATTCTGCAGCAGCGATCTTAAATAATGCATCAAAGTCCTTAAATAATGCAGCAGAGTCCTTAAATACTGCAGCAGAGTCCTTAAATAATGCAGCAAAGTCCTTAAATAATGCAGCAGAGTCCTTAAATAATGCAGCAAAGTCATTAAATAATGCAGCAGAGTCCTTAAATAATGCAACAAAGTCCTTAAATAATGCAGCAGATTCCTTAAATTCTGCAGCAGCGTCCTTAAATAATGCATCAAAATCCTTAAATAATGCAGCAGAGTCCTTAAATACCACAGCAGAGTCATTAAATAATGCAGCAGAGTCCTTAAATAATGCAGCATATTCCTTAAATAATGCAGCAGAGTCCTTAAATAATGCAATAAAGTCCTTAAATAATGCAGCAGAGTCCTTAAATAATGCAGCAACTTCCTTAATAATGCAGCTGAGTCCTTAAATAATGCAGCAACATCCTTAAATAATGCAGCAGAGTCCTTAAATACTGCATCAGCGTCCTTAAATAATGCAACAAAGTCCTTAAATAATGCAGCAAAGTCCTTAAATAATGCAGCAGAGTCCTTAAATACAGCAGCAGAGTCCTTAAATAATTCAGCAAAGTCCTTAAATAATGCAGCAGAGTCCTTAAATAATGCAACAAAGTCCTTAAATAATGCAGCAGAGTCCTTAAATAATGCAACAAAGTCCTTAAATAATGCAGCAGAGTCCTTAAATACTGCAGCAGAGACCTTAAATAATGCAGCAAAATCCTTAAATAATGCAGCAGAGTCCTTATATAATGCAGCAGAGTCCTAAAATACCACAGCAGAGTCCTTAAATAATGCAACAAAGTCCTTAAATAATGCAGCAGAGTCCTTAAATACTGCAAGAAACTCATTAAATAATGCAGCAAAGTACTTAAATAATGCAGCAAATTCCTTAAATAATGCAGCAGAATCCTTAAATAATGCAATAATTTCCTTAAATAATGCAGCAGAGTCCTTAAATAATGCAAAAAATTCCTTAAATAATGCATCAGAATCCTTAAATAATGCAACAAAGTCCTTAAATAATGCAGCAACGTCCTTAATAATGCAGCAGAGTCCTTAAATAATGCAGCAAATTCCTTAAATAATGCAGCAGAGGCCTTAAATACCGAAGCAGAGTCCTTAAATAATGCAGCAAAGTCCTTAAATAATGCAGAAGAGTCCTTAAATAATGCAACAAAGTCCTTAAATAATGCAGCAGAGTACTTAAATAAAGCAGCAGAGTGCTTAAATAATGCAGCAGAGTCCTAAAATAACGCTGCAGAGTCATTAAATAATACTGCAGAGTCCTTAAATAATGCAGCAAATTTCTTAAATAATGCACAGAGTCCTTAAATAATGCAATAAAGTCCTTAAATAAAATGCAGCAACGCCCTTAATAATGCAGCTGAGTCCTTAAATAATGCAGCAAAGTCCTTAAATAATGCAGCAGAGTCCTTAAATACCGCAGCAGCGTCTTTAAATAATGCAACAAAGTCCTTAAATAATGCAGCAGAGTCCTTAAATAATGCAACAAAGTCCTTAAATAATAGAGCAGAGTCCTTAAATAATGCAACAAACTCATTAAATAATGCAGCAAAGTACTTAAATATTGCAGCAAATTCCTTAAATAATGCAGCAGAATCCTTAAATAATGCAATAATTTCCTTAAATAATGCAGCAACATCCTTAATAATGCAGCAGAGTCCTTAAATAATGCAGCAAAGTCCTTAAATAATGCAACAGAGGCCTTAAATACTGCAGCAGCATCCTTAAATAATGCAGCAGAGTCCTTAAATAATGCAGCAGAGTCCTTAAATAATGCAACAAAGTCCTTAAATAAAATGCAGCAACGCCCTTAATAATGCAGCCGAGTCCTTCAATAATGCAGCAAAGTCCTTAAATAATGCAGCAGAGTCCTTAAATACCGCAGCAGCGTCCTTAAATAATGCAAAAAAGTCCTTAAATAATGCAGCAAAGTCCTTAAATAATGCAACAAAGTCCTTAAATAATGCAGCAGAGTCCTTAAATAATGCAACAAACTCCTTAAATAATGCAGCAAAGTACTTAAATAATGCAGCAAATTCCTTAAATAATGCAGCAGAATCCTTAAATAATGCAATAAAGTCCTTAAATAATGCAGCAACGTCCTTAATAATGCAGCAGAGTCCTTAAATAATGCAGCAAAGTCCTTAAATAATGCAGCGGAGGCCTTAAATACTGCTGCAGCATCCTTAAATAATGCAGCAGAGTCCTTAAATAATGCAACAAAGTCCTTAAATAATGCAGCAGAGTCCTTAAACAATGCAGCGAGGTCCTTAAATAATGCAACAAAGTCCTTAAATAATGCAGCAGATTCCTTAAATTCTGCAGCAGCGATCTTAAATAATGCATCAAAGTCCTTAAATAATGCAGCAGAGTCCTTAAATACTGCAGCAGAGTCCTTAAATAATGCAGCAAAGTCCTTAAATACCGCAGCAGCGTCTTTAAATAATGCAACAAAGTCCTTAAATAATGCAGCAGAGTCCTTAAATAATGCAACAAAGTCCTTAAATAATGCAGCAGAGTCCTTAAATAATGCAACAAACTCATTAAATAATGCAGCAAAGTACTTAAATATTGCAGCAAATTCCTTAAATAATGCAGCAGAATCCTTAAATAATGCAATAATTTCCTTAAATAATGCAGCAACATCCTTAATAATGCAGCAGAGTCCTTAAATAATGCAGCAAAGTCCTTAAATAATGCAACAGAGGCCTTAAATACTGCAGCAGCATCCTTAAATAATGCAGCAGAGTCCTTAAATAATGCAGCAGAGTCCTTAAATAATGCAACAAAGTCCTTAAATAAAATGCAGCAACGCCCTTAATAATGCAGCCGAGTCCTTCAATAATGCAGCAAAGTCCTTAAATAATGCAGCAGAGTCCTTAAATACCGCAGCAGCGTCCTTAAATAATGCAAAAAAGTCCTTAAATAATGCAGCAAAGTCCTTAAATAATGCAACAAAGTCCTTAAATAATGCAGCAGAGTCCTTAAATAATGCAACAAACTCCTTAAATAATGCAGCAAAGTACTTAAATAATGCAGCAAATTCCTTAAATAATGGAGCAGAATCCTTAAATAATGCAATAAAGTCCTTAAATAATGCAGCAACGTCCTTAATAATGCAGCAGAGTCCTTAAATAATGCAGCAAAGTCCTTAAATAATGCAGCGGAGGCCTTAAATACTGCTGCAGCATCCTTAAATAATGCAGCAGAGTCCTTAAATAATGCAACAAAGTCCTTAAATAATGCAGCAGAGTCCTTAAACAATGCAGCGAGGTCCTTAAATAATGCAACAAAGTCCTTAAATAATGCAGCAGATTCCTTAAATTCTGCAGCAGCGATCTTAAATAATGCATCAAAGTCCTTAAATAATGCAGCAGAGTCCTTAAATACTGCAGCAGAGTCCTTAAATAATGCAGCAAAGTCCTTAAATAATGCAGCAGAGTCCTTAAATAATGCAGCAAAGTCATTAAATAATGCAGCAGAGTCCTTAAATAATGCAACAAAGTCCTTAAATAATGCAGCAGATTCCTTAAATTCTGCAGCAGCGTCCTTAAATAATGCATCAAAATCCTTAAAAAATGCAGCAGAGTCCTTAAATACCACAGCAGAGTCATTAAATAATGCAGCAGAGTCCTTAAATAATGCAGCATATTCCTTAAATAATGCAGCAGAGTCCTTAAATAATGCAATAAAGTCCTTAAATAATGCAGCAGAGTCCTTAAATAATGCAGCAACTTCCTTAATAATGCAGCTGAGTCCTTAAATAATGCAGCAACATCCTTAAATAATGCAGCAGAGTCCTTAAATACTGCATCAGCGTCCTTAAATAATGCAACAAAGTCCTTAAATAATGCAGCAAAGTCCTTAAATAATGCAGCAGAGTCCTTAAATACAGCAGCAGAGTCCTTAAATAATTCAGCAAAGTCCTTAAATAATGCAGAAGAGTCCTTAAATAATGCAACAAAGTCCTTAAATAATGCAGCAGAGTCCTTAAATAATGCAACAAAGTCCTTAAATAATGCAGCAGAGTCCTTAAATACTGCAGCAGAGACCTTAAATAATGCAGCAAAATCCTTAAATAATGCAGCAGAGTCCTTATATAATGCAGCAGAGTCCTAAAATACCACAGCAGAGTCCTTAAATAATGCAGCAGAGTCCTTAAATAATGCAGCAAATTCATTAAATAATGCAGCAGAGTCCTTAAATAATGCAACAAAGTCCTTAAATAATGCAGCACATTCCTTAAATTTCGCAGCAGCGTCCTTAAATAATGCATCAAAGTACTTAAATAATGCAGCAGAGTCCTAAAATGCCGCAGCAGAGTCCTTAAATAGTGCAGCAAAGTCCTTAAATAATGCAGCAGAGTGCTTACATAATGCAGCAGAGTCCTTAAATACCGCAGCAGAGTCATTAAATAATGCAGCAGAGTCCTTAAATAATGCAGCAAATTCATTAAATAATGCACAGAGTCATTAAATAATGCAATAAAGTCCTTAAATAAAATTCAGCAACACAATTAATAATGCAGCTGAGTCCTTAAATAATTCAGCAAAGTCCTTAAATAATGCAGCAGAGTCCTTAAATACCGCAGCAGCGTCCTTAAATAATGCAACAAAGTCCTTAAATAATGCAGCAGAGTCCTTAAATAATGCAACAAAGTCCTTAAATAATGCATCAGAGTCCTTAAATTATGCAACAAACTCATTAAATAATGCAGCAAAGTACTTAAATAATGCAGCAAATTCCTTAAATAATGCAGCAGAATCCTTAAATAATGCAATAAAGTCCTTAAATAATGCAGCAGAGTCGTTAAATAATGCAAAACAATCCTTAAATAATGCAGCAGAATCCTTAATTAATGCAATAAAGTCATTAAATAATGCAGCAGAGTCCTTAAATAATGCAACAAAGTCCTTAAATAATGCAGCAGATTCCTTAAATTCTGCAGCAGCGTCCTTAAATAATGCAGCAGAATCCTTAAATAATGCAATAAAGTCCTTAAATAATGCAGCAACGTCCTTAATAATGCAGCAGAGTCCTTAAATAATGCAGCAAAGTCCTTAAATAATGCAGCGGAGGCCTTAAATACTGCTGCAGCATCCTTAAATAATGCAGCAGAGTCCTTAAATAATGCAACAAAGTCCTTAAATAATGCAGCAGAGTCCTTAAACAATGCAGCGAGGTCCTTAAATAATGCAACAAAGTCCTTAAATAATGCAGCAGATTCCTTAAATTCTGCAGCAGCGATCTTAAATAATGCATCAAAGTCCTTAAATAATGCAGCAGAGTCCTTAAATACTGCAGCAGAGTCCTTAAATAATGCAGCAAAGTCCTTAAATACCGCAGCAGCATCTTTAAATAATGCAACAAAGTCCTTAAATAATGCAGCAGAGTCCTTAAATAATGCAACAAAGTCCTTAAATAATGCAGCAGAGTCCTTAAATAATGCAACAAACTCATTAAATAATGCAGCAAAGTACTTAAATATTGCAGCAAATTCCTTAAATAATGCAGCAGAATCCTTAAATAATGCAATAATTTCCTTAAATAATGCAGCAACATCCTTAATAATGCAGCAGAGTCCTTAAATAATGCAGCAAAGTCCTTAAATAATGCAACAGAGGCCTTAAATACTGCAGCAGCATCCTTAAATAATGCAGCAGAGTCCTTAAATAATGCAGCAGAGTCCTTAAATAATGCAACAAAGTCCTTAAATAAAATGCAGCAACGCCCTTAATAATGCAGCCGAGTCCTTCAATAATGCAGCAAAGTCCTTAAATAATGCAGCAGAGTCCTTAAATACCGCAGCAGCGTCCTTAAATAATGCAAAAAAGTCCTTAAATAATGCAGCAAAGTCCTTAAATAATGCAACAAAGTCCTTAAATAATGCAGCAGAGTCCTTAAATAATGCAACAAACTCCTTAAATAATGCAGCAAAGTACTTAAATAATGCAGCAAATTCCTTAAATAATGGAGCAGAATCCTTAAATAATGCAATAAAGTCCTTAAATAATGCAGCAACGTCCTTAATAATGCAGCAGAGTCCTTAAATAATGCAGCAAAGTCCTTAAATAATGCAGCGGAGGCCTTAAATACTGCTGCAGCATCCTTAAATAATGCAGCAGAGTCCTTAAATAATGCAACAAAGTCCTTAAATAATGCAGCAGAGTCCTTAAACAATGCAGCGAGGTCCTTAAATAATGCAACAAAGTCCTTAAATAATGCAGCAGATTCCTTAAATTCTGCAGCAGCGATCTTAAATAATGCATCAAAGTCCTTAAATAATGCAGCAGAGTCCTTAAATACTGCAGCAGAGTCCTTAAATAATGCAGCAAAGTCCTTAAATAATGCAGCAGAGTCCTTAAATAATGCAGCAAAGTCATTAAATAATGCAGCAGAGTCCTTAAATAATGCAACAAAGTCCTTAAATAATGCAGCAGATTCCTTAAATTCTGCAGCAGCGTCCTTAAATAATGCATCAAAATCCTTAAAAAATGCAGCAGAGTCCTTAAATACCACAGCAGAGTCATTAAATAATGCAGCAGAGTCCTTAAATAATGCAGCATATTCCTTAAATAATGCAGCAGAGTCCTTAAATAATGCAATAAAGTCCTTAAATAATGCAGCAGAGTCCTTAAATAATGCAGCAACTTCCTTAATAATGCAGCTGAGTCCTTAAATAATGCAGCAACATCCTTAAATAATGCAGCAGAGTCCTTAAATACTGCATCAGCGTCCTTAAATAATGCAACAAAGTCCTTAAATAATGCAGCAAAGTCCTTAAATAATGCAGCAGAGTCCTTAAATACAGCAGCAGAGTCCTTAAATAATTCAGCAAAGTCCTTAAATAATGCAGAAGAGTCCTTAAATAATGCAACAAAGTCCTTAAATAATGCAGCAGAGTCCTTAAATAATGCAACAAAGTCCTTAAATAATGCAGCAGAGTCCTTAAATACTGCAGCAGAGACCTTAAATAATGCAGCAAAATCCTTAAATAATGCAGCAGAGTCCTTATATAATGCAGCAGAGTCCTAAAATACCACAGCAGAGTCCTTAAATAATGCAGCAGAGTCCTTAAATAATGCAGCAAATTCATTAAATAATGCAGCAGAGTCCTTAAATAATGCAACAAAGTCCTTAAATAATGCAGCACATTCCTTAAATTTCGCAGCAGCGTCCTTAAATAATGCATCAAAGTACTTAAATAATGCAGCAGAGTCCTAAAATGCCGCAGCAGAGTCCTTAAATAGTGCAGCAAAGTCCTTAAATAATGCAGCAGAGTGCTTACATAATGCAGCAGAGTCCTTAAATACCGCAGCAGAGTCATTAAATAATGCAGCAGAGTCCTTAAATAATGCAGCAAATTCATTAAATAATGCACAGAGTCATTAAATAATGCAATAAAGTCCTTAAATAAAATTCAGCAACACAATTAATAATGCAGCTGAGTCCTTAAATAATTCAGCAAAGTCCTTAAATAATGCAGCAGAGTCCTTAAATACCGCAGCAGCGTCCTTAAATAATGCAACAAAGTCCTTAAATAATGCAGCAGAGTCCTTAAATAATGCAACAAAGTCCTTAAATAATGCATCAGAGTCCTTAAATTATGCAACAAACTCATTAAATAATGCAGCAAAGTACTTAAATAATGCAGCAAATTCCTTAAATAATGCAGCAGAATCCTTAATTAATGCAATAAAGTCCTTAAATAATGCAACAAAGTCCTTAAATAATGCAGCAGATTCCTTAAATTCTGCAGCAGCGTCCTTAAATAATGCATTAAAGTCCTTAAATAATGCAGCAGAGTCCTTAAATTCCACAGCAGAGTCATTAAATAATGCAGCAGAGTCCTTAAATAATGCAGCATATTCCTTAAATAATGCAGCAGAGTCCTTAAATAATGCAACAGAGGCCTTAAATACTGCAGCAGCATCCTTAAATAATGCAGCAGAGTCCTTAAATAATGCAGCAGAGTCCTTAAATAATGCAACAAAGTCCTTAAATAAAATGCAGCAACGCCCTTAATAATGCAGCCGAGTCCTTCAATAATGCAGCAAAGTCCTTAAATAATGCAGCAGAGTCCTTAAATACCGCAGCAGCGTCCTTAAATAATGCAAAAAAGTCCTTAAATAATGCAGCAAAGTCCTTAAATAATGCAACAAAGTCCTTAAATAATGCAGCAGAGTCCTTAAATAATGCAACAAACTCCTTAAATAATGCAGCAAAGTACTTAAATAATGCAGCAAATTCCTTAAATAATGCAGCAGAATCCTTAAATAATGCAATAAAGTCCTTAAATAATGCAGCAACGTCCTTAATAATGCAGCAGAGTCCTTAAATAATGCAGCAAAGTCCTTAAATAATGCAGCGGAGGCCTTAAATACTGCTGCAGCATCCTTAAATAATGCAGCAGAGTCCTTAAATAATGCAACAAAGTCCTTAAATAATGCAGCAGAGTCCTTAAACAATGCAGCGAGGTCCTTAAATAATGCAACAAAGTCCTTAAATAATGCAGCAGATTCCTTAAATTCTGCAGCAGCGATCTTAAATAATGCATCAAAGTCCTTAAATAATGCAGCAGAGTCCTTAAATACTGCAGCAGAGTCCTTAAATAATGCAGCAAAGTCCTTAAATAATGCAGCAGAGTCCTTAAATAATGCAGCAAAGTCATTAAATAATGCAGCAGAGTCCTTAAATAATGCAACAAAGTCCTTAAATAATGCAGCAGATTCCTTAAATTCTGCAGCAGCGTCCTTAAATAATGCATCAAAATCCTTAAATAATGCAGCAGAGTCCTTAAATACCACAGCAGAGTCATTAAATAATGCAGCAGAGTCCTTAAATAATGCAGCATATTCCTTAAATAATGCAGCAGAGTCCTTAAATAATGCAATAAAGTCCTTAAATAATGCAGCAGAGTCCTTAAATAATGCAGCAACTTCCTTAATAATGCAGCTGAGTCCTTAAATAATGCAGCAACATCCTTAAATAATGCAGCAGAGTCCTTAAATACTGCATCAGCGTCCTTAAATAATGCAACAAAGTCCTTAAATAATGCAGCAAAGTCCTTAAATAATGCAGCAGAGTCCTTAAATACAGCAGCAGAGTCCTTAAATAATTCAGCAAAGTCCTTAAATAATGCAGCAGAGTCCTTAAATAATGCAACAAAGTCCTTAAATAATGCAGCAGAGTCCTTAAATAATGCAACAAAGTCCTTAAATAATGCAGCAGAGTCCTTAAATACTGCAGCAGAGACCTTAAATAATGCAGCAAAATCCTTAAATAATGCAGCAGAGTCCTTATATAATGCAGCAGAGTCCTAAAATACCACAGCAGAGTCCTTAAATAATGCAACAAAGTCCTTAAATAATGCAGCAGAGTCCTTAAATACTGCAAGAAACTCATTAAATAATGCAGCAAAGTACTTAAATAATGCAGCAAATTCCTTAAATAATGCAGCAGAATCCTTAAATAATGCAATAATTTCCTTAAATAATGCAGCAGAGTCCTTAAATAATGCAAAAAATTCCTTAAATAATGCATCAGAATCCTTAAATAATGCAACAAAGTCCTTAAATAATGCAGCAACGTCCTTAATAATGCAGCAGAGTCCTTAAATAATGCAGCAAATTCCTTAAATAATGCAGCAGAGGCCTTAAATACCGAAGCAGAGTCCTTAAATAATGCAGCAAAGTCCTTAAATAATGCAGAAGAGTCCTTAAATAATGCAACAAAGTCCTTAAATAATGCAGCAGAGTCCTTAAATAAAGCAGCAGAGTGCTTAAATAATGCAGCAGAGTCCTAAAATAACGCTGCAGAGTCATTAAATAATACTGCAGAGTCCTTAAATAATGCAGCAAATTTCTTAAATAATGCACAGAGTCCTTAAATAATGCAATAAAGTCCTTAAATAAAATGCAGCAACGCCCTTAATAATGCAGCTGAGTCCTTAAATAATGCAGCAAAGTCCTTAAATAATGCAGCAGAGTCCTTAAATACCGCAGCAGCGTCTTTAAATAATGCAACAAAGTCCTTAAATAATGCAGCAGAGTCCTTAAATAATGCAACAAAGTCCTTAAATAATAGAGCAGAGTCCTTAAATAATGCAACAAACTCATTAAATAATGCAGCAAAGTACTTAAATATTGCAGCAAATTCCTTAAATAATGCAGCAGAATCCTTAAATAATGCAATAATTTCCTTAAATAATGCAGCAACATCCTTAATAATGCAGCAGAGTCCTTAAATAATGCAGCAAAGTCCTTAAATAATGCAACAGAGGCCTTAAATACTGCAGCAGCATCCTTAAATAATGCAGCAGAGTCCTTAAATAATGCAGCAGAGTCCTTAAATAATGCAACAAAGTCCTTAAATAAAATGCAGCAACGCCCTTAATAATGCAGCCGAGTCCTTCAATAATGCAGCAAAGTCCTTAAATAATGCAGCAGAGTCCTTAAATACCGCAGCAGCGTCCTTAAATAATGCAAAAAAGTCCTTAAATAATGCAGCAAAGTCCTTAAATAATGCAACAAAGTCCTTAAATAATGCAGCAGAGTCCTTAAATAATGCAACAAACTCCTTAAATAATGCAGCAAAGTACTTAAATAATGCAGCAAATTCCTTAAATAATGCAGCAGAATCCTTAAATAATGCAATAAAGTCCTTAAATAATGCAGCAACGTCCTTAATAATGCAGCAGAGTCCTTAAATAATGCAGCAAAGTCCTTAAATAATGCAGCGGAGGCCTTAAATACTGCTGCAGCATCCTTAAATAATGCAGCAGAGTCCTTAAATAATGCAACAAAGTCCTTAAATAATGCAGCAGAGTCCTTAAACAATGCAGCGAGGTCCTTAAATAATGCAACAAAGTCCTTAAATAATGCAGCAGATTCCTTAAATTCTGCAGCAGCGATCTTAAATAATGCATCAAAGTCCTTAAATAATGCAGCAGAGTCCTTAAATACTGCAGCAGAGTCCTTAAATAATGCAGCAAAGTCCTTAAATACCGCAGCAGCGTCTTTAAATAATGCAACAAAGTCCTTAAATAATGCAGCAGAGTCCTTAAATAATGCAACAAAGTCCTTAAATAATGCAGCAGAGTCCTTAAATAATGCAACAAACTCATTAAATAATGCAGCAAAGTACTTAAATATTGCAGCAAATTCCTTAAATAATGCAGCAGAATCCTTAAATAATGCAATAATTTCCTTAAATAATGCAGCAACATCCTTAATAATGCAGCAGAGTCCTTAAATAATGCAGCAAAGTCCTTAAATAATGCAACAGAGGCCTTAAATACTGCAGCAGCATCCTTAAATAATGCAGCAGAGTCCTTAAATAATGCAGCAGAGTCCTTAAATAATGCAACAAAGTCCTTAAATAAAATGCAGCAACGCCCTTAATAATGCAGCCGAGTCCTTCAATAATGCAGCAAAGTCCTTAAATAATGCAGCAGAGTCCTTAAATACCGCAGCAGCGTCCTTAAATAATGCAAAAAAGTCCTTAAATAATGCAGCAAAGTCCTTAAATAATGCAACAAAGTCCTTAAATAATGCAGCAGAGTCCTTAAATAATGCAACAAACTCCTTAAATAATGCAGCAAAGTACTTAAATAATGCAGCAAATTCCTTAAATAATGGAGCAGAATCCTTAAATAATGCAATAAAGTCCTTAAATAATGCAGCAACGTCCTTAATAATGCAGCAGAGTCCTTAAATAATGCAGCAAAGTCCTTAAATAATGCAGCGGAGGCCTTAAATACTGCTGCAGCATCCTTAAATAATGCAGCAGAGTCCTTAAATAATGCAACAAAGTCCTTAAATAATGCAGCAGAGTCCTTAAACAATGCAGCGAGGTCCTTAAATAATGCAACAAAGTCCTTAAATAATGCAGCAGATTCCTTAAATTCTGCAGCAGCGATCTTAAATAATGCATCAAAGTCCTTAAATAATGCAGCAGAGTCCTTAAATACTGCAGCAGAGTCCTTAAATAATGCAGCAAAGTCCTTAAATAATGCAGCAGAGTCCTTAAATAATGCAGCAAAGTCATTAAATAATGCAGCAGAGTCCTTAAATAATGCAACAAAGTCCTTAAATAATGCAGCAGATTCCTTAAATTCTGCAGCAGCGTCCTTAAATAATGCATCAAAATCCTTAAAAAATGCAGCAGAGTCCTTAAATACCACAGCAGAGTCATTAAATAATGCAGCAGAGTCCTTAAATAATGCAGCATATTCCTTAAATAATGCAGCAGAGTCCTTAAATAATGCAATAAAGTCCTTAAATAATGCAGCAGAGTCCTTAAATAATGCAGCAACTTCCTTAATAATGCAGCTGAGTCCTTAAATAATGCAGCAACATCCTTAAATAATGCAGCAGAGTCCTTAAATACTGCATCAGCGTCCTTAAATAATGCAACAAAGTCCTTAAATAATGCAGCAAAGTCCTTAAATAATGCAGCAGAGTCCTTAAATACAGCAGCAGAGTCCTTAAATAATTCAGCAAAGTCCTTAAATAATGCAGAAGAGTCCTTAAATAATGCAACAAAGTCCTTAAATAATGCAGCAGAGTCCTTAAATAATGCAACAAAGTCCTTAAATAATGCAGCAGAGTCCTTAAATACTGCAGCAGAGACCTTAAATAATGCAGCAAAATCCTTAAATAATGCAGCAGAGTCCTTATATAATGCAGCAGAGTCCTAAAATACCACAGCAGAGTCCTTAAATAATGCAGCAGAGTCCTTAAATAATGCAGCAAATTCATTAAATAATGCAGCAGAGTCCTTAAATAATGCAACAAAGTCCTTAAATAATGCAGCACATTCCTTAAATTTCGCAGCAGCGTCCTTAAATAATGCATCAAAGTACTTAAATAATGCAGCAGAGTCCTAAAATGCCGCAGCAGAGTCCTTAAATAGTGCAGCAAAGTCCTTAAATAATGCAGCAGAGTGCTTACATAATGCAGCAGAGTCCTTAAATACCGCAGCAGAGTCATTAAATAATGCAGCAGAGTCCTTAAATAATGCAGCAAATTCATTAAATAATGCACAGAGTCATTAAATAATGCAATAAAGTCCTTAAATAAAATTCAGCAACACAATTAATAATGCAGCTGAGTCCTTAAATAATTCAGCAAAGTCCTTAAATAATGCAGCAGAGTCCTTAAATACCGCAGCAGCGTCCTTAAATAATGCAACAAAGTCCTTAAATAATGCAGCAGAGTCCTTAAATAATGCAACAAAGTCCTTAAATAATGCATCAGAGTCCTTAAATTATGCAACAAACTCATTAAATAATGCAGCAAAGTACTTAAATAATGCAGCAAATTCCTTAAATAATGCAGCAGAATCCTTAAATAATGCAATAAAGTCATTAAATAATGCAGCAGAGTCGTTAAATAATGCAAAAAAATCCTTAAATAATGCAGCAGAATCCTTAATTAATGCAATAAAGTCATTAAATAATGCAGCAGAGTCCTTAAATAATGCAACAAAGTCCTTAAATAATGCAGCAGATTCCTTAAATTCTGCAGCAGCGTCCTTAAATAATGCATTAAAGTCCTTAAATAATGCAGCAGAGTCCTTAAATTCCACAGCAGAGTCATTAAATAATGCAGCAGAGTCCTTAAATAATGCAGCATATTCCTTAAATAATGCAGCAGAGTCCTTAAATAATGCAACAGAGGCCTTAAATACTGCAGCAGCATCCTTAAATAATGCAGCAGAGTCCTTAAATAATGCAGCAGAGTCCTTAAATAATGCAACAAAGTCCTTAAATAAAATGCAGCAACGCCCTTAATAATGCAGCCGAGTCCTTCAATAATGCAGCAAAGTCCTTAAATAATGCAGCAGAGTCCTTAAATACCGCAGCAGCGTCCTTAAATAATGCAAAAAAGTCCTTAAATAATGCAGCAAAGTCCTTAAATAATGCAACAAAGTCCTTAAATAATGCAGCAGAGTCCTTAAATAATGCAACAAACTCCTTAAATAATGCAGCAAAGTACTTAAATAATGCAGCAAATTCCTTAAATAATGCAGCAGAATCCTTAAATAATGCAATAAAGTCCTTAAATAATGCAGCAACGTCCTTAATAATGCAGCAGAGTCCTTAAATAATGCAGCAAAGTCCTTAAATAATGCAGCGGAGGCCTTAAATACTGCTGCAGCATCCTTAAATAATGCAGCAGAGTCCTTAAATAATGCAACAAAGTCCTTAAATAATGCAGCAGAGTCCTTAAACAATGCAGCGAGGTCCTTAAATAATGCAACAAAGTCCTTAAATAATGCAGCAGATTCCTTAAATTCTGCAGCAGCGATCTTAAATAATGCATCAAAGTCCTTAAATAATGCAGCAGAGTCCTTAAATACTGCAGCAGAGTCCTTAAATAATGCAGCAAAGTCCTTAAATAATGCAGCAGAGTCCTTAAATAATGCAGCAAAGTCATTAAATAATGCAGCAGAGTCCTTAAATAATGCAACAAAGTCCTTAAATAATGCAGCAGATTCCTTAAATTCTGCAGCAGCGTCCTTAAATAATGCATCAAAATCCTTAAATAATGCAGCAGAGTCCTTAAATACCACAGCAGAGTCATTAAATAATGCAGCAGAGTCCTTAAATAATGCAGCATATTCCTTAAATAATGCAGCAGAGTCCTTAAATAATGCAATAAAGTCCTTAAATAATGCAGCAGAGTCCTTAAATAATGCAGCAACTTCCTTAATAATGCAGCTGAGTCCTTAAATAATGCAGCAACATCCTTAAATAATGCAGCAGAGTCCTTAAATACTGCATCAGCGTCCTTAAATAATGCAACAAAGTCCTTAAATAATGCAGCAAAGTCCTTAAATAATGCAGCAGAGTCCTTAAATACAGCAGCAGAGTCCTTAAATAATTCAGCAAAGTCCTTAAATAATGCAGCAGAGTCCTTAAATAATGCAACAAAGTCCTTAAATAATGCAGCAGAGTCCTTAAATAATGCAACAAAGTCCTTAAATAATGCAGCAGAGTCCTTAAATACTGCAGCAGAGACCTTAAATAATGCAGCAAAATCCTTAAATAATGCAGCAGAGTCCTTATATAATGCAGCAGAGTCCTAAAATACCACAGCAGAGTCCTTAAATAATGCAGCAGAGTCCTTAAATAATGCAGCAAATTCATTAAATAATGCAGCAGAGTCCTTAAATAATGCAACAAAGTCCTTAAATAATGCAGCAGATTCCTTAAATTTCGCAGCAGCGTCCTTAAATAATGCATCAAAGTACTTAAATAATGCAGCAGAGTCCTAAAATGCCGCAGCAGAGTCCTTAAATAGTGCAGCAAAGTCCTTAAATAATGCAGCAGAGTGCTTACATAATGCAGCAGAGTCCTTAAATACCGCAGCAGAGTCATTAAATAATGCAGCAGAGTCCTTAAATAATGCAGCAAATTCATTAAATAATGCAGCAGAGTCCTTAAATAATGCAACAAAGTCCTTAAATAATGCAGCAGAGTCCTTAAATAATGCAACAAACTCATTAAATAATGCAGCAAAGTACTTAAATAATGCAGCAAGTTCCTTAAATAATGCAGCAGAATCCTTAAATAATGCAATAAAGTCCTTAAATAATGCAGCAGAGTCCTTAAATAATGCAAAAAAATCCTTAAATAATGCAGCAGAATCCTTAAATAATGCAATAAAGTCATTAAATAATGCAGCAGAGTCCTTAAATAATGCAACAAAGTCCTTAAATTATGCAGCAGATTCCTTAAATTCTGCAGCAGCGTCCTTAAATAATTCATCAAAGTACTTAAATAATGCAGCAGAGTCGTTAAATACCACAGCAGAGTCATTAAATAATGCAGCAGTGTCCTTAAATAATGAAGCATATTCCTTAAATAATGCAGCAGAGTCCTTAAATAATGCAATAAAGTCCTTAAATAATGCAACAGAGTCATTAAATAATGCAGCAATGTCCTTAATAATGCAGCTGAGTCCTTAAATAATGCAGCAACATCCTTAAATAATGCAGCAGAGTCCTTAAATACTGCATCAGCATCCTTAAATAATGCAACAAAGTCCTTAATTAATGCAGCAAAGTCCTTAAATAATGCAGCAGAGTCATTAAATAATACAGCAGAGTCCTTAACTAATGCAGCAAATTTCTTAAATATGCAATAAATTCCTTAAATAAAATGCAGCAACGCCCTTAATAATGCAGCTGAGTCCTTAAATAATGCAGCAAAGTCCTTAAATAATGCAGCAGAGTCCTTAAATACCGCAGCAGCGTCTTTAAATAATGCAACAAAGTCCTTAAATAATGCAGCAGAGTCCTTAAATAATGCAACAAAGTCCTTAAATAATGCAGCAGAGTCCTTAAATAATGCAACAAACTCATTAAATATTGCAGCAAAGTACTTAAACATTGCAGCAAATTCCTTAAATAATGCAGCAGAATCCTTAAATAATGCAATAATTTCCTTAAATAATGCAGCAACATCCTTAATAATGCAGCAGAGTCCTTAAATAATGCAGCAAAGTCCTTAAATAATGCAGCAGAGGCCTTAAATACTGCAGCAGCATCCTTAAATAATGCAGCAGAGTCCTTAAATAATGCAGCAGAGTCCTTAAATAATGCAACAAAGTCCTTAAATAATGCAGCAGATTCCTTAAATTTCGCAGCAGCGTCCTTAAATAATACATCAAAGTCCTTAAATAATGCAGCAGAGTCCTAAACTACCGCAGCAGAGTCCTTTAATAATGCAGCAAAGTCCTTAAATAATGCAGCAGAGTGCTTACATAATGCAGCAGAGTCCTTATATACCGCAGCAGAGTCATTAAATAATGCAGCAGAGTCCTTAAATAATGCAGCAAATTCATTAAATAATGCACAGAGTCATTAAATAATGCAATAAAGTCCTTAAATAAAATTCAACAACACCCTTAATAATGCAGCTGAGTCCTTAAATAATTCAGCAAAGTCCTTAAATAATGCAGCAGAGTCCTTAAATACCGCAGCAGCATCCTTAAATAATGCAACAAAGTCCTTAAATAATGCAGCAGAGTCCTTAAATAATGCAACAAAGTCCTTAAATAATGCAGCAGAGTCCTTAAATAATGCAACAAACTCATTAAATAATGCAGCAAAGTACTTAAATAATGCAGCAAATTCCTTAAATAATGCAGCAGAATCCTTAAATAATGCAATAATTTCCTTAAATAATGCAGCAGAGTCCTTAAATAATGCAAAAAATTCCTTAAATAATGCATCAGAATCCTTAAATAATGCAACAAAGTCCTTAAATAATGCAGCAACGTCCTTAATAATGCAGCAGAGTCCTTAAATAATGCAGCAAATTCCTTAAATAATGCAGCAGAGGCCTTAAATACCGAAGCAGAGTCCTTAAATAATGCAGCAAAGTCCTTAAATAATGCAGAAGAGTCCTTAAATAATGCAACAAAGTCCTTAAATAATGCAGCAGAGTCCTTAAATAAAGCAGCAGAGTGCTTAAATAATGCAGCAGAGTCCTAAAATAACGCTGCAGAGTCATTAAATAATACTGCAGAGTCCTTAAATAATGCAGCAAATTTCTTAAATAATGCACAGAGTCCTTAAATAATGCAATAAAGTCCTTAAATAAAATGCAGCAACGCCCTTAATAATGCAGCTGAGTCCTTAAATAATGCAGCAAAGTCCTTAAATAATGCAGCAGAGTCCTTAAATACCGCAGCAGCGTCTTTAAATAATGCAACAAAGTCCTTAAATAATGCAGCAGAGTCCTTAAATAATGCAACAAAGTCCTTAAATAATGCAGCAGAGTCCTTAAATAATGCAACAAACTCATTAAATAATGCAGCAAAGTACTTAAATATTGCAGCAAATTCCTTAAATAATGCAGCAGAATCCTTAAATAATGCAATAATTTCCTTAAATAATGCAGCAACATCCTTAATAATGCAGCAGAGTCCTTAAATAATGCAGCAAAGTCCTTAAATAATGCAACAGAGGCCTTAAATACTGCAGCAGCATCCTTAAATAATGCAGCAGAGTCCTTAAATAATGCAGCAGAGTCCTTAAATAATGCAACAAAGTCCTTAAATAAAATGCAGCAACGCCCTTAATAATGCAGCCGAGTCCTTCAATAATGCAGCAAAGTCCTTAAATAATGCAGCAGAGTCCTTAAATACCGCAGCAGCGTCCTTAAATAATGCAAAAAAGTCCTTAAATAATGCAACAAAGTCCTTAAATAATGCAGCAGAGTCCTTAAATAATGCAACAAACTCCTTAAATAATGCAGCAAAGTACTTAAATAATGCAGCAAATTCCTTAAATAATGCAGCAGAATCCTTAAATAATGCAATAAAGTCCTTAAATAATGCAGCAACGTCCTTAATAATGCAGCAGAGTCCTTAAATAATGCAGCAAAGTCCTTAAATAATGCAGCGGAGGCCTTAAATACTGCTGCAGCATCCTTAAATAATGCAGCAGAGTCCTTAAATAATGCAACAAAGTCCTTAAATAATGCAGCAGAGTCCTTAAACAATGCAGCGAGGTCCTTAAATAATGCAACAAAGTCCTTAAATAATGCAGCAGATTCCTTAAATTCTGCAGCAGCGATCTTAATTAATGCATCAAAGTCCTTAAATAATGCAGCAGAGTCCTTAAATACTGCAGCAGAGTCCTTAAATAATGCAGCAAAGTCCTTAAATAATGCAGCAGAGTCCTTAAATAATGCAGCAAAGTCATTAAATAATGCAGCAGAGTCCTTAAATAATGCAACAAAGTCCTTAAATAATGCAGCAGATTCCTTAAATTCTGCAGCAGCGTCCTTAAATAATGCATCAAAATCCTTAAATAATGCAGCAGAGTCCTTAAATACCACAGCAGAGTCATTAAATAATGCAGCAGAGTCCTTAAATAATGCAGCATATTCCTTAAATAATGCAGCAGAGTCCTTAAATAATGCAATAAAGTCCTTAAATAATGCAGCAGAGTCCTTAAATAATGCAGCAACTTCCTTAATAATGCAGCTGAGTCCTTAAATAATGCAGCAACATCCTTAAATAATGCAGCAGAGTCCTTAAATACTGCATCAGCGTCCTTAAATAATGCAACAAAGTCCTTAAATAATGCAGCAAAGTCCTTAAATAATGCAGCAGAGTCCTTAAATACAGCAGCAGAGTCCTTAAATAATTCAGCAAAGTCCTTAAATAATGCAGCAGAGTCCTTAAATAATGCAACAAAGTCCTTAAATAATGCAGCAGAGTCCTTAAATAATGCAACAAAGTCCTTAAATAATGCAGCAGAGTCCTTAAATACTGCAGCAGAGACCTTAAATAATGCAGCAAAATCCTTAAATAATGCAGCAGAGTCCTTATATAATGCAGCAGAGTCCTAAAATACCACAGCAGAGTCCTTAAATAATGCAGCAGAGTCCTTAAATAATGCAGCAAATTCATTAAATAATGCAGCAGAGTCCTTAAATAATGCAACAAAGTCCTTAAATAATGCAGCAGATTCCTTAAATTTCGCAGCAGCGTCCTTAAATAATGCATCAAAGTACTTAAATAATGCAGCAGAGTCCTAAAATGCCGCAGCAGAGTCCTTAAATAGTGCAGCAAAGTCCTTAAATAATGCAGCAGAGTGCTTACATAATGCAGCAGAGTCCTTAAATACCGCAGCAGAGTCATTAAATAATGCAGCAGAGTCCTTAAATAATGCAGCAAATTCATTAAATAATGCAGCAGAGTCCTTAAATAATGCAACAAAGTCCTTAAATAATGCAGCAGAGTCCTTAAATAATGCAACAAACTCATTAAATAATGCAGCAAAGTACTTAAATAATGCAGCAAGTTCCTTAAATAATGCAGCAGAATCCTTAAATAATGCAATAAAGTCCTTAAATAATGCAGCAGAGTCCTTAAATAATGCAAAAAAATCCTTAAATAATGCAGCAGAATCCTTAAATAATGCAATAAAGTCATTAAATAATGCAGCAGAGTCCTTAAATAATGCAACAAAGTCCTTAAATTATGCAGCAGATTCCTTAAATTCTGCAGCAGCGTCCTTAAATAATGCATCAAAGTACTTAAATAATGCAGCAGAGTCGTTAAATACCACAGCAGAGTCATTAAATAATGCAGCAGTGTCCTTAAATAATGAAGCATATTCCTTAAATAATGCAGCAGAGTCCTTAAATAATGCAATAAAGTCCTTAAATAATGCAACAGAGTCCTTAAATAATGCAGCAATGTCCTTAATAATGCAGCTGAGTCCTTAAATAATGCAGCAACATCCTTAAATAATGCAGCAGAGTCCTTAAATACTGCATCAGCGTCCTTAAATAATGCAACAAAGTCCTTAATTAATGCAGCAAAGTCCTTAAATAATGCAGCAGAGTCATTAAATAATACAGCAGAGTCCTTAACTAATGCAGCAAATTTCTTAAATATGCAATAAATTCCTTAAATAAAATGCAGCAACGCCCTTAATAATGCAGCTGAGTCCTTAAATAATGCAGCAAAGTCCTTAAATAATGCAGCAGAGTCCTTAAATACCGCAGCAGCGTCTTTAAATAATGCAACAAAGTCCTTAAATAATGCAGCAGAGTCCTTAAATAATGCAACAAAGTCCTTAAATAATGCAGAAGAGTCCTTAAATAATGCAACAAACTCATTAAATATTGCAGCAAAGTACTTAAACATTGCAGCAAATTCCTTAAATAATGCAGCAGAATCCTTAAATAATGCAATAATTTCCTTAAATAATGCAGCAACATCCTTAATAATGCAGCAGAGTCCTTAAATAATGCAGCAAAGTCCTTAAATAATGCAACAGAGGCCTTAAATACTGCAGCAGCATCCTTAAATAATGCAGCAGAGTCCTTAAATAATGCAGCAGAGTCCTTAAATAATGCAACAAAGTCCTTAAATAAAATGCAGCAACGCCCTTAATAATGCAGCCGAGTCCTTCAATAATGCAGCAAAGTCCTTAAATAATGCAGCAGAGTCCTTAAATACCGCAGCAGCGTCCTTAAATAATGCAAAAAAGTCCTTAAATAATGCAGCAAAGTCCTTAAATAATGCAACAAAGTCCTTAAATAATGCAGCAGAGTCCTTAAATAATGCAACAAACTCCTTAAATAATGCAGCAAAGTACTTAAATAATGCAGCAAATTCCTTAAATAATGCAGCAGAATCCTTAAATAATGCAATAAAGTCCTTAAATAATGCAGCAACGTCCTTAATAATGCAGCAGAGTCCTTAAATAATGCAGCAAAGTCCTTAAATAATGCAGCGGAGGCCTTAAATACTGCTGCAGCATCCTTAAATAATGCAGCAGAGTCCTTAAATAATGCAACAAAGTCCTTAAATAATGCAGCAGAGTCCTTAAACAATGCAGCGAGGTCCTTAAATAATGCAACAAAGTCCTTAAATAATGCAGCAGATTCCTTAAATTCTGCAGCAGCGATCTTAAATAATGCATCAAAGTCCTTAAATAATGCAGCAGAGTCCTTAAATACTGCAGCAGAGTCCTTAAATAATGCAGCAAAGTCCTTAAATAATGCAGCAGAGTCCTTAAATAATGCAGCAAAGTCATTAAATAATGCAGCAGAGTCCTTAAATAATGCAACAAAGTCCTTAAATAATGCAGCAGATTCCTTAAATTCTGCAGCAGCGTCCTTAAATAATGCATCAAAATCCTTAAATAATGCAGCAGAGTCCTTAAATACCACAGCAGAGTCATTAAATAATGCAGCAGAGTCCTTAAATAATGCAGCATATTCCTTAAATAATGCAGCAGAGTCCTTAAATAATGCAATAAAGTCCTTAAATAATGCAGCAGAGTCCTTAAATAATGCAGCAACTTCCTTAATAATGCAGCTGAGTCCTTAAATAATGCAGCAACATCCTTAAATAATGCAGCAGAGTCCTTAAATACTGCATCAGCGTCCTTAAATAATGCAACAAAGTCCTTAAATAATGCAGCAAAGTCCTTAAATAATGCAGCAGAGTCCTTAAATACAGCAGCAGAGTCCTTAAATAATTCAGCAAAGTCCTTAAATAATGCAGCAGAGTCCTTAAATAATGCAACAAAGTCCTTAAATAATGCAGCAGAGTCCTTAAATAATGCAACAAAGTCCTTAAATAATGCAGCAGAGTCCTTAAATACTGCAGCAGTGACCTTAAATAATGCAGCAAAATCCTTAAATAATGCAGCAGAGTCCTTATATAATGCAGCAGAGTCCTAAAATACCACAGCAGAGTCCTTAAATAATGCAGCAGAGTCCTTAAATAATGCAGCAAATTCATTAAATAATGCAGCAGAGTCCTTAAATAATGCAACAAAGTCCTTAAATAATGCAGCAGATTCCTTAAATTTCGCAGCAGCGTCCTTAAATAATGCATCAAAGTACTTAAATAATGCAGCAGAGTCCTAAAATGCCGCAGCAGAGTCCTTAAATAGTGCAGCAAAGTCCTTAAATAATGCAGCAGAGTGCTTACATAATGCAGCAGAGTCCTTAAATACCGCAGCAGAGTCATTAAATAATGCAGCAGAGTCCTTAAATAATGCAGCAAATTCATTAAATAATGCAGCAGAGTCCTTAAATAATGCAACAAAGTCCTTAAATAATGCAGCAGAGTCCTTAAATAATGCAACAAACTCATTAAATAATGCAGCAAAGTACTTAAATAATGCAGCAAGTTCCTTAAATAATGCAGCAGAATCCTTAAATAATGCAATAAAGTCCTTAAATAATGCAGCAGAGTCCTTAAATAATGCAAAAAAATCCTTAAATAATGCAGCAGAATCCTTAAATAATGCAATAAAGTCATTAAATAATGCAGCAGAGTCCTTAAATAATGCAACAAAGTCCTTAAATTATGCAGCAGATTCCTTAAATTCTGCAGCAGCGTCCTTAAATAATGCATCAAAGTACTTAAATAATGCAGCAGAGTCGTTAAATACCACAGCAGAGTCATTAAATAATGCAGCAGTGTCCTTAAATAATGAAGCATATTCCTTAAATAATGCAGCAGAGTCCTTAAATAATGCAATAAAGTCCTTAAATAATGCAACAGAGTCCTTAAATAATGCAGCAATGTCCTTAATAATGCAGCTGAGTCCTTAAATAATGCAGCAACATCCTTAAATAATGCAGCAGAGTCCTTAAATACTGCATCAGCGTCCTTAAATAATGCAACAAAGTCCTTAATTAATGCAGCAAAGTCCTTAAATAATGCAGCAGAGTCATTAAATAATACAGCAGAGTCCTTAACTAATGCAGCAAATTTCTTAAATATGCAATAAATTCCTTAAATAAAATGCAGCAACGCCCTTAATAATGCAGCTGAGTCCTTAAATAATGCAGCAAAGTCCTTAAATAATGCAGCAGAGTCCTTAAATACCGCAGCAGCGTCTTTAAATAATGCAACAAAGTCCTTAAATAATGCAGCAGAGTCCTTAAATAATGCAACAAAGTCCTTAAATAATGCAGAAGAGTCCTTAAATAATGCAACAAACTCATTAAATATTGCAGCAAAGTACTTAAACATTGCAGCAAATTCCTTAAATAATGCAGCAGAATCCTTAAATAATGCAATAATTTCCTTAAATAATGCAGCAACATCCTTAATAATGCAGCAGAGTCCTTAAATAATGCAGCAAAGTCCTTAAATAATGCAGCAGAGGCCTTAAATACTGCAGCAGCATCCTTAAATAATGCAGCAGAGTCCTTAAATAATGCAGCAGAGTCCTTAAATAATGCAACAAAGTCCTTAAATAATGCAGCAGATTCCTTAAATTTCGCAGCAGCGTCCTTAAATAATACATCAAAGTCCTTAAATAATGCAGCAGAGTCCTAAACTACCGCAGCAGAGTCCTTAAATAATGCAGCAAAGTCCTTAAATAATGCAGCAGAGTGCTTACATAATGCAGCAGAGTCCTTATATACCGCAGCAGAGTCATTAAATAATGCAGCAGAGTCCTTAAATAATGCAGCAAATTCATTAAATAATGCACAGAGTCATTAAATAATGCAATAAAGTCCTTAAATAAAATTCAACAACACCCTTAATAATGCAGCTGAGTCCTTAAATAATTCAGCAAAGTCCTTAAATAATGCAGCAGAGTCCTTAAATACCGCAGCAGCATCCTTAAATAATGCAACAAAGTCCTTAAATAATGCAGCAGAGTCCTTAAATAATGCAACAAAGTCCTTAAATAATGCAGCAGAGTCCTTAAATAATGCAACAAACTCATTAAATAATGCAGCAAAGTACTTAAATAATGCAGCAAATTCCTTAAATAATGCAGCAGAATCCTTAAATAATGCAATAATTTCCTTAAATAATGCAGCAGAGTCCTTAAATAATGCAAAAAATTCCTTAAATAATGCATCAGAATCCTTAAATAATGCAACAAAGTCCTTAAATAATGCAGCAACGTCCTTAATAATGCAGCAGAGTCCTTAAATAATGCAGCAAATTCCTTAAATAATGCAGCAGAGGCCTTAAATACCGAAGCAGAGTCCTTAAATAATGCAGCAAAGTCCTTAAATAATGCAGAAGAGTCCTTAAATAATGCAACAAAGTCCTTAAATAATGCAGCAGAGTCCTTAAATAAAGCAGCAGAGTGCTTAAATAATGCAGCAGAGTCCTAAAATAACGCTGCAGAGTCATTAAATAATACTGCAGAGTCCTTAAATAATGCAGCAAATTTCTTAAATAATGCACAGAGTCCTTAAATAATGCAATAAAGTCCTTAAATAAAATGCAGCAACGCCCTTAATAATGCAGCTGAGTCCTTAAATAATGCAGCAAAGTCCTTAAATAATGCAGCAGAGTCCTTAAATACCGCAGCAGCGTCTTTAAATAATGCAACAAAGTCCTTAAATAATGCAGCAGAGTCCTTAAATAATGCAACAAAGTCCTTAAATAATGCAGCAGAGTCCTTAAATAATGCAACAAACTCATTAAATAATGCAGCAAAGTACTTAAATATTGCAGCAAATTCCTTAAATAATGCAGCAGAATCCTTAAATAATGCAATAATTTCCTTAAATAATGCAGCAACATCCTTAATAATGCAGCAGAGTCCTTAAATAATGCAGCAAAGTCCTTAAATAATGCAACAGAGGCCTTAAATACTGCAGCAGCATCCTTAAATAATGCAGCAGAGTCCTTAAATAATGCAGCAGAGTCCTTAAATAATGCAACAAAGTCCTTAAATAAAATGCAGCAACGCCCTTAATAATGCAGCCGAGTCCTTCAATAATGCAGCAAAGTCCTTAAATAATGCAGCAGAGTCCTTAAATACCGCAGCAGCGTCCTTAAATAATGCAAAAAAGTCCTTAAATAATGCAGCAAAGTCCTTAAATAATGCAACAAAGTCCTTAAATAATGCAGCAGAGTCCTTAAATAATGCAACAAACTCCTTAAATAATGCAGCAAAGTACTTAAATAATGCAGCAAATTCCTTAAATAAAGCAGCAGAATCCTTAAATAATGCAATAAAGTCCTTAAATAATGCAGCAACGTCCTTAATAATGCAGCAGAGTCCTTAAATAATGCAGCAAAGTCCTTAAATAATGCAGCGGAGGCCTTAAATACTGCTGCAGCATCCTTAAATAATGCAGCAGAGTCCTTAAATAATGCAACAAAGTCCTTAAATAATGCAGCAGAGTCCTTAAACAATGCAGCGAGGTCCTTAAATAATGCAACAAAGTCCTTAAATAATGCAGCAGATTCCTTAAATTCTGCAGCAGCGATCTTAAATAATGCATCAAAGTCCTTAAATAATGCAGCAGAGTCCTTAAATACTGCAGCAGAGTCCTTAAATAATGCAGCAAAGTCCTTAAATACCGCAGCAGCGTCTTTAAATAATGCAACAAAGTCCTTAAATAATGCAGCAGAGTCCTTAAATAATGCAACAAAGTCCTTAAATAATGCAGCAGAGTCCTTAAATAATGCAACAAACTCATTAAATAATGCAGCAAAGTACTTAAATATTGCAGCAAATTCCTTAAATAATGCAGCAGAATCCTTAAATAATGCAATAATTTCCTTAAATAATGCAGCAACATCCTTAATAATGCAGCAGAGTCCTTAAATAATGCAGCAAAGTCCTAAAATAATGCAACAGAGGCCTTAAATACTGCAGCAGCATCCTTAAATAATGCAGCAGAGTCCTTAAATAATGCAGCAGAGTCCTTAAATAATGCAACAAAGTCCTTAAATAAAATGCAGCAACGCCCTTAATAATGCAGCCGAGTCCTTCAATAATGCAGCAAAGTCCTTAAATAATGCAGCAGAGTCCTTAAATACCGCAGCAGCGTCCTTAAATAATGCAAAAAAGTCCTTAAATAATGCAGCAAAGTCCTTAAATAATGCAACAAAGTCCTTAAATAATGCAGCAGAGTCCTTAAATAATGCAACAAACTCCTTAAATAATGCAGCAAAGTACTTAAATAATGCAGCAAATTCCTTAAATAATGCAGCAGAATCCTTAAATAATGCAATAAAGTCCTTAAATAATGCAGCAACGTCCTTAATAATGCAGCAGAGTCCTTAAATAATGCAGCAAAGTCCTTAAATAATGCAGCGGAGGCCTTAAATACTGCTGCAGCATCCTTAAATAATGCAGCAGAGTCCTTAAATAATGCAACAAAGTCCTTAAATAATGCAGCAGAGTCCTTAAACAATGCAGCGAGGTCCTTAAATAATGCAACAAAGTCCTTAAATAATGCAGCAGATTCCTTAAATTCTGCACCAGCGATCTTAAATAATGCATCAAAGTCCTTAAATAATGCAGCAGAGTCCTTAAATACTGCAGCAGAGTCCTTAAATAATGCAGCAAAGTCCTTAAATAATGCAGCAGAGTCCTTAAATAATGCAGCAAAGTCATTAAATAATGCAGCAGAGTTCTTAAATAATGCAACAAAGTCCTTAAATAATGCAGCAGATTCCTTAAATTCTGCAGCAGCGTCCTTAAATAATGCATCAAAATCCTTAAATAATGCAGCAGAGTCCTTAAATACCACAGCAGAGTCATTAAATAATGCAGCAGAGTCCTTAAATAATGCAGCATATTCCTTAAATAATGCAGCAGAGTCCTTAAATAATGCAATAAAGTCCTTAAATAATGCAGCAGAGTCCTTAAATAATGCAGCAACTTCCTTAATAATGCAGCTGAGTCCTTAAATAATGCAGCAACATCCTTAAATAATGCAGCAGAGTCCTTAAATACTGCATCAGCGTCCTTAAATAATGCAACAAAGTCCTTAAATAATGCAGCAAAGTCCTTAAATAATGCAGCAGAGTCCTTAAATACAGCAGCAGAGTCCTTAAATAATTCAGCAAAGTCCTTAAATAATGCAGAAGAGTCCTTAAATAATGCAACAAAGTCCTTAAATAATGCAGCAGAGTCCTTAAATAATGCAACAAAGTCCTTAAATAATGCAGCAGAGTCCTTAAATACTGCAGCAGAGACCTTAAATAATGCAGCAAAATCCTTAAATAATGCAGCAGAGTCCTTATATAATGCAGCAGAGTCCTAAAATACCACAGCAGAGTCCTTAAATAATGCAGCAGAGTCCTTAAATAATGCAGCAAATTCATTAAATAATGCAGCAGAGTCCTTAAATAATGCAACAAAGTCCTTAAATAATGCAGCAGATTCCTTAAATTTCGCAGCAGCGTCCTTAAATAATGCATCAAAGTACTTAAATAATGCAGCAGAGTCCTAAAATGCCGCAGCAGAGTCCTTAAATAGTGCAGCAAAGTCCTTAAATAATGCAGCAGAGTGCTTACATAATGCAGCAGAGTCCTTAAATACCGCAGCAGAGTCATTAAATAATGCAGCAGAGTCCTTAAATAATGCAGCAAATTCATTAAATAATGCACAGAGTCATTAAATAATGCAATAAAGTCCTTAAATAAAATTCAGCAACACAATTAATAATGCAGCTGAGTCCTTAAATAATTCAGCAAAGTCCTTAAATAATGCAGCAGAGTCCTTAAATACCGCAGCAGCGTCCTTAAATAATGCAACAAAGTCCTTAAATAATGCAGCAGAGTCCTTAAATAATGCAACAAAGTCCTTAAATAATGCATCAGAGTCCTTAAATTATGCAACAAACTCATTAAATAATGCAGCAAAGTACTTAAATAATGCAGCAAATTCCTTAAATAATGCAGCAGAATCCTTAAATAATGCAATAAAGTCCTTAAATAATGCAGCAGAGTCGTTAAATAATGCAAAAAAATCCTTAAATAATGCAGCAGAATCCTTAATTAATGCAATAAAGTCATTAAATAATGCAGCAGAGTCCTTAAATAATGCAACAAAGTCCTTAAATAATGCAGCAGATTCCTTAAATTCTGCAGCAGCGTCCTTAAATAATGCATCAAAGTCCTTAAATAATGCAGCAGAGTCCTTAAATTCCACAGCAGAGTCATTAAATAATGCAGCAGAGTCCTTAAATAATGCAGCATATTCCTTAAATAATGCAGCAGAGTCCTTAAATAATGCAATAAAGTCCTTAAATAATGCAGCAGAGTCCTTAAATAATGCAGCAACGTCCTTAATAATGCAGCTGAGTCCTTAAGTAATGCAGCAACATCCTTAAATAATGCAGCAGAGTCCTTAAATACTGCATCAGCGTCCTTAAATAATGCAACAAAGTCCTTAAATAATGCAGCAAAGTCCTTAAATAATGCAGCAGAGTCCTTAAATACAGCAGCAGAGTCCTTAAATAATTCAGCAAAGTCCTTAAATAATGCAGCAGAGTCCTTAAATAATGCAACAAAGTCCTTAAATAATGCAGCAGAGCCCTTAAATAATGCAACAAAGTCCATAAATAATGCAGCAGAGTCCTTAAATACTGCAGCAGAGACCTTAAATAATGCAGCAAAATCCTTAAATAATGCAGCAGAGTCCTAATATAATGCAGCAGAGTCCTAAAATACCGCAGCAGAGTCCTTAAATAATGCAGCAGAGTCATTAAATAATGCAGCAAAATCATTAAGTAATGCAGCAGAGTCCTTAAATAATGCAACAAAGTTCTTAAATAATGCAGCAGATTCCTTAAATTTCGCAGCAGCATCCTTAAATAATACATCAACGTCCTTAAATAATGCAGCAGAGTCCTAAACTACCGCAGCAGAGTCCTTAAATAATGCAGCAAAGTCCTTAAATAATGCAGCAGAGTGCTTACATAATGCAGCAGAGTCCTTAAATACCGCAGCAGAGTCATTAAATAATGCAGCAGAGTCCTTAAATAATGCAGCAAATTCATTAAATAATGCACAGAGTCATTAAATAATGCAATAAAGTCCTTAAATAAAATTCAACAACACCCTTAATAATGCAGCTGAGTCCTTAAATAATTCAGCAAAGTCCTTAAATAATGCAGCAGAGTCCTTAAATACCGCAGCAGCGTCCTTAAATAATGCAACAAAGTCCTTAAATAATGCAGCAGAGTCCTTAAATAATGCAACAAAGTCCTTAAATAATGCAGCAGAGTCCTTAAATAATGCAACAAACTCATTAAATAATGCAGCAAAGTACTTAAATAATGCAGCAAATTCCTTAAATAATGCAACAGAATCCTTAAATAATGCAATAAAGTCCTTAAATAATGCAGCAGAGTCCTTAAATAATGCAAAAAATTCCTTAAATAATGCATCAGAATCCTTAAATAATGCAACAAAGTCCTTAAATAGTGCAGCAACGTCCTTAATAATGCAGCAGAGTCCTTAAATAATGCAGCAGAGGCCTTAAATACCGAAGCAGCGTCCTTAAATAATGCAGCAAAGTCCTTAAATAATGCAGAAGAGTCCTTAAATAATGCAACAAAGTCCTTAAATAATGCAGCAGAGTCCTTAAATAAAGCAGCAGAGTGCTTAAATAATGCAGCAGAGTCCTTAAATACCGCAGCAGAGTCATTAAATAATACAGCAGAGTCCTTAAATAAAGCAGCAGAGTGCTTAAAAAATTCAGCAGAGTCCTAAAATACCGCAGCAGAGTCATTAAATAATACAGCAGAGTCCTTAACTAATGCAGCAAATTTCTTAAATAATGCACAGAGTCCTTAAATAATGCAATAAATTCCTTAAATAAAATGCAGCAACGCCCTTAATAAAGCAGCTGAGTCCTTAAATAGTGCAGCAAAGTCCTTAAATAATGCAGCAGAGTCCTTAAATACCGCAGCAGCGTCTTTAAATAATGCAACAAAGTCCTTAAATAATGCAGCAGAGTCCTTAAATAATGCAACAAAGTCCTTAAATAATGCAGCAGAGTCCTTAAATAATGCAACAAACTCATTAAATATTGCAGCAAAGTACTTAAACATTGCAGCAAATTCCTTAAATAATGCAGCAGAATCCTTAAATAATGCAATAATTTCCTTAAATAATGCAGCAACATCCTTAATAATGCAGCAGAGTCCTTAAATAATGCAGCAAAGTCCTTAAATAATGCAGCAGAGGCCTTAAATACTCCAGCAGCATCCTTAAATAATGCAGCAGAGTCCTTAAATAATGCAGCAGAGTCCTTAAATAATGCAACAAAGTCCTTAAATAATGCAGCAGATTCCTTAAATTTCGCAGCAGCGTCCTTAAATAATACATCAAAGTCCTTAAATAATGCAGCAGAGTCCTAAACTACCGCAGCAGAGTCCTTAAATAATGCAGCAAAGTCCTTAAATAATGCAGCAGAGTGCTTACATAATGCAGCAGAGTCCTTATATACCGCAGCAGAGTCATTAAATAATGCAGCAGAGTCATTAAATAATGCAGCAAATTCATTAAATAATGCAGCAGAGTCCTTAAATACCACAGCAGAGTCATTAAATAATGCAGCAGAGTCCTTAAATAATGTAGCATATTCCTTAAATAATGCAGCAGAGTCCTTAAATAATGCAATAAAGTCCTTAAATAATGCAGCAGAGTCCTTAAATAATGCAGCAACTTCCTTAATAATGCAGCTGAGTCCTTAAATAATGCAGCAACATCCTTAAATAATGCAGCAGAGTCCTTAAATACTGCATCAGCGTCCTTAAATAATGCAACAAAGTCCTTAAATAATGCAGCAAAGTCCTTAAATAATGCAGCAGAGTCCTTAAATACAGCAGCAGAGTCCTTAAATAATTCAGCAAAGTCCTTAAATAATGCAGCAGAGTCCTTAAATAATGCAACAAAGTCCTTAAATAATGCAGCAGAGTCCTTAAATAATGCAACAAAGTCCTTAAATAATGCAGCAGAGTCCTTAAATACTGCAGCAGAGACCTTAAATAATGCAGCAAAATCCTTAAATAATGCAGCAGAGTCCTTATATAATGCAGCAGAGTCCTAAAATACCACAGCAGAGTC
Organism: Phyllobates terribilis; assembly: GCF_046119375.1. Classification (NCBI taxonomy): domain Eukaryota; kingdom Metazoa; phylum Chordata; class Amphibia; order Anura; family Dendrobatidae; genus Phyllobates; species Phyllobates terribilis. The sequence continues at coordinate 1,800,565 of NW_027363072.1, read as the reverse complement.
CTTAAATAATGCAGCAGAGTCCTTAAATAATGCAGCAAATTCATTAAATAATGCAGCAGAGTCCTTAAATAATGCAACAAAGTCCTTAAATAATGCAGCAGATTCCTTAAATTTCGCAGCAGCGTCCTTAAATAATGCATCAAAGTACTTAAATAATGCAGCAGAGTCCTAAAATGCCGCAGCAGAGTCCTTAAATAGTGCAGCAAAGTCCTTAAATAATGCAGCAGAGTGCTTACATAATGCAGCAGAGTCCTTAAATACCGCAGCAGAGTCATTAAATAATGCAGCAGAGTCCTTAAATAATGCAGCAAATTCATTAAATAATGCACAGAGTCATTAAATAATGCAATAAAGTCCTTAAATAAAATTCAGCAACACAATTAATAATGCAGCTGAGTCCTTAAATAATTCAGCAAAGTCCTTAAATAATGCAGCAGAGTCCTTAAATACCGCAGCAGGGTCCTTAAATAATGCAACAAAGTCCTTAAATAATGCAGCAGAGTCCTTAAATAATGCAACAAAGTCTATAAATAATGCATCAGAGTCCTTAAATAATGCAACAAACTCATTAAATAATGCAGCAAAGTACTTAAATAATGCAGCAAATTCCTTAAATAATGCAGCAGAATCCTTAAATAATGCAATAAAGTCCTTAAATAATGCAGCAGAGTCGTTAAATAATGCAAAAAAATCCTTAAATAATGCAGCAGAATCCTTAATTAATGCAATAAAGTCATTAAATAATGCAGCAGAGTCCTTAAATAATGCAACAAAGTCCTTAAATAATGCAGCAGATTCCTTAAATTCTGCAGCAGCGTCCTTAAATAATGCATCAAAGTCCTTAAATAATGCAGCAGAGTCCTTAAATTCCACAGCAGAGTCATTAAATAATGCAGCAGAGGCCTTAAATACTGCAGCAGCATCCTTAAATAATGCAGCAGAGTCCTTAAATAATGCAGCAGAGTCCTTAAATAATGCAACAAAGTCCTTAAATAATGCAGCAGATTCCTTAAATTTCGCAGCAGCGTCCTTAAATAATACATCAAAGTCCTTAAATAATGCAGCAGAGTCCTAAACTACCGCAGCAGAGTCCTTAAATAATGCAGCAAAGTCCTTAAATAATGCAGCAGAGTGCTTACATAATGCAGCAGAGTCCTTAAATACCGCAGCAGAGTCATTAAATAATGCAGCAGAGTCCTTAAATAATGCAGCAAATTCATTAAATAATGCACAGAGTCATTAAATAATGCAATAAAGTCCTTAAATAAAATTCAACAACACCCTTAATAATGCAGCTGAGTCCTTAAATAATTCAGCAAAGTCCTTAAATAATGCAGCAGAGTCCTTAAATACCGCAGCAGCATCCTTAAACAATGCAACAAAGTCCTTAAATAATGCAGCAGAGTCCTTAAATAATGCAAACAACGTCCTTAAATAATGCAGCAGAGTCCTTAAATAATGCAACAAACTCATTAAATAATGCAGCAAAGTACTTAAATAATGCAGCAAATTCCTTAAATAATGCAGCAGAATCCTTAAATAATGAAATAATGTCCTTAAATAATGCAGCAGAGTCCTTAAATAATGCAAAAATTCCTTAAATAATGCATCAGAATCCTTAAATAATGCAACAAAGTCATTAAATAATGCAGCAACGTCCTTAAATAATGCAGCAGAGTCCTTAAATAATGCAGCAAATTCCTTAAATAATGCAACAGAGGCCTAAATACTGAAGCAGCATCCTTAAATAATGCAGCAGAGTCCTTAAATAATGCAGCAGAGTCCTTAAATAATGCAACAAAGTCCTTAAATAAAATGCAGCAACGCCCTTAATAATGCAGCCGAGTCCTTCAATAATGCAGCAAAGTCCTTAAATAATGCAGCAGAGTCCTAAATACCGCAGCAGCGTCCTTAAATAATGCAAAAAAGTCCTTAAATAATGCAGCAGAGTCCTTAAATAATGCAACAAAGTCCTTAAATAATGCAGCAGAGTCCTTAAATAATGCAACAAAACTCCTTAAATAATGCAGCAAAGAACTTAAATAATGCAGCAAATTCCTTAAATTAATGCAGCAGAATCCTTAAATAATGCAATAAAGTCCTTAAATAATGCAGAAACTTCCTTAATAATGCAGCAGAGTCCTTAAATAATGCAGCAAAGTCCTTAAATAATGCAGCGGAGGCCTTAAATACTGCTGCAGCGTCCTTAAATAATGCAGCAGAGTCCTTAAATAATGCAACAAAGTCCTTAAATAATGCAGCAGAGTCCTTAAACAATGCAGCACAGTCCTTAAATAATGCAACAAAGTCCTTAAATAATGGAGCAGATTCCTTAAATTCTGCAGCAGCGTCCTTAAATAATGCATGAACGTCCTTAAATAATGCAGCAGAGTCCTTAAATACTGCAGCAGAGTCCTTAAATAATGCAGCAAAGTCCTTAAATCATGCAGCAGAGTCCTTAAATACCGCAGCAAAGTAATTAAATAATGCAACAAAGTCCTTAAATAATGCAGCAGAGTCCTTAAATAATGCATCAAATTCCTTAAATAATGCAACAGAATCCTTAAATAATGCAATAAAGTCCTTAAATAATGCAGCAGATTCCTTAAATTCTGCAGCAGCGTCCTTAAATAATGCATCAAAGTCCTTTAATAATGCAGCAGAGTCCTTAAATACTGCAGCAGAGTCCTTAAATAATGCATCAAAGTCCTTAAATGATGCAGCAGAGTCCTTAATACCACAGCAGAGTAATTAAATAATGCAGCAGAGTCCTTAAATAATTCAGCAAAGTCCTTAAATAATGCAGCAGAGTCCTTAAATACCGCAGCAGCGTCCTTAAATAATGCAACAAAGTCCTTAAATAATGCAGCAGAGTCCTTAAATAATGCAACAAAGTCCTTAAATAATGCAGCAGAGTCCTTAAATAATGCAACAAACTCATTAAATAATGCAGCAAAGTACTTAAATAATGCAGCAAATTCCTTAAATAATGCAGCAGAATCCTTAAATAATGCAATAAAGTCCTTAAATAATGCAGCAGAGTCCTTAAATAATGCAAAAAAATCCTTAAATAATGCAGCAGAATCCTTAAATAATGCAATAAAGTCATTAAATAATGCAGCAGAGTCTTAAATAATGCAACAAAGTCCTTAAATAATGCAGCAGATTCCTTAAATTCTGCAGCAGCGTCCTTAAATAATGCATCAAAGTCCTTAAATAATGCAGCAGAGTCCTTAAATACCACAGCAGAGTCATTAAATAATGCAGCAGAGTCCTTAAAATAATGCAGCATATTCATTAAATAATGCAGCAGAGTCCTTAAATAATGCAGCAGAGTCCTTAAATAATGCAGCAGAGTGCTTACATAATGCAGCAGAGTCCTTATATACCGCAGCAGAGTCATTAAATAATGCAGCAGAGTCCCTTAAATAATGCAGCAAATTCATTAAATAATGCAATAAAGTCCTTAAATAAAATTCAACAACACCCTTAATAATGCAGGTGAGTCCTTAAATAATTCAGCAAAGTCCTTAAATAATGCAGCAGAGTCCTTAAATACCGCAGCAGCATCCTTAAATAATGCAACAAAGTCCTTAAATAATGCAGCAGAGTCCTTAAATAATGCAACAAAGTCCTTAAATAATGCAGCAGAGTCCTTAAATAATGCAACAAACTCATTAAATAATGCAGCAAAGTACTTAAATAATGCAGCAAATTCCTTAAATAATGCAGCAGAATCCTTAAATAATGCAAAAAATTCCTTAAATAATGCATCAGAATCCTTAAATAATGCAACAATGTCCTTAAATAATGCAGCAACGTCCTTAATAATGCAGCAGAGTCCTTAAATAATGCAGCAAATTCCTTAAATAATGCAGCAGAGGCCTTAAATACCGAAGCAGAGTCCTTAAATAATGCAGCAAAGTCCTTAAATAATGCAGAAGAGTCCTTAAATAATGCAACAAAGTCCTTAAATAATGCAGCAGAGTCTTTAAATAAAGCAGCAGAGTGCTTAAATAATGCAGCAGAGTCCTAAAAATAACGCTGCAGAGTCATTAATAATACAGCAGAGTCCTTAAATAATGCAGCAAATTTCTTAAATAATGCACAGAGTCCTTAAATAATGCAATAAAGTCCTTAAATAAAATGCAGCAACGACCTTAATAATGCAGCCGAGTCCTTCAATAATGCAGCAAAGTCCTTAAATAATGCAACAGAGGCCTTAAATACTGCAGCAGCATCCTTAAATAATGCAGCAGAGTCCTTAAATAATGCAGCAGAGTCCTTAAATAATGCAACAAAGTCCTTAAATAAAATGCAGCAACGCCCTTAATAATGCAGCCGAGTCCTTCAATAATGCAGCAAAGTCCTTAAATAATGCAGCAGAGTCCTTAAACACCGCAGCAGCGTCCTTAAATAATGCAAAAAAGTCCTTAAATAATGCAGCAAAGTCCTTAAATAATGCAACAAAGTCCTTAAATAATGCAGCAGAGTCCTTAAATAATGCAACAAACTCCTTAAATAATGCAGCAAAGTACTTAAATAATACAGCAAATTCCTTAAATAATGCAGCAGAATCCTTAAATAATGCAATAAAGTCCTTAAATAATGCAGCAAAGTCCTTAAATAATGCAGCGGAGGCCTTAAATACTGCTGCAGCATCCTTAAATAATGCAGCAGAGTCCTTAAATAATGCAACAAAGTCCTTAAATAATGCAGCAGAGTCCTTAAACAATGCAGCGAGGTCCTTAAATAATGCAACAAAGTCCTTAAATAATGCAACAAAGTCTATAAATAATGCATCAGAGTCCTTAAATAATGCAACAAACTCATTAAATAATGCAGCAAAGTACTTAAATAATGCAGCAAATTCCTTAAATAATGCAGCAGAATCCTTAAATAATGCAATAAAGTCCTTAAATAATGCAGCAGAGTCGTTAAATAATGCAAAAAAATCCTTAAATAATGCAGCAGAATCCTTAATTAATGCAATAAAGTCATTAAATAATGCAGCAGAGTCCTTAAATAATGCAACAAAGTCCTTAAATAATGCAGCAGATTCCTTAAATTCTGCAGCAGCGTCCTTAAATAATGCATCAAAGTCCTTAAATAATGCAGCAGAGTCCTTAAATTCCACAGCAGAGTCATTAAATAATGCAGCAGAGGCCTTAAATACTGCAGCAGCATCCTTAAATAATGCAGCAGAGTCCTTAAATAATGCAGCAGAGTCCTTAAATAATGCAACAAAGTCCTTAAATAATGCAGCAGATTCCTTAAATTTCGCAGCAGCGTCCTTAAATAATACATCAAAGTCCTTAAATAATGCAGCAGAGTCCTAAACTACCGCAGCAGAGTCCTTAAATAATGCAGCAAAGTCCTTAAATAATGCAGCAGAGTGCTTACATAATGCAGCAGAGTCCTTAAATACCGCAGCAGAGTCATTAAATAATGCAGCAGAGTCCTTAAATAATGCAGCAAATTCATTAAATAATGCACAGAGTCATTAAATAATGCAATAAAGTCCTTAAATAAAATTCAACAACACCCTTAATAATGCAGCTGAGTCCTTAAATAATTCAGCAAAGTCCTTAAATAATGCAGCAGAGTCCTTAAATACCGCAGCAGCATCCTTAAACAATGCAACAAAGTCCTTAAATAATGCAGCAGAGTCCTTAAATAATGCAACAACGTCCTTAAATAATGCAGCAGAGTCCTTAAATAATGCAACAAACTCATTAAATAATGCAGCAAAGTACTTAAATAATGCAGCAAATTCCTTAAATAATGCAGCAGAATCCTTAAATAATGAAATAATGTCCTTAAATAATGCAGCAGAGTCCTTAAATAATGCAAAAAATTCCTTAAATAATGCATCAGAATCCTTAAATAATGCAACAAAGTCATTAAATAATGCAGCAACGTCCTTAAATAATGCAGCAGAGTCCTTAAATAATGCAGCAAATTCCTTAAATAATGCAGCAGAGGCCTTAAATACCGAAGCAGAGTCCTTAAATAATGCAGCAAAGTCCTTAAATAATGCAGAAGAGTCCTTAAATAATGCAACAAAGTCCTTAAATAATGCAGCAGAGTCCTTAAATAAAGCAGCAGAGTGCTTAAATAATGCAGCAGAGTACTTAAATACCGCAGCAGAGTCATTAAATAATACAGCAGAGTCCTTAAATAAAGCAGCAGAGTGCTTAAATAATGCAGCAGAGTCCTAAAATAGCGCTGCAGAGTCATTAAATAATACAGCAGAGTCCTTAAATTATGCAGCAAATTTCTTAAATAATGCACAGAGTCCTTAAATAATGCAATAAAGTCCTTAAATAAAATGCAGCAACGCCCTTAATAATGCAGCTGAGTCCTTAAATAATGCAGCAAAGTCCTTAAATAATGCAGCAGAGTCCTTAAATACCGCAGCAGCGTCTTTAAATAATGCAACAAAGTCCTTAAATAATGCAGCAGAGTCCTTAAATAATGCAACAAAGTCCTTAAATAATGCAGCAGAGTCCTTAAATAATGCAACAAACTCATTAAATAATGCAGCAAAGTACTTAAATATTGCAGCAAATTCCTTAAATAATGCAGCAGAATCCATAAATAATGCAATAATTTCCTTAAATAATGCAGCAACATCCTTAATAATGCAGCAGAGTACTTAAATAATGCAGCAAAGTCCTTAAATAATGCAACAGAGGCCTTAAATACTGAAGCAGCATCCTTAAATAATGCAGCAGAGTCCTTAAATAATGCAGCAGAGTCCTTAAATAATGCAACAAAGTCCTTAAATAAAATGCAGCAACGCCCTTAATAATGCAGCCGAGTCCTTCAATAATGCAGCAAAGTCCTTAAATAATGCAGCAGAGTCCTTAAATACCGCAGCAGCGTCCTTAAATAATGCAAAAAAGTCCTTAAATAATGCAGCAGAGTCCTTAAATAATGCAACAAAGTCCTTAAATAATGCAGCAGAGTCCTTAAATAATGCAACAAACTCCTTAAATAATGCAGCAAAGAACTTAAATAATGCAGCAAATTCCTTAAATAATGCAGCAGAATCCTTAAATAATGCAATAAAGTCCTTAAATAATGCAGAAACTTCCTTAATAATGCAGCAGAGTCCTTAAATAATGCAGCAAAGTCCTTAAATAATGCAGCGGAGGCCTTAAATACTGCTGCAGCGTCCTTAAATAATGCAGCAGAGTCCTTAAATAATGCAACAAAGTCCTTAAATAATGCAGCAGAGTCCTTAAACAATGCAGCACAGTCCTTAAATAATGCAACAAAGTCCTTAAATAATGGAGCAGATTCCTTAAATTCTGCAGCAGCGTCCTTAAATAATGCATGAAAGTCCTTAAATAATGCAGCAGAGTCCTTAAATACTGCAGCAGAGTCCTTAAATAATGCAGCAAAGTCCTTAAATCATGCAGCAGAGTCCTTAAATACCGCAGCAAAGTAATTAAATAATGCAACAAAGTCCTTAAATAATGCAGCAGAGTCCTTAAATAATGCATCAAATTCCTTAAATAATGCAACAGAATCCTTAAATAATGCAATAAAGTCCTTAAATAATGCAGCAGATTCCTTAAATTCTGCAGCAGCGTCCTTAAATAATGCATCAAAGTCCTTTAATAATGCAGCAGAGTCCTTAAATACTGCAGCAGAGTCCTTAAATAATGCATCAAAGTCCTTAAATGATGCAGCAGAGTCCTTAAATACCACAGCAGAGTAATTAAATAATGCAGCAGAGTCCTTAAATAATTCAGCAAAGTCCTTAAATAATGCAGCAGAGTCCTTAAATACCGCAGCAGCGTCCTTAAATAATGCAACAAAGTCCTTAAATAATGCAGCAGAGTCCTTAAATAATGCAACAAAGTCCTTAAATAATGCAGCAGAGTCCTTAAATAATGCAACAAACTCATTAAATAATGCAGCAAAGTACTTAAATAATGCAGCAAATTCCTTAAATAATGCAGCAGAATCCTTAAATAATGCAATAAAGTCCTTAAATAATGCAGCAGAGTCCTTAAATAATGCAAAAAAATCCTTAAATAATGCAGCAGAATCCTTAAATAATGCAATAAAGTCATTAAATAATGCAGCAGAGTCCTTAAATAATGCAACAAAGTCCTTAAATAATGCAGCAGATTCCTTAAATTCTGCAGCAGCGTCCTTAAATAATGCATCAAAGTCCTTAAATAATGCAGCAGAGTCCTTAAATACCACAGCAGAGTCATTAAATAATGCAGCAGAGTCCTTAAATAATGCAGCATATTCCTTAAATAATGCAGCAGAGTCCTTAAATAATGCAGCAGAGTCCTTAAATAATGCAGCAGAGTGCTTACATAATGCAGCAGAGTCCTTATATACCGCAGCAGAGTCATTAAATAATGCAGCAGAGTCCTTAAATAATGCAGCAAATTCATTAAATAATGCAATAAAGTCCTTAAATAAAATTCAACAACACCCTTAATAATGCAGGTGAGTCCTTAAATAATTCAGCAAAGTCCTTAAATAATGCAGCAGAGTCCTTAAATACCGCAGCAGCATCCTTAAATAATGCAACAAAGTCCTTAAATAATGCAGCAGAGTCCTTAAATAATGCAACAAAGTCCTTAAATAATGCAGCAGAGTCCTTAAATAATGCAACAAACTCATTAAATAATGCAGCAAAGTACTTAAATAATGCAGCAAATTCCTTAAATAATGCAGCAGAATCCTTAAATAATGCAAAAAATTCCTTAAATAATGCATCAGAATCCTTAAATAATGCAACAATGTCCTTAAATAATGCAGCAACGTCCTTAATAATGCAGCAGAGTCCTTAAATAATGCAGCAAATTCCTTAAATAATGCAGCAGAGGCCTTAAATACCGAAGCAGAGTCCTTAAATAATGCAGCAAAGTCCTTAAATAATGCAGAAGAGTCCTTAAATAATGCAACAAAGTCCTTAAATAATGCAGCAGAGTCCTTAAATAAAGCAGCAGAGTGCTTAAATAATGCAGCAGAGTCCTAAAATAACGCTGCAGAGTCATTAAATAATACAGCAGAGTCCTTAAATAATGCAGCAAATTTCTTAAATAATGCACAGAGTCCTTAAATAATGCAATAAAGTCCTTAAATAAAATGCAGCAACGACCTTAATAATGCAGCCGAGTCCTTCAATAATGCAGCAAAGTCCTTAAATAATGCAACAGAGGCCTTAAATACTGCAGCAGCATCCTTAAATAATGCAGCAGAGTCCTTAAATAATGCAGCAGAGTCCTTAAATAATGCAACAAAGTCCTTAAATAAAATGCAGCAACGCCCTTAATAATGCAGCCGAGTCCTTCAATAATGCAGCAAAGTCCTTAAATAATGCAGCAGAGTCCTTAAACACCGCAGCAGCGTCCTTAAATAATGCAAAAAAGTCCTTAAATAATGCAGCAAAGTCCTTAAATAATGCAACAAAGTCCTTAAATAATGCAGCAGAGTCCTTAAATAATGCAACAAACTCCTTAAATAATGCAGCAAAGTACTTAAATAATACAGCAAATTCCTTAAATAATGCAGCAGAATCCTTAAATAATGCAATAAAGTCCTTAAATAATGCAGCAAAGTCCTTAAATAATGCAGCGGAGGCCTTAAATACTGCTGCAGCATCCTTAAATAATGCAGCAGAGTCCTTAAATAATGCAACAAAGTCCTTAAATAATGCAGCAGAGTCCTTAAACAATGCAGCGAGGTCCTTAAATAATGCAACAAAGTCCTTAAATAATGCAACAAAGTCTATAAATAATGCATCAGAGTCCTTAAATAATGCAACAAACTCATTAAATAATGCAGCAAAGTACTTAAATAATGCAGCAAATTCCTTAAATAATGCAGCAGAATCCTTAAATAATGCAATAAAGTCCTTAAATAATGCAGCAGAGTCGTTAAATAATGCAAAAAAATCCTTAAATAATGCAGCAGAATCCTTAATTAATGCAATAAAGTCATTAAATAATGCAGCAGAGTCCTTAAATAATGCAACAAAGTCCTTAAATAATGCAGCAGATTCCTTAAATTCTGCAGCAGCGTCCTTAAATAATGCATCAAAGTCCTTAAATAATGCAGCAGAGTCCTTAAATTCCACAGCAGAGTCATTAAATAATGCAGCAGAGGCCTTAAATACTGCAGCAGCATCCTTAAATAATGCAGCAGAGTCCTTAAATAATGCAGCAGAGTCCTTAAATAATGCAACAAAGTCCTTAAATAATGCAGCAGATTCCTTAAATTTCGCAGCAGCGTCCTTAAATAATACATCAAAGTCCTTAAATAATGCAGCAGAGTCCTAAACTACCGCAGCAGAGTCCTTAAATAATGCAGCAAAGTCCTTAAATAATGCAGCAGAGTGCTTACATAATGCAGCAGAGTCCTTAAATACCGCAGCAGAGTCATTAAATAATGCAGCAGAGTCCTTAAATAATGCAGCAAATTCATTAAATAATGCACAGAGTCATTAAATAATGCAATAAAGTCCTTAAATAAAATTCAACAACACCCTTAATAATGCAGCTGAGTCCTTAAATAATTCAGCAAAGTCCTTAAATAATGCAGCAGAGTCCTTAAATACCGCAGCAGCATCCTTAAACAATGCAACAAAGTCCTTAAATAATGCAGCAGAGTCCTTAAATAATGCAACAACGTCCTTAAATAATGCAGCAGAGTCCTTAAATAATGCAACAAACTCATTAAATAATGCAGCAAAGTACTTAAATAATGCAGCAAATTCCTTAAATAATGCAGCAGAATCCTTAAATAATGAAATAATGTCCTTAAATAATGCAGCAGAGTCCTTAAATAATGCAAAAAATTCCTTAAATAATGCATCAGAATCCTTAAATAATGCAACAAAGTCATTAAATAATGCAGCAACGTCCTTAAATAATGCAGCAGAGTCCTTAAATAATGCAGCAAATTCCTTAAATAATGCAGCAGAGGCCTTAAATACCGAAGCAGAGTCCTTAAATAATGCAGCAAAGTCCTTAAATAATGCAGAAGAGTCCTTAAATAATGCAACAAAGTCCTTAAATAATGCAGCAGAGTCCTTAAATAAAGCAGCAGAGTGCTTAAATAATGCAGCAGAGTACTTAAATACCGCAGCAGAGTCATTAAATAATACAGCAGAGTCCTTAAATAAAGCAGCAGAGTGCTTAAATAATGCAGCAGAGTCCTAAAATAGCGCTGCAGAGTCATTAAATAATACAGCAGAGTCCTTAAATTATGCAGCAAATTTCTTAAATAATGCACAGAGTCCTTAAATAATGCAATAAAGTCCTTAAATAAAATGCAGCAACGCCCTTAATAATGCAGCTGAGTCCTTAAATAATGCAGCAAAGTCCTTAAATAATGCAGCAGAGTCCTTAAATACCGCAGCAGCGTCTTTAAATAATGCAACAAAGTCCTTAAATAATGCAGCAGAGTCCTTAAATAATGCAACAAAGTCCTTAAATAATGCAGCAGAGTCCTTAAATAATGCAACAAACTCATTAAATAATGCAGCAAAGTACTTAAATATTGCAGCAAATTCCTTAAATAATGCAGCAGAATCCATAAATAATGCAATAATTTCCTTAAATAATGCAGCAACATCCTTAATAATGCAGCAGAGTACTTAAATAATGCAGCAAAGTCCTTAAATAATGCAACAGAGGCCTTAAATACTGAAGCAGCATCCTTAAATAATGCAGCAGAGTCCTTAAATAATGCAGCAGAGTCCTTAAATAATGCAACAAAGTCCTTAAATAAAATGCAGCAACGCCCTTAATAATGCAGCCGAGTCCTTCAATAATGCAGCAAAGTCCTTAAATAATGCAGCAGAGTCCTTAAATACCGCAGCAGCGTCCTTAAATAATGCAAAAAAGTCCTTAAATAATGCAGCAGAGTCCTTAAATAATGCAACAAAGTCCTTAAATAATGCAGCAGAGTCCTTAAATAATGCAACAAACTCCTTAAATAATGCAGCAAAGAACTTAAATAATGCAGCAAATTCCTTAAATAATGCAGCAGAATCCTTAAATAATGCAATAAAGTCCTTAAATAATGCAGAAACTTCCTTAATAATGCAGCAGAGTCCTTAAATAATGCAGCAAAGTCCTTAAATAATGCAGCGGAGGCCTTAAATACTGCTGCAGCGTCCTTAAATAATGCAGCAGAGTCCTTAAATAATGCAACAAAGTCCTTAAATAATGCAGCAGAGTCCTTAAACAATGCAGCACAGTCCTTAAATAATGCAACAAAGTCCTTAAATAATGGAGCAGATTCCTTAAATTCTGCAGCAGCGTCCTTAAATAATGCATGAAAGTCCTTAAATAATGCAGCAGAGTCCTTAAATACTGCAGCAGAGTCCTTAAATAATGCAGCAAAGTCCTTAAATCATGCAGCAGAGTCCTTAAATACCGCAGCAAAGTAATTAAATAATGCAACAAAGTCCTTAAATAATGCAGCAGAGTCCTTAAATAATGCATCAAATTCCTTAAATAATGCAACAGAATCCTTAAATAATGCAATAAAGTCCTTAAATAATGCAGCAGATTCCTTAAATTCTGCAGCAGCGTCCTTAAATAATGCATCAAAGTCCTTTAATAATGCAGCAGAGTCCTTAAATACTGCAGCAGAGTCCTTAAATAATGCATCAAAGTCCTTAAATGATGCAGCAGAGTCCTTAAATACCACAGCAGAGTAATTAAATAATGCAGCAGAGTCCTTAAATAATTCAGCAAAGTCCTTAAATAATGCAGCAGAGTCCTTAAATACCGCAGCAGCGTCCTTAAATAATGCAACAAAGTCCTTAAATAATGCAGCAGAGTCCTTAAATAATGCAACAAAGTCCTTAAATAATGCAGCAGAGTCCTTAAATAATGCAACAAACTCATTAAATAATGCAGCAAAGTACTTAAATAATGCAGCAAATTCCTTAAATAATGCAGCAGAATCCTTAAATAATGCAATAAAGTCCTTAAATAATGCAGCAGAGTCCTTAAATAATGCAAAAAAATCCTTAAATAATGCAGCAGAATCCTTAAATAATGCAATAAAGTCATTAAATAATGCAGCAGAGTCCTTAAATAATGCAACAAAGTCCTTAAATAATGCAGCAGATTCCTTAAATTCTGCAGCAGCGTCCTTAAATAATGCATCAAAGTCCTTAAATAATGCAGCAGAGTCCTTAAATACCACAGCAGAGTCATTAAATAATGCAGCAGAGTCCTTAAATAATGCAGCATATTCCTTAAATAATGCAGCAGAGTCCTTAAATAATGCAGCAGAGTCCTTAAATAATGCAGCAGAGTGCTTACATAATGCAGCAGAGTCCTTATATACCGCAGCAGAGTCATTAAATAATGCAGCAGAGTCCTTAAATAATGCAGCAAATTCATTAAATAATGCAATAAAGTCCTTAAATAAAATTCAACAACACCCTTAATAATGCAGGTGAGTCCTTAAATAATTCAGCAAAGTCCTTAAATAATGCAGCAGAGTCCTTAAATACCGCAGCAGCATCCTTAAATAATGCAACAAAGTCCTTAAATAATGCAGCAGAGTCCTTAAATAATGCAACAAAGTCCTTAAATAATGCAGCAGAGTCCTTAAATAATGCAACAAACTCATTAAATAATGCAGCAAAGTACTTAAATAATGCAGCAAATTCCTTAAATAATGCAGCAGAATCCTTAAATAATGCAAAAAATTCCTTAAATAATGCATCAGAATCCTTAAATAATGCAACAATGTCCTTAAATAATGCAGCAACGTCCTTAATAATGCAGCAGAGTCCTTAAATAATGCAGCAAATTCCTTAAATAATGCAGCAGAGGCCTTAAATACCGAAGCAGAGTCCTTAAATAATGCAGCAAAGTCCTTAAATAATGCAGAAGAGTCCTTAAATAATGCAACAAAGTCCTTAAATAATGCAGCAGAGTCCTTAAATAAAGCAGCAGAGTGCTTAAATAATGCAGCAGAGTCCTAAAATAACGCTGCAGAGTCATTAAATAATACAGCAGAGTCCTTAAATAATGCAGCAAATTTCTTAAATAATGCACAGAGTCCTTAAATAATGCAATAAAGTCCTTAAATAAAATGCAGCAACGACCTTAATAATGCAGCCGAGTCCTTCAATAATGCAGCAAAGTCCTTAAATAATGCAACAGAGGCCTTAAATACTGCAGCAGCATCCTTAAATAATGCAGCAGAGTCCTTAAATAATGCAGCAGAGTCCTTAAATAATGCAACAAAGTCCTTAAATAAAATGCAGCAACGCCCTTAATAATGCAGCCGAGTCCTTCAATAATGCAGCAAAGTCCTTAAATAATGCAGCAGAGTCCTTAAACACCGCAGCAGCGTCCTTAAATAATGCAAAAAAGTCCTTAAATAATGCAGCAAAGTCCTTAAATAATGCAACAAAGTCCTTAAATAATGCAGCAGAGTCCTTAAATAATGCAACAAACTCCTTAAATAATGCAGCAAAGTACTTAAATAATACAGCAAATTCCTTAAATAATGCAGCAGAATCCTTAAATAATGCAATAAAGTCCTTAAATAATGCAGCAAAGTCCTTAAATAATGCAGCGGAGGCCTTAAATACTGCTGCAGCATCCTTAAATAATGCAGCAGAGTCCTTAAATAATGCAACAAAGTCCTTAAATAATGCAGCAGAGTCCTTAAACAATGCAGCGAGGTCCTTAAATAATGCAACAAAGTCCTTAAATAATGCAACAAAGTCTATAAATAATGCATCAGAGTCCTTAAATAATGCAACAAACTCATTAAATAATGCAGCAAAGTACTTAAATAATGCAGCAAATTCCTTAAATAATGCAGCAGAATCCTTAAATAATGCAATAAAGTCCTTAAATAATGCAGCAGAGTCGTTAAATAATGCAAAAAAATCCTTAAATAATGCAGCAGAATCCTTAATTAATGCAATAAAGTCATTAAATAATGCAGCAGAGTCCTTAAATAATGCAACAAAGTCCTTAAATAATGCAGCAGATTCCTTAAATTCTGCAGCAGCGTCCTTAAATAATGCATCAAAGTCCTTAAATAATGCAGCAGAGTCCTTAAATTCCACAGCAGAGTCATTAAATAATGCAGCAGAGGCCTTAAATACTGCAGCAGCATCCTTAAATAATGCAGCAGAGTCCTTAAATAATGCAGCAGAGTCCTTAAATAATGCAACAAAGTCCTTAAATAATGCAGCAGATTCCTTAAATTTCGCAGCAGCGTCCTTAAATAATACATCAAAGTCCTTAAATAATGCAGCAGAGTCCTAAACTACCGCAGCAGAGTCCTTAAATAATGCAGCAAAGTCCTTAAATAATGCAGCAGAGTGCTTACATAATGCAGCAGAGTCCTTAAATACCGCAGCAGAGTCATTAAATAATGCAGCAGAGTCCTTAAATAATGCAGCAAATTCATTAAATAATGCACAGAGTCATTAAATAATGCAATAAAGTCCTTAAATAAAATTCAACAACACCCTTAATAATGCAGCTGAGTCCTTAAATAATTCAGCAAAGTCCTTAAATAATGCAGCAGAGTCCTTAAATACCGCAGCAGCATCCTTAAACAATGCAACAAAGTCCTTAAATAATGCAGCAGAGTCCTTAAATAATGCAACAACGTCCTTAAATAATGCAGCAGAGTCCTTAAATAATGCAACAAACTCATTAAATAATGCAGCAAAGTACTTAAATAATGCAGCAAATTCCTTAAATAATGCAGCAGAATCCTTAAATAATGAAATAATGTCCTTAAATAATGCAGCAGAGTCCTTAAATAATGCAAAAAATTCCTTAAATAATGCATCAGAATCCTTAAATAATGCAACAAAGTCATTAAATAATGCAGCAACGTCCTTAAATAATGCAGCAGAGTCCTTAAATAATGCAGCAAATTCCTTAAATAATGCAGCAGAGGCCTTAAATACCGAAGCAGAGTCCTTAAATAATGCAGCAAAGTCCTTAAATAATGCAGAAGAGTCCTTAAATAATGCAACAAAGTCCTTAAATAATGCAGCAGAGTCCTTAAATAAAGCAGCAGAGTGCTTAAATAATGCAGCAGAGTACTTAAATACCGCAGCAGAGTCATTAAATAATACAGCAGAGTCCTTAAATAAAGCAGCAGAGTGCTTAAATAATGCAGCAGAGTCCTAAAATAGCGCTGCAGAGTCATTAAATAATACAGCAGAGTCCTTAAATTATGCAGCAAATTTCTTAAATAATGCACAGAGTCCTTAAATAATGCAATAAAGTCCTTAAATAAAATGCAGCAACGCCCTTAATAATGCAGCTGAGTCCTTAAATAATGCAGCAAAGTCCTTAAATAATGCAGCAGAGTCCTTAAATACCGCAGCAGCGTCTTTAAATAATGCAACAAAGTCCTTAAATAATGCAGCAGAGTCCTTAAATAATGCAACAAAGTCCTTAAATAATGCAGCAGAGTCCTTAAATAATGCAACAAACTCATTAAATAATGCAGCAAAGTACTTAAATATTGCAGCAAATTCCTTAAATAATGCAGCAGAATCCATAAATAATGCAATAATTTCCTTAAATAATGCAGCAACATCCTTAATAATGCAGCAGAGTACTTAAATAATGCAGCAAAGTCCTTAAATAATGCAACAGAGGCCTTAAATACTGAAGCAGCATCCTTAAATAATGCAGCAGAGTCCTTAAATAATGCAGCAGAGTCCTTAAATAATGCAACAAAGTCCTTAAATAAAATGCAGCAACGCCCTTAATAATGCAGCCGAGTCCTTCAATAATGCAGCAAAGTCCTTAAATAATGCAGCAGAGTCCTTAAATACCGCAGCAGCGTCCTTAAATAATGCAAAAAAGTCCTTAAATAATGCAGCAGAGTCCTTAAATAATGCAACAAAGTCCTTAAATAATGCAGCAGAGTCCTTAAATAATGCAACAAACTCCTTAAATAATGCAGCAAAGAACTTAAATAATGCAGCAAATTCCTTAAATAATGCAGCAGAATCCTTAAATAATGCAATAAAGTCCTTAAATAATGCAGAAACTTCCTTAATAATGCAGCAGAGTCCTTAAATAATGCAGCAAAGTCCTTAAATAATGCAGCGGAGGCCTTAAATACTGCTGCAGCGTCCTTAAATAATGCAGCAGAGTCCTTAAATAATGCAACAAAGTCCTTAAATAATGCAGCAGAGTCCTTAAACAATGCAGCACAGTCCTTAAATAATGCAACAAAGTCCTTAAATAATGGAGCAGATTCCTTAAATTCTGCAGCAGCGTCCTTAAATAATGCATGAAAGTCCTTAAATAATGCAGCAGAGTCCTTAAATACTGCAGCAGAGTCCTTAAATAATGCAGCAAAGTCCTTAAATCATGCAGCAGAGTCCTTAAATACCGCAGCAAAGTAATTAAATAATGCAACAAAGTCCTTAAATAATGCAGCAGAGTCCTTAAATAATGCATCAAATTCCTTAAATAATGCAACAGAATCCTTAAATAATGCAATAAAGTCCTTAAATAATGCAGCAGATTCCTTAAATTCTGCAGCAGCGTCCTTAAATAATGCATCAAAGTCCTTTAATAATGCAGCAGAGTCCTTAAATACTGCAGCAGAGTCCTTAAATAATGCATCAAAGTCCTTAAATGATGCAGCAGAGTCCTTAAATACCACAGCAGAGTAATTAAATAATGCAGCAGAGTCCTTAAATAATTCAGCAAAGTCCTTAAATAATGCAGCAGAGTCCTTAAATACCGCAGCAGCGTCCTTAAATAATGCAACAAAGTCCTTAAATAATGCAGCAGAGTCCTTAAATAATGCAACAAAGTCCTTAAATAATGCAGCAGAGTCCTTAAATAATGCAACAAACTCATTAAATAATGCAGCAAAGTACTTAAATAATGCAGCAAATTCCTTAAATAATGCAGCAGAATCCTTAAATAATGCAATAAAGTCCTTAAATAATGCAGCAGAGTCCTTAAATAATGCAAAAAATTCCTTAAATAATGCAGCAGAATCCTTAAATAATGCAATAAAGTCATTAAATAATGCAGCAGAGTCCTTAAATAATGCAACAAAGTCCTTAAATAATGCAGCAGATTCCTTAAATTCTGCAGCAGCGTCCTTAAATAATGCATCAAAGTCCTTAAATAATGCAGCAGAGTCCTTAAATACCACAGCAGAGTCATTAAATAATGCAGCAGAGTCCTTAAATAATGCAGCATATTCCTTAAATAATGCAGCAGAGTCCTTAAATAATGCAGCAGAGTCCTTAAATAATGCAGCAGAGTGCTTACATAATGCAGCAGAGTCCTTATATACCGCAGCAGAGTCATTAAATAATGCAGCAGAGTCCTTAAATAATGCAGCAAATTCATTAAATAATGCAATAAAGTCCTTAAATAAAATTCAACAACACCCTTAATAATGCAGGTGAGTCCTTAAATAATTCAGCAAAGTCCTTAAATAATGCAGCAGAGTCCTTAAATACCGCAGCAGCATCCTTAAATAATGCAACAAAGTCCTTAAATAATGCAGCAGAGTCCTTAAATAATGCAACAAAGTCCTTAAATAATGCAGCAGAGTCCTTAAATAATGCAACAAACTCATTAAATAATGCAGCAAAGTACTTAAATAATGCAGCAAATTCCTTAAATAATGCAGCAGAATCCTTAAATAATGCAAAAAATTCCTTAAATAATGCATCAGAATCCTTAAATAATGCAACAAAGTCCTTAAATAATGCAGCAACGTCCTTAATAATGCAGCAGAGTCCTTAAATAATGCAGCAAATTCCTTAAATAATGCAGCAGAGGCCTTAAATACCGAAGCAGAGTCCTTAAATAATGCAGCAAAGTCCTTAAATAATGCAGAAGAGTCCTTAAATAATGCAACAAAGTCCTTAAATAATGCAGCAGAGTCCTTAAATAAAGCAGCAGAGTGCTTAAATAATGCAGCAGAGTCCTAAAATAACGCTGCAGAGTCATTAAATAATACAGCAGAGTCCTTAAATAATGCAGCAAATTTCTTAAATAATGCACAGAGTCCTTAAATAATGCAATAAAGTCCTTAAATAAAATGCAGCAACGACCTTAATAATGCAGCCGAGTCCTTCAATAATGCAGCAAAGTCCTTAAATAATGCAACAGAGGCCTTAAATACTGCAGCAGCATCCTTAAATAATGCAGCAGAGTCCTTAAATAATGCAGCAGAGTCCTTAAATAATGCAACAAAGTCCTTAAATAAAATGCAGCAACGCCCTTAATAATGCAGCCGAGTCCTTCAATAATGAAGCAAAGTCCTTAAATAATGCAGCAGAGTCCTTAAATACCGCAGCAGCGTCCTTAAATAATGCAAAAAAGTCCTTAAATAATGCAGCAAAGTCCTTAAATAATGCAACAAAGTCCTTAAATAATGCAGCAGAGTCCTTAAATAATGCAACAAACTCCTTAAATAATGCAGCAAAGTACTTAAATAATACAGCAAATTCCTTAAATAATGCAGCAGAATCCTTAAATAATGCAATAAAGTCCTTAAATAATGCAGCAACGTCCTTAATAATGCAGCAGAGTCCTTAAATAATGCAGCAAAGTCCTTAAATAATGCAGCGGAGGCCTTAAATACTGCTGCAGCATCCTTAAATAATGCAGCAGAGTCCTTAAATAATGCAACAAAGTCCTTAAATAATGCAGCAGAGTCCTTAAACAATGCAGCGAGGTCCTTAAATAATGCAACAAAGTCCTTAAATAATGCAGCAGATTCCTTAAATTCTGCAGCAGCGATCTTAAATAATGCATCAAAGTCCTTAAATAATGCAGCAGAGTCCTTAAATACTGCAGCAGAGTCCTTAAATAATGCAGCAAAGTCCTTAAATAATGCAGCAGAGTCCTTAAATAATGCAGCAAAGTCATTAAATAATGCAGCAGAGTCCTTAAATAATGCAACAAAGTCCTTAAATAATGCAGCAGATTCCTTAAATTCTGCAGCAGCGTCCTTAAATAATGCATCAAAATCCTTAAATAATGCAGCAGAGTCCTTAAATACCACAGCAGAGTCATTAAATAATGCAGCAGAGTCCTTAAATAATGCAATAAAGTCCTTAAATAATGCAGCAGAGTCCTTAAATAATGCAGCAACTTCCTTAATAATGCAGCTGAGTCCTTAAATAATGCAGCAACATCCTTAAATAATGCAGCAGAGTCCTTAAATACTGCATCAGCGTCCTTAAATAATGCAACAAAGTCCTTAAATAATGCAGCAAAGTCCTTAAATAATGCAGCAGAGTCCTTAAATACAGCAGCAGAGTCCTTAAATAATTCAGCAAAGTCCTTAAATAATGCAGCAGAGTCCTTAAATAATGCAACAAAGTCCTTAAATAATGCAGCAGAGTCCTTAAATAATGCAACAAAGTCCTTAAATAATGCAGCAGAGTCCTTAAATACTGCAGCAGAGACCTTAAATAATGCAGCAAAATCCTTAAATAATGCAGCAGAGTCCTTATATAATGCAGCAGAGTCCTAAAATACCACAGCAGAGTCATTAAATAATGCAGCAGAGTCCTTAAATAATGCAGCAAATTCATTAAATAATGCAGCAGAGTCCTTAAATAATGCAACAAAGTCCTTAAATAATGCAGCAGATTCCTTAAATTTCGCAGCAGCGTCCTTAAATAATGCATCAAAGTACTTAAATAATGCAGCAGAGTCCTAAAATGCCGCAGCAGAGTCCTTAAATAGTGCAGCAAAGTCCTTAAATAATGCAGCAGAGTGCTTACATAATGCAGCAGAGTCCTTAAATACCGCAGCAGAGTCATTAAATAATGCAGCAGAGTCCTTAAATAATGCAGCAAATTCATTAAATAATGCAGCAGAGTCCTTAAATAATGCAACAAAGACCTTAAATAATGCAGCAGAGTCCTTAAATAATGCAACAAACTCATTAAATAATGCAGCAAAGTACTTAAATAATGCAGCAAGTTCCTTAAATAATGCAGCAGAATCCTTAAATAATGCAATAAAGTCCTTAAATAATGCAGCAGAGTCCTTAAATAATGCAAAAAAATCCTTAAATAATGCAGCAGAATCCTTAAATAATGCAATAAAGTCATTAAATAATGCAGCAGAGTCCTTAAATAATGCAACAAAGTCCTTAAATTATGCAGCAGATTCCTTAAATTCTGCAGCAGCGTCCTTAAATAATGCATCAAAGTACTTAAATAATGCAGCAGAGTCGTTAAATACCACAGCAGAGTCATTAAATAATGCAGCAGTGTCCTTAAATAATGAAGCATATTCCTTAAATAATGCAGCAGAGTCCTTAAATAATGCAATAAAGTCCTTAAATAATGCAACAGAGTCCTTAAATAATGCAGCAATGTCCTTAATAATGCAGCTGAGTCCTTAAATAATGCAGCAACATCCTTAAATAATGCAGCAGAGTCCTTAAATACTGCATCAGCGTCCTTAAATAATGCAACAAAGTCCTTAAATAATGCAGCAAAGTCCTTAAATAATGCAGCAGAGTCATTAAATAATACAGCAGAGTCCTTAACTAATGCAGCAAATTTCTTAAATATGCAATAAATTCCTTAAATAAAATGCAGCAACGCCCTTAATAATGCAGCTGAGTCCTTAAATAATGCAGCAAAGTCCTTAAATAATGCAGCAGAGTCCTTAAATACCGCAGCAGCGTCTTTAAATAATGCAACAAAGTCCTTAAATAATGCAGCAGAGTCCTTAAATAATGCAACAAAGTCCTTAATGCAGCAGAGTCCTTAAATAATGCAACAAACTCATTAAATATTGCAGCAAAGTACTTAAACATTGCAGCAAATTCCTTAAATAATGCAGCAGAATCCTTAAATAATGCAATAATTTCCTTAAATAATGCAGCAACATCCTTAATAATGCAGCAGAGTCCTTAAATAATGCAGCAAAGTCCTTAAATAATGCAGCAGAGGCCTTAAATACTGCAGCAGCATCCTTAAATAATGCAGCAGAGTCCTTAAATAATGCAGCAGAGTCCTTAAATAATGCAACAAAGTCCTTAAATAATGCAGCAGATTCCTTAAATTTCGCAGCAGCGTCCTTAAATAATACATCAAAGTCCTTAAATAATGCAGCAGAGTCCTAAACTACCGCAGCAGAGTCCTTAAATAATGCAGCAAAGTCCTTAAATAATGCAGCGCAGTGCTTACATAATGCAGCAGAGTCCTTATATACCGCAGCAGAGTCATTAAATAATGCAGCAGAGTCCTTAAATAATGCAGCAAATTCATTAAATAATGCACAGAGTCATTAAATAATGCAATAAAGTCCTTAAATAAAATTCAACAACACCCTTAATAATGCAGCTGAGTCCTTAAATAATTCAGCAAAGTCCTTAAATAATGCAGCAGAGTCCTTAAATACCGCAGCAGCATCCTTAAATAATGCAACAAAGTCCTTAAATAATGCAGCAGAGTCCTTAAATAATGCAACAAAGTCCTTAAATAATGCAGCAGAGTCCTTAAATAATGCAACAAACTCATTAAATAATGCAGCAAAGTACTTAAATAATGCAGCAAATTCCTTAAATAATGCAGCAGAATCCTTAAATAATGCAATAATTTCCTTAAATAATGCAGCAGAGTCCTTAAATAATGCAAAAAATTCCTTAAATAATGCATCAGAATCCTTAAATAATGCAACAAAGTCCTTAAATAATGCAGCAACGTCCTTAATAATGCAGCAGAGTCCTTAAATAATGCAGCAAATTCCTTAAATAATGCAGCAGAGGCCTTAAATACCGAAGCAGAGTCCTTAAATAATGCAGCAAAGTCCTTAAATAATGCAGAAGAGTCCTTAAATAATGCAACAAAGTCCTTAAATAATGCAGCAGAGTCCTTAAATAAAGCAGCAGAGTGCTTAAATAATGCAGCAGAGTCCTAAAATAACGCTGCAGAGTCATTAAATAATACTGCAGAGTCCTTAAATAATGCAGCAAATTTCTTAAATAATGCACAGAGTCCTTAAATAATGCAATAAAGTCCTTAAATAAAATGCAGCAACGCCCTTAATAATGCAGCTGAGTCCTTAAATAATGCAGCAAAGTCCTTAAATAATGCAGCAGAGTCCTTAAATACCGCAGCAGCGTCTTTAAATAATGCAACAAAGTCCTTAAATAATGCAGCAGAGTCCTTAAATAATGCAACAAAGTCCTTAAATAATGCAGCAGAGTCCTTAAATAATGCAACAAAATCATTAAATAATGCAGCAAAGTACTTAAATATTGCAGCAAATTCCTTAAATAATGCAGCAGAGTCCTTAAATACCGCAGCAGCGTCCATAAATAATGCAAAAAAGTCCTTAAATAATGCAGCAAAGTCCTTAAATAATGCAACAAAGTCCTTAAATAATGCAGCAGAGTCCTTAAATAATGCAACAAACTCCTTAAATAATGCAGCAAAGTACTTAAATAATGCAGCAAATTCCTTAAATAATGCAGCAGAATCCTTAAATAATGCAATAAAGTCCTTAAATAATGCAGCAACGTCCTTAATAATGCAGCAGAGTCCTTAAATAATGCAGCAAAGTCCTTAAATAATGCAGCGGAGGCCTTAAATACTGCTGCAGCATCCTTAAATAATGCAGCAGAGTCCTTAAATAATGCAACAAAGTCCTTAAATAATGCAGCAGAGTCCTTAAACAATGCAGCGAGGTCCTTAAATAATGCAACAAAGTCCTTAAATAATGCAGCAGATTCCTTAAATTCTGCAGCAGCGATCTTAAATAATGCATCAAAGTCCTTAAATAATGCAGCAGAGTCCTTAAATACTGCAGCAGAGTCCTTAAATAATGCAGCAAAGTCCTTAAATACCGCAGCAGCGTCTTTAAATAATGCAACAAAGTCCTTAAATAATGCAGCAGAGTCCTTAAATAATGCAACAAAGTCCTTAAATAATGCAGCAGAGTCCTTAAATAATGCAACAAACTCATTAAATAATGCAGCAAAGTACTTAAATATTGCAGCAAATTCCTTAAATAATGCAGCAGAATCCTTAAATAATGCAATAATTTCCTTAAATAATGCAGCAACATCCTTAATAATGCAGCAGAGTCCTTAAATAATGCAGCAAAGTCCTAAAATAATGCAACAGAGGCCTTAAATACTGCAGCAGCATCCTTAAATAATGCAGCAGAGTCCTTAAATAATGCAGCAGAGTCCTTAAATAATGCAACAAAGTCCTTAAATAAAATGCAGCAACGCCCTTAATAATGCAGCCGAGTCCTTCAATAATGCAGCAAAGTCCTTAAATAATGCAGCAGAGTCCTTAAATACCGCAGCAGCGTCCTTAAATAATGCAAAAAAGTCCTTAAATAATGCAGCAAAGTCCTTAAATAATGCAACAAAGTCCTTAAATAATGCAGCAGAGTCCTTAAATAATGCAACAAACTCCTTAAATAATGCAGCAAAGTACTTAAATAATGCAGCAAATTCCTTAAATAATGCAGCAGAATCCTTAAATAATGCAATAAAGTCCTTAAATAATGCAGCAACGTCCTTAATAATGCAGCAGAGTCCTTAAATAATGCAGCAAAGTCCTTAAATAATGCAGCGGAGGCCTTAAATACTGCTGCAGCATCCTTAAATAATGCAGCAGAGTCCTTAAATAATGCAACAAAGTCCTTAAATAATGCAGCAGAGTCCTTAAACAATGCAGCGAGGTCCTTAAATAATGCAACAAAGTCCTTAAATAATGCAGCAGATTCCTTAAATTCTGCAGCAGCGATCTTAAATAATGCATCAAAGTCCTTAAATAATGCAGCAGAGTCCTTAAATACTGCAGCAGAGTCCTTAAATAATGCAGCAAAGTCCTTAAATAATGCAGCAGAGTCCTTAAATAATGCAGCAAAGTCATTAAATAATGCAGCAGAGTCCTTAAATAATGCAACAAAGTCCTTAAATAATGCAGCAGATTCCTTAAATTCTGCAGCAGCGTCCTTAAATAATGCATCAAAATCCTTAAATAATGCAGCAGAGTCCTTAAATACCACAGCAGAGTCATTAAATAATGCAGCAGAGTCCTTAAATAATGCAGCATATTCCTTAAATAATGCAGCAGAGTCCTTAAATAATGCAATAAAGTCCTTAAATAATGCAGCAGAGTCCTTAAATAATGCAGCAACTTCCTTAATAATGCAGCTGAGTCCTTAAATAATGCAGCAACATCCTTAAATAATGCAGCAGAGTCCTTAAATACTGCATCAGCGTCCTTAAATAATGCAACAAAGTCCTTAAATAATGCAGCAAAGTCCTTAAATAATGCAGCAGAGTCCTTAAATACAGCAGCAGAGTCCTTAAATAATTCAGCAAAGTCCTTAAATAATGCAGAAGAGTCCTTAAATAATGCAACAAAGTCCTTAAATAATGCAGCAGAGTCCTTAAATAATGCAACAAAGTCCTTAAATAATGCAGCAGAGTCCTTAAATACTGCAGCAGAGACCTTAAATAATGCAGCAAAATCCTTAAATAATGCAGCAGAGTCCTTATATAATGCAGCAGAGTCCTAAAATACCACAGCAGAGTCCTTAAATAATGCAGCAGAGTCCTTAAATAATGCAGCAAATTCATTAAATAATGCAGCAGAGTCCTTAAATAATGCAACAAAGTCCTTAAATAATGCAGCAGATTCCTTAAATTTCGCAGCAGCGTCCTTAAATAATGCATCAAAGTACTTAAATAATGCAGCAGAGTCCTAAAATGCCGCAGCAGAGTCCTTAAATAGTGCAGCAAAGTCCTTAAATAATGCAGCAGAGTGCTTACATAATGCAGCAGAGTCCTTAAATACCGCAGCAGAGTCATTAAATAATGCAGCAGAGTCCTTAAATAATGCAGCAAATTCATTAAATAATGCACAGAGTCATTAAATAATGCAATAAAGTCCTTAAATAAAATTCAGCAACACAATTAATAATGCAGCTGAGTCCTTAAATAATTCAGCAAAGTCCTTAAATAATGCAGCAGAGTCCTTAAATACCGCAGCAGCGTCCTTAAATAATGCAACAAAGTCCTTAAATAATGCAGCAGAGTCCTTAAATAATGCAACAAAGTCCTTAAATAATGCATCAGAGTCCTTAAATTATGCAACAAACTCATTAAATAATGCAGCAAAGTACTTAAATAATGCAGCAAATTCCTTAAATAATGCAGCAGAATCCTTAAATAATGCAATAAAGTCCTTAAATAATGCAGCAGAGTCGTTAAATAATGCAAAAAATCCTTAAATAATGCAGCAGAATCCTTAATTAATGCAATAAAGTCATTAAATAATGCAGCAGAGTCCTTAAATAATGCAACAAAGTCCTTAAATAATGCAGCAGAGTCCTTAAATAATGCAACAAACTCCTTAAATAATGCAGCAAAGTACTTAAATAATGCAGCAAATTCCTTAAATAATGCAGCAGAATCCTTAAATAATGCAATAAAGTCCTTAAATAATGCAGCAACGTCCTTAATAATGCAGCAGAGTCCTTAAATAATGCAGCAAAGTCCTTAAATAATGCAGTGGAGGCCTTAAATACTGCTGCAGCATCCTTAAATAATGCAGCAGAGTCCTTAAATAATGCAACAAAGTCCTTAAATAATGCAGCAGAGTCCTTAAACAATGCAGCGAGGTCCTTAAATAATGCAACAAAGTCCTTAAATAATGCAGCAGATTCCTTAAATTCTGCAGCAGCGATCTTAAATAATGCATCAAAGTCCTTAAATAATGCAGCAGAGTCCTTAAATACTGCAGCAGAGTCCTTAAATAATGCAGCAAAGTCCTTAAATTCTGCAGCAGCTTCCTTAAATAATGCATCAAAATCCTTAAATAATGCAGCAGAGTCCTTAAATACCACAGCAGAGTCATTAAATAATGCAGCAGAGTCCTTAAATAATGCAGCATATTCCTTAAATAATGCAGCAGAGTCCTTAAATAATGCAATAAAGTCCTTAAATAATGCAGCAGAGTCCTTAAATAATGCAGCAACTTCCTTAATAATGCAGCTGAGTCCTTAAATAATGCAGCAACATCCTTAAATAATGCAGCAGAGTCCTTAAATACTGCATCAGCGTCCTTAAATAATGCAACAAAGTCCTTAAATAATGCAGCAAAGTCCTTAAATAATGCAGCAGAGTCCTTAAATACAGCAGCAGAGTCCTTAAATAATTCAGCAAAGTCCTTAAATAATGCAGAAGAGTCCTTAAATAATGCAACAAAGTCCTTAAATAATGCAGCAGAGTCCTTAAATAATGCAACAAAGTCCTTAAATAATGCAGCAGAGTCCTTAAATACTGCAGCAGAGACCTTAAATAATGCAGCAAAATCCTTAAATAATGCAGCAGAGTCCTTATATAATGCAGCAGAGTCCTAAAATACCACAGCAGAGTCCTTAAATAATGCAGCAGAGTCCTTAAATAATGCAGCAAATTCATTAAATAATGCAGCAGAGTCCTTAAATAATGCAACAAAGTCCTTAAATAATGCAGCAGATTCCTTAAATTTCGCAGCAGCGTCCTTAAATAATGCATCAAAGTACTTAAATAATGCAGCAGAGTCCTAAAATGCCGCAGCAGAGTCCTTAAATAGTGCAGCAAAGTCCTTAAATAATGCAGCAGAGTGCTTACATAATGCAGCAGAGTCCTTAAATACCGCAGCAGAGTCATTAAATAATGCAGCAGAGTCCTTAAATAATGCAGCAAATTCATTAAATAATGCACAGAGTCATTAAATAATGCAATAAAGTCCTTAAATAAAATTCAGCAACACAATTAATAATGCAGCTGAGTCCTTAAATAATTCAGCAAAGTCCTTAAATAATGCAGCAGAGTCCTTAAATACCGCAGCAGCGTCCTTAAATAATGCAACAAAGTCCTTAAATAATGCAGCAGAGTCCTTAAATAATGCAACAAAGTCCTTAAATAATGCATCAGAGTCCTTAAATTATGCAACAAACTCATTAAATAATGCAGCAAAGTACTTAAATAATGCAGCAAATTCCTTAAATAATGCAGCAGAATCCTTAAATAATGCAATAAAGTCCTTAAATAATGCAGCAGAGTCGTTAAATAATGCAAAAAAATCCTTAAATAATGCAGCAGAATCCTTAATTAATGCAATAAAGTCATTAAATAATGCAGCAGAGTCCTTAAATAATGCAACAAAGTCCTTAAATAATGCAGCAGATTCCTTAAATTCTGCAGCAGCGTCCTTAAATAATGCATCAAAGTCCTTAAATAATGCAGCAGAGTCCTTAAATTCCACAGCAGAGTCATTAAATAATGCAGCAGAGTCCTTAAATAATGCAGCATATTCCTTAAATAATGCAGCAGAGTCCTTAAATAATGCAATAAAGTCCTTAAATAATGCAGCAGAGTCCTTAAATAATGCAGCAACGTCCTTAATAATGCAGCTGAGTCCTTAAGTAATGCAGCAACATCCTTAAATAATGCAGCAGAGTCCTTAAATACTGCATCAGCGTCCTTAAATAATGCAACAAAGTCCTTAAATAATGCAGCAAAGTCCTTAAATAATGCAGCAGAGTCCTTAAATACAGCAGCAGAGTCCTTAAATAATTCAGCAAAGTCCTTAAATAATGCAGCAGAGTCCTTAAATAATGCAACAAAGTCCTTAAATAATGCAGCAGAGCCCTTAAATAATGCAACAAAGTCCATAAATAATGCAGCAGAGTCCTTAAATACTGCAGCAGAGACCTTAAATAATGCAGCAAAATCCTTAAATAATGCAGCAGAGTCCTAATATAATGCAGCAGAGTCCTAAAATACCACAGCAGAGTCCTTAAATAATGCAGCAGAGTCATTAAATAATGCAGCAAAATCATTAAGTAATGCAGCAGAGTCCTTAAATAATGCAACAAAGTTCTTAAATAATGCAGCAGATTCCTTAAATTTCGCAGCAGCATCCTTAAATAATACATCAACGTCCTTAAATAATGCAGCAGAGTCCTAAACTACCGCAGCAGAGTCCTTAAATAATGCAGCAAAGTCCTTAAATAATGCAGCAGAGTGCTTACATAATGCAGCAGAGTCCTTAAATACCGCAGCAGAGTCATTAAATAATGCAGCAGAGTCCTTAAATAATGCAGCAAATTCATTAAATAATGCACAGAGTCATTAAATAATGCAATAAAGTCCTTAAATAAAATTCAACAACACCCTTAATAATGCAGCTGAGTCCTTAAATAATTCAGCAAAGTCCTTAAATAATGCAGCAGAGTCCTTAAATACCGCAGCAGCGTCCTTAAATAATGCAACAAAGTCCTTAAATAATGCAGCAGAGTCCTTAAATAATGCAACAAAGTCCTTAAATAATGCAGCAGAGTCCTTAAATAATGCAACAAACTCATTAAATAATGCAGCAAAGTACTTAAATAATGCAGCAAATTCCTTAAATAATGCAACAGAATCCTTAAATAATGCAATAAAGTCCTTAAATAATGCAGCAGAGTCCTTAAATAATGCAAAAAATTCCTTAAATAATGCATCAGAATCCTTAAATAATGCAACAAAGTCCTTAAATAGTGCAGCAACGTCCTTAATAATGCAGCAGAGTCCTTAAATAATGCAGCAAATTCCTTAAATAATGCAGCAGAGGCCTTAAATACCAAAGCAACGTCCTTAAATAATGCAGCAAAGTCCTTAAATAATGCAGAAGAGTCCTTAAATAATGCAACAAAGTCCTTAAATAATGCAGCAGAGTCCTTAAATAAAGCAGCAGAGTGCTTAAATAATGCAGCAGAGTCCTTAAATACCGCAGCAGAGTCATTAAATAATACAGCAGAGTCCTTAAATAAAGCAGCAGAGTGCTTAAATAATGCAGCAGAGTCCTAAAATACCGCAGCAGAGTCATTAAATAATACAGCAGAGTCCTTAACTAATGCAGCAAATTTCTTAAATAATGCACAGAGTCCTTAAATAATGCAATAAATTCCTTAAATAAAATGCAGCAACGCCCTTAATAAAGCAGCTGAGTCCTTAAATAATGCAGCAAAGTCCTTAAATAATGCAGCAGAGTCCTTAAATACCGCAGCAGCGTCTTTAAATAATGCAACAAAGTCCTTAAATAATGCAGCAGAGTCCTTAAATAATGCAACAAAGTCCTTAAATAATGCAGCAGAGTCCTTAAATAATGCAACAAACTCGTTAAATATTGCAGCAAAG
The DNA here is from genome assembly GCF_046119375.1 of Phyllobates terribilis. NCBI lineage: Eukaryota > Metazoa > Chordata > Amphibia > Anura > Dendrobatidae > Phyllobates > Phyllobates terribilis. The sequence continues at coordinate 1,770,364 of NW_027363072.1, read as the reverse complement.
TACTTAAACATTGCAGCAAATTCCTTAAATAATGCAGCAGAATCCTTAAATAATGCAATAATTTCCTTAAATAATGCAGCAACATCCTTAATAATGCAGCAGAGTCCTTAAATAATGCAGCAAAGTCCTTAAATAATGCAGCAGAGGCCTTAAATACTCCAGCAGCATCCTTAAATAATGCAGCAGAGTCCTTAAATAATGCAGCAGAGTCCTTAAATAATGCAACAAAGTCCTTAAATAATGCAGCAGATTCCTTAAATTTCGCAGCAGCGTCCTTAAATAATACATCAAAGTCCTTAAATAATGCAGCAGAGTCCTAAACTACCGCAGCAGAGTCCTTAAATAATGCAGCAAAGTCCTTAAATAATGCAGCAGAGTGCTTACATAATGCAGCAGAGTCCTTATATACCGCAGCAGAGTCATTAAATAATGCAGCAGAGTCATTAAATAATGCAGCAAATTCATTAAATAATGCAGCAGAGTCCTTAAATACCACAGCAGAGTCATTAAATAATGCAGCAGAGTCCTTAAATAATGTAGCATATTCCTTAAATAATGCAGCAGAGTCCTTAAATAATGCAATAAAGTCCTTAAATAATGCAGCAGAGTCCTTAAATAATGCAGCAACTTCCTTAATAATGCAGCTGAGTCCTTAAATAATGCAGCAACATCCTTAAATAATGCAGCAGAGTCCTTAAATACTGCATCAGCGTCCTTAAATAATGCAACAAAGTCCTTAAATAATGCAGCAAAGTCCTTAAATAATGCAGCAGAGTCCTTAAATACAGCAGCAGAGTCCTTAAATAATTCAGCAAAGTCCTTAAATAATGCAGCAGAGTCCTTAAATAATGCAACAAAGTCCTTAAATAATGCAGCAGAGTCCTTAAATAATGCAACAAAGTCCTTAAATAATGCAGCAGAGTCCTTAAATACTGCAGCAGAGACCTTAAATAATGCAGCAAAATCCTTAAATAATGCAGCAGAGTCCTTATATAATGCAGCAGAGTCCTAAAATACCACAGCAGAGTCCTTAAATAATGCAGCAGAGTCCTTAAATAATGCAGCAAATTCATTAAATAATGCAGCAGAGTCCTTAAATAATGCAACAAAGTCCTTAAATAATGCAGCAGATTCCTTAAATTTCGCAGCAGCGTCCTTAAATAATGCATCAAAGTACTTAAATAATGCAGCAGAGTCCTAAAATGCCGCAGCAGAGTCCTTAAATAGTGCAGCAAAGTCCTTAAATAATGCAGCAGAGTGCTTACATAATGCAGCAGAGTCCTTAAATACCGCAGCAGAGTCATTAAATAATGCAGCAGAGTCCTTAAATAATGCAGCAAATTCATTAAATAATGCACAGAGTCATTAAATAATGCAATAAAGTCCTTAAATAAAATTCAGCAACACAATTAATAATGCAGCTGAGTCCTTAAATAATTCAGCAAAGTCCTTAAATAATGCAGCAGAGTCCTTAAATACCGCAGCAGGGTCCTTAAATAATGCAACAAAGTCCTTAAATAATGCAGCAGAGTCCTTAAATAATGCAACAAAGTCTATAAATAATGCATCAGAGTCCTTAAATAATGCAACAAACTCATTAAATAATGCAGCAAAGTACTTAAATAATGCAGCAAATTCCTTAAATAATGCAGCAGAATCCTTAAATAATGCAATAAAGTCCTTAAATAATGCAGCAGAGTCGTTAAATAATGCAAAAAAATCCTTAAATAATGCAGCAGAATCCTTAATTAATGCAATAAAGTCATTAAATAATGCAGCAGAGTCCTTAAATAATGCAACAAAGTCCTTAAATAATGCAGCAGATTCCTTAAATTCTGCAGCAGCGTCCTTAAATAATGCATCAAAGTCCTTAAATAATGCAGCAGAGTCCTTAAATTCCACAGCAGAGTCATTAAATAATGCAGCAGAGGCCTTAAATACTGCAGCAGCATCCTTAAATAATGCAGCAGAGTCCTTAAATAATGCAGCAGAGTCCTTAAATAATGCAACAAAGTCCTTAAATAATGCAGCAGATTCCTTAAATTTCGCAGCAGCGTCCTTAAATAATACATCAAAGTCCTTAAATAATGCAGCAGAGTCCTAAACTACCGCAGCAGAGTCCTTAAATAATGCAGCAAAGTCCTTAAATAATGCAGCAGAGTGCTTACATAATGCAGCAGAGTCCTTAAATACCGCAGCAGAGTCATTAAATAATGCAGCAGAGTCCTTAAATAATGCAGCAAATTCATTAAATAATGCACACAGTCATTAAATAATGCAATAAAGTCCTTAAATAAAATTCAACAACACCCTTAATAATGCAGCTGAGTCCTTAAATAATTCAGCAAAGTCCTTAAATAATGCAGCAGAGTCCTTAAATACCGCAGCAGCATCCTTAAACAATGCAACAAAGTCCTTAAATAATGCAGCAGAGTCCTTAAATAATGCAACAACGTCCTTAAATAATGCAGCAGAGTCCTTAAATAATGCAACAAACTCATTAAATAATGCAGCAAAGTACTTAAATAATGCAGCAAATTCCTTAAATAATGCAGCAGAATCCTTAAATAATGAAATAATGTCCTTAAATAATGCAGCAGAGTCCTTAAATAATGCAAAAAATTCCTTAAATAATGCATCAGAATCCTTAAATAATGCAACAAAGTCATTAAATAATGCAGCAACGTCCTTAAATAATGCAGCAGAGTCCTTAAATAATGCAGCAAATTCCTTAAATAATGCAGCAGAGGCCTTAAATACCGAAGCAGAGTCCTTAAATAATGCAGCAAAGTCCTTAAATAATGCAGAAGAGTCCTTAAATAATGCAACAAAGTCCTTAAATAATGCAGCAGAGTCCTTAAATAAAGCAGCAGAGTGCTTAAATAATGCAGCAGAGTACTTAAATACCGCAGCAGAGTCATTAAATAATACAGCAGAGTCCTTAAATAAAGCAGCAGAGTGCTTAAATAATGCAGCAGAGTCCTAAAATAGCGCTGCAGAGTCATTAAATAATACAGCAGAGTCCTTAAATAATGCAGCAAATTTCTTAAATAATGCACAGAGTCCTTAAATAATGCAATAAAGTCCTTAAATAAAATGCAGCAACGCCCTTAATAATGCAGCTGAGTCCTTAAATAATGCAGCAAAGTCCTTAAATAATGCAGCAGAGTCCTTAAATACCGCAGCAGCGTCTTTAAATAATGCAACAAAGTCCTTAAATAATGCAGCAGAGTCCTTAAATAATGCAACAAAGTCCTTAAATAATGCAGCAGAGTCCTTAAATAATGCAACAAACTCATTAAATAATGCAGCAAAGTACTTAAATATTGCAGCAAATTCCTTAAATAATGCAGCAGAATCCATAAATAATGCAATAATTTCCTTAAATAATGCAGCAACATCCTTAATAATGCAGCAGAGTACTTAAATAATGCAGCAAAGTCCTTAAATAATGCAACAGAGGCCTTAAATACTGAAGCAGCATCCTTAAATAATGCAGCAGAGTCCTTAAATAATGCAGCAGAGTCCTTAAATAATGCAACAAAGTCCTTAAATAAAATGCAGCAACGCCCTTAATAATGCAGCCGAGTCCTTCAATAATGCAGCAAAGTCCTTAAATAATGCAGCAGAGTCCTTAAATACCGCAGCAGCGTCCTTAAATAATGCAAAAAAGTCCTTAAATAATGCAGCAGAGTCCTTAAATAATGCAACAAAGTCCTTAAATAATGCAGCAGAGTCCTTAAATAATGCAACAAACTCCTTAAATAATGCAGCAAAGAACTTAAATAATGCAGCAAATTCCTTAAATAATGCAGCAGAATCCTTAAATAATGCAACAAAGTCCTTAAATAATGCAGAAACTTCCTTAATAATGCAGCAGAGTCCTTAAATAATGCAGCAAAGTCCTTAAATAATGCAGCGGAGGCCTTAAATACTGCTGCAGCGTCCTTAAATAATGCAGCAGAGTCCTTAAATAATGCAACAAAGTCCTTAAATAATGCAGCAGAGTCCTTAAACAATGCAGCACAGTCCTTAAATAATGCAACAAAGTCTTTAAATAATGCAGCAGATTCCTTAAATTCTGCAGCAGCGTCCTTAAATAATGCATGAAAGTCCTTAAATAATGCAGCAGAGTCCTTAAATACTGCAGCAGAGTCCTTAAATAATGCAGCAAAGTCCTTAAATCATGCAGCAGAGTCCTTAAATACCGCAGCAAAGTAATTAAATAATGCAACAAAGTCCTTAAATAATGCAGCAGAGTCCTTAAATAATGCATCAAATTCCTTAAATAATGCAACAGAATCCTTAAATAATGCAATAAAGTCCTTAAATAATGCAGCAGATTCCTTAAATTCTGCAGCAGCGTCCTTAAATAATGCATCAAAGTCCTTTAATAATGCAGCAGAGTCCTTAAATACTGCAGCAGAGTCCTTAAATAATGCATCAAAGTCCTTAAATGATGCAGCAGAGTCCTTAAATACCACAGCAGAGTAATTAAATAATGCAGCAGAGTCCTTAAATAATTCAGCAAAGTCCTTAAATAATGCAGCAGAGTCCTTAAATACCGCAGCAGCGTCCTTAAATAATGCAACAAAGTCCTTAAATAATGCAGCAGAGTCCTTAAATAATGCAACAAAGTCCTTAAATAATGCAGCAGAGTCCTTAAATAATGCAACAAACTCAGTAAATAATGCAGCAAAGTACTTAAATAATGCAGCAAATTCCTTAAATAATGCAGCAGAATCCTTAAATAATGCAATAAAGTCCTTAAATAATGCAGCAGAGTCCTTAAATAATGCAAAAAATTCCTTAAATAATGCAGCAGAATCCTTAAATAATGCAATAAAGTCATTAAATAATGCAGCAGAGTCCTTAAATAATGCAACAAAGTCCTTAAATAATGCAGCAGATTCCTTAAATTCTGCAGCAGCGTCCTTAAATAATGCATCAAAGTCCTTAAATAATGCAGCAGAGTCCTTAAATACCACAGCAGAGTCATTAAATAATGCAGCAGAGTCCTTAAATAATGCAGCATATTCCTTAAATAATGCAGCAGAGTCCTTAAATAATGCAGCAGAGTCCTTAAATAATGCAGCAGAGTGCTTACATAATGCAGCAGAGTCCTTATATACCGCAGCAGAGTCATTAAATAATGCAGCAGAGTCCTTAAATAATGCAGCAAATTCATTAAATAATGCAATAAAGTCCTTAAATAAAATTCAACAACACCCTTAATAATGCAGGTGAGTCCTTAAATAATTCAGCAAAGTCCTTAAATAATGCAGCAGAGTCCTTAAATACCGCAGCAGCATCCTTAAATAATGCAACAAAGTCCTTAAATAATGCAGCAGAGTCCTTAAATAATGCAACAAAGTCCTTAAATAATGCAGCAGAGTCCTTAAATAATGCAACAAACTCATTAAATAATGCAGCAAAGTACTTAAATAATGCAGCAAATTCCTTAAATAATGCAGCAGAATCCTTAAATAATGCAAAAAATTCCTTAAATAATGCATCAGAATCCTTAAATAATGCAACAAAGTCCTTAAATAATGCAGCAACGTCCTTAATAATGCAGCAGAGTCCTTAAATAATGCAGCAAATTCCTTAAATAATGCAGCAGAGGCCTTAAATACCGAAGCAGAGTCCTTAAATAATGCAGCAAAGTCCTTAAATAATGCAGAAGAGTCCTTAAATAATGCAACAAAGTCCTTAAATAATGCAGCAGAGTCCTTAAATAAAGCAGCAGAGTGCTTAAATAATGCAGCAGAGTCCTAAAATAACGCTGCAGAGTCATTAAATAATACAGCAGAGTCCTTAAATAATGCAGCAAATTTCTTAAATAATGCACAGAGTCCTTAAATAATGCAATAAAGTCCTTAAATAAAATGCAGCAACGACCTTAATAATGCAGCCGAGTCCTTCAATAATGCAGCAAAGTCCTTAAATAATGCAACAGAGGCCTTAAATACTGCAGCAGCATCCTTAAATAATGCAGCAGAGTCCTTAAATAATGCAGCAGAGTCCTTAAATAATGCAACAAAGTCCTTAAATAAAATGCAGCAACGCCCTTAATAATGCAGCCGAGTCCTTCAATAATGCAGCAAAGTCCTTAAATAATGCAGCAGAGTCCTTAAATACCGCAGCAGCGTCCTTAAATAATGCAAAAAAGTCCTTAAATAATGCAGCAAAGTCCTTAAATAATGCAACAAAGTCCTTAAATAATGCAGCAGAGTCCTTAAATAATGCAACAAACTCCTTAAATAATGCAGCAAAGTACTTAAATAATACAGCAAATTCCTTAAATAATGCAGCAGAATCCTTAAATAATGCAATAAAGTCCTTAAATAATGCAGCAACGTCCTTAATAATGCAGCAGAGTCCTTAAATAATGCAGCAAAGTCCTTAAATAATGCAGCGGAGGCCTTAAATACTGCTGCAGCATCCTTAAATAATGCAGCAGAGTCCTTAAATAATGCAACAAAGTCCTTAAATAATGCAGCAGAGTCCTTAAACAATGCAGCGAGGTCCTTAAATAATGCAACAAAGTCCTTAAATAATGCAGCAGAGTCCTTAAATACTGCAGCAGAGTCCTTAAATAATGCAGCAAAGTCCTTAAATAATGCAGCAGAGTCCTTAAATAATGCAGCAAAGTCATTAAATAATGCAGCAGAGTCCTTAAATAATGCAACAAAGTCCTTAAATAATGCAGCAGATTCCTTAAATTCTGCAGCAGCGTCCTTAAATAATGCATCAAAATCCTTAAATAATGCAGCAGAGTCCTTAAATACCACAGCAGAGTCATTAAATAATGCAGCAGAGTCCTTAAATAATGCAATAAAGTCCTTAAATAATGCAGCAGAGTCCTTAAATAATGCAGCAACTTCCTTAATAATGCAGCTGAGTCCTTAAATAATGCAGCAACATCCTTAAATAATGCAGCAGAGTCCTTAAATACTGCATCAGCGTCCTTAAATAATGCAACAAAGTCCTTAAATAATGCAGCAAAGTCCTTAAATAATGCAGCAGAGTCCTTAAATACAGCAGCAGAGTCCTTAAATAATTCAGCAAAGTCCTTAAATAATGCAGCAGAGTCCTTAAATAATGCAACAAAGTCCTTAAATAATGCAGCAGAGTCCTTAAATAATGCAACAAAGTCCTTAAATAATGCAGCAGAGTCCTTAAATACTGCAGCAGAGACCTTAAATAATGCAGCAAAATCCTTAAATAATGCAGCAGAGTCCTTATATAATGCAGCAGAGTCCTAAAATACCACAGCAGAGTCCTTAAATAATGCAGCAGAGTCCTTAAATAATGCAATAATTTCCTTAAATAATGCAGCAACATCCTTAATAATGCAGCAGAGTCCTTAAATAATGCAGCAAAGTCCTTAAATAATGCAGCAGAGGCCTTAAATACTCCAGCAGCATCCTTAAATAATGCAGCAGAGTCCTTAAATAATGCAGCAGAGTCCTTAAATAATGCAACAAAGTCCTTAAATAATGCAGCAGATTCCTTAAATTTCGCAGCAGCGTCCTTAAATAATACATCAAAGTCCTTAAATAATGCAGCAGAGTCCTAAACTACCGCAGCAGAGTCCTTAAATAATGCAGCAAAGTCCTTAAATAATGCAGCAGAGTGCTTACATAATGCAGCAGAGTCCTTATATACCGCAGCAGAGTCATTAAATAATGCAGCAGAGTCATTAAATAATGCAGCAAATTCATTAAATAATGCAGCAGAGTCCTTAAATACCACAGCAGAGTCATTAAATAATGCAGCAGAGTCCTTAAATAATGTAGCATATTCCTTAAATAATGCAGCAGAGTCCTTAAATAATGCAATAAAGTCCTTAAATAATGCAGCAGAGTCCTTAAATAATGCAGCAACTTCCTTAATAATGCAGCTGAGTCCTTAAATAATGCAGCAACATCCTTAAATAATGCAGCAGAGTCCTTAAATACTGCATCAGCGTCCTTAAATAATGCAACAAAGTCCTTAAATAATGCAGCAAAGTCCTTAAATAATGCAGCAGAGTCCTTAAATACAGCAGCAGAGTCCTTAAATAATTCAGCAAAGTCCTTAAATAATGCAGCAGAGTCCTTAAATAATGCAACAAAGTCCTTAAATAATGCAGCAGAGTCCTTAAATAATGCAACAAAGTCCTTAAATAATGCAGCAGAGTCCTTAAATACTGCAGCAGAGACCTTAAATAATGCAGCAAAATCCTTAAATAATGCAGCAGAGTCCTTATATAATGCAGCAGAGTCCTAAAATACCACAGCAGAGTCCTTAAATAATGCAGCAGAGTCCTTAAATAATGCAGCAAATTCATTAAATAATGCAGCAGAGTCCTTAAATAATGCAACAAAGTCCTTAAATAATGCAGCAGATTCCTTAAATTTCGCAGCAGCGTCCTTAAATAATGCATCAAAGTACTTAAATAATGCAGCAGAGTCCTAAAATGCCGCAGCAGAGTCCTTAAATAGTGCAGCAAAGTCCTTAAATAATGCAGCAGAGTGCTTACATAATGCAGCAGAGTCCTTAAATACCGCAGCAGAGTCATTAAATAATGCAGCAGAGTCCTTAAATAATGCAGCAAATTCATTAAATAATGCACAGAGTCATTAAATAATGCAATAAAGTCCTTAAATAAAATTCAGCAACACAATTAATAATGCAGCTGAGTCCTTAAATAATTCAGCAAAGTCCTTAAATAATGCAGCAGAGTCCTTAAATACCGCAGCAGGGTCCTTAAATAATGCAACAAAGTCCTTAAATAATGCAGCAGAGTCCTTAAATAATGCAACAAAGTCTATAAATAATGCATCAGAGTCCTTAAATAATGCAACAAACTCATTAAATAATGCAGCAAAGTACTTAAATAATGCAGCAAATTCCTTAAATAATGCAGCAGAATCCTTAAATAATGCAATAAAGTCCTTAAATAATGCAGCAGAGTCGTTAAATAATGCAAAAAAATCCTTAAATAATGCAGCAGAATCCTTAATTAATGCAATAAAGTCATTAAATAATGCAGCAGAGTCCTTAAATAATGCAACAAAGTCCTTAAATAATGCAGCAGATTCCTTAAATTCTGCAGCAGCGTCCTTAAATAATGCATCAAAGTCCTTAAATAATGCAGCAGAGTCCTTAAATTCCACAGCAGAGTCATTAAATAATGCAGCAGAGGCCTTAAATACTGCAGCAGCATCCTTAAATAATGCAGCAGAGTCCTTAAATAATGCAGCAGAGTCCTTAAATAATGCAACAAAGTCCTTAAATAATGCAGCAGATTCCTTAAATTTCGCAGCAGCGTCCTTAAATAATACATCAAAGTCCTTAAATAATGCAGCAGAGTCCTAAACTACCGCAGCAGAGTCCTTAAATAATGCAGCAAAGTCCTTAAATAATGCAGCAGAGTGCTTACATAATGCAGCAGAGTCCTTAAATACCGCAGCAGAGTCATTAAATAATGCAGCAGAGTCCTTAAATAATGCAGCAAATTCATTAAATAATGCACACAGTCATTAAATAATGCAATAAAGTCCTTAAATAAAATTCAACAACACCCTTAATAATGCAGCTGAGTCCTTAAATAATTCAGCAAAGTCCTTAAATAATGCAGCAGAGTCCTTAAATACCGCAGCAGCATCCTTAAACAATGCAACAAAGTCCTTAAATAATGCAGCAGAGTCCTTAAATAATGCAACAACGTCCTTAAATAATGCAGCAGAGTCCTTAAATAATGCAACAAACTCATTAAATAATGCAGCAAAGTACTTAAATAATGCAGCAAATTCCTTAAATAATGCAGCAGAATCCTTAAATAATGAAATAATGTCCTTAAATAATGCAGCAGAGTCCTTAAATAATGCAAAAAATTCCTTAAATAATGCATCAGAATCCTTAAATAATGCAACAAAGTCATTAAATAATGCAGCAACGTCCTTAAATAATGCAGCAGAGTCCTTAAATAATGCAGCAAATTCCTTAAATAATGCAGCAGAGGCCTTAAATACCGAAGCAGAGTCCTTAAATAATGCAGCAAAGTCCTTAAATAATGCAGAAGAGTCCTTAAATAATGCAACAAAGTCCTTAAATAATGCAGCAGAGTCCTTAAATAAAGCAGCAGAGTGCTTAAATAATGCAGCAGAGTACTTAAATACCGCAGCAGAGTCATTAAATAATACAGCAGAGTCCTTAAATAAAGCAGCAGAGTGCTTAAATAATGCAGCAGAGTCCTAAAATAGCGCTGCAGAGTCATTAAATAATACAGCAGAGTCCTTAAATAATGCAGCAAATTTCTTAAATAATGCACAGAGTCCTTAAATAATGCAATAAAGTCCTTAAATAAAATGCAGCAACGCCCTTAATAATGCAGCTGAGTCCTTAAATAATGCAGCAAAGTCCTTAAATAATGCAGCAGAGTCCTTAAATACCGCAGCAGCGTCTTTAAATAATGCAACAAAGTCCTTAAATAATGCAGCAGAGTCCTTAAATAATGCAACAAAGTCCTTAAATAATGCAGCAGAGTCCTTAAATAATGCAACAAACTCATTAAATAATGCAGCAAAGTACTTAAATATTGCAGCAAATTCCTTAAATAATGCAGCAGAATCCATAAATAATGCAATAATTTCCTTAAATAATGCAGCAACATCCTTAATAATGCAGCAGAGTACTTAAATAATGCAGCAAAGTCCTTAAATAATGCAACAGAGGCCTTAAATACTGAAGCAGCATCCTTAAATAATGCAGCAGAGTCCTTAAATAATGCAGCAGAGTCCTTAAATAATGCAACAAAGTCCTTAAATAAAATGCAGCAACGCCCTTAATAATGCAGCCGAGTCCTTCAATAATGCAGCAAAGTCCTTAAATAATGCAGCAGAGTCCTTAAATACCGCAGCAGCGTCCTTAAATAATGCAAAAAAGTCCTTAAATAATGCAGCAGAGTCCTTAAATAATGCAACAAAGTCCTTAAATAATGCAGCAGAGTCCTTAAATAATGCAACAAACTCCTTAAATAATGCAGCAAAGAACTTAAATAATGCAGCAAATTCCTTAAATAATGCAGCAGAATCCTTAAATAATGCAACAAAGTCCTTAAATAATGCAGAAACTTCCTTAATAATGCAGCAGAGTCCTTAAATAATGCAGCAAAGTCCTTAAATAATGCAGCGGAGGCCTTAAATACTGCTGCAGCGTCCTTAAATAATGCAGCAGAGTCCTTAAATAATGCAACAAAGTCCTTAAATAATGCAGCAGAGTCCTTAAACAATGCAGCACAGTCCTTAAATAATGCAACAAAGTCTTTAAATAATGCAGCAGATTCCTTAAATTCTGCAGCAGCGTCCTTAAATAATGCATGAAAGTCCTTAAATAATGCAGCAGAGTCCTTAAATACTGCAGCAGAGTCCTTAAATAATGCAGCAAAGTCCTTAAATCATGCAGCAGAGTCCTTAAATACCGCAGCAAAGTAATTAAATAATGCAACAAAGTCCTTAAATAATGCAGCAGAGTCCTTAAATAATGCATCAAATTCCTTAAATAATGCAACAGAATCCTTAAATAATGCAATAAAGTCCTTAAATAATGCAGCAGATTCCTTAAATTCTGCAGCAGCGTCCTTAAATAATGCATCAAAGTCCTTTAATAATGCAGCAGAGTCCTTAAATACTGCAGCAGAGTCCTTAAATAATGCATCAAAGTCCTTAAATGATGCAGCAGAGTCCTTAAATACCACAGCAGAGTAATTAAATAATGCAGCAGAGTCCTTAAATAATTCAGCAAAGTCCTTAAATAATGCAGCAGAGTCCTTAAATACCGCAGCAGCGTCCTTAAATAATGCAACAAAGTCCTTAAATAATGCAGCAGAGTCCTTAAATAATGCAACAAAGTCCTTAAATAATGCAGCAGAGTCCTTAAATAATGCAACAAACTCAGTAAATAATGCAGCAAAGTACTTAAATAATGCAGCAAATTCCTTAAATAATGCAGCAGAATCCTTAAATAATGCAATAAAGTCCTTAAATAATGCAGCAGAGTCCTTAAATAATGCAAAAAATTCCTTAAATAATGCAGCAGAATCCTTAAATAATGCAATAAAGTCATTAAATAATGCAGCAGAGTCCTTAAATAATGCAACAAAGTCCTTAAATAATGCAGCAGATTCCTTAAATTCTGCAGCAGCGTCCTTAAATAATGCATCAAAGTCCTTAAATAATGCAGCAGAGTCCTTAAATACCACAGCAGAGTCATTAAATAATGCAGCAGAGTCCTTAAATAATGCAGCATATTCCTTAAATAATGCAGCAGAGTCCTTAAATAATGCAGCAGAGTCCTTAAATAATGCAGCAGAGTGCTTACATAATGCAGCAGAGTCCTTATATACCGCAGCAGAGTCATTAAATAATGCAGCAGAGTCCTTAAATAATGCAGCAAATTCATTAAATAATGCAATAAAGTCCTTAAATAAAATTCAACAACACCCTTAATAATGCAGGTGAGTCCTTAAATAATTCAGCAAAGTCCTTAAATAATGCAGCAGAGTCCTTAAATACCGCAGCAGCATCCTTAAATAATGCAACAAAGTCCTTAAATAATGCAGCAGAGTCCTTAAATAATGCAACAAAGTCCTTAAATAATGCAGCAGAGTCCTTAAATAATGCAACAAACTCATTAAATAATGCAGCAAAGTACTTAAATAATGCAGCAAATTCCTTAAATAATGCAGCAGAATCCTTAAATAATGCAAAAAATTCCTTAAATAATGCATCAGAATCCTTAAATAATGCAACAAAGTCCTTAAATAATGCAGCAACGTCCTTAATAATGCAGCAGAGTCCTTAAATAATGCAGCAAATTCCTTAAATAATGCAGCAGAGGCCTTAAATACCGAAGCAGAGTCCTTAAATAATGCAGCAAAGTCCTTAAATAATGCAGAAGAGTCCTTAAATAATGCAACAAAGTCCTTAAATAATGCAGCAGAGTCCTTAAATAAAGCAGCAGAGTGCTTAAATAATGCAGCAGAGTCCTAAAATAACGCTGCAGAGTCATTAAATAATACAGCAGAGTCCTTAAATAATGCAGCAAATTTCTTAAATAATGCACAGAGTCCTTAAATAATGCAATAAAGTCCTTAAATAAAATGCAGCAACGACCTTAATAATGCAGCCGAGTCCTTCAATAATGCAGCAAAGTCCTTAAATAATGCAACAGAGGCCTTAAATACTGCAGCAGCATCCTTAAATAATGCAGCAGAGTCCTTAAATAATGCAGCAGAGTCCTTAAATAATGCAACAAAGTCCTTAAATAAAATGCAGCAACGCCCTTAATAATGCAGCCGAGTCCTTCAATAATGCAGCAAAGTCCTTAAATAATGCAGCAGAGTCCTTAAATACCGCAGCAGCGTCCTTAAATAATGCAAAAAAGTCCTTAAATAATGCAGCAAAGTCCTTAAATAATGCAACAAAGTCCTTAAATAATGCAGCAGAGTCCTTAAATAATGCAACAAACTCCTTAAATAATGCAGCAAAGTACTTAAATAATACAGCAAATTCCTTAAATAATGCAGCAGAATCCTTAAATAATGCAATAAAGTCCTTAAATAATGCAGCAACGTCCTTAATAATGCAGCAGAGTCCTTAAATAATGCAGCAAAGTCCTTAAATAATGCAGCGGAGGCCTTAAATACTGCTGCAGCATCCTTAAATAATGCAGCAGAGTCCTTAAATAATGCAACAAAGTCCTTAAATAATGCAGCAGAGTCCTTAAACAATGCAGCGAGGTCCTTAAATAATGCAACAAAGTCCTTAAATAATGCAGCAGAGTCCTTAAATACTGCAGCAGAGTCCTTAAATAATGCAGCAAAGTCCTTAAATAATGCAGCAGAGTCCTTAAATAATGCAGCAAAGTCATTAAATAATGCAGCAGAGTCCTTAAATAATGCAACAAAGTCCTTAAATAATGCAGCAGATTCCTTAAATTCTGCAGCAGCGTCCTTAAATAATGCATCAAAATCCTTAAATAATGCAGCAGAGTCCTTAAATACCACAGCAGAGTCATTAAATAATGCAGCAGAGTCCTTAAATAATGCAATAAAGTCCTTAAATAATGCAGCAGAGTCCTTAAATAATGCAGCAACTTCCTTAATAATGCAGCTGAGTCCTTAAATAATGCAGCAACATCCTTAAATAATGCAGCAGAGTCCTTAAATACTGCATCAGCGTCCTTAAATAATGCAACAAAGTCCTTAAATAATGCAGCAAAGTCCTTAAATAATGCAGCAGAGTCCTTAAATACAGCAGCAGAGTCCTTAAATAATTCAGCAAAGTCCTTAAATAATGCAGCAGAGTCCTTAAATAATGCAACAAAGTCCTTAAATAATGCAGCAGAGTCCTTAAATAATGCAACAAAGTCCTTAAATAATGCAGCAGAGTCCTTAAATACTGCAGCAGAGACCTTAAATAATGCAGCAAAATCCTTAAATAATGCAGCAGAGTCCTTATATAATGCAGCAGAGTCCTAAAATACCACAGCAGAGTCCTTAAATAATGCAGCAGAGTCCTTAAATAATGCAGCAAATTCATTAAATAATGCAGCAGAGTCCTTAAATAATGCAACAAAGTCCTTAAATAATGCAGCAGATTCCTTAAATTTCGCAGCAGCGTCCTTAAATAATGCATCAAAGTACTTAAATAATGCAGCAGAGTCCTAAAATGCCGCAGCAGAGTCCTTAAATAGTGCAGCAAAGTCCTTAAATAATGCAGCAGAGTGCTTACATAATGCAGCAGAGTCCTTAAATACCGCAGCAGAGTCATTAAATAATGCAGCAGAGTCCTTAAATAATGCAGCAAATTCATTAAATAATGCACAGAGTCATTAAATAATGCAATAAAGTCCTTAAATAAAATTCAGCAACACAATTAATAATGCAGCTGAGTCCTTAAATAATTCAGCAAAGTCCTTAAATAATGCAGCAGAGTCCTTAAATACCGCAGCAGGGTCCTTAAATAATGCAACAAAGTCCTTAAATAATGCAGCAGAGTCCTTAAATAATGCAACAAAGTCTATAAATAATGCATCAGAGTCCTTAAATAATGCAACAAACTCATTAAATAATGCAGCAAAGTACTTAAATAATGCAGCAAATTCCTTAAATAATGCAGCAGAATCCTTAAATAATGCAATAAAGTCCTTAAATAATGCAGCAGAGTCGTTAAATAATGCAAAAAAATCCTTAAATAATGCAGCAGAATCCTTAATTAATGCAATAAAGTCATTAAATAATGCAGCAGAGTCCTTAAATAATGCAACAAAGTCCTTAAATAATGCAGCAGATTCCTTAAATTCTGCAGCAGCGTCCTTAAATAATGCATCAAAGTCCTTAAATAATGCAGCAGAGTCCTTAAATTCCACAGCAGAGTCATTAAATAATGCAGCAGAGGCCTTAAATACTGCAGCAGCATCCTTAAATAATGCAGCAGAGTCCTTAAATAATGCAGCAGAGTCCTTAAATAATGCAACAAAGTCCTTAAATAATGCAGCAGATTCCTTAAATTTCGCAGCAGCGTCCTTAAATAATACATCAAAGTCCTTAAATAATGCAGCAGAGTCCTAAACTACCGCAGCAGAGTCCTTAAATAATGCAGCAAAGTCCTTAAATAATGCAGCAGAGTGCTTACATAATGCAGCAGAGTCCTTAAATACCGCAGCAGAGTCATTAAATAATGCAGCAGAGTCCTTAAATAATGCAGCAAATTCATTAAATAATGCACACAGTCATTAAATAATGCAATAAAGTCCTTAAATAAAATTCAACAACACCCTTAATAATGCAGCTGAGTCCTTAAATAATTCAGCAAAGTCCTTAAATAATGCAGCAGAGTCCTTAAATACCGCAGCAGCATCCTTAAACAATGCAACAAAGTCCTTAAATAATGCAGCAGAGTCCTTAAATAATGCAACAACGTCCTTAAATAATGCAGCAGAGTCCTTAAATAATGCAACAAACTCATTAAATAATGCAGCAAAGTACTTAAATAATGCAGCAAATTCCTTAAATAATGCAGCAGAATCCTTAAATAATGAAATAATGTCCTTAAATAATGCAGCAGAGTCCTTAAATAATGCAAAAAATTCCTTAAATAATGCATCAGAATCCTTAAATAATGCAACAAAGTCATTAAATAATGCAGCAACGTCCTTAAATAATGCAGCAGAGTCCTTAAATAATGCAGCAAATTCCTTAAATAATGCAGCAGAGGCCTTAAATACCGAAGCAGAGTCCTTAAATAATGCAGCAAAGTCCTTAAATAATGCAGAAGAGTCCTTAAATAATGCAACAAAGTCCTTAAATAATGCAGCAGAGTCCTTAAATAAAGCAGCAGAGTGCTTAAATAATGCAGCAGAGTACTTAAATACCGCAGCAGAGTCATTAAATAATACAGCAGAGTCCTTAAATAAAGCAGCAGAGTGCTTAAATAATGCAGCAGAGTCCTAAAATAGCGCTGCAGAGTCATTAAATAATACAGCAGAGTCCTTAAATAATGCAGCAAATTTCTTAAATAATGCACAGAGTCCTTAAATAATGCAATAAAGTCCTTAAATAAAATGCAGCAACGCCCTTAATAATGCAGCTGAGTCCTTAAATAATGCAGCAAAGTCCTTAAATAATGCAGCAGAGTCCTTAAATACCGCAGCAGCGTCTTTAAATAATGCAACAAAGTCCTTAAATAATGCAGCAGAGTCCTTAAATAATGCAACAAAGTCCTTAAATAATGCAGCAGAGTCCTTAAATAATGCAACAAACTCATTAAATAATGCAGCAAAGTACTTAAATATTGCAGCAAATTCCTTAAATAATGCAGCAGAATCCATAAATAATGCAATAATTTCCTTAAATAATGCAGCAACATCCTTAATAATGCAGCAGAGTACTTAAATAATGCAGCAAAGTCCTTAAATAATGCAACAGAGGCCTTAAATACTGAAGCAGCATCCTTAAATAATGCAGCAGAGTCCTTAAATAATGCAGCAGAGTCCTTAAATAATGCAACAAAGTCCTTAAATAAAATGCAGCAACGCCCTTAATAATGCAGCCGAGTCCTTCAATAATGCAGCAAAGTCCTTAAATAATGCAGCAGAGTCCTTAAATACCGCAGCAGCGTCCTTAAATAATGCAAAAAAGTCCTTAAATAATGCAGCAGAGTCCTTAAATAATGCAACAAAGTCCTTAAATAATGCAGCAGAGTCCTTAAATAATGCAACAAACTCCTTAAATAATGCAGCAAAGAACTTAAATAATGCAGCAAATTCCTTAAATAATGCAGCAGAATCCTTAAATAATGCAATAAAGTCCTTAAATAATGCAGAAACTTCCTTAATAATGCAGCAGAGTCCTTAAATAATGCAGCAAAGTCCTTAAATAATGCAGCGGAGGCCTTAAATACTGCTGCAGCGTCCTTAAATAATGCAGCAGAGTCCTTAAATAATGCAACAAAGTCCTTAAATAATGCAGCAGAGTCCTTAAACAATGCAGCACAGTCCTTAAATAATGCAACAAAGTCCTTAAATAATGCAGCAGATTCCTTAAATTCTGCAGCAGCGTCCTTAAATAATGCATGAAAGTCCTTAAATAATGCAGCAGAGTCCTTAAATACTGCAGCAGAGTCCTTAAATAATGCAGCAAAGTCCTTAAATCATGCAGCAGAGTCCTTAAATACCGCAGCAAAGTAATTAAATAATGCAACAAAGTCCTTAAATAATGCAGCAGAGTCCTTAAATAATGCATCAAATTCCTTAAATAATGCAACAGAATCCTTAAATAATGCAATAAAGTCCTTAAATAATGCAGCAGATTCCTTAAATTCTGCAGCAGCGTCCTTAAATAATGCATCAAAGTCCTTTAATAATGCAGCAGAGTCCTTAAATACTGCAGCAGAGTCCTTAAATAATGCATCAAAGTCCTTAAATGATGCAGCAGAGTCCTTAAATACCACAGCAGAGTAATTAAATAATGCAGCAGAGTCCTTAAATAATTCAGCAAAGTCCTTAAATAATGCAGCAGAGTCCTTAAATACCGCAGCAGCGTCCTTAAATAATGCAACAAAGTCCTTAAATAATGCAGCAGAGTCCTTAAATAATGCAACAAAGTCCTTAAATAATGCAGCAGAGTCCTTAAATAATGCAACAAACTCAGTAAATAATGCAGCAAAGTACTTAAATAATGCAGCAAATTCCTTAAATAATGCAGCAGAATCCTTAAATAATGCAATAAAGTCCTTAAATAATGCAGCAGAGTCCTTAAATAATGCAAAAAATTCCTTAAATAATGCAGCAGAATCCTTAAATAATGCAATAAAGTCATTAAATAATGCAGCAGAGTCCTTAAATAATGCAACAAAGTCCTTAAATAATGCAGCAGATTCCTTAAATTCTGCAGCAGCGTCCTTAAATAATGCATCAAAGTCTTAAATAATGCAGCAGAGTCCTTAAATACCACAGCAGTCATTAAATAATGCAGCAGAGTCCTTAAATAATGCAGCATATTCCTTAAATAATGCAGCAGAGTCCTTAAATAATGCAGCAGAGTCCTTAAATAATGCAGCAGAGTGCTTACATAATGCAGCAGAGTCCTTATATACCGCAGCAGAGTCATTAAATAATGCAGCAGAGTCCTTAAATAATGCAGCAAATTCATTAAATAATGCAATAAAGTCCTTAAATAAAATTCAACAACACCCTTAATAATGCAGGTGAGTCCTTAAATAATTCAGCAAAGTCCTTAAATAATGCAGCAGAGTCCTTAAATACCGCAGCAGCATCCTTAAATAATGCAACAAAGTCCTTAAATAATGCAGCAGAGTCCTTAAATAATGCAACAAAGTCCTTAAATAATGCAGCAGAGTCCTTAAATAATGCAACAAACTCATTAAATAATGCAGCAAAGTACTTAAATAATGCAGCAAATTCCTTAAATAATGCAGCAGAATCCTTAAATAATGCAAAAAATTCCTTAAATAATGCATCAGAATCCTTAAATAATGCAACAAAGTCCTTAAATAATGCAGCAACGTCCTTAATAATGCAGCAGAGTCCTTAAATAATGCAGCAAATTCCTTAAATAATGCAGCAGAGGCCTTAAATACCGAAGCAGAGTCCTTAAATAATGCAGCAAAGTCCTTAAATAATGCAGAAGAGTCCTTAAATAATGCAACAAAGTCCTTAAATAATGCAGCAGAGTCCTTAAATAAAGCAGCAGAGTGCTTAAATAATGCAGCAGAGTCCTAAAATAACGCTGCAGAGTCATTAAATAATACAGCAGAGTCCTTAAATAATGCAGCAAATTTCTTAAATAATGCACAGAGTCCTTAAATAATGCAATAAAGTCCTTAAATAAAATGCAGCAACGACCTTAATAATGCAGCCGAGTCCTTCAATAATGCAGCAAAGTCCTTAAATAATGCAACAGAGGCCTTAAATACTGCAGCAGCATCCTTAAATAATGCAGCAGAGTCCTTAAATAATGCAGCAGAGTCCTTAAATAATGCAACAAAGTCCTTAAATAAAATGCAGCAACGCCCTTAATAATGCAGCCGAGTCCTTCAATAATGCAGCAAAGTCCTTAAATAATGCAGCAGAGTCCTTAAATACCGCAGCAGCGTCCTTAAATAATGCAAAAAAGTCCTTAAATAATGCAGCAAAGTCCTTAAATAATGCAACAAAGTCCTTAAATAATGCAGCAGAGTCCTTAAATAATGCAACAAACTCCTTAAATAATGCAGCAAAGTACTTAAATAATACAGCAAATTCCTTAAATAATGCAGCAGAATCCTTAAATAATGCAATAAAGTCCTTAAATAATGCAGCAACGTCCTTAATAATGCAGCAGAGTCCTTAAATAATGCAACAAAGTCCTTAAATAATGCAGCGGAGGCCTTAAATACTGCTGCAGCATCCTTAAATAATGCAGCAGAGTCCTTAAATAATGCAACAAAGTCCTTAAATAATGCAGCAGAGTCCTTAAACAATGCAGCGAGGTCCTTAAATAATGCAACAAAGTCCTTAAATAATGCAGCAGAGTCCTTAAATACTGCAGCAGAGTCCTTAAATAATGCAGCAAAGTCCTTAAATAATGCAGCAGAGTCCTTAAATAATGCAGCAAAGTCATTAAATAATGCAGCAGAGTCCTTAAATAATGCAACAAAGTCCTTAAATAATGCAGCAGATTCCTTAAATTCTGCAGCAGCGTCCTTAAATAATGCATCAAAATCCTTAAATAATGCAGCAGAGTCCTTAAATACCACAGCAGAGTCATTAAATAATGCAGCAGAGTCCTTAAATAATGCAATAAAGTCCTTAAATAATGCAGCAGAGTCCTTAAATAATGCAGCAACTTCCTTAATAATGCAGCTGAGTCCTTAAATAATGCAGCAACATCCTTAAATAATGCAGCAGAGTCCTTAAATACTGCATCAGCGTCCTTAAATAATGCAACAAAGTCCTTAAATAATGCAGCAAAGTCCTTAAATAATGCAGCAGAGTCCTTAAATACAGCAGCAGAGTCCTTAAATAATTCAGCAAAGTCCTTAAATAATGCAGCAGAGTCCTTAAATAATGCAACAAAGTCCTTAAATAATGCAGCAGAGTCCTTAAATAATGCAACAAAGTCCTTAAATAATGCAGCAGAGTCCTTAAATACTGCAGCAGAGACCTTAAATAATGCAGCAAAATCCTTAAATAATGCAGCAGAGTCCTTATATAATGCAGCAGAGTCCTAAAATACCACAGCAGAGTCCTTAAATAATGCAGCAGAGTCCTTAAATAATGCAGCAAATTCATTAAATAATGCAGCAGAGTCCTTAAATAATGCAACAAAGTCCTTAAATAATGCAGCAGATTCCTTAAATTTCGCAGCAGCGTCCTTAAATAATGCATCAAAGTACTTAAATAATGCAGCAGAGTCCTAAAATGCCGCAGCAGAGTCCTTAAATAGTGCAGCAAAGTCCTTAAATAATGCAGCAGAGTGCTTACATAATGCAGCAGAGTCCTTAAATACCGCAGCAGAGTCATTAAATAATGCAGCAGAGTCCTTAAATAATGCAGCAAATTCATTAAATAATGCAGCAGAGTCCTTAAATAATGCAACAAAGTCCTTAAATAATGCAGCAGAGTCCTTAAATAATGCAACAAACTCATTAAATAATGCAGCAAAGTACTTAAATAATGCAGCAAGTTCCTTAAATAATGCAGCAGAATCCTTAAATAATGCAATAAAGTCCTTAAATAATGCAGCAGAGTCCTTAAATAATGCAAAAAAATCCTTAAATAATGCAGCAGAATCCTTAAATAATGCAATAAAGTCATTAAATAATGCAGCAGAGTCCTTAAATAATGCAACAAAGTCCTTAAATTATGCAGCAGATTCCTTAAATTCTGCAGCAGCGTCCTTAAATAATGCATCAAAGTACTTAAATAATGCAGCAGAGTCGTTAAATACCACAGCAGAGTCATTAAATAATGCAGCAGTGTCCTTAAATAATGAAGCATATTCCTTAAATAATGCAGCAGAGTCCTTAAATAATGCAATAAAGTCCTTAAATAATGCAACAGAGTCCTTAAATAATGCAGCAATGTCCTTAATAATGCAGCTGAGTCCTTAAATAATGCAGCAACATCCTTAAATAATGCAGCAGAGTCCTTAAATACTGCATCAGCGTCCTTAAATAATGCAACAAAGTCCTTAAATAATGCAGCAAAGTCCTTAAATAATGCAGCAGAGTCATTAAATAATCCAGCAGAGTCCTTAACTAATGCAGCAAATTTCTTAAATATGCAATAAATTCCTTAAATAAAATGCAGCAACGCCCTTAATAATGCAGCTGAGTCCTTAAATAATGCAGCAAAGTCCTTAAATAATGCAGCAGAGTCCTTAAATACCGCAGCAGCGTCTTTAAATAATGCAACAAAGTCCTTAAATAATGCAGCACAGTCCTTAAATAATGCAACAAAGTCCTTAATGCAGCAGAGTCCTTAAATAATGCAACAAACTCATTAAATATTGCAGCAAAGTACTTAAACATTGCAGCAAATTCCTTAAATAATGCAGCAGAATCCTTAAATAATGCAATAATTTCCTTAAATAATGCAGCAACATCCTTAATAATGCAGCAGAGTCCTTAAATAATGCAGCAAAGTCCTTAAATAATGCAGCAGAGGCCTTAAATACTGCAGCAGCATCCTTAAATAATGCAGCAGAGTCCTTAAATAATGCAGCAGAGTCCTTAAATAATGCAACAAAGTCCTTAAATAATGCAGCAGATTCCTTAAATTTCGCAGCAGCGTCCTTAAATAATACATCAAAGTCCTTAAATAATGCAGCAGAGTCCTAAACTACCGCAGCAGAGTCCTTAAATAATGCAGCAAAGTCCTTAAATAATGCAGCACAGTGCTTACATAATGCAGCAGAGTCCTTATATACCGCAGCAGAGTCATTAAATAATGCAGCAGAGTCCTTAAATAATGCAGCAAATTCATTAAATAATGCACAGTCATTAAATAATGCAATAAAGTCCTTAAATAAAATTCAACAACACCCTTAATAATGCAGCTGAGTCCTTAAATAATTCAGCAAAGTCCTTAAATAATGCAGCAGAGTCCTTAAATACCGCAGCAGCATCCTTAAATAATGCAACAAAGTCCTTAAATAATGCAGCAGAGTCCTTAAATAATGCAACAAAGTCCTTAAATAATGCAGCAGAGTCCTTAAATAATGCAACAAACTCATTAAATAATGCAGCAAAGTACTTAAATAATGCAGCAAATTCCTTAAATAATGCAGCAGAATCCTTAAATAATGCAATAAAGTCCTTAAATAATGCAGAAACTTCCTTAATAATGCAGCAGAGTCCTTAAATAATGCAGCAAAGTCCTTAAATAATGCAGCGGAGGCCTTAAATACTGCTGCAGCGTCCTTAAATAATGCAGCAGAGTCCTTAAATAATGCAACAAAGTCCTTAAATAATGCAGCAGAGTCCTTAAACAATGCAGCACAGTCCTTAAATAATGCAACAAAGTCCTTAAATAATGCAGCAGATTCCTTAAATTCTGCAGCAGCGTCCTTAAATAATGCATGAAAGTCCTTAAATAATGCAGCAGAGTCCTTAAATACTGCAGCAGAGTCCTTAAATAATGCAGCAAAGTCCTTAAATCATGCAGCAGAGTCCTTAAATACCGCAGCAAAGTAATTAAATAATGCAACAAAGTCCTTAAATAATGCAGCAGAGTCCTTAAATAATGCATCAAATTCCTTAAATAATGCAACAGAATCCTTAAATAATGCAATAAAGTCCTTAAATAATGCAGCAGATTCCTTAAATTCTGCAGCAGCGTCCTTAAATAATGCATCAAAGTCCTTTAATAATGCAGCAGAGTCCTTAAATACTGCAGCAGAGTCCTTAAATAATGCATCAAAGTCCTTAAATGATGCAGCAGAGTCCTTAAATACCACAGCAGAGTAATTAAATAATGCAGCAGAGTCCTTAAATAATTCAGCAAAGTCCTTAAATAATGCAGCAGAGTCCTTAAATACCGCAGCAGCGTCCTTAAATAATGCAACAAAGTCCTTAAATAATGCAGCAGAGTCCTTAAATAATGCAACAAAGTCCTTAAATAATGCAGCAGAGTCCTTAAATAATGCAACAAACTCATTAAATAATGCAGCAAAGTACTTAAATAATGCAGCAAATTCCTTAAATAATGCAGCAGAATCCTTAAATAATGCAATAAAGTCCTTAAATAATGCAGCAGAGTCCTTAAATAATGCAAAAAATTCCTTAAATAATGCAGCAGAATCCTTAAATAATGCAATAAAGTCATTAAATAATGCAGCAGAGTCCTTAAATAATGCAACAAAGTCCTTAAATAATGCAGCAGATTCCTTAAATTCTGCAGCAGCGTCCTTAAATAATGCATCAAAGTCCTTAAATAATGCAGCAGAGTCCTTAAATACCACAGCAGAGTCATTAAATAATGCAGCAGAGTCCTTAAATAATGCAGCATATTCCTTAAATAATGCAGCAGAGTCCTTAAATAATGCAGCAGAGTCCTTAAATAATGCAGCAGAGTGCTTACATAATGCAGCAGAGTCCTTATATACCGCAGCAGAGTCATTAAATAATGCAGCAGAGTCCTTAAATAATGCAGCAAATTCATTAAATAATGCAATAAAGTCCTTAAATAAAATTCAACAACACCCTTAATAATGCAGGTGAGTCCTTAAATAATTCAGCAAAGTCCTTAAATAATGCAGCAGAGTCCTTAAATACCGCAGCAGCATCCTTAAATAATGCAACAAAGTCCTTAAATAATGCAGCAGAGTCCTTAAATAATGCAACAAAGTCCTTAAATAATGCAGCAGAGTCCTTAAATAATGCAACAAACTCATTAAATAATGCAGCAAAGTACTTAAATAATGCAGCAAATTCCTTAAATAATGCAGCAGAATCCTTAAATAATGCAAAAAATTCCTTAAATAATGCATCAGAATCCTTAAATAATGCAACAAAGTCCTTAAATAATGCAGCAACGTCCTTAATAATGCAGCAGAGTCCTTAAATAATGCAGCAAATTCCTTAAATAATGCAGCAGAGGCCTTAAATACCGAAGCAGAGTCCTTAAATAATGCAGCAAAGTCCTTAAATAATGCAGAAGAGTCCTTAAATAATGCAACAAAGTCCTTAAATAATGCAGCAGAGTCCTTAAATAAAGCAGCAGAGTGCTTAAATAATGCAGCAGAGTCCTAAAATAACGCTGCAGAGTCATTAAATAATACAGCAGAGTCCTTAAATAATGCAGCAAATTTCTTAAATAATGCACAGAGTCCTTAAATAATGCAATAAAGTCCTTAAATAAAATGCAGCAACGACCTTAATAATGCAGCCGAGTCCTTCAATAATGCAGCAAAGTCCTTAAATAATGCAACAGAGGCCTTAAATACTGCAGCAGCATCCTTAAATAATGCAGCAGAGTCCTTAAATAATGCAGCAGAGTCCTTAAATAATGCAACAAAGTCCTTAAATAAAATGCAGCAACGCCCTTAATAATGCAGCCGAGTCCTTCAATAATGCAGCAAAGTCCTTAAATAATGCAGCAGAGTCCTTAAATACCGCAGCAGCGTCCTTAAATAATGCAAAAAAGTCCTTAAATAATGCAGCAAAGTCCTTAAATAATGCAACAAAGTCCTTAAATAATGCAGCAGAGTCCTTAAATAATGCAACAAACTCCTTAAATAATGCAGCAAAGTACTTAAATAATACAGCAAATTCCTTAAATAATGCAGCAGAATCCTTAAATAATGCAATAAAGTCCTTAAATAATGCAGCAACGTCCTTAATAATGCAGCAGAGTCCTTAAATAATGCAGCAAAGTCCTTAAATAATGCAGCGGAGGCCTTAAATACTGCTGCAGCATCCTTAAATAATGCAGCAGAGTCCTTAAATAATGCAACAAAGTCCTTAAATAATGCAGCAGAGTCCTTAAACAATGCAGCGAGGTCCTTAAATAATGCAACAAAGTCCTTAAATAATGCAGCAGAGTCCTTAAATACTGCAGCAGAGTCCTTAAATAATGCAGCAAAGTCCTTAAGTAATGCAGCAGAGTCCTTAAATAATGCAGCAAAGTCATTAAATAATGCAGCAGAGTCCTTAAATAATGCAACAAAGTCCTTAAATAATGCAGCAGATTCCTTAAATTCTGCAGCAGCGTCCTTAAATAATGCATCAAAATCCTTAAATAATGCAGCAGAGTCCTTAAATACCACAGCAGAGTCATTAAATAATGCAGCAGAGTCCTTAAATAATGCAATAAAGTCCTTAAATAATGCAGCAGAGTCCTTAAATAATGCAGCAACTTCCTTAATAATGCAGCTGAGTCCTTAAATAATGCAGCAACATCCTTAAATAATGCAGCAGAGTCCTTAAATACTGCATCAGCGTCCTTAAATAATGCAACAAAGTCCTTAAATAATGCAGCAAAGTCCTTAAATAATGCAGCAGAGTCCTTAAATACAGCAGCAGAGTCCTTAAATAATTCAGCAAAGTCCTTAAATAATGCAGCAGAGTCCTTAAATAATGCAACAAAGTCCTTAAATAATGCAGCAGAGTCCTTAAATAATGCAACAAAGTCCTTAAATAATGCAGCAGAGTCCTTAAATACTGCAGCAGAGACCTTAAATAATGCAGCAAAATCCTTAAATAATGCAGCAGAGTCCTTATATAATGCAGCAGAGTCCTAAAATACCACAGCAGAGTCCTTAAATAATGCAGCAGAGTCCTTAAATAATGCAGCAAATTCATTAAATAATGCAGCAGAGTCCTTAAATAATGCAACAAAGTCCTTAAATAATGCAGCAGATTCCTTAAATTTCGCAGCAGCGTCCTTAAATAATGCATCAAAGTACTTAAATAATGCAGCAGAGTCCTAAAATGCCGCAGCAGAGTCCTTAAATAGTGCAGCAAAGTCCTTAAATAATGCAGCAGAGTGCTTACATAATGCAGCAGAGTCCTTAAATACCGCAGCAGAGTCATTAAATAATGCAGCAGAGTCCTTAAATAATGCAGCAAATTCATTAAATAATGCAGCAGAGTCCTTAAATAATGCAACAAAGTCCTTAAATAATGCAGCAGAGTCCTTAAATAATGCAACAAACTCATTAAATAATGCAGCAAAGTACTTAAATAATGCAGCAAGTTCCTTAAATAATGCAGCAGAATCCTTAAATAATGCAATAAAGTCCTTAAATAATGCAGCAGAGTCCTTAAATAATGCAAAAAAATCCTTAAATAATGCAGCAGAATCCTTAAATAATGCAATAAAGTCATTAAATAATGCAGCAGAGTCCTTAAATAATGCAACAAAGTCCTTAAATTATGCAGCAGATTCCTTAAATTCTGCAGCAGCGTCCTTAAATAATGCATCAAAGTACTTAAATAATGCAGCAGAGTCGTTAAATACCACAGCAGAGTCATTAAATAATGCAGCAGTGTCCTTAAATAATGAAGCATATTCCTTAAATAATGCAGCAGAGTCCTTAAATAATGCAATAAAGTCCTTAAATAATGCAACAGAGTCCTTAAATAATGCAGCAATGTCCTTAATAATGCAGCTGAGTCCTTAAATAATGCAGCAACATCCTTAAATAATGCAGCAGAGTCCTTAAATACTGCATCAGCGTCCTTAAATAATGCAACAAAGTCCTTAAATAATGCAGCAAAGTCCTTAAATAATGCAGCAGAGTCATTAAATAATCCAGCAGAGTCCTTAACTAATGCAGCAAATTTCTTAAATATGCAATAAATTCCTTAAATAAAATGCAGCAACGCCCTTAATAATGCAGCTGAGTCCTTAAATAATGCAGCAAAGTCCTTAAATAATGCAGCAGAGTCCTTAAATACCGCAGCAGCGTCTTTAAATAATGCAACAAAGTCCTTAAATAATGCAGCAGAGTCCTTAAATAATGCAACAAAGTCCTTAATGCAGCAGAGTCCTTAAATAATGCAACAAACTCATTAAATATTGCAGCAAAGTACTTAAACATTGCAGCAAATTCCTTAAATAATGCAGCAGAATCCTTAAATAATGCAATAATTTCCTTAAATAATGCAGCAACATCCTTAATAATGCAGCAGAGTCCTTAAATAATGCAGCAAAGTCCTTAAATAATGCAGCAGAGGCCTTAAATACTGCAGCAGCATCCTTAAATAATGCAGCAGAGTCCTTAAATAATGCAGCAGAGTCCTTAAATAATGCAACAAAGTCCTTAAATAATGCAGCAGATTCCTTAAATTTCGCAGCAGCGTCCTTAAATAATACATCAAAGTCCTTAAATAATGCAGCAGAGTCCTAAACTACCGCAGCAGAGTCCTTAAATAATGCAGCAAAGTCCTTAAATAATGCAGCACAGTGCTTACATAATGCAGCAGAGTCCTTATATACCGCAGCAGAGTCATTAAATAATGCAGCAGAGTCCTTAAATAATGCAGCAAATTCATTAAATAATGCACAGAGTCATTAAATAATGCAATAAAGTCCTTAAATAAAATTCAACAACACCCTTAATAATGCAGCTGAGTCCTTAAATAATTCAGCAAAGTCCTTAAATAATGCAGCAGAGTCCTTAAATACCGCAGCAGCATCCTTAAATAATGCAACAAAGTCCTTAAATAATGCAGCAGAGTCCTTAAATAATGCAACAAAGTCCTTAAATAATGCAGCAGAGTCCTTAAATAATGCAACAAACTCATTAAATAATGCAGCAAAGTACTTAAATAATGCAGCAAATTCCTTAAATAATGCAGCAGAATCCTTAAATAATGCAATAATTTCCTTAAATAATGCAGCAGAGTCCTTAAATAATGCAAAAAATTCCTTAAATAATGCATCAGAATCCTTAAATAATGCAACAAAGTCCTTAAATAATGCAGCAACGTCCTTAATAATGCAGCAGAGTCCTTAAATAATGCAGCAAATTCCTTAAATAATGCAGCAGAGGCCTTAAATACCGAAGCAGAGTCCTTAAATAATGCAGCAAAGTCCTTAAATAATGCAGAAGAGTCCTTAAATAATGCAACAAAGTCCTTAAAAAATGCAGCAGAGTCCTTAAATAAAGCAGCAGAGTGCTTAAATAATGCAGCAGAGTCCTAAAATAACGCTGCAGAGTCATTAAATAATACTGCAGAGTCCTTAAATAATGCAGCAAATTTCTTAAATAATGCACAGAGTCCTTAAATAATGCAATAAAGTCCTTAAATAAAATGCAGCAACGCCCTTAATAATGCAGCTGAGTCCTTAAATAATGCAGCAAAGTCCTTAAATAATGCAGCAGAGTCCTTAAATACCGCAGCAGCGTCTTTAAATAATGCAACAAAGTCCTTAAATAATGCAGCAGAGTCCTTAAATAATGCAACAAAGTCCTTAAATAATGCAGCAGAGTCCTTAAATAATGCAACAAAATCATTAAATAATGCAGCAAAGTACTTAAATATTGCAGCAAATTCCTTAAATAATGCAGCAGAATCCTTAAATAATGCAATAATTTCCTTAAATAATGCAGCAACATCCTTAATAATGCAGCAGAGTCCTTAAATAATGCAGCAAAGTCCTTAAATAATGCAACAGAGGCCTTAAATACTGCAGCAGCATCCTTAAATAATGCAGCAGAGTCCTTAAATAATGCAGCAGAGTCCTTAAATAATGCAACAAAGTCCTTAAATAAAATGCAGCAACGCCCTTAATAATGCAGCCGAGTCCTTCAATAATGCAGCAAAGTCCTTAAATAATGCAGCAGAGTCCTTAAATACCGCAGCAGCGTCCTTAAATAATGCAAAAAAGTCCTTAAATAATGCAGCAAAGTCCTTAAATAATGCAACAAAGTCCTTAAATAATGCAGCAGAGTCCTTAAATAATGCAACAAACTCCTTAAATAATGCAGCAAAGTACTTAAATAATGCAGCAAATTCCTTAAATAATGCAGCAGAATCCTTAAATAATGCAATAAAGTCCTTAAATAATGCAGCAACGTCCTTAATAATGCAGCAGAGTCCTTAAATAATGCAGCAAAGTCCTTAAATAATGCAGCGGAGGCCTTAAATACTGCTGCAGCATCCTTAAATAATGCAGCAGAGTCCTTAAATAATGCAACAAAGTCCTTAAATAATGCAGCAGAGTCCTTAAACAATGCAGCGAGGTCCTTAAATAATGCAACAAAGTCCTTAAATAATGCAGCAGATTCCTTAAATTCTGCAGCAGCGATCTTAAATAATGCATCAAAGTCCTTAAATAATGCAGCAGAGTCCTTAAATACTGCAGCAGAGTCCTTAAATAATGCAGCAAAGTCCTTAAATACCGCAGCAGCGTCTTTAAATAATGCAACAAAGTCCTTAAATAATGCAGCAGAGTCCTTAAATAATGCAACAAAGTCCTTAAATAATGCAGCAGAGTCCTTAAATAATGCAACAAACTCATTAAATAATGCAGCAAAGTACTTAAATATTGCAGCAAATTCCTTAAATAATGCAGCAGAATCCTTAAATAATGCAATAATTTCCTTAAATAATGCAGCAACATCCTTAATAATGCAGCAGAGTCCTTAAATAATGCAGCAAAGTCCTTAAATAATGCAGCAAAGTCCTTAAATAATGCAACAGAGGCCTTAAATACTGCAGCAGCATCCTTAAATAATGCAGCAGAGTCCTTAAATAATGCAGCAGAGTCCTTAAATAATGCAACAAAGTCCTTAAATAAAATGCAGCAACGCCCTTAATAATTCAGCCGAGTCCTTCAATAATGCAGCAAAGTCCTTAAATAATGCAGCAGAGTCCTTAAATACCGCAGCAGCGTCCTTAAATAATGCAAAAAAGTCCTTAAATAATGCAGCAAAGTCCTTAAATAATGCAACAAAGTCCTTAAATAATGCAGCAGAGTCCTTAAATAATGCAACAAACTCCTTAAATAATGCAGCAAAGTACTTAAATAATGCAGCAAATTCCTTAAATAATGCAGCAGAATCCTTAAATAATGCAATAAAGTCCTTAAATAATGCAGCAACGTCCTTAATAATGCAGCAGAGTCCTTAAATAATGCAGCAAAGTCCTTAAATAATGCAGCGGAGGCCTTAAATACTGCTGCAGCATCCTTAAATAATGCAGCAGAGTCCTTAAATAATGCAACAAAGTCCTTAAATAATGCAGCAGAGTCCTTAAACAATGCAGCGAGGTCCTTAAATAATGCAACAAAGTCCTTAAATAATGCAGCAGATTCCTTAAATTCTGCAGCAGCGATCTTAAATAATGCATCAAAGTCCTTAAATACTGCAGCAGAGTCCTTAAATAATGCAGCAAAGTCCTTAAATAATGCAGCAGAGTCCTTAAATAATGCAGCAAAGTCATTAAATAATGCAGCAGAGTCCTTAAATAATGCAACAAAGTCCTTAAATAATGCAGCAGATTCCTTAAATTCTGCAGCAGCGTCCTTAAATAATGCATCAAAATCCTTAAATAATGCAGCAGAGTCCTTAAATACCACAGCAGAGTCATTAAATAATGCAGCAGAGTCCTTAAATAATGCAGCATATTCCTTAAATAATGCAGCAGAGTCCTTAAATAATGCAATAAAGTCCTTAAATAATGCAGCAGAGTCCTTAAATAATGCAGCAACTTCCTTAATAATGCAGCTGAGTCCTTAAATAATGCAGCAACATCCTTAAATAATGCAGCAGAATCCTTAAATACTGCATCAGCGTCCTTAAATAATGCAACAAAGTCCTTAAATAATGCAGCAAAGTCCTTAAATAATGCAGCAGAGTCCTTAAATACAGCAGCAGAGTCCTTAAATAATTCAGCAAAGTCCTTAAATAATGCAGAAGAGTCCTTAAATAATGCAACAAAGTCCTTAAATAATGCAGCAGAGTCCTTAAATAATGCAACAAAGTCCTTAAATAATGCAGCAGAGTCCTTAAATACTGCAGCAGAGACCTTAAATAATGCAGCAAAATCCTTAAATAATGCAGCAGAGTCCTTATATAATGCAGCAGAGTCCTAAAATACCACAGCAGAGTCCTTAAATAATGCAGCAGAGTCCTTAAATAATGCAGCAAATTCATTAAATAATGCAGCAGAGTCCTTAAATAATGCAACAAAGTCCTTAAATAATGCAGCAGATTCCTTAAATTTCGCAGCAGCGTCCTTAAATAATGCATCAAAGTACTTAAATAATGCAGCAGAGTCCTAAAATGCCGCAGCAGAGTCCTTAAATAGTGCAGCAAAGTCCTTAAATAATGCAGCAGAGTGCTTACATAATGCAGCAGAGTCCTTAAATACCGCAGCAGAGTCATTAAATAATGCAGCAGAGTCCTTAAATAATGCAGCAAATTCATTAAATAATGCACAGAGTCATTAAATAATGCAATAAAGTCCTTAAATAAAATTCAGCAACACAATTAATAATGCAGCTGAGTCCTTAAATAATTCAGCAAAGTCCTTAAATAATGCAGCAGAGTCCTTAAATACCGCAGCAGCGTCCTTAAATAATGCAACAAAGTCCTTAAATAATGCAGCAGAGTCCTTAAATAATGCAACAAAGTCCTTAAATAATGCATCAGAGTCCTTAAATTATGCAACAAACTCATTAAATAATGCAGCAAAGTACTTAAATAATGCAGCAAATTCCTTAAATAATGCAGCAGAATCCTTAAATAATGCAATAAAGTCCTTAAATAATGCAGCAGAGTCGTTAAATAATGCAAAAAAATCCTTAAATAATGCAGCAGAATCCTTAATTAATGCAATAAAGTCATTAAATAATGCAGCAGAGTCCTTAAATAATGCAACAAAGTCCTTAAATAATGCAGCAGATTCCTTAAATTCTGCAGCAGCGTCCTTAAATAATGCATCAAAGTCCTTAAATAATGCAGCAGAGTCCTTAAATTCCACAGCAGAGTCATTAAATAATGCAGCAGAGTCCTTAAATAATGCAGCATATTCCTTAAATAATGCAGCAGAGTCCTTAAATAATGCAATAAAGTCCTTAAATAATGCAGCAGAGTCCTTAAATAATGCAGCAACGTCCTTAATAATGCAGCTGAGTCCTTAAGTAATGCAGCAACATTCTTAAATAATGCAGCAGAGTCCTTAAATACTGCATCAGCGTCCTTAAATAATGCAACAAAGTCCTTAAATAATGCAGCAAAGTCCTTAAATAATGCAGCAGAGTCCTTAAATACAGCAGCAGAGTCCTTAAATAATTCAGCAAAGTCCTTAAATAATGCAGCAGAGTCCTTAAATAATGCAACAAAGTCCTTAAATAATGCAGCAGAGCCCTTAAATAATGCAACAAAGTCCATAAATAATGCAGCAGAGTCCTTAAATACTGCAGCAGAGACCTTAAATAATGCAGCAAAATCCTTAAATAATGCAGCAGAGTCCTAATATAATGCAGCAGAGTCCTAAAATACCGCAGCAGAGTCCTTAAATAATGCAGCAGAGTCATTAAATAATGCAGCAAAATCATTAAGTAATGCAGCAGAGTCCTTAAATAATGCAACAAAGTTCTTAAATAATGCAGCAGATTCCTTAAATTTCGCAGCAGCATCCTTAAATAATACATCAACGTCCTTAAATAATGCAGCAGAGTCCTAAACTACCGCAGCAGAGTCCTTAAATAATGCAGCAAAGTCCTTAAATAATGCAGCAGAGTGCTTACATAATGCAGCAGAGTCCTTAAATACCGCAGCAGAGTCATTAAATAATGCAGCAGAGTCCTTAAATAATGCAGCAAATTCATTAAATAATGCACAGAGTCATTAAATAATGCAATAAAGTCCTTAAATAAAATTCAACAACACCCTTAATAATGCAGCTGAGTCCTTAAATAATTCAGCAAAGTCCTTAAATAATGCAGCAGAGTCCTTAAATACCGCAGCAGCGTCCTTAAATAATGCAACAAAGTCCTTAAATAATGCAGCAGAGTCCTTAAATAATGCAACAAAGTCCTTAAATAATGCAGCAGAGTCCTTAAATAATGCAACAAACTCATTAAATAATGCAGCAAAGTACTTAAATAATGCAGCAAATTCCTTAAATAATGCAACAGAATCCTTAAATAATGCAATAAAGTCCTTAAATAATGCAGCAGAGTCCTTAAATAATGCAAAAAATTCCTTAAATAATGCATCAGAATCCTTAAATAATGCAACAAAGTCCTTAAATAGTGCAGCAACGTCCTTAATAATGCAGCAGAGTCCTTAAATAATGCAGCAAATTCCTTAAATAATGCAGCAGAGGCCTTAAATACCGAAGCAGCGTCCTTAAATAATGCAGCAAAGTCCTTAAATAATGCAGAAGAGTCCTTAAATAATGCAACAAAGTCCTTAAATAATGCAGCAGAGTCCTTAAATAAAGCAGCAGAGTGCTTAAATAATGCAGCAGAGTCCTTAAATACCGCAGCAGAGTCATTAAATAATACAGCAGAGTCCTTAAATAAAGCAGCAGAGTGCTTAAATAATGCAGCAGAGTCCTAAAATACCGCAGCAGAGTCATTAAATAATACAGCAGAGTCCTTAACTAATGCAGCAAATTTCTTAAATAATGCACAGAGTCCTTAAATAATGCAATAAATTCCTTAAATAAAATGCAGCAACACCCTTAATAATGCAGCTGAGTCCTTAAATAATGCAGCAAAGTCCTTAAATAATGCAGCAGAGTCCTTAAATACCGCAGCAGCGTCTTTAAATAATGCAACAAAGTCCTTAAATAATGCAGCAGAGTCCTTAAATAATGCAACAAAGTCCTTAAATAATGCAGCAGAGTCCTTAAATAATGCAACAAACTCATTAAATATTGCAGCAAAGTACTTAAACATTGCAGCAAATTCCTTAAATAATGCAGCAGAATCCTTAAATAATGCAATAATTTCCTTAAATAATGCAGCAACATCCTTAATAATGCAGCAGAGTCCTTAAATAATGCAGCAAAGTCCTTAAATAATGCAGCAGAGGCCTTAAATACTCCAGCAGCATCCTTAAATAATGCAGCAGAGTCCTTAAATAATGCAGCAGAGTCCTTAAATAATGCAACAAAGTCCTTAAATAATGCAGCAGATTCCTTAAATTTCGCAGCAGCGTCCTTAAATAATACATCAAAGTCCTTAAATAATGCAGCAGAGTCCTAAACTACCACAGCAGAGTCCTTAAATAATGCAGCAAAGTCCTTAAATAATGCAGCAGAGTGCTTACATAATGCAGCAGAGTCCTTATATACCGCAGCAGAGTCATTAAATAATGCAGCAGAGTCCTTAAATAATGCAGCAAATTCATTAAATAATGCACAGAGTCATTAAATAATGCAATAAAGTCCTTAAATAAAATTCAACAACACCCTTAATAATGCAGCTGAGTCCTTAAATAATTCAGCAAAGTCCTTAAATAATGCAGCAGAGTCCTTAAATACCGCAGCAGCATCCTTAAATAATGCAACAAAGTCCTTAAATAATGCAGCAGAGTCCTTAAATAATGCAACAAAGTCCTTAAATAATGCAGCAGAGTCCTTAAATAATGCAACAAACTCATTAAATAATGCAGCAAAGTACTTAAATAATGCAGCAAATTCCTTAAATAATGCAGCAGAATCCTTAAATAATGCAATAATGTCCTTAAATAATGCAGCAGAGTCCTTAAATAATGCAAAAAATTCCTTAAATAATGCATCAGAATCCTTAAATAATGCAACAAAGTCCTTAAATAATGCAGCAACGTCCTTAATAATGCAGCAGAGTCCTTAAATAATGCAGCAAATTCCTTAAATAATGCAGCAGAGGCCTTAAATACCGAAGCAGAGTCCTTAAATAATGCAGCAAAGTCCTTAAATAATGCAGAAGAGTCCTTAAATAATGCAACAAAGTCCTTAAATAATGCAGCAGAGTCCTTAAATAAAGCAGCAGAGTGCTTAAATAATGCAGCAGAGTCCTTAAATACCGCAGCAGAGTCATTAAATAATACAGCAGAGTCCTTAAATAAAGCAGCAGAGTGCTTAAATAATGCAGCAGAGTCCTTAAATAAAGCAGCAGAGTGCTTAAATAATGCAGCAGAGTCCTTAAATACCGCAGCAGAGTCATTAAATAATACAGCAGAGTCCTTAAATAAAGCAGCAGAGTGCTTAAATAATGCAGCAGAGTCCTAAAATAACGCTGCAGAGTCATTAAATAATACTGCAGAGTCCTTAAATAATGCAGTAAAATTTCTTAAATAATGCACAGAGTCCTTAAATAATGCAATAAAGTCCTTAAATAAAATGCAGCAACGCCCTTAATAATGCAGCTGAGTCCTTAAATAATGCAGCAAAGTCCTTAAATAATGCAGCAGAGTCCTTAAATACCGCAGCAGCGTCTTTAAATAATGCAACAAAGTCCTTAAATAATGCAGCAGAGTCCTAAAATAATGCAACAAAGTCCTTAAATAATAGAGCAGAGTCCTTAAATAATGCAACAAACTCATTAAATAATGCAGCAAAGTACTTAAATATTGCAGCAAATTCCTTAAATAATGCAGCAGAATCCTTAAATAATGCAATAATTTCCTTAAATAATGCAGCAACATCCTTAATAATGCAGCAGAGTCCTTAAATAATGCTGCAAAGTCCTTAAATAATGCAACAGAGGCCTTAAATACTGCAGCAGCATCCTTAAATAATGCAGCAGAGTCCTTAAATAATGCAGCAGAGTCCTTAAATAATGCAACAAAGTCCTTAAATAAAATGCAGCAACGCCCTTAATAATGCAGCCGAGTCCTTCAATAATGCAGCAAAGTCCTTAAATAATGCAGCAGAGTCCTTAAATACCGCAGCAGCGTCCTTAAATAATGCAAAAAAGTACTTAAATAATGCAGCAAAGTCCTTAAATAATGCAACAAAGTCCTTAAATAATGCAGCAGAGTCCTTAAATAATGCAACAAACTCCTTAAATAATGCAGCAAAGTACTTAAATAATGCAGCAAATTCCTTAAATAATGCAGCAGAATCCTTAAATAATGCAATAAAGTCCTTAAATAATGCAGCAACGTCCTTAATAATGCAGCAGAGTCCTTAAATAATGCAGCAAAGTCCTTAAATAATGCAGCGGAGGCCTTAAATACTGCT
Organism: Phyllobates terribilis; assembly: GCF_046119375.1. NCBI lineage: Eukaryota > Metazoa > Chordata > Amphibia > Anura > Dendrobatidae > Phyllobates > Phyllobates terribilis. The sequence goes on along the minus strand of NW_027363072.1, from coordinate 1,733,678 downwards.
GCAGCATCCTTAAATAATGCAGCAGAGTCCTTAAATAGTGCAACAAAGTCCTTAAATAATGCAGCAGAGTCCTTAAACAATGCAGCGAGGTCCTTAAATAATGCAACAAAGTCCTTAAATAATGCAGCAGATTCCTTAAATTCTGCAGCAGCGATCTTAAATAATGCATCAAAGTCCTTAAATAATGCAGCAGAGTCCTTAAATACTGCAGCAGAGTCCTTAAATAATGCAGCAAAGTCCTTAAATACCGCAGCAGCGTCTTTAAATAATGCAACAAAGTCCTTAAATAATGCAGCAGAGTCCTTAAATAATGCAACAAAGTCCTTAAATAATGCAGCAGAGTCCTTAAATAATGCAACAAACTCATTAAATAATGCAGCAAAGTACTTAAATATTGCAGCAAATTCCTTAAATAATGCAGCAGAATCCTTAAATAATGCAATAATTTCCTTAAATAATGCAGCAACATCCTTAATAATGCAGCAGAGTCCTTAAATAATGCAGCAAAGTCCTTAAATAATGCAACAGAGGCCTTAAATACTGCAGCAGCATCCTTAAATAATGCAGCAGAGTCCTTAAATAATGCAGCAGAGTCCTTAAATAATGCAACAAAGTCCTTAAATAAAATGCAGCAACGCCCTTAATAATGCAGCCGAGTCCTTCAATAATGCAGCAAAGTCCTTAAATAATGCAGCAGAGTCCTTAAATACCGCAGCAGCGTCCTTAAATAATGCAAAAAAGTCCTTAAATAATGCAGCAAAGTCCTTAAATAATGCAACAAAGTCCTTAAATAATGCAGCAGAGTCCTTAAATAATGCAACAAACTCCTTAAATAATGCAGCAAAGTACTTAAATAATGCAGCAAATTCCTTAAATAATGGAGCAGAATCCTTAAATAATGCAATAAAGTCCTTAAATAATGCAGCAACGTCCTTAATAATGCAGCAGAGTCCTTAAATAATGCAGCAAAGTCCTTAAATAATGCAGCGGAGGCCTTAAATACTGCTGCAGCATCCTTAAATGATGCAGCAGAGTCCTTAAATAATGCAACAAAGTCCTTAAATAATGCAGCAGAGTCCTTAAACAATGCAGCGAAGTCCTTAAATAATGCAACAAAGTCCTTAAATAATGCAGCAAAGTCCTTAAATAATGCAGCAGAGTCCTTAAATACAGCAGCAGAGTCCTTAAATAATTCAGCAAAGTCCTTAAATAATGCAGAAGAGTCCTTAAATAATGCAACAAAGTCCTTAAATAATGCAGCAGAGTCCTTAAATAATGCAACAAAGTCCTTAAATAATGCAGCAGAGTCCTTAAATACTGCAGCAGAGACCTTAAATAATGCAGCAAAATCCTTAAATAATGCAGCAGAGTCCTTATATAATGCAGCAGAGTCCTAAAATACCACAGCAGAGTCCTTAAATAATGCAGCAGAGTCCTTAAATAATGCAGCAAATTCATTAAATAATGCAGCAGAGTCCTTAAATAATGCAACAAAGTCCTTAAATAATGCAGCAGATTCCTTAAATTTCGCAGCAGCGTCCTTAAATAATGCATCAAAGTACTTAAATAATGCAGCAGAGTCCTAAAATGCCGCAGCAGAGTCCTTAAATAGTGCAGCAATGTCCTTAAATAATGCAGCAGAGTGCTTACATAATGCAGCAGAGTCCTTAAATACCGCAGCAGAGTCATTAAATAATGCAGCAGAGTCCTTAAATAATGCAGCAAATTCATTAAATAATGCACAGAGTCATTAAATAATGCAATAAAGTCCTTAAATAAAATTCAGCAACACAATTAATAATGCAGCAGAGTCCTTAAATAATGCAGCAAAGTCCTTAAATAATGCAGCGGAGGCCTTAAATACTGCTGCAGCATCCTTAAATAATGCAGCAGAGTCCTTAAATAATGCAACAAAGTCCTTAAATAATGCAGCAGAGTCCTTAAACAATGCAGCGAGGTCCTTAAATAATGCAACAAAGTCCTTAAATAATGCAGCAAAGTCCTTAAATAATGCAGCAGAGTCCTTAAATACAGCAGCAGAGTCCTTAAATAATTCAGCAAAGTCCTTAAATAATGCAGAAGAGTCCTTAAATAATGCAACAAAGTCCTTAAATAATGCAGCAGAGTCCTTAAATAATGCAACAAAGTCCTTAAATAATGCAGCAGAGTCCTTAAATACTGCAGCAGAGACCTTAAATAATGCAGCAAAATCCTTAAATAATGCAGCAGAGTCCTTATATAATGCAGCAGAGTCCTAAAATACCACAGCAGAGTCCTTAAATAATGCAGCAGAGTCCTTAAATAATGCAGCAAATTCATTAAATAATGCAGCAGAGTCCTTAAATAATGCAACAAAGTCCTTAAATAATGCAGCAGATTCCTTAAATTTCGCAGCAGCGTCCTTAAATAATGCATCAAAGTACTTAAATAATGCAGCAGAGTCCTAAAATGCCGCAGCAGAGTCCTTAAATAGTGCAGCAAAGTCCTTAAATAATGCAGCAGAGTGCTTACATAATGCAGCAGAGTCCTTAAATACCGCAGCAGAGTCATTAAATAATGCAGCAGAGTCCTTAAATAATGCAGCAAATTCATTAAATAATGCACAGAGTCATTAAATAATGCAATAAAGTCCTTAAATAAAATTCAGCAACACAATTAATAATGCAGCTGAGTCCTTAAATAATTCAGCAAAGTCCTTAAATAATGCAGCAGAGTCCTTAAATACCGCAGCAGCGTCCTTAAATAATGCAACAAAGTCCTTAAATAATGCAGCAGAGTCCTTAAATAATGCAACAAAGTCCTTAAATAATGCATCAGAGTCCTTAAATTATGCAACAAACTCATTAAATAATGCAGCAAAGTACTTAAATAATGCAGCAAATTCCTTAAATAATGCAGCAGAATCCTTAAATAATGCAATAAAGTCCTTAAATAATGCAGCAGAGTCGTTAAATAATGCAAAAAAATCCTTAAATAATGCAGCAGAATCCTTAATTAATGCAATAAAGTCATTAAATAATGCAGCAGAGTCCTTAAATAATGCAACAAAGTCCTTAAATAATGCAGCAGATTCCTTAAATTCTGCAGCAGCGTCCTTAAATAATGCATCAAAGTCCTTAAATAATGCAGCAGAGTCCTTAAATTCCACAGCAGAGTCATTAAATAATGCAGCAGAGTCCTTAAATAATGCAGCATATTCCTTAAATAATGCAGCAGAGTCCTTAAATAATGCAATAAAGTCCTTAAATAATGCAGCAGAGTCCTTAAATAATGCAGCAACGTCCTTAATAATGCAGCTGAGTCCTTAAGTAATGCAGCAACATTCTTAAATAATGCAGCAGAGTCCTTAAATACTGCATCAGCGTCCTTAAATAATGCAACAAAGTCCTTAAATAATGCAGCAAAGTCCTTAAATAATGCAGCAGAGTCCTTAAATACAGCAGCAGAGTCCTTAAATAATTCAGCAAAGTCCTTAAATAATGCAGCAGAGTCCTTAAATAATGCAACAAAGTCCTTAAATAATGCAGCAGAGCCCTTAAATAATGCAACTAAGTCCATAAATAATGCAGCAGAGTCCTTAAATACTGCAGCAGAGACCTTAAATAATGCAGCAAAATCCTTAAATAATGCAGCAGAGTCCTAATATAATGCAGCAGAGTCCTAAAATACCGCAGCAGAGTCCTTAAATAATGCAGCAGAGTCATTAAATAATGCAGCAAAATCATTAAGTAATGCAGCAGAGTCCTTAAATAATGCAACAAAGTTCTTAAATAATGCAGCAGATTCCTTAAATTTCGCAGCAGCATCCTTAAATAATACATCAACGTCCTTAAATAATGCAGCAGAGTCCTAAACTACCGCAGCAGAGTCCTTAAATAATGCAGCAAAGTCCTTAAATAATGCAGCAGAGTGCTTACATAATGCAGCAGAGTCCTTAAATACCGCAGCAGAGTCATTAAATAATGCAGCAGAGTCCTTAAATAATGCAGCAAATTCATTAAATAATGCACAGAGTCATTAAATAATGCAATAAAGTCCTTAAATAAAATTCAACAACACCCTTAATAATGCAGCTGAGTCCTTAAATAATTCAGCAAAGTCCTTAAATAATGCAGCAGAGTCCTTAAATACCGCAGCAGCGTCCTTAAATAATGCAACAAAGTCCTTAAATAATGCAGCAGAGTCCTTAAATAATGCAACAAAGTCCTTAAATAATGCAGCAGAGTCCTTAAATAATGCAACAAACTCATTAAATAATGCAGCAAAGTACTTAAATAATGCAGCAAATTCCTTAAATAATGCAACAGAATCCTTAAATAATGCAATAAAGTCCTTAAATAATGCAGCAGAGTCCTTAAATAATGCAAAAAATTCCATAAATAATGCATCAGAATCCTTAAATAATGCAACAAAGTCCTTAAATAGTGCAGCAACGTCCTTAATAATGCAGCAGAGTCCTTAAATAATGCAGCAAATTCCTTAAATAATGCAGCAGAGGCCTTAAATACCGAAGCAGCGTCCTTAAATAATGCAGCAAAGTCCTTAAATAATGCAGAAGAGTCCTTAAATAATGCAACAAAGTCCTTAAATAATGCAGCAGAGTCCTTAAATAAAGCAGCAGAGTGCTTAAATAATGCAGCAGAGTCCTTAAATACCGCAGCAGAGTCATTAAATAATACAGCAGAGTCCTTAAATAAAGCAGCAGAGTGCTTAAATAATGCAGCAGAGTCCTAAAATACCGCAGCAGAGTCATTAAATAATACAGCAGAGTCCTTAACTAATGCAGCAAATTTCTTAAATAATGCACAGAGTCCTTAAATAATGCAATAAATTCCTTAAATAAAATGCAGCAACGCCCTTAATAATGCAGCTGAGTCCTTAAATAATGCAGCAAAGTCCTTAAATAATGCAGCAGAGTCCTTAAATACCGCAGCAGCGTCTTTAAATAATGCAACAAAGTCCTTAAATAATGCAGCAGAGGCCTTAAATACCGAAGCAGAGTCCTTAAATAATGCAGCAAAGTCCTTAAATAATGCAGAAGAGTCCTTAAATAATGCAACAAAGTCCTTAAATAATGCAGCAGAGTCCATAAATAAAGCAGCAGAGTGCTTAAATAATGCAGCAGAGTCCTTAAATACCGCAGCAGAGTCATTAAATAATACAGCAGAGTCCTTAAATAAAGCAGCAGAGTGCTTAAATAATGCAGCAGAGTCCTTAAATAAAGCAGCAGAGTGCTTAAATAATGCAGCAGAGTCCTTAAATACCGCAGCAGAGTCATTAAATAATACAGCAGAGTCCTTAAATAAAGCAGCAGAGTGCTTAAATAATGCAGCAGAGTCCTAAAATAACGCTGCAGAGTCATTAAATAATACTGCAGAGTCCTTAAATAATGCAGTAAAATTTCTTAAATAATGCACAGAGTCCTTAAATAATGCAATAAAGTCCTTAAATAAAATGCAGCAACGCCCTTAATAATGCAGCTGAGTCCTTAAATAATGCAGCAAAGTCCTTAAATAATGCAGCAGAGTCCTTAAATACCGCAGCAGCGTCTTTAAATAATGCAACAAAGTCCTTAAATAATGCAGCAGAGTCCTAAAATAATGCAACAAAGTCCTTAAATAATAGAGCAGAGTCCTTAAATAATGCAACAAACTCATTAAATAATGCAGCAAAGTACTTAAATATTGCAGCAAATTCCTTAAATAATGCAGCAGAATCCTTAAATAATGCAATAATTTCCTTAAATAATGCAGCAACATCCTTAATAATGCAGCAGAGTCCTTAAATAATGCTGCAAAGTCCTTAAATAATGCAACAGAGGCCTTAAATACTGCAGCAGCATCCTTAAATAATGCAGCAGAGTCCTTAAATAATGCAGCAGAGTCCTTAAATAATGCAACAAAGTCCTTAAATAAAATGCAGCAACGCCCTTAATAATGCAGCCGAGTCCTTCAATAATGCAGCAAAGTCCTTAAATAATGCAGCAGAGTCCTTAAATACCGCAGCAGCGTCCTTAAATAATGCAAAAAAGTACTTAAATAATGCAGCAAAGTCCTTAAATAATGCAACAAAGTCCTTAAATAATGCAGCAGAGTCCTTAAATAATGCAACAAACTCCTTAAATAATGCAGCAAAGTACTTAAATAATGCAGCAAATTCCTTAAATAATGCAGCAGAATCCTTAAATAATGCAATAAAGTCCTTAAATAATGCAGCAACGTCCTTAATAATGCAGCAGAGTCCTTAAATAATGCAGCAAAGTCCTTAAATAATGCAGCGGAGGCCTTAAATACTGCTGCAGCATCCTTAAATAATGCAGCAGAGTCCTTAAATAGTGCAACAAAGTCCTTAAATAATGCAGCAGAGTCCTTAAACAATGCAGCGAGGTCCTTAAATAATGCAACAAAGTCCTTAAATAATGCAGCAGATTCCTTAAATTCTGCAGCAGCGATCTTAAATAATGCATCAAAGTCCTTAAATAATGCAGCAGAGTCCTTAAATACTGCAGCAGAGTCCTTAAATAATGCAGCAAAGTCCTTAAATACCGCAGCAGCGTCTTTAAATAATGCAACAAAGTCCTTAAATAATGCAGCAGAGTCCTTAAATAATGCAACAAAGTCCTTAAATAATGCAGCAGAGTCCTTAAATAATGCAACAAACTCATTAAATAATGCAGCAAAGTACTTAAATATTGCAGCAAATTCCTTAAATAATGCAGCAGAATCCTTAAATAATGCAATAATTTCCTTAAATAATGCAGCAACATCCTTAATAATGCAGCAGAGTCCTTAAATAATGCAGCAAAGTCCTTAAATAATGCAACAGAGGCCTTAAATACTGCAGCAGCATCCTTAAATAATGCAGCAGAGTCCTTAAATAATGCAGCAGAGTCCTTAAATAATGCAACAAAGTCCTTAAATAAAATGCAGCAACGCCCTTAATAATGCAGCCGAGTCCTTCAATAATGCAGCAAAGTCCTTAAATAATGCAGCAGAGTCCTTAAATACCGCAGCAGCGTCCTTAAATAATGCAAAAAAGTCCTTAAATAATGCAGCAAAGTCCTTAAATAATGCAACAAAGTCCTTAAATAATGCAGCAGAGTCCTTAAATAATGCAACAAACTCCTTAAATAATGCAGCAAAGTACTTAAATAATGCAGCAAATTCCTTAAATAATGGAGCAGAATCCTTAAATAATGCAATAAAGTCCTTAAATAATGCAGCAACGTCCTTAATAATGCAGCAGAGTCCTTAAATAATGCAGCAAAGTCCTTAAATAATGCAGCGGAGGCCTTAAATACTGCTGCAGCATCCTTAAATGATGCAGCAGAGTCCTTAAATAATGCAACAAAGTCCTTAAATAATGCAGCAGAGTCCTTAAACAATGCAGCGAAGTCCTTAAATAATGCAACAAAGTCCTTAAATAATGCAGCAAAGTCCTTAAATAATGCAGCAGAGTCCTTAAATACAGCAGCAGAGTCCTTAAATAATTCAGCAAAGTCCTTAAATAATGCAGAAGAGTCCTTAAATAATGCAACAAAGTCCTTAAATAATGCAGCAGAGTCCTTAAATAATGCAACAAAGTCCTTAAATAATGCAGCAGAGTCCTTAAATACTGCAGCAGAGACCTTAAATAATGCAGCAAAATCCTTAAATAATGCAGCAGAGTCCTTATATAATGCAGCAGAGTCCTAAAATACCACAGCAGAGTCCTTAAATAATGCAGCAGAGTCCTTAAATAATGCAGCAAATTCATTAAATAATGCAGCAGAGTCCTTAAATAATGCAACAAAGTCCTTAAATAATGCAGCAGATTCCTTAAATTTCGCAGCAGCGTCCTTAAATAATGCATCAAAGTACTTAAATAATGCAGCAGAGTCCTAAAATGCCGCAGCAGAGTCCTTAAATAGTGCAGCAATGTCCTTAAATAATGCAGCAGAGTGCTTACATAATGCAGCAGAGTCCTTAAATACCGCAGCAGAGTCATTAAATAATGCAGCAGAGTCCTTAAATAATGCAGCAAATTCATTAAATAATGCACAGAGTCATTAAATAATGCAATAAAGTCCTTAAATAAAATTCAGCAACACAATTAATAATGCAGCAGAGTCCTTAAATAATGCAGCAAAGTCCTTAAATAATGCAGCGGAGGCCTTAAATACTGCTGCAGCATCCTTAAATAATGCAGCAGAGTCCTTAAATAATGCAACAAAGTCCTTAAATAATGCAGCAGAGTCCTTAAACAATGCAGCGAGGTCCTTAAATAATGCAACAAAGTCCTTAAATAATGCAGCAAAGTCCTTAAATAATGCAGCAGAGTCCTTAAATACAGCAGCAGAGTCCTTAAATAATTCAGCAAAGTCCTTAAATAATGCAGAAGAGTCCTTAAATAATGCAACAAAGTCCTTAAATAATGCAGCAGAGTCCTTAAATAATGCAACAAAGTCCTTAAATAATGCAGCAGAGTCCTTAAATACTGCAGCAGAGACCTTAAATAATGCAGCAAAATCCTTAAATAATGCAGCAGAGTCCTTATATAATGCAGCAGAGTCCTAAAATACCACAGCAGAGTCCTTAAATAATGCAGCAGAGTCCTTAAATAATGCAGCAAATTCATTAAATAATGCAGCAGAGTCCTTAAATAATGCAACAAAGTCCTTAAATAATGCAGCAGATTCCTTAAATTTCGCAGCAGCGTCCTTAAATAATGCATCAAAGTACTTAAATAATGCAGCAGAGTCCTAAAATGCCGCAGCAGAGTCCTTAAATAGTGCAGCAAAGTCCTTAAATAATGCAGCAGAGTGCTTACATAATGCAGCAGAGTCCTTAAATACCGCAGCAGAGTCATTAAATAATGCAGCAGAGTCCTTAAATAATGCAGCAAATTCATTAAATAATGCACAGAGTCATTAAATAATGCAATAAAGTCCTTAAATAAAATTCAGCAACACAATTAATAATGCAGCTGAGTCCTTAAATAATTCAGCAAAGTCCTTAAATAATGCAGCAGAGTCCTTAAATACCGCAGCAGCGTCCTTAAATAATGCAACAAAGTCCTTAAATAATGCAGCAGAGTCCTTAAATAATGCAACAAAGTCCTTAAATAATGCATCAGAGTCCTTAAATTATGCAACAAACTCATTAAATAATGCAGCAAAGTACTTAAATAATGCAGCAAATTCCTTAAATAATGCAGCAGAATCCTTAAATAATGCAATAAAGTCCTTAAATAATGCAGCAGAGTCGTTAAATAATGCAAAAAAATCCTTAAATAATGCAGCAGAATCCTTAATTAATGCAATAAAGTCATTAAATAATGCAGCAGAGTCCTTAAATAATGCAACAAAGTCCTTAAATAATGCAGCAGATTCCTTAAATTCTGCAGCAGCGTCCTTAAATAATGCATCAAAGTCCTTAAATAATGCAGCAGAGTCCTTAAATTCCACAGCAGAGTCATTAAATAATGCAGCAGAGTCCTTAAATAATGCAGCATATTCCTTAAATAATGCAGCAGAGTCCTTAAATAATGCAATAAAGTCCTTAAATAATGCAGCAGAGTCCTTAAATAATGCAGCAACGTCCTTAATAATGCAGCTGAGTCCTTAAGTAATGCAGCAACATTCTTAAATAATGCAGCAGAGTCCTTAAATACTGCATCAGCGTCCTTAAATAATGCAACAAAGTCCTTAAATAATGCAGCAAAGTCCTTAAATAATGCAGCAGAGTCCTTAAATACAGCAGCAGAGTCCTTAAATAATTCAGCAAAGTCCTTAAATAATGCAGCAGAGTCCTTAAATAATGCAACAAAGTCCTTAAATAATGCAGCAGAGCCCTTAAATAATGCAACTAAGTCCATAAATAATGCAGCAGAGTCCTTAAATACTGCAGCAGAGACCTTAAATAATGCAGCAAAATCCTTAAATAATGCAGCAGAGTCCTAATATAATGCAGCAGAGTCCTAAAATACCGCAGCAGAGTCCTTAAATAATGCAGCAGAGTCATTAAATAATGCAGCAAAATCATTAAGTAATGCAGCAGAGTCCTTAAATAATGCAACAAAGTTCTTAAATAATGCAGCAGATTCCTTAAATTTCGCAGCAGCATCCTTAAATAATACATCAACGTCCTTAAATAATGCAGCAGAGTCCTAAACTACCGCAGCAGAGTCCTTAAATAATGCAGCAAAGTCCTTAAATAATGCAGCAGAGTGCTTACATAATGCAGCAGAGTCCTTAAATACCGCAGCAGAGTCATTAAATAATGCAGCAGAGTCCTTAAATAATGCAGCAAATTCATTAAATAATGCACAGAGTCATTAAATAATGCAATAAAGTCCTTAAATAAAATTCAACAACACCCTTAATAATGCAGCTGAGTCCTTAAATAATTCAGCAAAGTCCTTAAATAATGCAGCAGAGTCCTTAAATACCGCAGCAGCGTCCTTAAATAATGCAACAAAGTCCTTAAATAATGCAGCAGAGTCCTTAAATAATGCAACAAAGTCCTTAAATAATGCAGCAGAGTCCTTAAATAATGCAACAAACTCATTAAATAATGCAGCAAAGTACTTAAATAATGCAGCAAATTCCTTAAATAATGCAACAGAATCCTTAAATAATGCAATAAAGTCCTTAAATAATGCAGCAGAGTCCTTAAATAATGCAAAAAATTCCATAAATAATGCATCAGAATCCTTAAATAATGCAACAAAGTCCTTAAATAGTGCAGCAACGTCCTTAATAATGCAGCAGAGTCCTTAAATAATGCAGCAAATTCCTTAAATAATGCAGCAGAGGCCTTAAATACCGAAGCAGCGTCCTTAAATAATGCAGCAAAGTCCTTAAATAATGCAGAAGAGTCCTTAAATAATGCAACAAAGTCCTTAAATAATGCAGCAGAGTCCTTAAATAAAGCAGCAGAGTGCTTAAATAATGCAGCAGAGTCCTTAAATACCGCAGCAGAGTCATTAAATAATACAGCAGAGTCCTTAAATAAAGCAGCAGAGTGCTTAAATAATGCAGCAGAGTCCTAAAATACCGCAGCAGAGTCATTAAATAATACAGCAGAGTCCTTAACTAATGCAGCAAATTTCTTAAATAATGCACAGAGTCCTTAAATAATGCAATAAATTCCTTAAATAAAATGCAGCAACGCCCTTAATAATGCAGCTGAGTCCTTAAATAATGCAGCAAAGTCCTTAAATAATGCAGCAGAGTCCTTAAATACCGCAGCAGCGTCTTTAAATAATGCAACAAAGTCCTTAAATAATGCAGCAGAGTCCTTAAATAATGCAACAAAGTCCTTAAATAATGCAGCAGAGTCCTTAAATAATGCAACAAACTCATTAAATATTGCAGCAAAGTACTTAAACATTGCAGTAAATTCCTTAAATAATGCAGCAGAATCCTTAAATAATGCAATAATTTCCTTAAATAATGCAGCAACATCCTTAATAATGCAGCAGAGTCCTTAAATAATGCAGCAAAGTCCTTAAATAATGCAGCAGAGGCCTTAAATACTCCAGCAGCATCCTTAAATAATGCAGCAGAGTCCTTAAATAATGCAGCAGAGTCCTTAAATAATGCAACAAAGTCCTTAAATAATGCAGCAGATTCCTTAAATTTCGCAGCAGCGTCCTTAAATAATACATCAAAGTCCTTAAATAATGCAGCAGAGTCCTAAACTACCACAGCAGAGTCCTTAAATAATGCAGCAAAGTCCTTAAATAATGCAGCAGAGTGCTTAAATAATGCAAAAAATTCCTTAAATAATGCATCAGAATCCTTAAATAATGCAACAAAGTCCTTAAATAATGCAGCAACGTCCTTAATAATGCAGCAGAGTCCTTAAATAATGCAGCAAATTCCTTAAATAATGCAGCAGAGGCCTTAAATACCGAAGCAGAGTCCTTAAATAATGCAGCAAAGTCCTTAAATAATGCAGAAGAGTCCTTAAATAATGCAACAAAGTCCTTAAATAATGCAGCAGAGTCCTTAAATAAAGCAGCAGAGTGCTTAAATAATGCAGCAGAGTCCTTAAATACCGCAGCAGAGTCATTAAATAATACAGCAGAGTCCTTAAATAAAGCAGCAGAGTGCTTAAATAATGCAGCAGAGTCCTTAAATAAAGCAGCAGAGTGCTTAAATAATGCAGCAGAGTCCTTAAATACCGCAGCAGAGTCATTAAATAATACAGCAGAGTCCTTAAATAAAGCAGCAGAGTGCTTAAATAATGCAGCAGAGTCCTTAAATAAAGCAGCAGAGTGCTTAAATAATGCAGCAGAGTCCTAAAATAACGCTGCAGAGTCATTAAATAATACTGCAGAGTCCTTAAATAATGCAGCAAATTTCTTAAATAATGCACAGAGTCCTTAAATAATGCAGCAAAGTCCTTAAATAATGCAGCAGAGTCCTTAAATACCGCAGCAGCGTCTTTAAATAATGCAACAAAGTCCTTAAATAATGCAGCAGAGTCCTTAAATAATGCAACAAAGTCCTTAAATAATAGAGCAGAGTCCTTAAATAATGCAACAAACTCATTAAATAATGCAGCAAAGTACTTAAATATTGCAGCAAATTCCTTAAATAATGCAGCAGAATCCTTAAATAATGCAATAATTTCCTTAAATAATGCAGCAACATCCTTAATAATGCAGCAGAGTCCTGAAATAATGCAGCAAAGTCCTTAAATAATGCAACAGAGGCCTTAAATACTGCAGCAGCATCCTTAAATAATGCAGCAGAGTCCTTAAATAATGCAGCAGAGTCCTTAAATAATGCAACAAAGTCCTTAAATAAAATGCAGCAACGCCCTTAATAATGCAGCCGAGTCCTTCAATAATGCAGCAAAGTCCTTAAATATTGCAGCAGAGTCCTTAAATACCGCAGCAGCGTCCTTAAATAATGCAAAAAAGTCCTTAAATAATGCAGCAAAGTCCTTAAATAATGCAACAAAGTCCTTAAATAATGCAGCAGAGTCCTTAAATAATGCAACAAACTCCTTAAATAATGCAGCAAAGTACTTAAATAATGCAGCAAATTCCTTAAATAATGCAGCAGAATCCTTAAATAATGCAATAAAGTCCTTAAATAATGCAGCAACGTCCTTAATAATGCAGCAGAGTCCTTAAATAATGCAGCAAAGTCCTTAAATAATGCAGCGGAGGCCTTAAATACTGCTGCAGCATCCTTAAATAATGCAGCAGAGTCCTTAAATAATGCAACAAAGTCCTTAAATAATGCAGCAGAGTCCTTAAACAATGCAGCGAGGTCCTTAAATAATGCAACAAAGTCCTTAAATAATGCAGCAGATTCCTTAAATTCTGCAGCAGCGATCTTAAATAATGCATCAAAGTCCTTAAATAATGCAGCAGAGTCCTTAAATACTGCAGCAGAGTCCTTAAATAATGCAGCAAAGTCCTTAAATACCGCAGCAGCGTCTTTAAATAATGCAACAAAGTCCTTAAATAATGCAGCAGAGTTCTTAAATAATGCAACAAAGTCCTTAAATAATGCAGCAGAGTCCTTAAATAATGCAACAAACTCATTAAATAATGCAGCAAAGTACTTAAATATTGCAGCAAATTCCTTAAATAATGCAGCAGAATCCTTAAATAATGCAATAATTTCCTTAAATAATGCAGCAACATCCTTAATAATGCAGCAGAGTCCTTAAATAATGCAGCAAAGTCCTTAAATAAAATGCAGCAACGCCCTTAATAATGCAGCCGAGTCCTTCAATAATGCAGCAAAGTCCTTAAATAATGCAGCAGAGTCCTTAAATACCGCAGCAGCATCCTTAAATAATGCAGCAGAGTCCTTAAATAATGCAGCAGAGTCCTTAAATAATGCAACAAAGTCCTTAAATAAAATGCAGCAACGCCCTTAATAATGCAGCCGAGTCCTTCAATAATGCAGCAAAGTCCTTAAATAATGCAGCAGAGTCCTTAAATACCGCAGCAGCGTCCTTAAATAATGCAAAAAAGTCCTTAAATAATGCAGCAAAGTCCTTAAATAATGCAACAAAGTCCTTAAATAATGCAGCAGAGTCCTTAAATAATGCAACAAACTCCTTAAATAATGCAGCAAAGTACTTAAATAATGCAGCAAATTCCTTAAATAATGGAGCAGAATCCTTAAATAATGCAATAAAGTCCTTAAATAATGCAGCAACGTCCTTAATAATGCAGCAGAGTCCTTAAATAATGCAGCAGAGTCCTTAAATAATGCAACAAAGTTCTTAAATAATGCAGCAGATTCCTTAAATTTCGCAGCAGCATCCTTAAATAATACATCACCGTCCTTAAATAATGCAGCAGAGTCCTAAACTACCGCAGCAGAGTCCTTAAATAATGCAGCAAAGTCCTTAAATAATGCAGCAGAGTGCTTACATAATGCAGCAGAGTCCTTAAATACCGCAGCAGAGTCATTAAATAATGCAGCAGAGTCCTTAAATAATGCAGCAAATTCATTAAATAATGCACAGAGTCATTAAATAATGCAATAAAGTCCTTAAATAAAATTCAACAACACCCTTAATAATGCAGCTGAGTCCTTAAATAATTCAGCAAAGTCCTTAAATAATGCAGCAGAGTCCTTAAATACCGCAGCAGCGTCCTTAAATAATGCAACAAAGTCCTTAAATAATGCAGCAGAGTCCTTAAATAATGCAACAAAGTCCTTAAATAATGCAGCAGAGTCCTTAAATAATGCAACAAACTCATTAAATAATGCAGCAAAGTACTTAAATAATGCAGCAAATTCCTTAAATAATGCAACAGAATCCTTAAATAATGCAATAAAGTCCTTAAATAATGCAGCAGAGTCCTTAAATAATGCAAAAATTCCTTAAATAATGCATCAGAATCCTTAAATAATGCAACAAAGTCCTTAAATAGTGCAGCAACGTCCTTAATAATGCAGCAGAGTCCTTAAATAATGCAGCAAATTCCTTAAATAATGCAGCAGAGGCCTTAAATACCGAAGCAGCGTCCTTAAATAATGCAGCAAAGTCCTTAAATAATGCAGAAGAGTCCTTAAATAATGCAACAAAGTCCTTAAATAATGCAGCAGAGTCCTTAAATAAAGCAGCAGAGTGCTTAAATAATGCAGCAGAGTCCTTAAATACCGCAGCAGAGTCATTAAATAATACAGCAGAGTCCTTAAATAAAGCAGCAGAGTGCTTAAATAATGCAGCAGAGTCCTAAAATACCGCAGCAGAGTCATTAAATAATACAGCAGAGTCCTTAACTAATGCAGCAAATTTCTTAAATAATGCACAGAGTCCTTAAATAATGCAATAAATTCCTTAAATAAAATGCAGCAACGCCCTTAATAATGCAGCTGAGTCCTTAAATAATGCAGCAAAGTCCTTAAATAATGCAGCAGAGTCCTTAAATACCGCAGCAGCGTCTTTAAATAATGCAACAAAGTCCTTAAATAATGCAGCAGAGTCCTTAAATAATGCAACAAAGTCCTTAAATAATGCAGCAGAGTCCTTAAATAATGCAACAAACTCATTAAATATTGCAGCAAAGTACTTAAACATTGCAGCAAATTCCTTAAATAATGCAGCAGAATCCTTAAATAATGCAATAATTTCCTTAAATAATGCAGCAACATCCTTAATAATGCAGCAGAGTCCTTAAATAATGCAGCAAAGTCCTTAAATAATGCAGCAGAGGCCTTAAATACTCCAGCAGCATCCTTAAATAATGCAGCAGAGTCCTTAAATAATGCAGCAGAGTCCTTAAATAATGCAACAAAGTCCTTAAATAATGCAGCAGATTCCTTAAATTTCGCAGCAGCGTCCTTAAATAATACATCAAAGTCCTTAAATAATGCAGCAGAGTCCTAAACTACCACAGCAGAGTCCTTAAATAATGCAGCAAAGTCCTTAAATAATGCAGCAGAGTGCTTACATAATGCAGCAGAGTCCTTATATACCGCAGCAGAGTCATTAAATAATGCAGCAGAGTCCTTAAATAATGCAGCAAATTCATTAAATAATGCACAGTCATTAAATAATGCAATAAAGTCCTTAAATAAAATTCAACAACACCCTTAATAATGCAGCTGAGTCCTTAAATAATTCAGCAAAGTCCTTAAATAATGCAGCAGAGTCCTTAAATACCGCAGCAGCATCCTTAAATAATGCAACAAAGTCCTTAAATAATGCAGCAGAGTCCTTAAATAATGCAACAAAGTCCTTAAATAATGCAGCAGAGTCCTTAAATAATGCAACAAACTCATTAAATAATGCAGCAAAGTACTTAAATAATGCAGCAAATTCCTTAAATAATGCAGCAGAATCCTTAAATAATGCAATAATGTCCTTAAATAATGCAGCAGAGTCCTTAAATAATGCAAAAAATTCCTTAAATAATGCATCAGAATCCTTAAATAATGCAACAAAGTCCTTAAATAATGCAGCAACGTCCTTAATAATGCAGCAGAGTCCTTAAATAATGCAGCAAATTCCTTAAATAATGCAGCAGAGGCCTTAAATACCGAAGCAGAGTCCTTAAATAATGCAGCAAAGTCCTTAAATAATGCAGAAGAGTCCTTAAATAATGCAACAAAGTCCTTAAATAATGCAGCAGAGTCCTTAAATAAAGCAGCAGAGTGCTTAAATAATGCAGCAGAGTCCTTAAATACCGCAGCAGAGTCATTAAATAATACAGCAGAGTCCTTAAATAAAGCAGCAGAGTGCTTAAATAATGCAGCAGAGTCCTTAAATAAAGCAGCAGAGTGCTTAAATAATGCAGCAGAGTCCTTAAATACCGCAGCAGAGTCATTAAATAATACAGCAGAGTCCTTAAATAAAGCAGCAGAGTGCTTAAATAATGCAGCAGAGTCCTAAAATAACGCTGCAGAGTCATTAAATAATACTGCAGAGTCCTTAAATAATGCAGTAAAATTTCTTAAATAATGCACAGAGTCCTTAAATAATGCAATAAAGTCCTTAAATAAAATGCAGCAACGCCCTTAATAATGCAGCTGAGTCCTTAAATAATGCAGCAAAGTCCTTAAATAATGCAGCAGAGTCCTTAAATACCGCAGCAGCGTCTTTAAATAATGCAACAAAGTCCTTAAATAATGCATCAGAGTCCTTAAATAATGCAACAAAGTCCTTAAATAATAGAGCAGAGTCCTTAAATAATGCAACAAACTCATTAAATAATGCAGCAAAGTACTTAAATATTGCAGCAAATTCCTTAAATAATGCAGCAGAATCCTTAAATAATGCAATAATTTCCTTAAATAATGCAGCAACATCCTTAATAATGCAGCAGAGTCCTTAAATAATGCAGCAAAGTCCTTAAATAATGCAACAGAGGCCTTAAATACTGCAGCAGCATCCTTAAATAATGCAGCAGAGTCCTTAAATAATGCAGCAGAGTCCTTAAATAATGCAACAAAGTCCTTAAATAAAATGCAGCAACGCCCTTAATAATGCAGCCGAGTCCTTCAATAATGCAGCAAAGTCCTTAAATAATGCAGCAGAGTCCTTAAATACCGCAGCAGCGTCCTTAAATAATGCAAAAAAGTCCTTAAATAATGCAGCAAAGTCCTTAAATAATGCAACAAAGTCCTTAAATAATGCAGCAGAGTCCTTAAATAATGCAACAAACTCCTTAAATAATGCAGCAAAGTACTTAAATAATGCAGCAAATTCCTTAAATAATGCAGCAGAATCCTTAAATAATGCAATAAAGTCCTTAAATAATGCAGCAACGTCCTTAATAATGCAGCAGAGTCCTTAAATAATGCAGCAAAGTCCTTAAATAATGCAGCGGAGGCCTTAAATACTGCTGCAGCATCCTTAAATAATGCAGCAGAGTCCTTAAATAGTGCAACAAAGTCCTTAAATAATGCAGCAGAGTCCTTAAACAATGCAGCGAGGTCCTTAAATAATGCAACAAAGTCCTTAAATAATGCAGCAGATTCCTTAAATTCTGCAGCAGCGATCTTAAATAATGCATCAAAGTCCTTAAATAATGCAGCAGAGTCCTTAAATACTGCAGCAGAGTCCTTAAATAATGCAGCAAAGTCCTTAAATACCGCAGCAGCGTCTTTAAATAATGCAACAAAGTCCTTAAATAATGCAGCAGAGTCCTTAAATAATGCAACAAAGTCCTTAAATAATGCAGCAGAGTCCTTAAATAATGCAACAAACTCATTAAATAATGCAGCAAAGTACTTAAATATTGCAGCAAATTCCTTAAATAATGCAGCAGAATCCTTAAATAATGCAATAATTTCCTTAAATAATGCAGCAACATCCTTAATAATGCAGCAGAGTCCTTAAATAATGCAGCAAAGTCCTTAAATAATGCAACAGAGGCCTTAAATACTGCAGCAGCATCCTTAAATAATGCAGCAGAGTCCTTAAATAATGCAGCAGAGTCCTTAAATAATGCAACAAAGTCCTTAAATAAAATGCAGCAACGCCCTTAATAATGCAGCCGAGTCCTTCAATAATGCAGCAAAGTCCTTAAATAATGCAGCAGAGTCCTTAAATACCGCAGCAGCGTCCTTAAATAATGCAAAAAAGTCCTTAAATAATGCAGCAAAGTCCTTAAATAATGCAACAAAGTCCTTAAATAATGCAGCAGAGTCCTTAAATAATGCAACAAACTCCTTAAATAATGCAGCAAAGTACTTAAATAATGCAGCAAATTCCTTAAATAATGGAGCAGAATCCTTAAATAATGCAATAAAGTCCTTAAATAATGCAGCAACGTCCTTAATAATGCAGCAGAGTCCTTAAATAATGCAGCAAAGTCCTTAAATAATGCAGCGGAGGCCTTAAATACTGCTGCAGCATCCTTAAATAATGCAGCAGAGTCCTTAAATAATGCAACAAAGTCCTTAAATAATGCAGCAGAGTCCTTAAACAATGCAGCGAAGTCCTTAAATAATGCAACAAAGTCCTTAAATAATGCAGCAAAGTCCTTAAATAATGCAGCAGAGTCCTTAAATACAGCAGCAGAGTCCTTAAATAATTCAGCAAAGTCCTTAAATAATGCAGAAGAGTCCTTAAATAATGCAACAAAGTCCTTAAATAATGCAGCAGAGTCCTTAAATAATGCAACAAAGTCCTTAAATAATGCAGCAGAGTCCTTAAATACTGCAGCAGAGACCTTAAATAATGCAGCAAAATCCTTAAATAATGCAGCAGAGTCCTTATATAATGCAGCAGAGTCCTAAAATACCACAGCAGAGTCCTTAAATAATGCAGCAGAGTCCTTAAATAATGCAGCAAATTCATTAAATAATGCAGCAGAGTCCTTAAATAATGCAACAAAGTCCTTAAATAATGCAGCAGATTCCTTAAATTTCGCAGCAGCGTCCTTAAATAATGCATCAAAGTACTTAAATAATGCAGCAGTGTCCTAAAATGCCGCAGCAGAGTCCGAGTCCTTAAATAATGCAACAAAGTCCTTAAATAATGCAGCAGAGTCCTTAAATACTGCAGCAGAGACCTTAAATAATGCAGCAAAATCCTTAAATAATGCAGCAGAGTCCTTATATAATGCAGCAGAGTCCTAAAATACCAAAGCAGAGTCCTTAAATAATGCAGCAGAGTCCTTAAATAATGCAGCAAATTCTTTAAATAATGCAGCAGAGTCCTTAAATAATGCAACAAAGTCCTTAAATAATGCAGCAGATTCCTTAAATTTCGCAGCAGCGTCCTTAAATAATGCATCAAAGTACTTAAATAATGCAGCAGAGTCCTAAAATGCCGCAGCAGAGTCCTTAAATAGTGCAGCAAAGTCCTTAAATAATGCAGCAGAGTGCTTACATAATGCAGCAGAGTCCTTAAATACCGCAGCAGAGTCATTAAATAATGCATCAAAGTCCTTAAATAATGCAGCAGAGTCCTTAAATACCGCAGCAGCGTCCTTAAATAATGCAACAAAGTCCTTAAATAATGCAGCAGATTCCTTAAATTCTGCAGCAGCGTCCTTAAATAATGCATCAAAGTCCTTAAATAATGCAGCAGAGTCCTTAAATTCCACAGCAGAGTCATTAAATAATGCAGCAGAGTCCTTAAATAATGCAGCATATTCCTTAAATAATGCAGCAGAGTCCTTAAATAATGCAATAAAGTCCTTAAATAATGCAGCAGAGTCCTTAAATAATGCAGCAACGTCCTTAATAATGCAGCTGAGTCCTTAAGTAATGCAGCAACATTCTTAAATAATGCAGCAGAGTCCTTAAATACTGCATCAGCGTCCTTAAATAATGCAACAAAGTCCTTAAATAATGCAGCAAAGTCCTTAAATAATGCAGCAGAGTCCTTAAATACAGCAGCAGAGTCCTTAAATAATTCAGCAAAGTCCTTAAATAATGCAGCAGAGTCCTTAAATAATGCAACAAAGTCCTTAAATAATGCAGCAGAGCCCTTAAATAATGCAACAAAGTCCATAAATAATGCAGCAGAGTCCTTAAATACTGCAGCAGAGACCTTAAATAATGCAGCAAAATCCTTAAATAATGCAGCAGAGTCCTAATATAATGCAGCAGAGTCCTAAAATACCGCAGCAGAGTCCTTAAATAATGCAGCAGAGTCATTAAATAATGCAGCAAAATCATTAAGTAATGCAGCAGAGTCCTTAAATAATGCAACAAAGTTCTTAAATAATGCAGCAGATTCCTTAAATTTCGCAGCAGCATCCTTAAATAATACATCAACGTCCTTAAATAATGCAGCAGAGTCCTAAACTACCGCAGCAGAGTCCTTAAATAATGCAGCAAAGTCCTTAAATAATGCAGCAGAGTGCTTACATAATGCAGCAGAGTCCTTAAATACCGCAGCAGAGTCATTAAATAATGCAGCAGAGTCCTTAAATAATGCAGCAAATTCATTAAATAATGCACAGAGTCATTAAATAATGCAATAAAGTCCTTAAATAAAATTCAACAACACCCTTAATAATGCAGCTGAGTCCTTAAATAATTCAGCAAAGTCCTTAAATAATGCAGCAGAGTCCTTAAATACCGCAGCAGCGTCCTTAAATAATGCAACAAAGTCCTTAAATAATGCAGCAGAGTCCTTAAATAATTCAGCAGAGTCCTTAAATAATGCAACAAAGTCCTTAAATAGTGCAGCAACGTCCTTAATAATGCAGCAGAGTCCTTACATAATGCAGCAAATTCCTTAAATAATGCAGCAGAGGCCTTAAATACCGAAGCAGCGTCCTTAAATAATGCAGCAAAGTCCTTAAATAATGCAGAAGAGTCCTTAAATAATGCAACAAAGTCCTTAAATAATGCAGCAGAGTCCTTAAATAAAGCAGCAGAGTGCTTAAATAATGCAGCAGAGTCCTTAAATACCGCAGCAGAGTCATTAAATAATACAGCAGAGTCCTTAAATAAAGCAGCAGAGTGCTTAAATTATGCAGCAGAGTCCTAAAATACCGCAGCAGAGTCATTAAATAATACAGCAGAGTCCTTAACTAATGCAGCAAATTTCTTAAATAATGCACAGAGTCCTTAAATAATGCAATAAAGTCCTTAAATAAAATGCAGCAACGCCCTTAATAATGCAGCCGAGTCCTTCAATAATGCAGCAAAGTCCTTAAATAATGCAGCAGAGTCCTTAAATACCGCAGCAGCGTCCTTAAATAATGCAAAAAAGTCCTTAAATAATGCAGCAAAGTCCTTAAATAATGCAACAAAGTCCTTAAATAATGCAGCAGAGTCCTTAAATAATGCAACAAACTCCTTAAATAATGCAGCAAAGTACTTAAATAATGCAGCAAATTCCTTAAATAATGGAGCAGAATCCTTAAATAATGCAATAAAGTCCTTAAATAATGCAGCAAAGTCCTTAAATAATGCAGCGGAGGCCTTAAATACTGCTGCAGCATCCTTAAATAATGCAGCAGAGTCCTTAAATAATGCAACAAAGTCCTTAAATAATGCAGCAGAGTCCTTAAACAATGCAGCGAAGTCCTTAAATAATGCAACAAAGTCCTTAAATAATGCAGCAAAGTCCTTAAATAATGCAGCAGAGTCCTTAAATACAGCAGCAGAGTCCTTAAATAATTCAGCAAAGTCCTTAAATAATGCAGAAGAGTCCTTAAATAATGCAACAAAGTCCTTAAATAATGCAGCAGAGTCCTTAAATAATGCAACAAAGTCCTTAAATAATGCAGCAGAGTCCTTAAATACTGCAGCAGAGACCTTAAATAATGCAGCAAAATCCTTAAATAATGCAGCAGAGTCCTTATATAATGCAGCAGAGTCCTAAAATACCACAGCAGAGTCCTTAAATAATGCAGCAGAGTCCTTAAATAATGCAGCAAATTCATTAAATAATGCAGCAGAGTCCTTAAATAATGCAACAAAGTCCTTAAATAATGCAGCAGATTCCTTAAATTTCGCAGCAGCGTCCTTAAATAATGCATCAAAGTACTTAAATAATGCAGCAGAGTCCTAAAATGCCGCAGCAGAGTCCTTAAATAGTGCAGCAAAGTCCTTAAATAATGCAGCAGAGTGCTTACATAATGCAGCAGAGTCCTTAAATACCGCAGCAGAGTCATTAAATAATGCAGCAGAGTCCTTAAATAATGCAGCAAATTCATTAAATAATGCACAGAGTCATTAAATAATGCAATAAAGTCCTTAAATAAAATTCAGCAACACAATTAATAATGCAGCAGAGTCCTTAAATAATGCAGCAAAGTCCTTAAATAATGCAGCGGAGGCCTTAAATACTGCTGCAGCATCCTTAAATAATGCAGCAGAGTCCTTAAATAATGCAACAAAGTCCTTAAATAATGCAGCAGAGTCCTTAAACAATGCAGCGAGGTCCTTAAATAATGCAACAAAGTCCTTAAATAATGCAGCAAAGTCCTTAAATAATGCAGCAGAGTCCTTAAATACAGCAGCAGAGTCCTTAAATAATTCAGCAAAGTCCTTAAATAATGCAGAAGAGTCCTAAAATAATGCAACAAAGTCCTTAAATAATGCAGCAGAGTCCTTAAATAATGCAACAAAGTCCTTAAATAATGCAGCAGAGTCCTTAAATACTGCAGCAGAGACCTTAAATAATGCAGCAAAATCCTTAAATAATGCAGCAGAGTCCTTATATAATGCAGCAGAGTCCTAAAATTCCACAGCAGAGTCCTTAAATAATGCAGCAGAGTCCTTAAATAATGCAGCAAATTCATTAAATAATGCAGCAGAGTCCTTAAATAATGCAACAAAGTCCTTAAATAATGCAGCAGATTCCTTAAATTTCGCAGCAGCGTCCTTAAATAATGCATCAAAGTACTTAAATAATGCAGCAGAGTCCTAAAATGCCGCAGCAGAGTCCTTAAATAGTGCAGCAAAGTCCTTAAATAATGCAGCAGAGTGCTTACATAATGCAGCAGAGTCCTTAAATACCGCAGCAGAGTCATTAAATAATGCAGCAGAGTCCTTAAATAATGCAGCAAATTCATTAAATAATGCACAGAGTCATTAAATAATGCAATAAAGTCCTTAAATAAAATTCAGCAACACAATTAATAATGCAGCTGAGTCCTTAAATAATTCAGCAAAGTCCTTAAATAATGCAGCAGAGTCCTTAAATACCGCAGCAGCGTCCTTAAATAATGCAACAAAGTCCTTAAATAATGCAGCAGAGTCCTTAAATAATGCAACAAAGTCCTTAAATAATGCATCAGAGTCCTTAAATTATGCAACAAACTCATTAAATAATGCAGCAAAGTACTTAAATAATGCAGCAAATTCCTTAAATAATGCAGCAGAATCCTTAAATAATGCAATAAAGTCCTTAAATAATGCAGCAGAGTCGTTAAATAATGCAAAAAAATCCTTAAATAATGCAGCAGAATCCTTAATTAATGCAATAAAGTCATTAAATAATGCAGCAGAGTCCTTAAATAATGCAACAAAGTCCTTAAATAATGCAGCAGATTCCTTAAATTCTGCAGCAGCGTCCTTAAATAATGCATCAAAGTCCTTAAATAATGCAGCAGAGTCCTTAAATTCCACAGCAGAGTCATTAAATAATGCAGCAGAGTCCTTAAATAATGCAGCATATTCCTTAAATAATGCAGCAGAGTCCTTAAATAATGCAATAAAGTCCTTAAATAATGCAGCAGAGTCCTTAAATAATGCAGCAACGTCCTTAATAATGCAGCTGAGTCCTTAAGTAATGCAGCAACATTCTTAAATAATGCAGCAGAGTCCTTAAATACTGCATCAGCGTCCTTAAATAATGCAACAAAGTCCTTAAATAATGCAGCAAAGTCCTTAAATAATGCAGCAGAGTCCTTAAATACAGCAGCAGAGTCCTTAAATAATTCAGCAAAGTCCTTAAATAATGCAGCAGAGTCCTTAAATAATGCAACAAAGTCCTTAAATAATGCAGCAGAGCCCTTAAATAATGCAACAAAGTCCATAAATAATGCAGCAGAGTCCTTAAATACTGCAGCAGAGACCTTAAATAATGCAGCAAAATCCTTAAATAATGCAGCAGAGTCCTAATATAATGCAGCAGAGTCCTAAAATACCGCAGCAGAGTCCTTAAATAATGCAGCAGAGTCATTAAATAATGCAGCAAAATCATTAAGTAATGCAGCAGAGTCCTTAAATAATGCAACAAAGTTCTTAAATAATGCAGCAGATTCCTTAAATTTCGCAGCAGCATCCTTAAATAATACATCAACGTCCTTAAATAATGCAGCAGAGTCCTAAACTACCGCAGCAGAGTCCTTAAATAATGCAGCAAAGTCCTTAAATAATGCAGCAGAGTGCTTACATAATGCAGCAGAGTCCTTAAATACCGCAGCAGAGTCATTAAATAATGCAGCAGAGTCCTTAAATAATGCAGCAAATTCATTAAATAATGCACAGAGTCATTAAATAATGCAATAAAGTCCTTAAATAAAATTCAACAACACCCTTAATAATGCAGCTGAGTCCTTAAATAATTCAGCAAAGTCCTTAAATAATGCAGCAGAGTCCTTAAATACCGCAGCAGCGTCCTTAAATAATGCAACAAAGTCCTTAAATAATGCAGCAGAGTCCTTAAATAATGCAACAAAGTCCTTAAATAATGCAGCAGAGTCCTTAAATAATGCAACAAACTCATTAAATAATGCAGCAAAGTACTTAAATAATGCAGCAAATTCCTTAAATAATGCAACAGAATCCTTAAATAATGCAATAAAGTCCTTAAATAATGCAGCAGAGTCCTTAAATAATGCAAAAAATTCCTTAAATAATGCATCAGAATCCTTAAATAATGCAACAAAGTCCTTAAATAGTGCAGCAACGTCCTTAATAATGCAGCAGAGTCCTTAAATAATGCAGCAAATTCCTTAAATAATGCAGCAGAGGCCTTAAATACCGAAGCAGCGTCCTTAAATAATGCAGCAAAGTCCTTAAATAATGCAGAAGAGTCCTTAAATAATGCAACAAAGTCCTTAAATAATGCAGCAGAGTCCTTAAATAAAGCAGCAGAGTGCTTAAATAATGCAGCAGAGTCCTTAAATACCGCAGCAGAGTCATTAAATAATACAGCAGAGTCCTTAAATAAAGCAGCAGAGTGCTTAAATAATGCAGCAGAGTCCTAAAATACCGCAGCAGAGTCATTAAATAATACAGCAGAGTCCTTAACTAATGCAGCAAATTTCTTAAATAATGCACAGAGTCCTTAAATAATGCAATAAATTCCTTAAATAAAATGCAGCAACGCCCTTAATAATGCAGCTGAGTCCTTAAATAATGCAGCAAAGTCCTTAAATAATGCAGCAGAGTCCTTAAATACCGCAGCAGCGTCTTTAAATAATGCAACAAAGTCCTTAAATAATGCAGCAGAGTCCTTAAATAATGCAACAAAGTCCTTAAATAATGCAGCAGAGTCCTTAAATAATGCAACAAACTCATTAAATATTGCAGCAAAGTACTTAAACATTGCAGCAAATTCCTTAAATAATGCAGCAGAATCCTTAAATAATGCAATAATTTCCTTAAATAATGCAGCAACATCCTTAATAATGCAGCAGAGTCCTTAAATAATGCAGCAAAGTCCTTAAATAATGCAGCAGAGGCCTTAAATACTCCAGCAGCATCCTTAAATAATGCAGCAGAGTCCTTAAATAATGCAGCAGAGTCCTTAAATAATGCAACAAAGTCCTTAAATAATGCAGCAGATTCCTTAAATTTCGCAGCAGCGTCCTTAAATAATACATCAAAGTCCTTAAATAATGCAGCAGAGTCCTAAACTACCACAGCAGAGTCCTTAAATAATGCAGCAAAGTCCTTAAATAATGCAGCAGAGTGCTTACATAATGCAGCAGAGTCCTTATATACCGCAGCAGAGTCATTAAATAATGCAGCAGAGTCCTTAAATAATGCAGCAAATTCATTAAATAATGCACAGAGTCATTAAATAATGCAATAAAGTCCTTAAATAAAATTCAACAACACCCTTAATAATGCAGCTGAGTCCTTAAATAATTCAGCAAAGTCCTTAAATAATGCAGCAGAGTCCTTAAATACCGCAGCAGCATCCTTAAATAATGCAACAAAGTCCTTAAATAATGCAGCAGAGTCCTTAAATAATGCAACAAAGTCCTTAAATAATGCAGCAGAGTCCTTAAATAATGCAACAAACTCATTAAATAATGCAGCAAAGTACTTAAATAATGCAGCAAATTCCTTAAATAATGCAGCAGAATCCTTAAATAATGCAATAATGTCCTTAAATAATGCAGCAGAGTCCTTAAATAATGCAAAAAATTCCTTAAATAATGCATCAGAATCCTTAAATAATGCAACAAAGTCCTTAAATAATGCAGCAACGTCCTTAATAATGCAGCAGAGTCCTTAAATAATGCAGCAAATTCCTTAAATAATGCAGCAGAGGCCTTAAATACCGAAGCAGAGTCCTTAAATAATGCAGCAAAGTCCTTAAATAATGCAGAAGAGTCCTTAAATAATGCAACAAAGTCCTTAAATAATGCAGCAGAGTCCTTAAATAAAGCAGCAGAGTGCTTAAATAATGCAGCAGAGTCCTTAAATACCGCAGCAGAGTCATTAAATAATACAGCAGAGTCCTTAAATAAAGCAGCAGAGTGCTTAAATAATGCAGCAGAGTCCTTAAATAAAGCAGCAGAGTGCTTAAATAATGCAGCAGAGTCCTTAAATACCGCAGCAGAGTCATTAAATAATACAGCAGAGTCCTTAAATAAAGCAGCAGAGTGCTTAAATAATGCAGCAGAGTCCTTAAATAATGCAGCAGAGTCCTAAAATAACGCTGCAGAGTCATTAAATAATACTGCAGAGTCCTTAAATAATGCAGCAAATTTCTTAAATAATGCACAGAGTCCTTAAATAATGCAATAAAGTCCTTAAATAAAATGCAGCAACGCCCTTAATAATGCAGCTGAGTCCTTAAATAATGCAGCAAAGTCCTTAAATAATGCAGCAGAGTCCTTAAATACCGCAGCAGTGTCTTTAAATAATGCAACAAAGTCCTTAAATAATGCAGCAGAGTCCTTAAATAATGCAACAAAGTCCTTAAATAATAGAGCAGAGTCCTTAAATAATGCAACAAACTCATTAAATAATGCAGCAAAGTACTTAAATATTGCAGCAAATTCCTTAAATAATGCAGCAGAATCCTTAAATAATGCAATAATTTCCTTAAATAATGCAGCAACATCCTTAATAATGCAGCAGAGTCCTGAAATAATGCAGCAAAGTCCTTAAATAATGCAACAGAGGCCTTAAATACTGCAGCAGCATCCTTAAATAATGCAGCAGAGTCCTTAAATAATGCAGCAGAGTCCTTAAATAATGCAACAAAGTCCTTAAATAAAATGCAGCAACGCCCTTAATAATGCAGCCGAGTCCTTCAATAATGCAGCAAAGTCCTTAAATATTGCAGCAGAGTCCTTAAATACCGCAGCAGCGTCCTTAAATAATGCAAAAAAGTCCTTAAATAATGCAGCAAAGTCCTTAAATAATGCAACAAAGTCCTTAAATAATGCAGCAGAGTCCTTAAATAATGCAACAAACTCCTTAAATAATGCAGCAAAGTACTTAAATAATGCAGCAAATTCCTTAAATAATGCAGCAGAATCCTTAAATAATGCAATAAAGTCCTTAAATAATGCAGCAACGTCCTTAATAATGCAGCAGAGTCCTTAAATAATGCAGCAAAGTCCTTAAATAATGCAGCGGAGGCCTTAAATACTGCTGCAGCATCCTTAAATAATGCAGCAGAGTCCTTAAATAATGCAACAAAGTCCTTAAATAATGCAGCAGAGTCCTTAAACAATGCAGCGAGGTCCTTAAATAATGCAACAAAGTCCTTAAATAATGCAGCAGATTCCTTAAATTCTGCAGCAGCGATCTTAAATAATGCATCAAAGTCCTTAAATAATGCAGCAGAGTCCTTAAATACTGCAGCAGAGTCCTTAAATAATGCAGCAAAGTCCTTAAATACCGCAGCAGCGTCTTTAAATAATGCAACAAAGTCCTTAAATAATGCAGCAGAGTTCTTAAATAATGCAACAAACTCATTAAATAATGCAGCAAAGTACTTAAATATTGCAGCAAATTCCTTAAATAATGCAGCAGAATCCTTAAATAATGCAATAATTTCCTTAAATAATGCAGCAACATCCTTAATAATGCAGCAGAGTCCTTAAATAATGCAGCAAAGTCCTTAAATAATGCAACAGAGGCCTTAAATACTGCAGCAGCATCCTTAAATAATGCAGCAGAGTCCTTAAATAATGCAGCAGAGTCCTTAAATAATGCAACAAAGTCCTTAAATAAAATGCAGCAACGCCCTTAATAATGCAGCCGAGTCCTTCAATAATGCAGCAAAGTCCTTAAATAATGCAGCAGAGTCCTTAAATACCGCAGCAGCGTCCTTAAATAATGCAAAAAAGTCCTTAAATAATGCAGCAAAGTCCTTAAATAATGCAACAAAGTCCTTAAATAATGCAGCAGAGTCCTTAAATAATGCAACAAACTCCTTAAATAATGCAGCAAAGTACTTAAATAATGCAGCAAATTCCTTAAATAATGGAGCAGAATCCTTAAATAATGCAATAAAGTCCTTAAATAATGCAGCAACGTCCTTAATAATGCAGCAGAGTCCTTAAATAATGCAGCAAAGTCCTTAAATAATGCAGCGGAGGCCTTAAATACTGCTGCAGCATCCTTAAATAATGCAGCAGAGTCCTTAAATAATGCAACAAAGTCCTTAAATAATGCAGCAGAGTCCTTAAACAATGCAGCGAGGTCCTTAAATAATGCAACAAAGTCCTTAAATAATGCAGCAGATTCCTTAAATTCTGCAGCAGCGATCTTAAATAATGCATCAAAGTCCTTAAATAATGCAGCAGAGTCCTTAAATACTGCAGCAGAGTCCTTAAATAATGCAGCAAAGTCCTTAAATAATGCAGCAGAGTCCTTAAATAATGCAGCAAAGTCATTAAATAATGCAGCAGAGTCCTTAAATAATGCAACAAAGTCCTTAAATAATGCAGCAGATTCCTTAAATTCTGCAGCAGCGTCCTTAAATAATGCATCAAAATCCTTAAATAATGCAGCAGAGTCCTTAAATACCACAGCAGAGTCATTAAATAATGCAGCAGAGTCCTTAAATAATGCAGCATATTCCTTAAATAATGCAGCAGAGTCCTTAAATAATGCAATAAAGTCCTTAAATAATGCAGCAGAGTCCTTAAATAATGCAGCAACTTCCTTAATAATGCAGCTGAGTCCTTAAATAATGCAGCAACATCCTTAAATAATGCAGCAGAGTCCTTAAATACTGCATCAGCGTCCTTAAATAATGCAACAAAGTCCTTAAATAATGCAGCAAAGTCCTTAAATAATGCAGCAGAGTCCTTAAATACAGCAGCAGAGTCCTTAAATAATTCAGCAAAGTCCTTAAATAATGCAGAAGAGTCCTTAAATAATGCAACAAAGTCCTTAAATAATGCAGCAGAGTCCTTAAATAATGCAACAAAGTCCTTAAATAATGCAGCAGAGTCCTTAAATACTGCAGCAGAGACCTTAAATAATGCAGCAAAATCCTTAAATAATGCAGCAGAGTCCTTATATAATGCAGCAGAGTCCTAAAATACCACAGCAGAGTCCTTAAATAATGCAGCAGAGTCCTTAAATAATGCAGCAAATTCATTAAATAATGCAGCAGAGTCCTTAAATAATGCAACAAAGTCCTTAAATAATGCAGCAGATTCCTTAAATTTCGCAGCAGCGTCCTTAAATAATGCATCAAAGTACTTAAATAATGCAGCAGAGTCCTAAAATGCCGCAGCAGAGTCCTTAAATAGTGCAGCAAAGTCCTTAAATAATGCAGCAGAGTGCTTACATAATGCAGCAGAGTCCTTAAATACCGCAGCAGAGTCATTAAATAATGCAGCAGAGTCCTTAAATAATGCAGCAAATTCATTAAATAATGCACAGAGTCATTAAATAATGCAATAAAGTCCTTAAATAAAATTCAGCAACACAATTAATAATGCAGCTGAGTCCTTAAATAATTCAGCAAAGTCCTTAAATAATGCAGCAGAGTCCTTAAATACCGCAGCAGCGTCCTTAAATAATGCAACAAAGTCCTTAAATAATGCAGCAGAGTCCTTAAATAATGCAACAAAGTCCTTAAATAATGCATCAGAGTCCTTAAATTATGCAACAAACTCATTAAATAATGCAGCAAAGTACTTAAATAATGCAGCAAATTCCTTAAATAATGCAGCAGAATCCTTAAATAATGCAATAAAGTCCTTAAATAATGCAGCAGAGTCGTTAAATAATGCAAAAAAATCCTTAAATAATGCAGCAGAATCCTTAATTAATGCAATAAAGTCATTAAATAATGCAGCAGAGTCCTTAAATAATGCAACAAAGTCCTTAAATAATGCAGCAGATTCCTTAAATTCTGCAGCAGCGTCCTTAAATAATGCATTAAAGTCCTTAAATAATGCAGCAGAGTCCTTAAATTCCACAGCAGAGTCATTAAATAATGCAGCAGAGTCCTTAAATAATGCAGCATATTCCTTAAATAATGCAGCAGAGTCCTTAAATAATGCAACAGAGGCCTTAAATACTGCAGCAGCATCCTTAAATAATGCAGCAGAGTCCTTAAATAATGCAGCAGAGTCCTTAAATAATGCAACAAAGTCCTTAAATAAAATGCAGCAACGCCCTTAATAATGCAGCCGAGTCCTTCAATAATGCAGCAAAGTCCTTAAATAATGCAGCAGAGTCCTTAAATACCGCAGCAGCGTCCTTAAATAATGCAAAAAAGTCCTTAAATAATGCAGCAAAGTCCTTAAATAATGCAACAAAGTCCTTAAATAATGCAGCAGAGTCCTTAAATAATGCAACAAACTCCTTAAATAATGCAGCAAAGTACTTAAATAATGCAGCAAATTCCTTAAATAATGCAGCAGAATCCTTAAATAATGCAATAAAGTCCTTAAATAATGCAGCAACGTCCTTAATAATGCAGCAGAGTCCTTAAATAATGCAGCAAAGTCCTTAAATAATGCAGCGGAGGCCTTAAATACTGCTGCAGCATCCTTAAATAATGCAGCAGAGTCCTTAAATAATGCAACAAAGTCCTTAAATAATGCAGCAGAGTCCTTAAACAATGCAGCGAGGTCCTTAAATAATGCAACAAAGTCCTTAAATAATGCAGCAGATTCCTTAAATTCTGCAGCAGCGATCTTAAATAATGCATCAAAGTCCTTAAATAATGCAGCAGAGTCCTTAAATACTGCAGCAGAGTCCTTAAATAATGCAGCAAAGTCCTTAAATAATGCAGCAGAGTCCTTAAATAATGCAGCAAAGTCATTAAATAATGCAGCAGAGTCCTTAAATAATGCAACAAAGTCCTTAAATAATGCAGCAGATTCCTTAAATTCTGCAGCAGCGTCCTTAAATAATGCATCAAAATCCTTAAATAATGCAGCAGAGTCCTTAAATACCACAGCAGAGTCATTAAATAATGCAGCAGAGTCCTTAAATAATGCAGCATATTCCTTAAATAATGCAGCAGAGTCCTTAAATAATGCAATAAAGTCCTTAAATAATGCAGCAGAGTCCTTAAATAATGCAGCAACTTCCTTAGTAATGCAGCTGAGTCCTTAAATAATGCAGCAACATCCTTAAATAATGCAGCAGAGTCCTTAAATACTGCATCAGCGTCCTTAAATAATGCAACAAAGTCCTTAAATAATGCAGCAAAGTCCTTAAATAATGCAGCAGAGTCCTTAAATACAGCAGCAGAGTCCTTAAATAATTCAGCAAAGTCCTTAAATAATGCAGCAGAGTCCTTAAATAATGCAACAAAGTCCTTAAATAATGCAGCAGAGTCCTTAAATAATGCAACAAAGTCCTTAAATAATGCAGCAGAGTCCTTAAATACTGCAGCAGAGACCTTAAATAATGCAGCAAAATCCTTAAATAATGCAGCAGAGTCCTTATATAATGCAGCAGAGTCCTAAAATACCACAGCAGAGTCCTTAAATAATGCAGCAGAGTCCTTAAATAATGCAGCAAATTCATTAAATAATGCAGCAGAGTCCTTAAATAATGCAACAAAGTCCTTAAATAATGCAGCAGATTCCTTAAATTTCGCAGCAGCGTCCTTAAATAATGCATCAAAGTACTTAAATAATGCAGCAGAGTCCTAAAATGCCGCAGCAGAGTCCTTAAATAGTGCAGCAAAGTCCTTAAATAATGCAGCAGAGTGCTTACATAATGCAGCAGAGTCCTTAAATACCGCAGCAGAGTCATTAAATAATGCAGCAGAGTCCTTAAATAATGCAGCAAATTCATTAAATAATGCAGCAGAGTCCTTAAATAATGCAACAAAGTCCTTAAATAATGCAGCAGAGTCCTTAAATAATGCAACAAACTCATTAAATAATGCAGCAAAGTACTTAAATAATGCAGCAAGTTCCTTAAATAATGCAGCAGGATCCTTAAATAATGCAATAAAGTCCTTAAATAATGCAGCAGAGTCCTTAAATAATGCAAAAAAATCCTTAAATAATGCAGCAGAATCCTTAAATAATGCAATAAAGTCATTAAATAATGCAGCAGAGTCCTTAAATAATGCAACAAAGTCCTTAAATTATGCAGCAGATTCCTTAAATTCTGCAGCAGCGTCCTTAAATAATGCATCAAAGTACTTAAATAATGCAGCAGAGTCGTTAAATACCACAGCAGAGTCCTTAAATAATGCAGCAATGTCCTTAATAATGCAGCTGAGTCCTTAAATAATGCAGCAACATCCTTAAATAATGCAGCAGAGTCCTTAAATACTGCATCAGCGTCCTTAAATAATGCAACAAAGTCCTTAAATAATGCAGCAAAGTCCTTAAATAATGCAGCAGAGTCATTAAATAATACAGCAGAGTCCTTAACTAATGCAGCAAATTTCTTAAATATGCAATAAATTCCTTAAATAAAATGCAGCAACGCCCTTAATAATGCAGCTGAGTCCTTAAATAATGCAGCAAAGTCCTTAAATAATGCAGCAGAGTCCTTAAATACCGCAGCAGCGTCTTTAAATAATGCAACAAAGTCCTTAAATAATGCAGCAGAGTCCTTAAATAATGCAACAAAGTCCTTAAATAATGCAGCAGAGTCCTTAAATAATGCAACAAACTCATTAAATATTGCAGCAAAGTACTTAAACATTGCAGCAAATTCCTTAAATAATGCAGCAGAATCCTTAAATAATGCAATAATTTCCTTAAATAATGCAGCAACATCCTTAATAATGCAGCAGAGTCCTTAAATAATGCAGCAAAGTCCTTAAATAATGCAGCAGAGGCCTTAAATACTGCAGCAGCATCCTTAAATAATGCAGCAGAGTCCTTAAATAATGCAGCAGAGTCCTTAAATAATGCAACAAAGTCCTTAAATAATGCAGCAGATTCCTTAAATTTCGCAGCAGCGTCCTTAAATAATACATCAAAGTCCTTAAATAATGCAGCAGAGTCCTAAACTACCGCAGCAGAGTCCTTAAATAATGCAGCAAAGTCCTTAAATAATGCAGCAGAGTGCTTACATAATGCAGCAGAGTCCTTATATACCGCAGCAGAGTCATTAAATAATGCAGCAGAGTCCTTAAATAATGCAGCAAATTCATTAAATAATGCACAGAGTCATTAAATAATGCAATAAAGTCCTTAAATAAAATTCAACAACACCCTTAATAATGCAGCTGAGTCCTTAAATAATTCAGCAAAGTCCTTAAATAATGCAGCAGAGTCCTTAAATACCGCAGCAGCATCCTTAAATAATGCAACAAAGTCCTTAAATAATGCAGCAGAGTCCTTAAATAATGCAACAAAGTCCTTAAATAATGCAGCAGAGTCCTTAAATAATGCAACAAACTCATTAAATAATGCAGCAAAGTACTTAAATAATGCAGCAAATTCCTTAAATAATGCAGCAGAATCCTTAAATAATGCAATAATTTCCTTAAATAATGCAGCAGAGTCCTTAAATAATGCAAAAAATTCCTTAAATAATGCATCAGAATCCTTAAATAATGCAACAAAGTCCTTAAATAATGCAGCAACGTCCTTAATAATGCAGCAGAGTCCTTAAATAATGCAGCAAATTCCTTAAATAATGCAGCAGAGGCCTTAAATACCGAAGCAGAGTCCTTAAATAATGCAGCAAAGTCCTTAAATAATGCAGAAGAGTCCTTAAATAATGCAACAAAGTCCTTAAATAATGCAGCAGAGTCCTTAAATAAAGCAGCAGAGTGCTTAAATAATGCAGCAGAGTCCTAAAATAACGCTGCAGAGTCATTAAATAATACTGCAGAGTCCTTAAATAATGCAGCAAATTTCTTAAATAATGCACAGAGTCCTTAAATAATGCAATAAAGTCCTTAAATAAAATGCAGCAACGCCCTTAATAATGCAGCTGAGTCCTTAAATAATGCAGCAAAGTCCTTAAATAATGCAGCAGAGTCCTTAAATACCGCAGCAGCGTCTTTAAATAATGCAACAAAGTCCTTAAATAATGCAGCAGAGTCCTTAAATAATGCAACAAAGTCCTTAAATAATGCAGCAGAGTCCTTAAATAATGCAACAAACTCATTAAATAATGCAGCAAAGTACTTAAATATTGCAGCAAATTCCTTAAATAATGCAGCAGAATCCTTAAATAATGCAATAATTTCCTTAAATAATGCAGCAACATCCTTAATAATGCAGCAGAGTCCTTAAATAATGCAGCAAAGTCCTTAAATAATGCAACAGAGGCCTTAAATACTGCAGCAGCATCCTTAAATAATGCAGCAGAGTCCTTAAATAATGCAGCAGAGTCCTTAAATAATGCAACAAAGTCCTTAAATAAAATGCAGCAACGCCCTTAATAATGCAGCCGAGTCCTTCAATAATGCAGCAAAGTCCTTAAATAATGCAGCAGAGTCCTTAAATACCGCAGCAGCGTCCTTAAATAATGCAAAAAAGTCCTTAAATAATGCAGCAAAGTCCTTAAATAATGCAACAAAGTCCTTAAATAATGCAGCAGAGTCCTTCAATAATGCAACAAACTCCTTAAATAATGCAGCAAAGTACTTAAATAATGCAGCAAATTCCTTAAATAATGGAGCAGAATCCTTAAATAATGCAATAAAGTCCTTAAATAATGCAGCAACATCCTTAATAATGCAGCAGAGTCCTTAAATAATGCAGCAAAGTCCTTAAATAATGCAGCGGAGGCCTTAAATACTGCTGCAGCATCCTTAAATAATGCAGCAGAGTCCTTAAATAATGCAACAAAGTCCTTAAATAATGCAGCAGAGTCCTTAAACAATGCAGCGAGGTCCTTAAATAATGCAACAAAGTCCTTAAATAATGCAGCAGATTCCTTAAATTCTGCAGCAGCGATCTTAAATAATGCATCAAAGTCCTTAAATAATGCAGCAGAGTCCTTAAATACTGCAGCAGAGTCCTTAAATAATGCAGCAAAGTCCTTAAATAATGCAGCAGAGTCCTTAAATAATGCAGCAAAGTCATTAAATAATGCAGCAGAGTCCTTAAATAATGCAACAAAGTCCTTAAATAATGCAGCAGATTCCTTAAATTCTGCAGCAGCGTCCTTAAATAATGCATCAAAATCCTTAAATAATGCAGCAGAGTCCTTAAATACCACAGCAGAGTCATTAAATAATGCAGCAGAGTCCTTAAATAATGCAGCATATTCCTTAAATAATGCAGCAGAGTCCTTAAATAATGCAATAAAGTCCTTAAATAATGCAGCAGAGTCCTTAAATAATGCAGCAACTTCCTTAATAATGCAGCTGAGTCCTTAAATAATGCAGCAACATCCTTAAATAATGCAGCAGAGTCCTTAAATACTGCATCAGCGTCCTTAAATAATGCAACAAAGTCCTTAAATAATGCAGCAAAGTCCTTAAATAATGCAGCAGAGTCCTTAAATACAGCAGCAGAGTCCTTAAATAATTCAGCAAAGTCCTTAAATAATGCAGAAGAGTCCTTAAATAATGCAACAAAGTCCTTAAATAATGCAGCAGAGTCCTTAAATAATGCAACAAAGTCCTTAAATAATGCAGCAGAGTCCTTAAATACTGCAGCAGAGACCTTAAATAATGCAGCAAAATCCTTAAATAATGCAGCAGAGTCCTTATATAATGCAGCAGAGTCCTAAAATACCACAGCAGAGTCCTTAAATAATGCAGCAGAGTCCTTAAATAATGCAGCAAATTCATTAAATAATGCAGCAGAGTCCTTAAATAATGCAACAAAGTCCTTAAATAATGCAGCAGATTCCTTAAATTTCGCAGCAGCGTCCTTAAATAATGCATCAAAGTACTTAAATAATGCAGCAGAGTCCTAAAATGCCG
Organism: Phyllobates terribilis; assembly: GCF_046119375.1. Lineage (NCBI taxonomy): Eukaryota > Metazoa > Chordata > Amphibia > Anura > Dendrobatidae > Phyllobates > Phyllobates terribilis. Next base: position 1,696,767 of record NW_027363072.1, on the reverse strand, counting down.
CAGCAGAGTCCTTAAATAGTGCAGCAAAGTCCTTAAATAATGCAGCAGAGTGCTTACATAATGCAGCAGAGTCCTTAAATACCGCAGCAGAGTCATTAAATAATGCAGCAGAGTCCTTAAATAATGCAGCAAATTCATTAAATAATGCACAGAGTCATTAAATAATGCAATAAAGTCCTTAAATAAAATTCAGCAACACAATTAATAATGCAGCTGAGTCCTTAAATAATTCAGCAAAGTCCTTAAATAATGCAGCAGAGTCCTTAAATACCGCAGCAGCGTCCTTAAATAATGCAACAAAGTCCTTAAATAATGCAGCAGAGTCCTTAAATAATGCAACAAAGTCCTTAAATAATGCATCAGAGTCCTTAAATTATGCAACAAACTCATTAAATAATGCAGCAAAGTACTTAAATAATGCAGCAAATTCCTTAAATAATGCAGCAGAATCCTTAAATAATGCAATAAAGTCCTTAAATAATGCAGCAGAGTCGTTAAATAATGCAAAAAAATCCTTAAATAATGCAGCAGAATCCTTAATTAATGCAATAAAGTCATTAAATAATGCAGCAGAGTCCTTAAATAATGCAACAAAGTCCTTAAATAATGCAGCAGATTCCTTAAATTCTGCAGCAGCGTCCTTAAATAATGCATCAAAGTCCTTAAATAATGCAGCAGAGTCCTTAAATTCCACAGCAGAGTCATTAAATAATGCAGCAGAGTCCTTAAATAATGCAGCATATTCCTTAAATAATGCAGCAGAGTCCTTAAATAATGCAATAAAGTCCTTAAATAATGCAGCAGAGTCCTTAAATAATGCAGCAACGTCCTTAATAATGCAGCTGAGTCCTTAAGTAATGCAGCAACATTCTTAAATAATGCAGCAGAGTCCTTAAATACTGCATCAGCGTCCTTAAATAATGCAACAAAGTCCTTAAATAATGCAGCAAAGTCCTTAAATAATGCAGCAGAGTCCTTAAATACAGCAGCAGAGTCCTTAAATAATTCAGCAAAGTCCTTAAATAATGCAGCAGAGTCCTTAAATAATGCAACAAAGTCCTTAAATAATGCAGCAGAGCCCTTAAATAATGCAACAAAGTCCATAAATAATGCAGCAGAGTCCTTAAATACTGCAGCAGAGACCTTAAATAATGCAGCAAAATCCTTAAATAATGCAGCAGAGTCCTAATATAATGCAGCAGAGTCCTAAAATACCGCAGCAGAGTCCTTAAATAATGCAGCAGAGTCATTAAATAATGCAGCAAAATCATTAAGTAATGCAGCAGAGTCCTTAAATAATGCAACAAAGTTCTTAAATAATGCAGCAGATTCCTTAAATTTCGCAGCAGCATCCTTAAATAATACATCAACGTCCTTAAATAATGCAGCAGAGTCCTAAACTACCGCAGCAGAGTCCTTAAATAATGCAGCAAAGTCCTTAAATAATGCAGCAGAGTGCTTACATAATGCAGCAGAGTCCTTAAATACCGCAGCAGAGTCATTAAATAATGCAGCAGAGTCCTTAAATAATGCAGCAAATTCATTAAATAATGCACAGAGTCATTAAATAATGCAATAAAGTCCTTAAATAAAATTCAACAACACCCTTAATAATGCAGCTGAGTCCTTAAATAATTCAGCAAAGTCCTTAAATAATGCAGCAGAGTCCTTAAATACCGCAGCAGCGTCCTTAAATAATGCAACAAAGTCCTTAAATAATGCAGCAGAGTCCTTAAATAATGCAACAAAGTCCTTAAATAATGCAGCAGAGTCCTTAAATAATGCAACAAACTCATTAAATAATGCAGCAAAGTACTTAAATAATGCAGCAAATTCCTTAAATAATGCAACAGAATCCTTAAATAATGCAATAAAGTCCTTAAATAATGCAGCAGAGTCCTTAAATAATGCAAAAAATTCCTTAAATAATGCATCAGAATCCTTAAATAATGCAACAAAGTCCTTAAATAGTGCAGCAACGTCCTTAATAATGCAGCAGAGTCCTTAAATAATGCAGCAAATTCCTTAAATAATGCAGCAGAGGCCTTAAATACCGAAGCAGCGTCCTTAAATAATGCAGCAAAGTCCTTAAATAATGCAGAAGAGTCCTTAAATAATGCAACAAAGTCCTTAAATAATGCAGCAGAGTCCTTAAATAAAGCAGCAGAGTGCTTAAATAATGCAGCAGAGTCCTTAAATACCGCAGCAGAGTCATTAAATAATACAGCAGAGTCCTTAAATAAAGCAGCAGAGTGCTTAAATAATGCAGCAGAGTCCTAAAATACCGCAGCAGAGTCATTAAATAATACAGCAGAGTCCTTAACTAATGCAGCAAATTTCTTAAATAATGCACAGAGTCCTTAAATAATGCAATAAATTCCTTAAATAAAATGCAGCAACGCCCTTAATAATGCAGCTGAGTCCTTAAATAATGCAGCAAAGTCCTTAAATAATGCAGCAGAGTCCTTAAATACCGCAGCAGCGTCTTTAAATAATGCAACAAAGTCCTTAAATAATGCAGCAGAGTCCTTAAATAATGCAACAAAGTCCTTAAATAATGCAGCAGAGTCCTTAAATAATGCAACAAACTCATTAAATATTGCAGCAAAGTACTTAAACATTGCAGCAAATTCCTTAAATAATGCAGCAGAATCCTTAAATAATGCAATAATTTCCTTAAATAATGCAGCAACATCCTTAATAATGCAGCAGAGTCCTTAAATAATGCAGCAAAGTCCTTAAATAATGCAGCAGAGGCCTTAAATACTCCAGCAGCATCCTTAAATAATGCAGCAGAGTCCTTAAATAATGCAGCAGAGTCCTTAAATAATGCAACAAAGTCCTTAAATAATGCAGCAGATTCCTTAAATTTCGCAGCAGCGTCCTTAAATAATACATCAAAGTCCTTAAATAATGCAGCAGAGTCCTAAACTACCACAGCAGAGTCCTTAAATAATGCAGCAAAGTCCTTAAATAATGCAGCAGAGTGCTTACATAATGCAGCAGAGTCCTTATATACCGCAGCAGTGTCATTAAATAATGCAGCAGAGTCCTTAAATAATGCAGCAAATTCATTAAATAATGCACAGAGTCATTAAATAATGCAATAAAGTCCTTAAATAAAATTCAACAACACCCTTAATAATGCAGCTGAGTCCTTAAATAATTCAGCAAAGTCCTTAAATAATGCAGCAGAGTCCTTAAATACCGCAGCAGCATCCTTAAATAATGCAACAAAGTCCTTAAATAATGCAGCAGAGTCCTTAAATAATGCAACAAAGTCCTTAAATAATGCAGCAGAGTCCTTAAATAATGCAACAAACTCATTAAATAATGCAGCAAAGTACTTAAATAATGCAGCAAATTCCTTAAATAATGCAGCAGAATCCTTAAATAATGCAATAATGTCCTTAAATAATGCAGCAGAGTCCTTAAATAATGCAAAAAATTCCTTAAATAATGCATCAGAATCCTTAAATAATGCAACAAAGTCCTTAAATAATGCAGCAACGTCCTTAATAATGCAGCAGAGTCCTTAAATAATGCAGCAAATTCCTTAAATAATGCAGCAGAGGCCTTAAATACCGAAGCAGTGTCCTTAAATAATGCAGCAAAGTCCTTAAATAATGCAGAAGAGTCCTTAAATAATGCAACAAAGTCCTTAAATAATGCAGCAGAGTCCTTAAATAAAGCAGCAGAGTGCTTAAATAATGCAGCAGAGTCCTTAAATACCGCAGCAGAGTCATTAAATAATACAGCAGAGTCCTTAAATAAAGCAGCAGAGTGCTTAAATAATGCAGCAGAGTCCTTAAATAAAGCAGCAGAGTGCTTAAATAATGCAGCAGAGTCCTTAAATACCGCAGCAGAGTCATTAAATAATACAGCAGAGTCCTTAAATAAAGCAGCAGAGTGCTTAAATAATGCAGCAGAGTCCTAAAATAACGCTGCAGAGTCATTAAATAATACTGCAGAGTCCTTAAATAATGCAGCAAATTTCTTAAATAATGCACAGAGTCCTTAAATAATGCAATAAAGTCCTTAAATAAAATGCAGCAACGCCCTTAATAATGCAGCTGAGTCCTTAAATAATGCAGCAAAGTCCTTAAATAATGCAGCAGAGTCCTTAAATACCGCAGCAGCGTCTTTAAATAATGCAACAAAGTCCTTAAATAATGCAGCAGAGTCCTTAAATAATGCAACAAAGTCCTTAAATAATAGAGCAGAGTCCTTAAATAATGCAACAAACTCATTAAATAATGCAGCAAAGTACTTAAATATTGCAGCAAATTCCTTAAATAATGCAGCAGAATCCTTAAATAATGCAATAATTTCCTTAAATAATGCAGCAACATCCTTAATAATGCAGCAGAGTCCTTAAATAATGCAGCAAAGTCCTTAAATAATGCAACAGAGGCCTTAAATACTGCAGCAGCATCCTTAAATAATGCAGCAGAGTCCTTAAATAATGCAGCAGAGTCCTTAAATAATGCAACAAAGTCCTTAAATAAAATGCAGCAACGCCCTTAATAATGCAGCCGAGTCCTTCAATAATGCAGCAAAGTCCTTAAATAATGCAGCAGAGTCCTTAAATACCGCAGCAGCGTCCTTAAATAATGCAAAAAAGTCCTTAAATAATGCAGCAAAGTCCTTAAATAATGCAACAAAGTCCTTAAATAATGCAGCAGAGTCCTTAAATAATGCAACAAACTCCTTAAATAATGCAGCAAAGTACTTAAATAATGCAGCAAATTCCTTAAATAATGGAGCAGAATCCTTAAATAATGCAATAAAGTCCTTAAATAATGCAGCAACGTCCTTAATAATGCAGCAGAGTCCTTAAATAATGCAGCAAAGTCCTTAAATAATGCAGCGGAGGCCTTAAATACTGCTGCAGCATCCTTAAATAATGCAGCAGAGTCCTTAAATAATGCAACAAAGTCCTTAAATAATGCAGCAGAGTCCTTAAACAATGCAGCGAGGTCCTTAAATAATGCAACAAAGTCCTTAAATAATGCAGCAAAGTCCTTAAATAATGCAGCAGAGTCCTTAAATACAGCAGCAGAGTCCTTAAATAATTCAGCAAAGTCCTTAAATAATGCAGAAGAGTCCTTAAATAATGCAACAAAGTCCTTAAATAATGCAGCAGAGTCCTTAAATAATGCAACAAAGTCCTTAAATAATGCAGCAGAGTCCTTAAATACTGCAGCAGAGACCTTAAATAATGCAGCAAAATCCTTAAATAATGCAGCAGAGTCCTTATATAATGCAGCAGAGTCCTAAAATACCACAGCAGAGTCCTTAAATAATGCAGCAGAGTCCTTAAATAATGCAGCAAATTCATTAAATAATGCAGCAGAGTCCTTAAATAATGCAACAAAGTCCTTAAATAATGCAGCAGATTCCTTAAATTTCGCAGCAGCGTCCTTAAATAATGCATCAAAGTACTTAAATAATGCAGCAGAGTCCTAAAATGCCGCAGCAGAGTCCTTAAATAGTGCAGCAAAGTCCTTAAATAATGCAGCAGAGTGCTTACATAATGCAGCAGAGTCCTTAAATACCGCAGCAGAGTCATTAAATAATGCAGCAGAGTCCTTAAATAATGCAGCAAATTCATTAAATAATGCACAGAGTCATTAAATAATGCAATAAAGTCCTTAAATAAAATTCAGCAACACAATTAATAATGCAGCAGAGTCCTTAAATAATGCAGCAAAGTCCTTAAATAATGCAGCGGAGGCCTTAAATACTGCTGCAGCATCCTTAAATAATGCAGCAGAGTCCTTAAATAATGCAACAAAGTCCTTAAATAATGCAGCAGAGTCCTTAAACAATGCAGCGAGGTCCTTAAATAATGCAACAAAGTCCTTAAATAATGCAGCAAAGTCCTTAAATAATGCAGCAGAGTCCTTAAATACAGCAGCAGAGTCCTTAAATAATTCAGCAAAGTCCTTAAATAATGCAGAAGAGTCCTTAAATAATGCAACAAAGTCCTTAAATAATGCAGCAGAGTCCTTAAATAATGCAACAAAGTCCTTAAATAATGCAGCAGAGTCCTTAAATACTGCAGCAGAGACCTTAAATAATGCAGCAAAATCCTTAAATAATGCAGCAGAGTCCTTATATAATGCAGCAGAGTCCTAAAATACCACAGCAGAGTCCTTAAATAATGCAGCAGAGTCCTTAAATAATGCAGCAAATTCATTAAATAATGCAGCAGAGTCCTTAAATAATGCAACAAAGTCCTTAAATAATGCAGCAGATTCCTTAAATTTCGCAGCAGCGTCCTTAAATAATGCATCAAAGTACTTAAATAATGCAGCAGAGTCCTAAAATGCCGCAGCAGAGTCCTTAAATAGTGCAGCAAAGTCCTTAAATAATGCAGCAGAGTGCTTACATAATGCAGCAGAGTCCTTAAATACCGCAGCAGAGTCATTAAATAATGAAGCAGAGTCCTTAAATAATGCAGCAAATTCATTAAATAATGCACAGAGTCATTAAATAATGCAATAAAGTCCTTAAATAAAATTCAGCAACACAATTAATAATGCAGCTGAGTCCTTAAATAATTCAGCAAAGTCCTTAAATAATGCAGCAGAGTCCTTAAATACCGCAGCAGCGTCCTTAAATAATGCAACAAAGTCCTTAAATAATGCAGCAGAGTCCTTAAATAATGCAACAAAGTCCTTAAATAATGCATCAGAGTCCTTAAATTATGCAACAAACTCATTAAATAATGCAGCAAAGTACTTAAATAATGCAGCAAATTCCTTAAATAATGCAGCAGAATCCTTAAATAATGCAATAAAGTCCTTAAATAATGCAGCAGAGTCGTTAAATAATGCAAAAAAATCCTTAAATAATGCAGCAGAATCCTTAATTAATGCAATAAAGTCATTAAATAATGCAGCAGAGTCCTTAAATAATGCAACAAAGTCCTTAAATAATGCAGCAGATTCCTTAAATTCTGCAGCAGCGTCCTTAAATAATGCATCAAAGTCCTTAAATAATGCAGCAGAGTCCTTAAATTCCACAGCAGAGTCATTAAATAATGCAGCAGAGTCCTTAAATAATGCATCATATTCCTTAAATAATGCAGCAGAGTCCTTAAATAATGCAATAAAGTCCTTAAATAATGCAGCAGAGTCCTTAAATAATGCAGCAACGTCCTTAATAATGCAGCTGAGTCCTTAAGTAATGCAGCAACATTCTTAAATAATGCAGCAGAGTCCTTAAATACTGCATCAGCGTCCTTAAATAATGCAACAAAGTCCTTAAATAATGCAGCAAAGTCCTTAAATAATGCAGCAGAGTCCTTAAATACAGCAGCAGAGTCCTTAAATAATTCAGCAAAGTCCTTAAATAATGCAGCAGAGTCCTTAAATAATGCAACAAAGTCCTTAAATAATGCAGCAGAGCCCTTAAATAATGCAACAAAGTCCATAAATAATGCAGCAGAGTCCTTAAATACTGCAGCAGAGACCTTAAATAATGCAGCAAAATCCTTAAATAATGCAGCAGAGTCCTAATATAATGCAGCAGAGTCCTAAAATACCGCAGCAGAGTCCTTAAATAATGCAGCAGAGTCATTAAATAATGCAGCAAAATCATTAAGTAATGCAGCAGAGTCCTTAAATAATGCAACAAAGTTCTTAAATAATGCAGCAGATTCCTTAAATTTCGCAGCAGCATCCTTAAATAATACATCAACGTCCTTAAATAATGCAGCAGAGTCCTAAACTACCGCAGCAGAGTCCTTAAATAATGCAGCAAAGTCCTTAAATAATGCAGCAGAGTGCTTACATAATGCAGCAGAGTCCTTAAATACCGCAGCAGAGTCATTAAATAATGCAGCAGAGTCCTTAAATAATGCAGCAAATTCATTAAATAATGCACAGAGTCATTAAATAATGCAATAAAGTCCTTAAATAAAATTCAACAACACCCTTAATAATGCAGCTGAGTCCTTAAATAATTCAGCAAAGTCCTTAAATAATGCAGCAGAGTCCTTAAATACCGCAGCAGCGTCCTTAAATAATGCAACAAAGTCCTTATATAATGCAGCAGAGTCCTTAAATAATGCAACAAAGTCCTTAAATAATGCAGCAGAGTCCTTAAATAATGCAACAAACTCATTAAATAATGCAGCAAAGTACTTAAATAATGCAGCAAATTCCTTAAATAATGCAACAGAATCCTTAAATAATGCAATAAAGTCCTTAAATAATGCAGCAGAGTCCTTAAATAATGCAAAAAATTCCTTAAATAATGCATCAGAATCCTTAAATAATGCAACAAAGTCCTTAAATAGTGCAGCAACGTCCTTAATAATGCAGCAGAGTCCTTAAATAATGCAGCAAATTCCTTAAATAATGCAGCAGAGGCCTTAAATACCGAAGCAGCGTCCTTAAATAATGCAGCAAAGTCCTTAAATAATGCAGAAGAGTCCTTAAATAATGCAACAAAGTCCTTAAATAATGCAGCAGAGTCCTTAAATAAAGCAGCAGAGTGCTTAAATAATGCAGCAGAGTCCTTAAATACCGCAGCAGAGTCATTAAATAATACAGCAGAGTCCTTAAATAAAGCAGCAGAGTGCTTAAATAATGCAGCAGAGTCCTAAAATACCGCAGCAGAGTCATTAAATAATACAGCAGAGTCCTTAACTAATGCAGCAAATTTCTTAAATAATGCACAGAGTCCTTAAATAATGCAATAAATTCCTTAAATAAAATGCAGCAACGCCCTTAATAATGCAGCTGAGTCCTTAAATAATGCAGCAAAGTCCTTAAATAATGCAGCAGAGTCCTTAAATACCGCAGCAGCGTCTTTAAATAATGCAACAAAGTCCTTAAATAATGCAGCAGAGTCCTTAAATAATGCAACAAAGTCCTTAAATAATGCAGCAGAGTCCTTAAATAATGCAACAAACTCATTAAATATTGCAGCAAAGTACTTAAACATTGCAGCAAATTCCTTAAATAATGCAGCAGAATCCTTAAATAATGCAATAATTTCCTTAAATAATGCAGCAACATCCTTAATAATGCAGCAGAGTCCTTAAATAATGCAGCAAAGTCCTTAAATAATGCAGCAGAGGCCTTAAATACTCCAGCAGCATCCTTAAATAATGCAGCAGAGTCCTTAAATAATGCAGCAGAGTCCTTAAATAATGCAACAAAGTCCTTAAATAATGCAGCAGATTCCTTAAATTTCGCAGCAGCGTCCATAAATAATACATCAAAGTCCTTAAATAATGCAGCAGAGTCCTAAACTACCACAGCAGAGTCATTAAATAATGCAGCAAAGTCCTTAAATAATGCAGCAGAGTGCTTACATAATGCAGCAGAGTCCTTATATACCGCAGCAGAGTCATTAAATAATGCAGCAGAGTCCTTAAATAATGCAGCAAATTCATTAAATAATGCACAGAGTCATTAAATAATGCAATAAAGTCCTTAAATAAAATTCAACAACACCCTTAATAATGCAGCTGAGTCCTTAAATAATTCAGCAAAGTCCTTAAATAATGCAGCAGAGTCCTTAAATACCGCAGCAGCATCCTTAAATAATGCAACAAAGTCCTTAAATAATGCAGCAGAGTCCTTAAATAATGCAACAAAGTCCTTAAATAATGCAGCAGAGTCCTTAAATAATGCAACAAACTCATTAAATAATGCAGCAAAGTACTTAAATAATGCAGCAAATTCCTTAAATAATGCAGCAGAATCCTTAAATAATGCAATAATGTCCTTAAATAATGCAGCAGAGTCCTTAAATAATGCAAAAAATTCCTTAAATAATGCATCAGAATCCTTAAGTAATGCAACAAAGTCCTTAAATAATGCAGCAACGTCCTTAATAATGCAGCAGAGTCCTTAAATAATGCAGCAAATTCCTTAAATAATGCAGCAGAGGCCTTAAATACCGAAGCAGAGTCCTTAAATAATGCAGCAAAGTCCTTAAATAATGCAGAAGAGTCCTTAAATAATGCAACAAAGTCCTTAAATAATGCAGCAGAGTCCTTAAATAAAGCAGCAGAGTGCTTAAATAATGCAGCAGAGTCCTTAAATACCGCAGCAGAGTCATTAAATAATACAGCAGAGTCCTTAAATAAAGCAGCAGAGTGCTTAAATAATGCAGCAGAGTCCTTAAATAAAGCAGCAGAGTGCTTAAATAATGCAGCAGAGTCCTTAAATACCGCAGCAGAGTCATTAAATAATACAGCAGAGTCCTTAAATAAAGCAGCAGAGTGCTTAAATAATGCAGCAGAGTCCTAAAATAACGCTGCAGAGTCATTAAATAATACTGCAGAGTCCTTAAATAATGCAGCAAATTTCTTAAATAATGCACAGAGTCCTTAAATAATGCAATAAAGTCCTTAAATAAAATGCAGCAACGCCCTTAATAATGCAGCTGAGTCCTTAAATAAAGCAGCAAAGTCCTTAAATAATGCAGCAGAGTCCTTAAATACCGCAGCAGCGTCTTTAAATAATGCAACAAAGTCCTTAAATAATGCAGCAGAGTCCTTAAATAATGCAACAAAGTCCTTAAATAATAGAGCAGAGTCCTTAAATAATGCAACAAACTCATTAAATAATGCAGCAAAGTACTTAAATATTGCAGCAAATTCCTTAAATAATGCAGCAGAATCCTTAAATAATGCAATAATTTCCTTAAATAATGCAGCAACATCCTTAATAATGCAGCAGAGTCCTGAAATAATGCAGCAAAGTCCTTAAATAATGCAACAGAGGCCTTAAATACTGGAGCAGCATCCTTAAATAATGCAGCAGAGTCCTTAAATAATGCAGCAGAGTCCTTAAATAATGCAACAAAGTCCTTAAATAAAATGCAGCAACGCCCTTAATAATGCAGCCGAGTCCTTCAATAATGCAGCAAAGTCCTTAAATAATGCAGCAGAGTCCTTAAATACCGCAGCAGCGTCCTTAAATAATGCAAAAAAGTCCTTAAATAATGCAGCAAAGTCCTTAAATAATGCAACAAAGTCCTTAAATAATGCAGCAGAGTCCTTAAATAATGCAACAAACTTCTTAAATAATGCAGCAAAGTACTTAAATAATGCAGCAAATTCCTTAAATAATGCAGCAGAATCCTTAAATAATGCAATAAAGTCCTTAAATAATGCAGCAACGTCCTTAATAATGCAGCAGAGTCCTTAAATAATGCAGCAAAGTCCTTAAATAATGCAGCGGAGGCCTTAAATACTGCTGCAGCATCCTTAAATAATGCAGCAGAGTCCTTAAATAATGCAACAAAGTCCTTAAATAATGCAGCAGAGTCCTTAAACAATGCAGCGAGGTCCTTAAATAATGCAACAAAGTCCTTAAATAATGCAGCAGATTCCTTAAATTCTGCAGCAGCGATCTTAAATAATGCATCAAAGTCCTTAAATAATGCAGCAGAGTCCTTAAATACTGCAGCAGAGTCCTTAAATAATGCAGCAAAGTCCTTAAATACCGCAGCAGCGTCTTTAAATAATGCAACAAAGTCCTTAAATAATGCAGCAGAGTCCTTAAATAATGCAACAAAGTCTTTAAATAATGCAGCAGAGTCCTTAAATAATGCAACAAACTCATTAAATAATGCAGCAAAGTACTTAAATATTGCAGCAAATTCCTTAAATAATCCAGCAGAATCCTTAAATAATGCAATAATTTCCTTAAATAATGCAGCAACATCCTTAATAATGCAGCAGAGTCCTTAAATAATGCAGCAAAGTCCTTAAATAATGCAACAGAGGCCTTAAATACTGCAGCAGCATCCTTAAATAATGCAGCAGAGTCCTTAAATAATGCAGCAGAGTCCTTAAATAATGCAACAAAGTCCTTAAATAAAATGCAGCAACGCCCTTAATAATGCAGCCGAGTCCTTCAATAATGCAGCAAAGTCCTTAAATAATGCAGCAGAGTCCTTAAATACCGCAGCAGCGTCCTTAAATAATGCAAAAAAGTCCTTAAATAATGCAGCAAAGTCCTTAAATAATGCAACAAAGTCCTTAAATAATGCAGCAGAGTCCTTAAATAATGCAACAAACTCCTTAAATAATGCAGCAAAGTACTTAAATAATGCAGCAAATTCCTTAAATAATGGAGCAGAATCCTTAAATAATGCAATAAAGTCCTTAAATAATGCAGCAACGTCCTTAATAATGCAGCAGAGTCCTTAAATAATGCAGCAAAGTCCTTAAATAATGCAGCGGAGGCCTTAAATACTGCTGCAGCATCCTTAAATAATGCAGCAGAGTCCTTAAATAATGCAACAAAGTCCTTAAATAATGCAGCAGATTCCTTAAATTTCGCAGCAGCGTCCATAAATAATACATCAAAGTCCTTAAATAATGCAGCAGAGTCCTAAACTACCACAGCAGAGTCATTAAATAATGCAGCAAAGTCCTTAAATAATGCAGCAGAGTGCTTACATAATGCAGCAGAGTCCTTATATACCGCAGCAGAGTCATTAAATAATGCAGCAGAGTCCTTAAATAATGCAGCAAATTCATTAAATAATGCACAGAGTCATTAAATAATGCAATAAAGTCCTTAAATAAAATTCAACAACACCCTTAATAATGCAGCTGAGTCCTTAAATAATTCAGCAAAGTCCTTAAATAATGCAGCAGAGTCCTTAAATACCGCAGCAGCATCCTTAAATAATGCAACAAAGTCCTTAAATAATGCAGCAGAGTCCTTAAATAATGCAACAAAGTCCTTAAATAATGCAGCAGAGTCCTTAAATAATGCAACAAACTCATTAAATAATGCAGCAAAGTACTTAAATAATGCAGCAAATTCCTTAAATAATGCAGCAGAATCCTTAAATAATGCAATAATGTCCTTAAATAATGCAGCAGAGTCCTTAAATAATGCAAAAAATTCCTTAAATAATGCATCAGAATCCTTAAGTAATGCAACAAAGTCCTTAAATAATGCAGCAACGTCCTTAATAATGCAGCAGAGTCCTTAAATAATGCAGCAAATTCCTTAAATAATGCAGCAGAGGCCTTAAATACCGAAGCAGAGTCCTTAAATAATGCAGCAAAGTCCTTAAATAATGCAGAAGAGTCCTTAAATAATGCAACAAAGTCCTTAAATAATGCAGCAGAGTCCTTAAATAAAGCAGCAGAGTGCTTAAATAATGCAGCAGAGTCCTTAAATACCGCAGCAGAGTCATTAAATAATACAGCAGAGTCCTTAAATAAAGCAGCAGAGTGCTTAAATAATGCAGCAGAGTCCTTAAATAAAGCAGCAGAGTGCTTAAATAATGCAGCAGAGTCCTTAAATACCGCAGCAGAGTCATTAAATAATACAGCAGAGTCCTTAAATAAAGCAGCAGAGTGCTTAAATAATGCAGCAGAGTCCTAAAATAACGCTGCAGAGTCATTAAATAATACTGCAGAGTCCTTAAATAATGCAGCAAATTTCTTAAATAATGCACAGAGTCCTTAAATAATGCAATAAAGTCCTTAAATAAAATGCAGCAACGCCCTTAATAATGCAGCTGAGTCCTTAAATAAAGCAGCAAAGTCCTTAAATAATGCAGCAGAGTCCTTAAATACCGCAGCAGCGTCTTTAAATAATGCAACAAAGTCCTTAAATAATGCAGCAGAGTCCTTAAATAATGCAACAAAGTCCTTAAATAATAGAGCAGAGTCCTTAAATAATGCAACAAACTCATTAAATAATGCAGCAAAGTACTTAAATATTGCAGCAAATTCCTTAAATAATGCAGCAGAATCCTTAAATAATGCAATAATTTCCTTAAATAATGCAGCAACATCCTTAATAATGCAGCAGAGTCCTGAAATAATGCAGCAAAGTCCTTAAATAATGCAACAGAGGCCTTAAATACTGCAGCAGCATCCTTAAATAATGCAGCAGAGTCCTTAAATAATGCAGCAGAGTCCTTAAATAATGCAACAAAGTCCTTAAATAAAATGCAGCAACGCCCTTAATAATGCAGCCGAGTCCTTCAATAATGCAGCAAAGTCCTTAAATAATGCAGCAGAGTCCTTAAATACCGCAGCAGCGTCCTTAAATAATGCAAAAAAGTCCTTAAATAATGCAGCAAAGTCCTTAAATAATGCAACAAAGTCCTTAAATAATGCAGCAGAGTCCTTAAATAATGCAACAAACTCCTTAAATAATGCAGCAAAGTACTTAAATAATGCAGCAAATTCCTTAAATAATGCAGCAGAATCCTTAAATAATGCAATAAAGTCCTTAAATAATGCAGCAACGTCCTTAATAATGCAGCAGAGTCCTTAAATAATGCAGCAAAGTCCTTAAATAATGCAGCGGAGGCCTTAAATACTGCTGCAGCATCCTTAAATAATGCAGCAGAGTCCTTAAATAATGCAACAAAGTCCTTAAATAATGCAGCAGAGTCCTTAAACAATGCAGCGAGGTCCTTAAATAATGCAACAAAGTCCTTAAATAATGCAGCAGATTCTTTAAATTCTGCAGCAGCGATCTTAAATAATGCATCAAAGTCCTTAAATAATGCAGCAGAGTCCTTAAATACTGCAGCAGAGTCCTTAAATAATGCAGCAAAGTCCTTAAATACCGCAGCATCGTCTTTAAATAATGCAACAAAGTCCTTAAATAATGCAGCAGAGTCCTTAAATAATGCAACAAAGTCCTTAAATAATGCAGCAGAGTCCTTAAATAATGCAACAAACTCATTAAATAATGCAGCAAAGTACTTAAATATTGCAGCAAATTCCTTAAATAATGCAGCAGAATCCTTAAATAATGCAATAATTTCCTTAAATAATGCAGCAACATCCTTAATAATGCAGCAGAGTCCTTAAATAATGCAGCAAAGTCCTTAAATAATGCAACAGAGGCCTTAAATACTGCAGCAGCATCCTTAAATAATGCAGCAGAGTCCTTAAATAATGCAGCAGAGTCCTTAAATAATGCAACAAAGTCCTTAAATAAAATGCAGCAACGCCCTTAATAATGCAGCCGAGTCCTTCAATAATGCAGCAAAGTCCTTAAATAATGCAGCAGAGTCCTTAAATAATGCAACAAACTCATTAAATAATGCAGCAAAGTACTTAAATAATGCAGCAAGTTCCTTAAATAATGCAGCAGAATCCTTAAATAATGCAATAAAGTCCTTAAATAATGCAGCAGAGTCCTTAAATAATGCAAAAAAATCCTTAAATAATGCAGCAGAATCCTTAAATAATGCAATAAAGTCATTAAATAATGCAGCAGAGTCCTTAAATAATGCAACAAAGTCCTTAAATTATGCAGCAGATTCCTTAAATTCTGCAGCAGCGTCCTTAAATAATGCATCAAAGTACTTAAATAATGCAGCAGAGTCGTTAAATACCACAGCAGAGTCATTAAATAATGCAGCAGTGTCCTTAAATAATGAAGCATATTCCTTAAATAATGCAGCAGAGTCCTTAAATAATGCAATAAAGTCCTTAAATAATGCAACAGAGTCCTTAAATAATGCAGCAATGTCCTTAATAATGCAGCTGAGTCCTTAAATAATGCAGCAACATCCTTAAATAATGCAGCAGAGTCCTTAAATACTGCATCAGCGTCCTTAAATAATGCAACAAAGTCCTTAAATAATGCAGCAAAGTCCTTAAATAATGCAGCAGAGTCATTAAATAATACAGCAGAGTCCTTAACTAATGCAGCAAATTTCTTAAATATGCAATAAATTCCTTAAATAAAATGCAGCAACGCCCTTAATAATGCAGCTGAGTCCTTAAATAATGCAGCAAAGTCCTTAAATAATGCAGCAGAGTCCTTAAATACCGCAGCAGCGTCTTTAAATAATGCAACAAAGTCCTTAAATAATGCAGCAGAGTCCTTAAATAATGCAACAAAGTCCTTAAATAATGCAGCAGAGTCCTTAAATAATGCAACAAACTCATTAAATATTGCAGCAAAGTACTTAAACATTGCAGCAAATTCCTTAAATAATGCAGCAGAATCCTTAAATAATGCAATAATTTCCTTAAATAATGCAGCAACATCCTTAATAATGCAGCAGAGTCCTTAAATAATGCAGCAAAGTCCTTAAATAATGCAGCAGAGGCCTTAAATACTGCAGCAGCATCCTTAAATAATGCAGCAGAGTCCTTAAATAATGCAGCAGAGTCCTTAAATAATGCAACAAAGTCCTTAAATAATGCAGCAGATTCCTTAAATTTCGCAGCAGCGTCCTTAAATAATACATCAAAGTCCTTAAATAATGCAGCAGAGTCCTAAACTACCGCAGCAGAGTCCTTAAATAATGCAGCAAAGTCCTTAAATAATGCAGCAGAGTGCTTACATAATGCAGCAGAGTCCTTATATACCGCAGCAGAGTCATTAAATAATGCAGCAGAGTCCTTAAATAATGCAGCAAATTCATTAAATAATGCACAGAGTCATTAAATAATGCAATAAAGTCCTTAAATAAAATTCAACAACACCCTTAATAATGCAGCTGAGTCCTTAAATAATTCAGCAAAGTCCTTAAATAATGCAGCAGAGTCCTTAAATACCGCAGCAGCATCCTTAAATAATGCAACAAAGTCCTTAAATAATGCAGCAGAGTCCTTAAATAATGCAACAAAGTCCTTAAATAATGCAGCAGAGTCCTTAAATAATGCAACAAACTCATTAAATAATGCAGCAAAGTACTTAAGTAATGCAGCAAATTCCTTAAATAATGCAGCAGAATCCTTAAATAATGCAATAATTTCCTTAAATAATGCAGCAGAGTCCTTAAATAATGCAAAAAATTCCTTAAATAATGCATCAGAATCCTTAAATAATGCAACAAAGTCCTTAAATAATGCAGCAACGTCCTTAATAATGCAGCAGAGTCCTTAAATAATGCAGCAAATTCCTTAAATAATGCAGCAGAGGCCTTAAATACCGAAGCAGAGTCCTTAAATAATGCAGCAAAGTCCTTAAATAATGCAGAAGAGTCCTTAAATAATGCAACAAAGTCATTAAATAATGCAGCAGAGTCCTTAAATAAAGCAGCAGAGTGCTTAAATAATGCAGCAGAGTCCTAAAATAACGCTGCAGAGTCATTAAATAATACTGCAGAGTCCTTAAATAATGCAGAAAATTTCTTAAATAATGCACAGAGTCCTTAAATAATGCAATAAAGTCCTTAAATAAAATGCAGCAACGCCCTTAATAATGCAGCTGAGTCCTTAAATAATGCAGCAAAGTCCTTAAATAATGCAGCAGAGTCCTTAAATACCGCAGCAGCGTCTTTAAATAATGCAACAAAGTCCTTAAATAATGCAGCAGAGTCCTTAAATAATGCAACAAAGTCCTTAAATAATGCAGCAGAGTCCTTAAATAATGCAACAAACTCATTAAATAATGCAGCAAAGTACTTAAATATTGCAGCAAATTCCTTAAATAATGCAGCAGAATCCTTAAATAATGCAATAATTTCCTTAAATAATGCAGCAACATCCTTAATAATGCAGCAGAGTCCTTAAATAATGCAGCAAAGTCCTTAAATAATGCAACAGAGGCCTTAAATACTGCAGCAGCATCCTTAAATAATGCAGCAGAGTCCTTAAATAATGCAGCAGAGTCCTTAAATAATGCAACAAAGTCCTTAAATAAAATGCAGCAACGTCCTTAATAATGCAGCCGAGTCCTTCAATAATGCAGCAAAGTCCTTAAATAATGCAACAGAGTCCTTAAA
This sequence comes from Phyllobates terribilis, assembly GCF_046119375.1. NCBI lineage: Eukaryota > Metazoa > Chordata > Amphibia > Anura > Dendrobatidae > Phyllobates > Phyllobates terribilis. The sequence continues at coordinate 1,679,064 of NW_027363072.1, read as the reverse complement.
TACCGCAGCAGCGTCCTTAAATAATGCAAAAAAGTCCTTAAATAATGCAGCAAAGTCCTTAAATAATGCAACAAAGTCCTTAAATAATGCAGCAGAGTCCTTAAATAATGCAACAAACTCCTTAAATAATGCAGCAAAGTACTTAAATAATGCAGCAAATTCCTTAAATAATGCAGCAGAATCCTTAAATAATGCAATAAAGTCCTTAAATAATGCAGCAACGTCCTTAATAATGCAGCAGAGTCCTTAAATAATGCAGCAAAGTCCTTAAATAATGCAGCGGAGGCCTTAAATACTGCTGCAGCATCCTTAAATAATGCAGCAGAGTCCTTAAATAATGCAACAAAGTCCTTAAATAATGCAGCAGAGTCCTTAAACAATGCAGCGAGGTCCTTAAATAATGCAACAAAGTCCTTAAATAATGCAGCAGATTCCTTAAATTCTGCAGCAGCGATCTTAAATAATGCATCAAAGTCCTTAAATAATGCAGCAGAGTCCTTAAATACTGCAGCAGAGTCCTTAAATAATGCAGCAAAGTCCTTAAATACCGCAGCAGCGTCTTTAAATAATGCAACAAAGTCCTTAAATAATGCAGCAGAGTCCTTAAATAATGCAACAAAGTCCTTAAATAATGCAGCAGAGTCCTTAAATAATGCAACAAACTCATTAAATAATGCAGCAAAGTACTTAAATATTGCAGCAAATTCCTTAAATAATGCAGCAGAATCCTTAAATAATGCAATAATTTCCTTAAATAATGCAGCAACATCCTTAATAATGCAGCAGAGTCCTTAAATAATGCAGCAAAGTCCTTAAATAATGCAACAGAGGCCTTAAATACTGCAGCAGCATCCTTAAATAATGCAGCAGAGTCCTTAAATAATGCAGCAGAGTCCTTAAATAATGCAACAAAGTCCTTAAATAAAATGCAGCAACGCCCTTAATAATGCAGCCGAGTCCTTCAATAATGCAGCAAAGTCCTTAAATAATGCAGCAGAGTCCTTAAATACCGCAGCAGCGTCCTTAAATAATGCAAAAAAGTCCTTAAATAATGCAGCAAAGTCCTTAAATAATGCAACAAAGTCCTTAAATAATGCAGCAGAGTCATTAAATAATGCAACAAACTCCTTAAATAATGCAGCAAAGTACTTAAATAATGCAGCAAATTCCTTAAATAATGCAGCAGAATCCTTAAATAATGCAATAAAGTCCTTAAATAATGCAGCAACGTCCTTAATAATGCAGCAGAGTCCTTAAATAATGCAGCAAAGTCCTTAAATAATGCAGCAGAGTCCTTAAACAATGCAGCGAGGTCCTTAAATAATGCAACAAAGTCCTTAAATAATGCAGCAGATTCCTTAAATTCTGCAGCAGCGATCTTAAATAATGCATCAAAGTCCTTAAATAATGCAGCAGAGTCCTTAAATACTGCAGCAGAGTCCTTAAATAATGCAGCAAAGTCCTTAAATAATGCAGCAGAGTCCTTAAATAATGCAGCAAAGTCATTAAATAATGCAGCAGAGTCCTTAAATAATGCAACAAAGTCCTTAAATAATGCAGCAGATTCCTTAAATTCTGCAGCAGCGTCCTTAAATAATAAATCAAAATCCTTAAATAATGCAGCAGAGTCCTTAAATACCACAGCAGAGTCATTAAATAATGCAGCAGAGTCCTTAAATAATGCAGCATATTCCTTAAATAATGCAGCAGAGTCCTTAAATAATGCAATAAAGTCCTTAAATAATGCAGCAGAGTCCTTAAATAATGCAGCAACTTCCTTAATAATGCAGCTGAGTCCTTAAATAATGCAGCAACATCCTTAAATAATGCAGCAGAGTCCTTAAATACTGCATCAGCGTCCTTAAATAATGCAACAAAGTCCTTAAATAATGCAGCAAAGTCCTTAAATAATGCAGCAGAGTCCTTAAATACAGCAGCAGAGTCCTTAAATAATTCAGCAAAGTCCTTAAATAATGCAGAAGAGTCCTTAAATAATGCAACAAAGTCCTTAAATAATGCAGCAGAGTCCTTAAATAATGCAACAAAGTCCTTAAATAATGCAGCAGAGTCCTTAAATACTGCAGCAGAGACCTTAAATAATGCAGCAAAATCCTTAAATAATGCAGCAGAGTCCTTATATAATGCAGCAGAGTCCTAAAATACCACAGCAGAGTCCTTAAATAATGCAGCAGAGTCCTTAAATAATGCAGCAAATTCATTAAATAATGCAGCAGAGTCCTTAAATAATGCAACAAAGTCCTTAAATAATGCAGCAAATTCCTTAAATAATGCAGCAGAATCCTTAAATAATGCAATAAAGTACTTAAATAATGCAGCAACGTCCTTAATAATGCAGCAGAGTCCTTAAATAATGCAGCAAAGTCCTTAAATAATGCAGCGGAGGCCTTAAATACTGCTGCAGCATCCTTAAATAATGCAGCAGAGTCCTTAAATAATGCAACAAAGTCCTTAAATAATGCAGCAGAGTCCTTAAACAATGCAGCGAGGTCCTTAAATAATGCAACAAAGTCCTTAAATAATGCAGCAGATTCCTTAAATTCTGCAGCAGCGATCTTAAATAATGCATCAAAGTCCTTAAATAATGCAGCAGAGTCCTTAAATACTGCAGCAGAGTCCTTAAATAATGCAGCAAAGTCCTTAAATAATGCAGCAGAGTCCTTAAATAATGCAGCAAAGTCATTAAATAATGCAGCAGAGTCCTTAAATAATGCAACAAAGTCCTTAAATAATGCAGCAGATTCCTTAAATTCTGCAGCAGCGTCCTTAAATAATGCATCAAAATCCTTAAATAATGCAGCAGAGTCCTTAAATACCACAGCAGAGTCATTAAATAATGCAGCAGAGTCCTTAAATAATGCAGCATATTCCTTAAATAATGCAGCAGAGTCCTTAAATAATGCAATAAAGTCCTTAAATAATGCAGCAGAGTCCTTAAATAATGCAGCAACTTCCTTAATAATGCAGCTGAGTCCTTAAATAATGCAGCAACATCCTTAAATAATGCAGCAGAGTCCTTAAATACTGCATCAGCGTCCTTAAATAATGCAACAAAGTCCTTAAATAATGCAGCAAAGTCCTTAAATAATGCAGCAGAGTCCTTAAATACAGCAGCAGAGTCCTTAAATAATTCAGCAAAGTCCTTAAATAATGCAGCAGAGTCCTTAAATAATGCAACAAAGTCCTTAAATAATGCAGCAGAGTCCTTAAATAATGCAACAAAGTCCTTAAATAATGCAGCAGAGTCCTTAAATACTGCAGCAGAGACCTTAAATAATGCAGCAAAATCCTTAAATAATGCAGCAGAGTCCTTATATAATGCAGCAGAGTCCTAAAATACCACAGCAGAGTCCTTAAATAATGCAGCAGAGTCCTTAAATAATGCAGCAAATTCATTAAATAATGCAGCAGAGTCCTTAAATAATGCAACAAAGTCCTTAAATAATGCAGCAGATTCCTTAAATTTCGCAGCAGCGTCCTTAAATAATGCATCAAAGTACTTAAATAATGCAGCAGAGTCCTAAAATGCCGCAGCAGAGTCCTTAAATAGTGCAGCAAAGTCCTTAAATAATGCAGCAGAGTGCTTACATAATGCAGCAGAGTCCTTAAATACCGCAGCAGAGTCATTAAATAATGCAGCAGAGTCCTTAAATAATGCAGCAAATTCATTAAATAATGCAGCAGAGTCGTTAAATAATGCAACAAAGTCCTTAAATAATGCAGCAGAGTCCTTAAATAATGCAACAAACTCATTAAATAATGCAGCAAAGTACTTAAATAATGCAGCAAGTTCCTTAAATAATGCAGCAGAATCCTTAAATAATGCAATAAAGTCCTTAAATAATGCAGCAGAGTCCTTAAATAATGCAAAAAAATCCTTAAATAATGCAGCAGAATCCTTAAATAATGCAATAAAGTCATTAAATAATGCAGCAGAGTCCTTAAATAATGCAACAAAGTCCTTAAATTATGCAGCAGATTCCTTAAATTCTGCAGCAGCGTCCTTAAATAATGCATCAAAGTACTTAAATAATGCAGCAGAGTCGTTAAATACCACAGCAGAGTCATTAAATAATGCAGCAGTGTCCTTAAATAATGAAGCATATTCCTTAAATAATGCAGCAGAGTCCTTAAATAATGCAATAAAGTCCTTAAATAATGCAACAGAGTCCTTAAATAATGCAGCAATGTCCTTAATAATGCAGCTGAGTCCTTAAATAATGCAGCAACATCCTTAAATAATGCAGCAGAGTCCTTAAATACTGCATCAGCGTCCTTAAATAATGCAACAAAGTCCTTAAATAATGCAGCAAAGTCCTTAAATAATGCAGCAGAGTCATTAAATAATACAGCAGAGTCCTTAACTAATGCAGCAAATTTCTTAAATATGCAATAAATTCCTTAAATAAAATGCAGCAACGCCCTTAATAATGCAGCTGAGTCCTTAAATAATGCAGCAGAGTCCTTAAATACCGCAGCAGCGTCCTTAAATAATGCAACAAAGTCCTTAAATAATGCAGCAGAGTCCTTAAATAATGCAACAAAGTCCTTAAATAATTCATCAGAGTCCTTAAATTATGCAACAAACTCATTAAATAATGCAGCAAAGTACTTAAATAATGCAGCAAATTCCTTAAATAATGCAGCAGAATCCTTAAATAATGCAATAAAGTCCTTAAATAATGCAGCAGAGTCGTTAAATAATGCAAAAAAATCCTTAAATAATGCAGCAGAATCCTTAATTAATGCAATAAAGTCATTAAATAATGCAGCAGAGTCCTTAAATAATGCAACAAAGTCCTTAAATAATGCAGCAGATTCCTTAAATTCTGCAGCAGCGTCCTTAAATAATGCATTAAAGTCCTTAAATAATGCAGCAGAGTCCTTAAATTCCACAGCAGAGTCATTAAATAATGCAGCAGAGTCCTTAAATAATGCAGCAGAGTCCTTAAATACCGCAGCAGCGTCCTTAAATAATGCAAAAAAGTCCTTAAATAATGCAGCAAAGTCCTTAAATAATGCAACAAAGTCCTTAAATAATGCAGCAGAGTGCTTAAATAATGCAACAAACTCCTTAAATAATGCAGCAAAGTACTTAAATAATGCAGCAAATTCCTTAAATAATGCAGCAGAATCCTTAAATAATGCAATAAAGTCCTTAAATAATGCAGCAACGTCCTTAATAATGCAGCAGAGTCCTTAAATAATGCAGCAAAGTCCTTAAATAATGCAGCGGAGGCCTTAAATACTGCTGCAGCATCCTTAAATAATGCAGCAGAGTCCTTAAATAATGCAACAAAGTCCTTAAATAATGCAGCAGAGTCCTTAAACAATGCAGCGAGGTCCTTAAATAATGCAACAAAGTCCTTAAATAATGCAGCAGATTCCTTAAATTCTGCAGCAGCGATCTTAAATAATGCATCAAAGTCCTTAAATAATGCAGCAGAGTCCTTAAATACTGCAGCAGAGTCCTTAAATAATGCAGCAAAGTCCTTAAATAATGCAGCAGAGTCCTTAAATAATGCAGCAAAGTCCTTAAATAATGCAGCAGAGTCCTTAAATAATGCAGCAAAGTCCTTAAATAATGCAGCAGAGTCCTTAAATACAGCAGCAGAGTCCTTAAATAATTCAGCAAAGTCCTTAAATAATGCAGAAGAGTCCTTAAATAATGCAACAAAGTCCTTAAATAATGCAGCAGAGTCCTTAAATAATGCAACAAAGTCCTTAAATAATGCAGCAGAGTCCTTAAATACTGCAGCAGAGACCTTAAATAATGCAGCAAAATCCTTAAATAATGCAGCAGAGTCCTTATATAATGCAGCAGAGTCCTAAAATACCACAGCAGAGTCCTTAAATAATGCAGCAGAGTCCTTAAATAATGCAGCAAATTCATTAAATAATGCAGCAGAGTCCTTAAATAATGCAACAAAGTCCTTAAATAATGCAGCAGATTCCTTAAATTTCGCAGCAGCGTCCTTAAATAATGCATCAAAGTACTTAAATAATGCAGCAGAGTCCTAAAATGCCGCAGCAGAGTCCTTAAATAGTGCAGCAAAGTCCTTAAATAATGCAGCAGAGTGCTTACATAATGCAGCAGAGTCCTTAAATACCGCAGCAGAGTCATTAAATAATGAAGCAGAGTCCTTAAATAATGCAGCAAATTCATTAAATAATGCACAGAGTCATTAAATAATGCAATAAAGTCCTTAAATAAAATTCAGCAACACAATTAATAATGCAGCTGAGTCCTTAAATAATTCAGCAAAGTCCTTAAATAATGCAGCAGAGTCCTTAAATACCGCAGCAGCGTCCTTAAATAATGCAACAAAGTCCTTAAATAATGCAGCAGAGTCCTTAAATAATGCAACAAAGTCCTTAAATAATGCATCAGAGTCCTTAAATTATGCAACAAACTCATTAAATAATGCAGCAAAGTACTTAAATAATGCAGCAAATTCCTTAAATAATGCAGCAGAATCCTTAAATAATGCAATAAAGTCCTTAAATAATGCAGCAGAGTCGTTAAATAATGCAAAAAAATCCTTAAATAATGCAGCAGAATCCTTAATTAATGCAATAAAGTCATTAAATAATGCAGCAGAGTCCTTAAATAATGCAACAAAGTCCTTAAATAATGCAGCAGATTCCTTAAATTCTGCAGCAGCGTCCTTAAATAATGCATCAAAGTCCTTAAATAATGCAGCAGAGTCCTTAAATTCCACAGCAGAGTCATTAAATAATGCAGCAGAGTCCTTAAATAATGCATCATATTCCTTAAATAATGCAGCAGAGTCCTTAAATAATGCAATAAAGTCCTTAAATAATGCAGCAGAGTCCTTAAATAATGCAGCAACGTCCTTAATAATGCAGCTGAGTCCTTAAGTAATGCAGCAACATTCTTAAATAATGCAGCAGAGTCCTTAAATACTGCATCAGCGTCCTTAAATAATGCAACAAAGTCCTTAAATAATGCAGCAAAGTCCTTAAATAATGCAGCAGAGTCCTTAAATACAGCAGCAGAGTCCTTAAATAATTCAGCAAAGTCCTTAAATAATGCAGCAGAGTCCTTAAATAATGCAACAAAGTCCTTAAATAATGCAGCAGAGCCCTTAAATAATGCAACAAAGTCCATAAATAATGCAGCAGAGTCCTTAAATACTGCAGCAGAGACCTTAAATAATGCAGCAAAATCCTTAAATAATGCAGCAGAGTCCTAATATAATGCAGCAGAGTCCTAAAATACCGCAGCAGAGTCCTTAAATAATGCAGCAGAGTCATTAAATAATGCAGCAAAATCATTAAGTAATGCAGCAGAGTCCTTAAATAATGCAACAAAGTTCTTAAATAATGCAGCAGATTCCTTAAATTTCGCAGCAGCATCCTTAAATAATACATCAACGTCCTTAAATAATGCAGCAGAGTCCTAAACTACCGCAGCAGAGTCCTTAAATAATGCAGCAAAGTCCTTAAATAATGCAGCAGAGTGCTTACATAATGCAGCAGAGTCCTTAAATACCGCAGCAGAGTCATTAAATAATGCAGCAGAGTCCTTAAATAATGCAGCAAATTCATTAAATAATGCACAGAGTCATTAAATAATGCAATAAAGTCCTTAAATAAAATTCAACAACACCCTTAATAATGCAGCTGAGTCCTTAAATAATTCAGCAAAGTCCTTAAATAATGCAGCAGAGTCCTTAAATACCGCAGCAGCGTCCTTAAATAATGCAACAAAGTCCTTATATAATGCAGCAGAGTCCTTAAATAATGCAACAAAGTCCTTAAATAATGCAGCAGAGTCCTTAAATAATGCAACAAACTCATTAAATAATGCAGCAAAGTACTTAAATAATGCAGCAAATTCCTTAAATAATGCAACAGAATCCTTAAATAATGCAATAAAGTCCTTAAATAATGCAGCAGAGTCCTTAAATAATGCAAAAAATTCCTTAAATAATGCATCAGAATCCTTAAATAATGCAACAAAGTCCTTAAATAGTGCAGCAACGTCCTTAATAATGCAGCAGAGTCCTTAAATAATGCAGCAAATTCCTTAAATAATGCAGCAGAGGCCTTAAATACCGAAGCAGCGTCCTTAAATAATGCAGCAAAGTCCTTAAATAATGCAGAAGAGTCCTTAAATAATGCAACAAAGTCCTTAAATAATGCAGCAGAGTCCTTAAATAAAGCAGCAGAGTGCTTAAATAATGCAGCAGAGTCCTTAAATACCGCAGCAGAGTCATTAAATAATACAGCAGAGTCCTTAAATAAAGCAGCAGAGTGCTTAAATAATGCAGCAGAGTCCTAAAATACCGCAGCAGAGTCATTAAATAATACAGCAGAGTCCTTAACTAATGCAGCAAATTTCTTAAATAATGCACAGAGTCCTTAAATAATGCAATAAATTCCTTAAATAAAATGCAGCAACGCCCTTAATAATGCAGCTGAGTCCTTAAATAATGCAGCAAAGTCCTTAAATAATGCAGCAGAGTCCTTAAATACCGCAGCAGCGTCTTTAAATAATGCAACAAAGTCCTTAAATAATGCAGCAGAGTCCTTAAATAATGCAACAAAGTCCTTAAATAATGCAGCAGAGTCCTTAAATAATGCAACAAACTCATTAAATATTGCAGCAAAGTACTTAAACATTGCAGCAAATTCCTTAAATAATGCAGCAGAATCCTTAAATAATGCAATAATTTCCTTAAATAATGCAGCAACATCCTTAATAATGCAGCAGAGTCCTTAAATAATGCAGCAAAGTCCTTAAATAATGCAGCAGAGGCCTTAAATACTCCAGCAGCATCCTTAAATAATGCAGCAGAGTCCTTAAATAATGCAGCAGAGTCCTTAAATAATGCAACAAAGTCCTTAAATAATGCAGCAGATTCCTTAAATTTCGCAGCAGCGTCCATAAATAATACATCAAAGTCCTTAAATAATGCAGCAGAGTCCTAAACTACCACAGCAGAGTCATTAAATAATGCAGCAAAGTCCTTAAATAATGCAGCAGAGTGCTTACATAATGCAGCAGAGTCCTTATATACCGCAGCAGAGTCATTAAATAATGCAGCAGAGTCCTTAAATAATGCAGCAAATTCATTAAATAATGCACAGAGTCATTAAATAATGCAATAAAGTCCTTAAATAAAATTCAACAACACCCTTAATAATGCAGCTGAGTCCTTAAATAATTCAGCAAAGTCCTTAAATAATGCAGCAGAGTCCTTAAATACCGCAGCAGCATCCTTAAATAATGCAACAAAGTCCTTAAATAATGCAGCAGAGTCCTTAAATAATGCAACAAAGTCCTTAAATAATGCAGCAGAGTCCTTAAATAATGCAACAAACTCATTAAATAATGCAGCAAAGTACTTAAATAATGCAGCAAATTCCTTAAATAATGCAGCAGAATCCTTAAATAATGCAATAATGTCCTTAAATAATGCAGCAGAGTCCTTAAATAATGCAAAAAATTCCTTAAATAATGCATCAGAATCCTTAAGTAATGCAACAAAGTCCTTAAATAATGCAGCAACGTCCTTAATAATGCAGCAGAGTCCTTAAATAATGCAGCAAATTCCTTAAATAATGCAGCAGAGGCCTTAAATACCGAAGCAGAGTCCTTAAATAATGCAGCAAAGTCCTTAAATAATGCAGAAGAGTCCTTAAATAATGCAACAAAGTCCTTAAATAATGCAGCAGAGTCCTTAAATAAAGCAGCAGAGTGCTTAAATAATGCAGCAGAGTCCTTAAATACCGCAGCAGAGTCATTAAATAATACAGCAGAGTCCTTAAATAAAGCAGCAGAGTGCTTAAATAATGCAGCAGAGTCCTTAAATAAAGCAGCAGAGTGCTTAAATAATGCAGCAGAGTCCTTAAATACCGCAGCAGAGTCATTAAATAATACAGCAGAGTCCTTAAATAAAGCAGCAGAGTGCTTAAATAATGCAGCAGAGTCCTAAAATAACGCTGCAGAGTCATTAAATAATACTGCAGAGTCCTTAAATAATGCAGCAAATTTCTTAAATAATGCACAGAGTCCTTAAATAATGCAATAAAGTCCTTAAATAAAATGCAGCAACGCCCTTAATAATGCAGCTGAGTCCTTAAATAAAGCAGCAAAGTCCTTAAATAATGCAGCAGAGTCCTTAAATACCGCAGCAGCGTCTTTAAATAATGCAACAAAGTCCTTAAATAATGCAGCAGAGTCCTTAAATAATGCAACAAAGTCCTTAAATAATAGAGCAGAGTCCTTAAATAATGCAACAAACTCATTAAATAATGCAGCAAAGTACTTAAATATTGCAGCAAATTCCTTAAATAATGCAGCAGAATCCTTAAATAATGCAATAATTTCCTTAAATAATGCAGCAACATCCTTAATAATGCAGCAGAGTCCTGAAATAATGCAGCAAAGTCCTTAAATAATGCAACAGAGGCCTTAAATACTGGAGCAGCATCCTTAAATAATGCAGCAGAGTCCTTAAATAATGCAGCAGAGTCCTTAAATAATGCAACAAAGTCCTTAAATAAAATGCAGCAACGCCCTTAATAATGCAGCCGAGTCCTTCAATAATGCAGCAAAGTCCTTAAATAATGCAGCAGAGTCCTTAAATACCGCAGCAGCGTCCTTAAATAATGCAAAAAAGTCCTTAAATAATGCAGCAAAGTCCTTAAATAATGCAACAAAGTCCTTAAATAATGCAGCAGAGTCCTTAAATAATGCAACAAACTTCTTAAATAATGCAGCAAAGTACTTAAATAATGCAGCAAATTCCTTAAATAATGCAGCAGAATCCTTAAATAATGCAATAAAGTCCTTAAATAATGCAGCAACGTCCTTAATAATGCAGCAGAGTCCTTAAATAATGCAGCAAAGTCCTTAAATAATGCAGCGGAGGCCTTAAATACTGCTGCAGCATCCTTAAATAATGCAGCAGAGTCCTTAAATAATGCAACAAAGTCCTTAAATAATGCAGCAGAGTCCTTAAACAATGCAGCGAGGTCCTTAAATAATGCAACAAAGTCCTTAAATAATGCAGCAGATTCCTTAAATTCTGCAGCAGCGATCTTAAATAATGCATCAAAGTCCTTAAATAATGCAGCAGAGTCCTTAAATACTGCAGCAGAGTCCTTAAATAATGCAGCAAAGTCCTTAAATACCGCAGCAGCGTCTTTAAATAATGCAACAAAGTCCTTAAATAATGCAGCAGAGTCCTTAAATAATGCAACAAAGTCTTTAAATAATGCAGCAGAGTCCTTAAATAATGCAACAAACTCATTAAATAATGCAGCAAAGTACTTAAATATTGCAGCAAATTCCTTAAATAATCCAGCAGAATCCTTAAATAATGCAATAATTTCCTTAAATAATGCAGCAACATCCTTAATAATGCAGCAGAGTCCTTAAATAATGCAGCAAAGTCCTTAAATAATGCAACAGAGGCCTTAAATACTGCAGCAGCATCCTTAAATAATGCAGCAGAGTCCTTAAATAATGCAGCAGAGTCCTTAAATAATGCAACAAAGTCCTTAAATAAAATGCAGCAACGCCCTTAATAATGCAGCCGAGTCCTTCAATAATGCAGCAAAGTCCTTAAATAATGCAGCAGAGTCCTTAAATACCGCAGCAGCGTCCTTAAATAATGCAAAAAAGTCCTTAAATAATGCAGCAAAGTCCTTAAATAATGCAACAAAGTCCTTAAATAATGCAGCAGAGTCCTTAAATAATGCAACAAACTCCTTAAATAATGCAGCAAAGTACTTAAATAATGCAGCAAATTCCTTAAATAATGGAGCAGAATCCTTAAATAATGCAATAAAGTCCTTAAATAATGCAGCAACGTCCTTAATAATGCAGCAGAGTCCTTAAATAATGCAGCAAAGTCCTTAAATAATGCAGCGGAGGCCTTAAATACTGCTGCAGCATCCTTAAATAATGCAGCAGAGTCCTTAAATAATGCAACAAAGTCCTTAAATAATGCAGCAGATTCCTTAAATTTCGCAGCAGCGTCCATAAATAATACATCAAAGTCCTTAAATAATGCAGCAGAGTCCTAAACTACCACAGCAGAGTCATTAAATAATGCAGCAAAGTCCTTAAATAATGCAGCAGAGTGCTTACATAATGCAGCAGAGTCCTTATATACCGCAGCAGAGTCATTAAATAATGCAGCAGAGTCCTTAAATAATGCAGCAAATTCATTAAATAATGCACAGAGTCATTAAATAATGCAATAAAGTCCTTAAATAAAATTCAACAACACCCTTAATAATGCAGCTGAGTCCTTAAATAATTCAGCAAAGTCCTTAAATAATGCAGCAGAGTCCTTAAATACCGCAGCAGCATCCTTAAATAATGCAACAAAGTCCTTAAATAATGCAGCAGAGTCCTTAAATAATGCAACAAAGTCCTTAAATAATGCAGCAGAGTCCTTAAATAATGCAACAAACTCATTAAATAATGCAGCAAAGTACTTAAATAATGCAGCAAATTCCTTAAATAATGCAGCAGAATCCTTAAATAATGCAATAATGTCCTTAAATAATGCAGCAGAGTCCTTAAATAATGCAAAAAATTCCTTAAATAATGCATCAGAATCCTTAAGTAATGCAACAAAGTCCTTAAATAATGCAGCAACGTCCTTAATAATGCAGCAGAGTCCTTAAATAATGCAGCAAATTCCTTAAATAATGCAGCAGAGGCCTTAAATACCGAAGCAGAGTCCTTAAATAATGCAGCAAAGTCCTTAAATAATGCAGAAGAGTCCTTAAATAATGCAACAAAGTCCTTAAATAATGCAGCAGAGTCCTTAAATAAAGCAGCAGAGTGCTTAAATAATGCAGCAGAGTCCTTAAATACCGCAGCAGAGTCATTAAATAATACAGCAGAGTCCTTAAATAAAGCAGCAGAGTGCTTAAATAATGCAGCAGAGTCCTTAAATAAAGCAGCAGAGTGCTTAAATAATGCAGCAGAGTCCTTAAATACCGCAGCAGAGTCATTAAATAATACAGCAGAGTCCTTAAATAAAGCAGCAGAGTGCTTAAATAATGCAGCAGAGTCCTAAAATAACGCTGCAGAGTCATTAAATAATACTGCAGAGTCCTTAAATAATGCAGCAAATTTCTTAAATAATGCACAGAGTCCTTAAATAATGCAATAAAGTCCTTAAATAAAATGCAGCAACGCCCTTAATAATGCAGCTGAGTCCTTAAATAAAGCAGCAAAGTCCTTAAATAATGCAGCAGAGTCCTTAAATACCGCAGCAGCGTCTTTAAATAATGCAACAAAGTCCTTAAATAATGCAGCAGAGTCCTTAAATAATGCAACAAAGTCCTTAAATAATAGAGCAGAGTCCTTAAATAATGCAACAAACTCATTAAATAATGCAGCAAAGTACTTAAATATTGCAGCAAATTCCTTAAATAATGCAGCAGAATCCTTAAATAATGCAATAATTTCCTTAAATAATGCAGCAACATCCTTAATAATGCAGCAGAGTCCTGAAATAATGCAGCAAAGTCCTTAAATAATGCAACAGAGGCCTTAAATACTGCAGCAGCATCCTTAAATAATGCAGCAGAGTCCTTAAATAATGCAGCAGAGTCCTTAAATAATGCAACAAAGTCCTTAAATAAAATGCAGCAACGCCCTTAATAATGCAGCCGAGTCCTTCAATAATGCAGCAAAGTCCTTAAATAATGCAGCAGAGTCCTTAAATACCGCAGCAGCGTCCTTAAATAATGCAAAAAAGTCCTTAAATAATGCAGCAAAGTCCTTAAATAATGCAACAAAGTCCTTAAATAATGCAGCAGAGTCCTTAAATAATGCAACAAACTCCTTAAATAATGCAGCAAAGTACTTAAATAATGCAGCAAATTCCTTAAATAATGCAGCAGAATCCTTAAATAATGCAATAAAGTCCTTAAATAATGCAGCAACGTCCTTAATAATGCAGCAGAGTCCTTAAATAATGCAGCAAAGTCCTTAAATAATGCAGCGGAGGCCTTAAATACTGCTGCAGCATCCTTAAATAATGCAGCAGAGTCCTTAAATAATGCAACAAAGTCCTTAAATAATGCAGCAGAGTCCTTAAACAATGCAGCGAGGTCCTTAAATAATGCAACAAAGTCCTTAAATAATGCAGCAGATTCTTTAAATTCTGCAGCAGCGATCTTAAATAATGCATCAAAGTCCTTAAATAATGCAGCAGAGTCCTTAAATACTGCAGCAGAGTCCTTAAATAATGCAGCAAAGTCCTTAAATACCGCAGCATCGTCTTTAAATAATGCAACAAAGTCCTTAAATAATGCAGCAGAGTCCTTAAATAATGCAACAAAGTCCTTAAATAATGCAGCAGAGTCCTTAAATAATGCAACAAACTCATTAAATAATGCAGCAAAGTACTTAAATATTGCAGCAAATTCCTTAAATAATGCAGCAGAATCCTTAAATAATGCAATAATTTCCTTAAATAATGCAGCAACATCCTTAATAATGCAGCAGAGTCCTTAAATAATGCAGCAAAGTCCTTAAATAATGCAACAGAGGCCTTAAATACTGCAGCAGCATCCTTAAATAATGCAGCAGAGTCCTTAAATAATGCAGCAGAGTCCTTAAATAATGCAACAAAGTCCTTAAATAAAATGCAGCAACGCCCTTAATAATGCAGCCGAGTCCTTCAATAATGCAGCAAAGTCCTTAAATAATGCAGCAGAGTCCTTAAATAATGCAACAAACTCATTAAATAATGCAGCAAAGTACTTAAATAATGCAGCAAGTTCCTTAAATAATGCAGCAGAATCCTTAAATAATGCAATAAAGTCCTTAAATAATGCAGCAGAGTCCTTAAATAATGCAAAAAAATCCTTAAATAATGCAGCAGAATCCTTAAATAATGCAATAAAGTCATTAAATAATGCAGCAGAGTCCTTAAATAATGCAACAAAGTCCTTAAATTATGCAGCAGATTCCTTAAATTCTGCAGCAGCGTCCTTAAATAATGCATCAAAGTACTTAAATAATGCAGCAGAGTCGTTAAATACCACAGCAGAGTCATTAAATAATGCAGCAGTGTCCTTAAATAATGAAGCATATTCCTTAAATAATGCAGCAGAGTCCTTAAATAATGCAATAAAGTCCTTAAATAATGCAACAGAGTCCTTAAATAATGCAGCAATGTCCTTAATAATGCAGCTGAGTCCTTAAATAATGCAGCAACATCCTTAAATAATGCAGCAGAGTCCTTAAATACTGCATCAGCGTCCTTAAATAATGCAACAAAGTCCTTAAATAATGCAGCAAAGTCCTTAAATAATGCAGCAGAGTCATTAAATAATACAGCAGAGTCCTTAACTAATGCAGCAAATTTCTTAAATATGCAATAAATTCCTTAAATAAAATGCAGCAACGCCCTTAATAATGCAGCTGAGTCCTTAAATAATGCAGCAAAGTCCTTAAATAATGCAGCAGAGTCCTTAAATACCGCAGCAGCGTCTTTAAATAATGCAACAAAGTCCTTAAATAATGCAGCAGAGTCCTTAAATAATGCAACAAAGTCCTTAAATAATGCAGCAGAGTCCTTAAATAATGCAACAAACTCATTAAATATTGCAGCAAAGTACTTAAACATTGCAGCAAATTCCTTAAATAATGCAGCAGAATCCTTAAATAATGCAATAATTTCCTTAAATAATGCAGCAACATCCTTAATAATGCAGCAGAGTCCTTAAATAATGCAGCAAAGTCCTTAAATAATGCAGCAGAGGCCTTAAATACTGCAGCAGCATCCTTAAATAATGCAGCAGAGTCCTTAAATAATGCAGCAGAGTCCTTAAATAATGCAACAAAGTCCTTAAATAATGCAGCAGATTCCTTAAATTTCGCAGCAGCGTCCTTAAATAATACATCAAAGTCCTTAAATAATGCAGCAGAGTCCTAAACTACCGCAGCAGAGTCCTTAAATAATGCAGCAAAGTCCTTAAATAATGCAGCAGAGTGCTTACATAATGCAGCAGAGTCCTTATATACCGCAGCAGAGTCATTAAATAATGCAGCAGAGTCCTTAAATAATGCAGCAAATTCATTAAATAATGCACAGAGTCATTAAATAATGCAATAAAGTCCTTAAATAAAATTCAACAACACCCTTAATAATGCAGCTGAGTCCTTAAATAATTCAGCAAAGTCCTTAAATAATGCAGCAGAGTCCTTAAATACCGCAGCAGCATCCTTAAATAATGCAACAAAGTCCTTAAATAATGCAGCAGAGTCCTTAAATAATGCAACAAAGTCCTTAAATAATGCAGCAGAGTCCTTAAATAATGCAACAAACTCATTAAATAATGCAGCAAAGTACTTAAGTAATGCAGCAAATTCCTTAAATAATGCAGCAGAATCCTTAAATAATGCAATAATTTCCTTAAATAATGCAGCAGAGTCCTTAAATAATGCAAAAAATTCCTTAAATAATGCATCAGAATCCTTAAATAATGCAACAAAGTCCTTAAATAATGCAGCAACGTCCTTAATAATGCAGCAGAGTCCTTAAATAATGCAGCAAATTCCTTAAATAATGCAGCAGAGGCCTTAAATACCGAAGCAGAGTCCTTAAATAATGCAGCAAAGTCCTTAAATAATGCAGAAGAGTCCTTAAATAATGCAACAAAGTCATTAAATAATGCAGCAGAGTCCTTAAATAAAGCAGCAGAGTGCTTAAATAATGCAGCAGAGTCCTAAAATAACGCTGCAGAGTCATTAAATAATACTGCAGAGTCCTTAAATAATGCAGAAAATTTCTTAAATAATGCACAGAGTCCTTAAATAATGCAATAAAGTCCTTAAATAAAATGCAGCAACGCCCTTAATAATGCAGCTGAGTCCTTAAATAATGCAGCAAAGTCCTTAAATAATGCAGCAGAGTCCTTAAATACCGCAGCAGCGTCTTTAAATAATGCAACAAAGTCCTTAAATAATGCAGCAGAGTCCTTAAATAATGCAACAAAGTCCTTAAATAATGCAGCAGAGTCCTTAAATAATGCAACAAACTCATTAAATAATGCAGCAAAGTACTTAAATATTGCAGCAAATTCCTTAAATAATGCAGCAGAATCCTTAAATAATGCAATAATTTCCTTAAATAATGCAGCAACATCCTTAATAATGCAGCAGAGTCCTTAAATAATGCAGCAAAGTCCTTAAATAATGCAACAGAGGCCTTAAATACTGCAGCAGCATCCTTAAATAATGCAGCAGAGTCCTTAAATAATGCAGCAGAGTCCTTAAATAATGCAACAAAGTCCTTAAATAAAATGCAGCAACGTCCTTAATAATGCAGCCGAGTCCTTCAATAATGCAGCAAAGTCCTTAAATAATGCAACAGAGTCCTTAAATACCGCAGCAGCGTCCTTAAATAATGCAAAAAAGTCCTTAAATAATGCAGCAAAGTCCTTAAATAATGCAACAAAGTCCTTAAATAATGCAGCAGAGTCCTTAAATAATGCAACAAACTCCTTAAATAATGCAGCAAAGTACTTAAATAATGCAGCAAATTCCTTAAATAATGCAGCAGAATCCTTAAATAATGCAATAAAGTCCTTAAATAATGCAGCAACGTCCTTAATAATGCAGCAGAGTCCTTAAATAATGCAGCAAAGTCCTTAAATAATGCAGCGGAGGCCTTAAATACTGCTGCAGCATCCTTAAATAATGCAGCAGAGTCCTTAAATAATGCAACAAAGTCCTTAAATAATGCAGCAGAGTCCTTAAACAATGCAGCGAGGTCCTTAAATAATGCAACAAAGTCCTTAAATAATGCAGCAGATTCCTTAAATTCTGCAGCAGCGATCTTAAATAATGCATCAAAGTCCTTAAATAATGCAGCAGAGTCCTTAAATACTGCAGCAGAGTCCTTAAATAATGCAGCAAAGTCCTTAAATACCGCAGCAGCGTCTTTAAATAATGCAACAAAGTCCTTAAATAATGCAGCAGAGTCCTTAAATAATGCAACAAAGTCCTTAAATAATGCAGCAGAGTCCTTAAATAATGCAACAAACTCATTAAATAATGCAGCAAAGTACTTAAATATTGCAGCAAATTCCTTAAATAATGCAGCAGAATCCTTAAATAATGCAATAATTTCCTTAAATAATGCAGCAACATCCTTAATAATGCAGCAGAGTCCTTAAATAATGCAGCAAAGTCCTTAAATAATGCAACAGAGGCCTTAAATACTGCAGCAGCATCCTTAAATAATGCAGCAGAGTCCTTAAATAATGCAGCAGAGTCCTTAAATAATGCAACAAAGTCCTTAAATAAAATGCAGCAACGCCCTTAATAATGCAGCCGAGTCCTTCAATAATGCAGCAAAGTCCTTAAATAATGCAGCAGAGTCCTTAAATACCGCAGCAGCGTCCTTAAATAATGCAAAAAAGTCCTTAAATAATGCAGCAAAGTCCTTAAATAATGCAACAAAGTCCTTAAATAATGCAGCAGAGTCATTAAATAATGCAACAAACTCCTTAAATAATGCAGCAAAGTACTTAAATAATGCAGCAAATTCCTTAAATAATGCAGCAGAATCCTTAAATAATGCAATAAAGTCCTTAAATAATGCAGCAACGTCCTTAATAATGCAGCAGAGTCCTTAAATAATGCAGCAAAGTCCTTAAATAATGCAGCAGAGTCCTTAAACAATGCAGCGAGGTCCTTAAATAATGCAACAAAGTCCTTAAATAATGCAGCAGATTCCTTAAATTCTGCAGCAGCGATCTTAAATAATGCATCAAAGTCCTTAAATAATGCAGCAGAGTCCTTAAATACTGCAGCAGAGTCCTTAAATAATGCAGCAAAGTCCTTAAATAATGCAGCAGAGTCCTTAAATAATGCAGCAAAGTCATTAAATAATGCAGCAGAGTCCTTAAATAATGCAACAAAGTCCTTAAATAATGCAGCAGATTCCTTAAATTCTGCAGCAGCGTCCTTAAATAATAAATCAAAATCCTTAAATAATGCAGCAGAGTCCTTAAATACCACAGCAGAGTCATTAAATAATGCAGCAGAGTCCTTAAATAATGCAGCATATTCCTTAAATAATGCAGCAGAGTCCTTAAATAATGCAATAAAGTCCTTAAATAATGCAGCAGAGTCCTTAAATAATGCAGCAACTTCCTTAATAATGCAGCTGAGTCCTTAAATAATGCAGCAACATCCTTAAATAATGCAGCAGAGTCCTTAAATACTGCATCAGCGTCCTTAAATAATGCAACAAAGTCCTTAAATAATGCAGCAAAGTCCTTAAATAATGCAGCAGAGTCCTTAAATACAGCAGCAGAGTCCTTAAATAATTCAGCAAAGTCCTTAAATAATGCAGAAGAGTCCTTAAATAATGCAACAAAGTCCTTAAATAATGCAGCAGAGTCCTTAAATAATGCAACAAAGTCCTTAAATAATGCAGCAGAGTCCTTAAATACTGCAGCAGAGACCTTAAATAATGCAGCAAAATCCTTAAATAATGCAGCAGAGTCCTTATATAATGCAGCAGAGTCCTAAAATACCACAGCAGAGTCCTTAAATAATGCAGCAGAGTCCTTAAATAATGCAGCAAATTCATTAAATAATGCAGCAGAGTCCTTAAATAATGCAACAAAGTCCTTAAATAATGCAGCAAATTCCTTAAATAATGCAGCAGAATCCTTAAATAATGCAATAAAGTACTTAAATAATGCAGCAACGTCCTTAATAATGCAGCAGAGTCCTTAAATAATGCAGCAAAGTCCTTAAATAATGCAGCGGAGGCCTTAAATACTGCTGCAGCATCCTTAAATAATGCAGCAGAGTCCTTAAATAATGCAACAAAGTCCTTAAATAATGCAGCAGAGTCCTTAAACAATGCAGCGAGGTCCTTAAATAATGCAACAAAGTCCTTAAATAATGCAGCAGATTCCTTAAATTCTGCAGCAGCGATCTTAAATAATGCATCAAAGTCCTTAAATAATGCAGCAGAGTCCTTAAATACTGCAGCAGAGTCCTTAAATAATGCAGCAAAGTCCTTAAATAATGCAGCAGAGTCCTTAAATAATGCAGCAAAGTCATTAAATAATGCAGCAGAGTCCTTAAATAATGCAACAAAGTCCTTAAATAATGCAGCAGATTCCTTAAATTCTGCAGCAGCGTCCTTAAATAATGCATCAAAATCCTTAAATAATGCAGCAGAGTCCTTAAATACCACAGCAGAGTCATTAAATAATGCAGCAGAGTCCTTAAATAATGCAGCATATTCCTTAAATAATGCAGCAGAGTCCTTAAATAATGCAATAAAGTCCTTAAATAATGCAGCAGAGTCCTTAAATAATGCAGCAACTTCCTTAATAATGCAGCTGAGTCCTTAAATAATGCAGCAACATCCTTAAATAATGCAGCAGAGTCCTTAAATACTGCATCAGCGTCCTTAAATAATGCAACAAAGTCCTTAAATAATGCAGCAAAGTCCTTAAATAATGCAGCAGAGTCCTTAAATACAGCAGCAGAGTCCTTAAATAATTCAGCAAAGTCCTTAAATAATGCAGCAGAGTCCTTAAATAATGCAACAAAGTCCTTAAATAATGCAGCAGAGTCCTTAAATAATGCAACAAAGTCCTTAAATAATGCAGCAGAGTCCTTAAATACTGCAGCAGAGACCTTAAATAATGCAGCAAAATCCTTAAATAATGCAGCAGAGTCCTTATATAATGCAGCAGAGTCCTAAAATACCACAGCAGAGTCCTTAAATAATGCAGCAGAGTCCTTAAATAATGCAGCAAATTCATTAAATAATGCAGCAGAGTCCTTAAATAATGCAACAAAGTCCTTAAATAATGCAGCAGATTCCTTAAATTTCGCAGCAGCGTCCTTAAATAATGCATCAAAGTACTTAAATAATGCAGCAGAGTCCTAAAATGCCGCAGCAGAGTCCTTAAATAGTGCAGCAAAGTCCTTAAATAATGCAGCAGAGTGCTTACATAATGCAGCAGAGTCCTTAAATACCGCAGCAGAGTCATTAAATAATGCAGCAGAGTCCTTAAATAATGCAGCAAATTCATTAAATAATGCAGCAGAGTCGTTAAATAATGCAACAAAGTCCTTAAATAATGCAGCAGAGTCCTTAAATAATGCAACAAACTCATTAAATAATGCAGCAAAGTACTTAAATAATGCAGCAAGTTCCTTAAATAATGCAGCAGAATCCTTAAATAATGCAATAAAGTCCTTAAATAATGCAGCAGAGTCCTTAAATAATGCAAAAAAATCCTTAAATAATGCAGCAGAATCCTTAAATAATGCAATAAAGTCATTAAATAATGCAGCAGAGTCCTTAAATAATGCAACAAAGTCCTTAAATTATGCAGCAGATTCCTTAAATTCTGCAGCAGCGTCCTTAAATAATGCATCAAAGTACTTAAATAATGCAGCAGAGTCGTTAAATACCACAGCAGAGTCATTAAATAATGCAGCAGTGTCCTTAAATAATGAAGCATATTCCTTAAATAATGCAGCAGAGTCCTTAAATAATGCAATAAAGTCCTTAAATAATGCAACAGAGTCCTTAAATAATGCAGCAATGTCCTTAATAATGCAGCTGAGTCCTTAAATAATGCAGCAACATCCTTAAATAATGCAGCAGAGTCCTTAAATACTGCATCAGCGTCCTTAAATAATGCAACAAAGTCCTTAAATAATGCAGCAAAGTCCTTAAATAATGCAGCAGAGTCATTAAATAATACAGCAGAGTCCTTAACTAATGCAGCAAATTTCTTAAATATGCAATAAATTCCTTAAATAAAATGCAGCAACGCCCTTAATAATGCAGCTGAGTCCTTAAATAATGCAGCAGAGTCCTTAAATACCGCAGCAGCGTCCTTAAATAATGCAACAAAGTCCTTAAATAATGCAGCAGAGTCCTTAAATAATGCAACAAAGTCCTTAAATAATTCATCAGAGTCCTTAAATTATGCAACAAACTCATTAAATAATGCAGCAAAGTACTTAAATAATGCAGCAAATTCCTTAAATAATGCAGCAGAATCCTTAAATAATGCAATAAAGTCCTTAAATAATGCAGCAGAGTCGTTAAATAATGCAAAAAAATCCTTAAATAATGCAGCAGAATCCTTAATTAATGCAATAAAGTCATTAAATAATGCAGCAGAGTCCTTAAATAATGCAACAAAGTCCTTAAATAATGCAGCAGATTCCTTAAATTCTGCAGCAGCGTCCTTAAATAATGCATTAAAGTCCTTAAATAATGCAGCAGAGTCCTTAAATTCCACAGCAGAGTCATTAAATAATGCAGCAGAGTCCTTAAATAATGCAGCAGAGTCCTTAAATACCGCAGCAGCGTCCTTAAATAATGCAAAAAAGTCCTTAAATAATGCAGCAAAGTCCTTAAATAATGCAACAAAGTCCTTAAATAATGCAGCAGAGTGCTTAAATAATGCAACAAACTCCTTAAATAATGCAGCAAAGTACTTAAATAATGCAGCAAATTCCTTAAATAATGCAGCAGAATCCTTAAATAATGCAATAAAGTCCTTAAATAATGCAGCAACGTCCTTAATAATGCAGCAGAGTCCTTAAATAATGCAGCAAAGTCCTTAAATAATGCAGCGGAGGCCTTAAATACTGCTGCAGCATCCTTAAATAATGCAGCAGAGTCCTTAAATAATGCAACAAAGTCCTTAAATAATGCAGCAGAGTCCTTAAACAATGCAGCGAGGTCCTTAAATAATGCAACAAAGTCCTTAAATAATGCAGCAGATTCCTTAAATTCTGCAGCAGCGATCTTAAATAATGCATCAAAGTCCTTAAATAATGCAGCAGAGTCCTTAAATACTGCAGCAGAGTCCTTAAATAATGCAGCAAAGTCCTTAAATAATGCAGCAGAGTCCTTAAATAATGCAGCAAAGTCATTAAATAATGCAGCAGAGTCCTTAAATAATGCAACAAAGTCCTTAAATAATGCAGCAGATTCCTTAAATTCTGCAGCAGCGTCCTTAAATAATGCATCAAAATCCTTAAATAATGCAGCAGAGTCCTTAAATACCACAGCAGAGTCATTAAATAATGCAGCAGAGTCCTTAAATAATGCAGCATATTCCTTAAATAATGCAGCAGAGTCCTTAAATAATGCAATAAAGTCCTTAAATAATGCAGCAGAGTCCTTAAATAATGCAGCAACTTCCTTAATAATGCAGCTGAGTCCTTAAATAATGCAGCAACATCCTTAAATAATGCAGCAGAGTCCTTAAATACTGCATCAGCGTCCTTAAATAATGCAACAAAGTCCTTAAATAATGCAGCAAAGTCCTTAAATAATGCAGCAGAGTCCTTAAATACAGCAGCAGAGTCCTTAAATAATTCAGCAAAGTCCTTAAATAATGCAGCAGAGTCCTTAAATAATGCAACAAAGTCCTTAAATAATGCAGCAGAGTCCTTAAATAATGCAACAAAGTCCTTAAATAATGCAGCAGAGTCCTTAAATACTGCAGCAGAGACCTTAAATAATGCAGCAAAATCCTTAAATAATGCAGCAGAGTCCTTATATAATGCAGCAGAGTCCTAAAATACCACAGCAGAGTCCTTAAATAATGCAGCAGAGTCCTTAAATAATGCAGCAAATTCATTAAATAATGCAGCAGAGTCCTTAAATAATGCAACAAAGTCCTTAAATAATGCAGCAGATTCCTTAAATTTCGCAGCAGCGTCCTTAAATAATGCATCAAAGTACTTAAATAATGCAGCAGAGTCCTAAAATGCCGCAGCAGAGTCCTTAAATAGTGCAGCAAAGTCCTTAAATAATGCAGCAGAGTGCTTACATAATGCAGCAGAGTCCTTAAATACCGCAGCAGAGTCATTAAATAATGCAGCAGAGTCCTTAAATAATGCAGCAAATTCATTAAATAATGCAGCAGAGTCGTTAAATAATGCAACAAAGTCCTTAAATAATGCAGCAGAGTCCTTAAATAATGCAACAAACTCATTAAATAATGCAGCAAAGTACTTAAATAATGCAGCAAGTTCCTTAAATAATGCAGCAGAATCCTTAAATAATGCAATAAAGTCCTTAAATAATGCAGCAGAGTCCTTAAATAATGCAAAAAAATCCTTAAATAATGCAGCAGAATCCTTAAATAATGCAATAAAGTCATTAAATAATGCAGCAGAGTCCTTAAATAATGCAACAAAGTCCTTAAATTATGCAGCAGATTCCTTAAATTCTGCAGCAGCGTCCTTAAATAATGCATCAAAGTACTTAAATAATGCAGCAGAGTCGTTAAATACCACAGCAGAGTCATTAAATAATGCAGCAGTGTCCTTAAATAATGAAGCATATTCCTTAAATAATGCAGCAGAGTCCTTAAATAATGCAATAAAGTCCTTAAATAATGCAACAGAGTCCTTAAATAATGCAGCAATGTCCTTAATAATGCAGCTGAGTCCTTAAATAATGCAGCAACATCCTTAAATAATGCAGCAGAGTCCTTAAATACTGCATCAGCGTCCTTAAATAATGCAACAAAGTCCTTAAATAATGCAGCAAAGTCCTTAAATAATGCAGCAGAGTCATTAAATAATACAGCAGAGTCCTTAACTAATGCAGCAAATTTCTTAAATATGCAATAAATTCCTTAAATAAAATGCAGCAACGCCCTTAATAATGCAGCTGAGTCCTTAAATAATGCAGCAGAGTCCTTAAATACCGCAGCAGCGTCCTTAAATAATGCAACAAAGTCCTTAAATAATGCAGCAGAGTCCTTAAATAATGCAACAAAGTCCTTAAATAATTCATCAGAGTCCTTAAATTATGCAACAAACTCATTAAATAATGCAGCAAAGTACTTAAATAATGCAGCAAATTCCTTAAATAATGCAGCAGAATCCTTAAATAATGCAATAAAGTCCTTAAATAATGCAGCAGAGTCGTTAAATAATGCAAAAAAATCCTTAAATAATGCAGCAGAATCCTTAATTAATGCAATAAAGTCATTAAATAATGCAGCAGAGTCCTTAAATAATGCAACAAAGTCCTTAAATAATGCAGCAGATTCCTTAAATTCTGCAGCAGCGTCCTTAAATAATGCATTAAAGTCCTTAAATAATGCAGCAGAGTCCTTAAATTCCACAGCAGAGTCATTAAATAATGCAGCAGAGTCCTTAAATAATGCAGCAGAGTCCTTAAATACCGCAGCAGCGTCCTTAAATAATGCAAAAAAGTCCTTAAATAATGCAGCAAAGTCCTTAAATAATGCAACAAAGTCCTTAAATAATGCAGCAGAGTGCTTAAATAATGCAACAAACTCCTTAAATAATGCAGCAAAGTACTTAAATAATGCAGCAAATTCCTTAAATAATGCAGCAGAATCCTTAAATAATGCAATAAAGTCCTTAAATAATGCAGCAACGTCCTTAATAATGCAGCAGAGTCCTTAAATAATGCAGCAAAGTCCTTAAATAATGCAGCGGAGGCCTTAAATACTGCTGCAGCATCCTTAAATAATGCAGCAGAGTCCTTAAATAATGCAACAAAGTCCTTAAATAATGCAGCAGAGTCCTTAAACAATGCAGCGAGGTCCTTAAATAATGCAACAAAGTCCTTAAATAATGCAGCAGATTCCTTAAATTCTGCAGCAGCGATCTTAAATAATGCATCAAAGTCCTTAAATAATGCAGCAGAGTCCTTAAATACTGCAGCAGAGTCCTTAAATAATGCAGCAAAGTCCTTAAATAATGCAGCAGAGTCCTTAAATAATGCAGCAAAGTCATTAAATAATGCAGCAGAGTCCTTAAATAATGCAACAAAGTCCTTAAATAATGCAGCAGATTCCTTAAATTCTGCAGCAGCGTCCTTAAATAATGCATCAAAATCCTTAAATAATGCAGCAGAGTCCTTAAATACCACAGCAGAGTCATTAAATAATGCAGCAGAGTCCTTAAATAATGCAGCATATTCCTTAAATAATGCAGCAGAGTCCTTAAATAATGCAATAAAGTCCTTAAATAATGCAGCAGAGTCCTTAAATAATGCAGCAACTTCCTTAATAATGCAGCTGAGTCCTTAAATAATGCAGCAACATCCTTAAATAATGCAGCAGAGTCCTTAAATACTGCATCAGCGTCCTTAAATAATGCAACAAAGTCCTTAAATAATGCAGCAAAGTCCTTAAATAATGCAGCAGAGTCCTTAAATACAGCAGCAGAGTCCTTAAATAATTCAGCAAAGTCCTTAAATAATGCAGCAGAGTCCTTAAATAATGCAACAAAGTCCTTAAATAATGCAGCAGAGTCCTTAAATAATGCAACAAAGTCCTTAAATAATGCAGCAGAGTCCTTAAATACTGCAGCAGAGACCTTAAATAATGCAGCAAAATCCTTAAATAATGCAGCAGAGTCCTTATATAATGCAGCAGAGTCCTAAAATACCACAGCAGAGTCCTTAAATAATGCAGCAGAGTCCTTAAATAATGCAGCAAATTCATTAAATAATGCAGCAGAGTCCTTAAATAATGCAACAAAGTCCTTAAATAATGCAGCAGATTCCTTAAATTTCGCAGCAGCGTCCTTAAATAATGCATCAAAGTACTTAAATAATGCAGCAGAGTCCTAAAATGCCGCAGCAGAGTCCTTAAATAGTGCAGCAAAGTCCTTAAATAATGCAGCAGAGTGCTTACATAATGCAGCAGAGTCCTTAAATACCGCAGCAGAGTCATTAAATAATGCAGCAGAGTCCTTAAATAATGCAGCAAATTCATTAAATAATGCAGCAGAGTCGTTAAATAATGCAACAAAGTCCTTAAATAATGCAGCAGAGTCCTTAAATAATGCAACAAACTCATTAAATAATGCAGCAAAGTACTTAAATAATGCAGCAAGTTCCTTAAATAATGCAGCAGAATCCTTAAATAATGCAATAAAGTCCTTAAATAATGCAGCAGAGTCCTTAAATAATGCAAAAAAATCCTTAAATAATGCAGCAGAATCCTTAAATAATGCAATAAAGTCATTAAATAATGCAGCAGAGTCCTTAAATAATGCAACAAAGTCCTTAAATTATGCAGCAGATTCCTTAAATTCTGCAGCAGCGTCCTTAAATAATGCATCAAAGTACTTAAATAATGCAGCAGAGTCGTTAAATACCACAGCAGAGTCATTAAATAATGCAGCAGTGTCCTTAAATAATGAAGCATATTCCTTAAATAATGCAGCAGAGTCCTTAAATAATGCAATAAAGTCCTTAAATAATGCAACAGAGTCCTTAAATAATGCAGCAATGTCCTTAATAATGCAGCTGAGTCCTTAAATAATGCAGCAACATCCTTAAATAATGCAGCAGAGTCCTTAAATACTGCATCAGCGTCCTTAAATAATGCAACAAAGTCCTTAAATAATGCAGCAAAGTCCTTAAATAATGCAGCAGAGTCATTAAATAATACAGCAGAGTCCTTAACTAATGCAGCGAATTTCTTAAATATGCAATAAATTCCTTAAATAAAATGCAGCAACGCCCTTAATAATGCAGCTGAGTCCTTAAATAATGCAGCAAAGTCCTTAAATAATGCAGCAGAGTCCTTAAATACCGCAGCAGCGTCTTTAAATAATGCAACAAAGTCCTTAAATAATGCAGCAGAGTCCTTAAATAATGCAACAAAGTCCTTAAATAATGCAGCAGAGTCCTTAAATAATGCAACAAACTCATTAAATATTGCAGCAAAGTACTTAAACATTGCAGCAAATTCCTTAAATAATGCAGCAGAATCCTTAAATAATGCAATAATTTCCTTAAATAATGCAGCAACATCCTTAATAATGCAGCAGAGTCCTTAAATAATGCAGCAAAGTCCTTAAATAATGCAGCAGAGGCCTTAAATACTGCAGCAGCATCCTTAAATAATGCAGCAGAGTCCTTAAATAATGCAGCAGAGTCCTTAAATAATGCAACAAAGTCCTTAAATAATGCAGCAGATTCCTTAAATTTCGCAGCAGCGTCCTTAAATAATACATCAAAGTCCTTAAATAATGCAGCAGAGTCCTAAACTACCGCAGCAGAGTCCTTAAATAATGCAGCAAAGTCCTTAAATAATGCAGCAGAGTGCTTACATAATGCAGCAGAGTCCTTATATACCGCAGCAGAGTCATTAAATAATGCAGCAGAGTCCTTAAATAATGCAGCAAATTCATTAAATAATGCACAGAGTCATTAAATAATGCAATAAAGTCCTTAAATAAAATTCAACAACACCCTTAATAATGCAGCTGAGTCCTTAAATAATTCAGCAAAGTCCTTAAATAATGCAGCAGAGTCCTTAAATACCGCAGCAGCATCCTTAAATAATGCAACAAAGTCCTTAAATAATGCAGCAGAGTCCTTAAATAATGCAACAAAGTCCTTAAATAATGCAGCAGAGTCCTTAAATAATGCAACAAACTCATTAAATAATGCAGCAAAGTACTTAAGTAATGCAGCAAATTCCTTAAATAATGCAGCAGAATCCTTAAATAATGCAATAATTTCCTTAAATAATGCAGCAGAGTCCTTAAATAATGCAAAAAATTCCTTAAATAATGCATCAGAATCCTTAAATAATGCAACAAAGTCCTTAAATAATGCAGCAACGTCCTTAATAATGCAGCACAGTCCTTAAATAATGCAGCAAATTCCTTAAATAATGCAGCAGAGGCCTTAAATACCGAAGCAGAGTCCTTAAATAATGCAGCAAAGTCCTTAAATAATGCAGAAGAGTCCTTAAATAATGCAACAAAGTCATTAAATAATGCAGCAGAGTCCTTAAATAAAGCAGCAGAGTGCTTAAATAATGCAGCAGAGTCCTAAAATAACGCTGCAGAGTCATTAAATAATACTGCAGAGTCCTTAAATAATGCAGCAAATTTCTTAAATAATGCACAGAGTCCTTAAATAATGCAATAAAGTCCTTAAATAAAATGCAGCAACGCCCTTAATAATGCAGCTGAGTCCTTAAATAATGCAGCAAAGTCCTTAAATAATGCAGCAGAGTCCTTAAATACCGCAGCAGCGTCTTTAAATAATGCAACAAAGTCCTTAAATAATGCAGCAGAGTCCTTAAATAATGCAACAAAGTCCTTAAATAATGCAGCAGAGTCCTTAAATAATGCAACAAACTCATTAAATAATGCAGCAAAGTACTTAAATATTGCAGCAAATTCCTTAAATAATGCAGCAGAATCCTTAAATAATGCAATAATTTCCTTAAATAATGCAGCAACATCCTTAATAATGCAGCAGAGTCCTTAAATAATGCAGCAAAGTCCTTAAATAATGCAACAGAGGCCTTAAATACTGCAGCAGCATCCTTAAATAATGCAGCAGAGTCCTTAAATAATGCAGCAGAGTCCTTAAATAATGCAACAAAGTCCTTAAATAAAATGCAGCAACGTCCTTAATAATGCAGCCGAGTCCTTCAATAATGCAGCAAAGTCCTTAAATAATGCAGCAGAGTCCTTAAATACCGCAGCAGCGTCCTTAAATAATGCAAAAAAGTCCTTAAATAATGCAGCAAAGTCCTTAAATAATGCAACAAAGTCCTTAAATAATGCAGCAGAGTCCTTAAATAATGCAACAAACTCCTTAAATAATGCAGCAAAGTACTTAAATAATGCAGCAAATTCCTTAAATAATGCAGCAGAATCCTTAAATAATGCAATAAAGTCCTTAAATAATGCAGCAACGTCCTTAATAATGCAGCAGAGTCCTTAAATAATGCAGCAAAGTCCTTAAATAATGCAGCGGAGGCCTTAAATACTGCTGCAGCATCCTTAAATAATGCAGCAGAGTCCTTAAATAATGCAACAAAGTCCTTAAATAATGCAGCAGAGTCCTTAAACAATGCAGCGAGGTCCTTAAATAATGCAACAAAGTCCTTAAATAATGCAGCAGATTCCTTAAATTCTGCAGCAGCGATCTTAAATAATGCATCAAAGTCCTTAAATAATGCAGCAGAGTCCTTAAATACTGCAGCAGAGTCCTTAAATAATGCAGCAAAGTCCTTAAATACCGCAGCAGCGTCTTTAAATAATGCAACAAAGTCCTTAAATAATGCAGCAGAGTCCTTAAATAATGCAACAAAGTCCTTAAATAATGCAGCAGAGTCCTTAAATAATGCAACAAACTCATTAAATAATGCAGCAAAGTACTTAAATATTGCAGCAAATTCCTTAAATAATGCAGCAGAATCCTTAAATAATGCAATAATTTCCTTAAATAATGCAGCAACATCCTTAATAATGCAGCAGAGTCCTTAAATAATGCAGCAAAGTCCTTAAATAATGCAACAGAGGCCTTAAATACTGCAGCAGCATCCTTAAATAATGCAGCAGAGTCCTTAAATAATGCAGCAGAGTCCTTAAATAATGCAACAAAGTCCTTAAATAAAATGCAGCAACGCCCTTAATAATGCAGCCGAGTCCTTCAATAATGCAGCAAAGTCCTTAAATAATGCAGCAGAGTCCTTAAATACCGCAGCAGCGTCCTTAAATAATGCAAAAAAGTCCTTAAATAATGCAGCAAAGTCCTTAAATAATGCAACAAAGTCCTTAAATAATGCAGCAGAGTCCTTAAATAATGCAACAAACTCCTTAAATAATGCAGCAAAGTACTTAAATAATGCAGCAAATTCCTTAAATAATGCAGCAGAATCCTTAAATAATGCAATAAAGTCCTTAAATAATGCAGCAACGTCCTTAATAATGCAGCAGAGTCCTTAAATAATGCAGCAAAGTCCTTAAATAATGCAGCGGAGGCCTTAAATACTGCTGCAGCATCCTTAAATAATGCAGCAGAGTCCTTAAATAATGCAACAAAGTCCTTAAATAATGCAGCAGAGTCCTTAAACAATGCAGCGAGGTCCTTAAATAATGCAACAAAGTCCTTAAATAATGCAGCAGATTCCTTAAATTCTGCAGCAGCGATCTTAAATAATGCATCAAAGTCCTTAAATAATGCAGCAGAGTCCTTAAATACTGCAGCAGAGTCCTTAAATAATGCAGCAAAGTCCTTAAATAATGCAGCAGAGTCCTTAAATAATGCAGCAAAGTCATTAAATAATGCAGCAGAGTCCTTAAATAATGCAACAAAGTCCTTAAATAATGCAGCAGATTCCTTAAATTCTGCAGCAGCGTCCTTAAATAATAAATCAAAATCCTTAAATAATGCAGCAGAGTCCTTAAATACCACAGCAGAGTCATTAAATAATGCAGCAGAGTCCTTAAATAATGCAGCATATTCCTTAAATAATGCAGCAGAGTCCTTAAATAATGCAATAAAGTCCTTAAATAATGCAGCAGAGTCCTTAAATAATGCAGCAACTTCCTTAATAATGCAGCTGAGTCCTTAAATAATGCAGCAACATCCTTAAATAATGCAGCAGAGTCCTTAAATACTGCATCAGCGTCCTTAAATAATGCAACAAAGTCCTTAAATAATGCAGCAAAGTCCTTAAATAATGCAGCAGAGTCCTTAAATACAGCAGCAGAGTCCTTAAATAATTCAGCAAAGTCCTTAAATAATGCAGAAGAGTCCTTAAATAATGCAACAAAGTCCTTAAATAATGCAGCAGAGTCCTTAAATAATGCAACAAAGTCCTTAAATAATGCAGCAGAGTCCTTAAATACTGCAGCAGAGACCTTAAATAATGCAGCAAAATCCTTAAATAATGCAGCAGAGTCCTTATATAATGCAGCAGAGTCCTAAAATACCACAGCAGAGTCCTTAAATAATGCAGCAGAGTCCTTAAATAATGCAGCAAATTCATTAAATAATGCAGCAGAGTCCTTAAATAATGCAACAAAGTCCTTAAATAATGCAGCAAATTCCTTAAATAATGCAGCAGAATCCTTAAATAATGCAATAAAGTCCTTAAATAATGCAGCAACGTCCTTAATAATGCAGCAGAGTCCTTAAATAATGCAGCAAAGTCTTTAAATAATGCAGCGGAGGCCTTAAATACTGCTGCAGCATCCTTAAATAATGCAGCAGAGTCCTTAAATAATGCAACAAAGTCCTTAAATAATGCAGCAGAGTCCTTAAACAATGCAGCGAGGTCCTTAAATAATGCAACAAAGTCCTTAAATAATGCAGCAGATTCCTTAAATTCTGCAGCAGCGATCTTAAATAATGCATCAAAGTCCTTAAATAATGCAGCAGAGTCCTTAAATACTGCAGCAGAGTCCTTAAATAATGCAGCAAAGTCCTTAAATAATGCAGCAGAGTCCTTAAATAATGCAGCAAAGTCATTAAATAATGCAGCAGAGTCCTTAAATAATGCAACAAAGTCCTTAAATAATGCAGCAGATTCCTTAAATTCTGCAGCAGCGTCCTTAAATAATGCATCAAAATCCTTAAATAATGCAGCAGAGTCCTTAAATACCACAGCAGAGTCATTAAATAATGCAGCAGAGTCCTTAAATAATGCAGCATATTCCTTAAATAATGCAGCAGAGTCCTTAAATAATGCAATAAAGTCCTTAAATAATGCAGCAGAGTCCTTAAATAATGCAGCAACTTCCTTAATAATGCAGCTGAGTCCTTAAATAATGCAGCAACATCCTTAAATAATGCAGCAGAGTCCTTAAATACTGCATCAGCGTCCTTAAATAATGCAACAAAGTCCTTAAATAATGCAGCAAAGTCCTTAAATAATGCAGCAGAGTCCTTAAATACAGCAGCAGAGTCCTTAAATAATTCAGCAAAGTCCTTAAATAATGCAGCAGAGTCCTTAAATAATGCAACAAAGTCCTTAAATAATGCAGCAGAGTCCTTAAATAATGCAACAAAGTCCTTAAATAATGCAGCAGAGTCCTTAAATACTGCAGCAGAGACCTTAAATAATGCAGCAAAATCCTTAAATAATGCAGCAGAGTCCTTATATAATGCAGCAGAGTCCTAAAATACCACAGCAGAGTCCTTAAATAATGCAGCAGAGTCCTTAAATAATGCAGCAAATTCATTAAATAATGCAGCAGAGTCCTTAAATAATGCAACAAAGTCCTTAAATAATGCAGCAGATTCCTTAAATTTCGCAGCAGCGTCCTTAAATAATGCATCAAAGTACTTA
This sequence comes from Phyllobates terribilis, assembly GCF_046119375.1. Lineage (NCBI taxonomy): Eukaryota > Metazoa > Chordata > Amphibia > Anura > Dendrobatidae > Phyllobates > Phyllobates terribilis. The sequence continues at coordinate 1,645,923 of NW_027363072.1, read as the reverse complement.
AATAATGCAGCAGAGTCCTAAAATGCCGCAGCAGAGTCCTTAAATAGTGCAGCAAAGTCATTAAATAATGCAGCAGAGTGCTTACATAATGCAGCAGAGTCCTTAAATACCGCAGCAGAGTCATTAAATAATGCAGCAGAGTCCTTAAATAATGCAGCAAATTCATTAAATAATGCAGCAGAGTCGTTAAATAATGCAACAAAGTCCTTAAATAATGCAGCAGAGTCCTTAAATAATGCAACAAACTCATTAAATAATGCAGCAAAGTACTTAAATAATGCAGCAAGTTCCTTAAATAATGCAGCAGAATCCTTAAATAATGCAATAAAGTCCTTAAATAATGCAGCAGAGTCCTTAAATAATGCAAAAAAATCCTTAAATAATGCAGCAGAATCCTTAAATAATGCAATAAAGTCATTAAATAATGCAGCAGAGTCCTTAAATAATGCAACAAAGTCCTTAAATTATGCAGCAGATTCCTTAAATTCTGCAGCAGCGTCCTTAAATAATGCATCAAAGTACTTAAATAATGCAGCAGAGTCGTTAAATACCACAGCAGAGTCATTAAATAATGCAGCAGTGTCCTTAAATAATGAAGCATATTCCTTAAATAATGCAGCAGAGTCCTTAAATAATGCAATAAAGTCCTTAAATAATGCAACAGAGTCCTTAAATAATGCAGCAATGTCCTTAATAATGCAGCTGAGTCCTTAAATAATGCAGCAACATCCTTAAATAATGCAGCAGAGTCCTTAAATACTGCATCAGCGTCCTTAAATAATGCAACAAAGTCCTTAAATAATGCAGCAAAGTCCTTAAATAATGCAGCAGAGTCATTAAATAATACAGCAGAGTCCTTAACTAATGCAGCAAATTTCTTAAATATGCAATAAATTCCTTAAATAAAATGCAGCAACGCCCTTAATAATGCAGCTGAGTCCTTAAATAATGCAGCAAAGTCCTTAAATAATGCAGCAGAGTCCTTAAATACCGCAGCAGCGTCTTTAAATAATGCAACAAAGTCCTTAAATAATGCAGCAGAGTCCTTAAATAATGCAACAAAGTCCTTAAATAATGCAGCAGAGTCCTTAAATAATGCAACAAACTCATTAAATATTGCAGCAAAGTACTTAAACATTGCAGCAAATTCCTTAAATAATGCAGCAGAATCCTTAAATAATGCAATAATTTCCTTAAATAATGCAGCAACATCCTTAATAATGCAGCAGAGTCCTTAAATAATGCAGCAAAGTCCTTAAATAATGCAGCAGAGGCCTTAAATACTGCAGCAGCATCCTTAAATAATGCAGCAGAGTCCTTAAATAATGCAGCAGAGTCCTTAAATAATGCAACAAAGTCCTTAAATAATGCAGCAGATTCCTTAAATTTCGCAGCAGCGTCCTTAAATAATACATCAAAGTCCTTAAATAATGCAGCAGAGTCCTAAACTACCGCAGCAGAGTCCTTAAATAATGCAGCAAAGTCCTTAAATAATGCAGCAGAGTGCTTACATAATGCAGCAGAGTCCTTATATACCGCAGCAGAGTCATTAAATAATGCAGCAGAGTCCTTAAATAATGCAGCAAATTCATTAAATAATGCACAGAGTCATTAAATAATGCAATAAAGTCCTTAAATAAAATTCAACAACACCCTTAATAATGCAGCTGAGTCCTTAAATAATTCAGCAAAGTGCTTAAATAATGCAGCAGAGTCCTTAAATACCGCAGCAGCATCCTTAAATAATGCAACAAAGTCCTTAAATAATGCAGCAGAGTCCTTAAATAATGCAACAAAGTCCTTAAATAATGCAGCAGAGTCCTTAAATAATGCAACAAACTCATTAAATAATGCAGCAAAGTACTTAAATAATGCAGCAAATTCCTTAAATAATGCAGCAGAATCCTTAAATAATGCAATAATTTCCTTAAATAATGCAGCAGAGTCCTTAAATAATGCAAAAAATTCCTTAAATAATGCATCAGAATCCTTAAATAATGCAACAAAGTCCTTAAATAATGCAGCAACGTCCTTAATAATGCAGCAGAGTCCTTAAATAATGCAGCAAATTCCTTAAATAATGCAGCAGAGGCCTTAAATACCGAAGCAGAGTCCTTAAATAATGCAGCAAAGTCCTTAAATAATGCAGAAGAGTCCTTAAATAATGCAACAAAGTCATTAAATAATGCAGCAGAGTCCTTAAATAAAGCAGCAGAGTGCTTAAATAATGCAGCAGAGTCCTAAAATAACGCTGCAGAGTCATTAAATAATACTGCAGAGTCCTTAAATAATGCAGCAAATTTCTTAAATAATGCACAGAGTCCTTAAATAATGCAATAAAGTCCTTAAATAAAATGCAGCAACGCCCTTAATAATGCAGCTGAGTCCTTAAATAATGCAGCAAAGTCCTTAAATAATGCAGCAGAGTCCTTAAATACCGCAGCAGCGTCTTTAAATAATGCAACAAAGTCCTTAAATAATGCAGCAGAGTCCTTAAATAATGCAACAAAGTCCTTAAATAATGCAGCAGAGTCCTTAAATAATGCAACAAACTCATTAAATAATGCAGCAAAGTACTTAAATATTGCAGCAAATTCCTTAAATAATGCAGCAGAATCCTTAAATAATGCAATAATTTCCTTAAATAATGCAGCAACATCCTTAATAATGCAGCAGAGTCCTTAAATAATGCAGCAAAGTCCTTAAATAATGCAACAGAGGCCTTAAATACTGCAGCAGCATCCTTAAATAATGCAGCAGAGTCCTTAAATAATGCAGCAGAGTCCTTAAATAATGCAACAAAGTCCTTAAATAAAATGCAGCAACGCCCTTAATAATGCAGCCGAGTCCTTCAATAATGCAGCAAAGTCCTTAAATAATGCAGCAGAGTCCTTAAATACCGCAGCAGCGTCCTTAAATAATGCAAAAAAGTCCTTAAATAATGCAGCAAAGTCCTTAAATAATGCAACAAAGTCCTTAAATAATGCAGCAGAGTCCTTAAATAATGCAACAAACTCCTTAAATAATGCAGCAAAGTACTTAAATAATGCAGCAAATTCCTTAAATAATGCAGCAGAATCCTTAAATAATGCAATAAAGTCCTTAAATAATGCAGCAACGTCCTTAATAATGCAGCAGAGTCCTTAAATAATGCAGCAAAGTCCTTAAATAATGCAGCGGAGGCCTTAAATACTGCTGCAGCATCCTTAAATAATGCAGCAGAGTCCTTAAATAATGCAACAAAGTCCTTAAATAATGCAGCAGAGTCCTTAAACAATGCAGCGAGGTCCTTAAATAATGCAACAAAGTCCTTAAATAATGCAGCAGATTCCTTAAATTCTGCAGCAGCGTCCTTAAATAATAAATCAAAATCCTTAAATAATGCAGCAGAGTCCTTAAATACCACAGCAGAGTCATTAAATAATGCAGCAGAGTCCTTAAATAATGCAGCATATTCCTTAAATAATGCAGCAGAGTCCTTAAATAATGCAATAAAGTCCTTAAATAATGCAGCAGAGTCCTTAAATAATGCAGCAACTTCCTTAATAATGCAGCTGAGTCCTTAAATAATGCAGCAACATCCTTAAATAATGCAGCAGAGTCCTTAAATACTGCATCAGCGTCCTTAAATAATGCAACAAAGTCCTTAAATAATGCAGCAAAGTCCTTAAATAATGCAGCAGAGTCCTTAAATACAGCAGCAGAGTCCTTAAATAATTCAGCAAAGTCCTTAAATAATGCAGAAGAGTCCTTAAATAATGCAACAAAGTCCTTAAATAATGCAGCAGAGTCCTTAAATAATGCAACAAAGTCCTTAAATAATGCAGCAGAGTCCTTAAATACTGCAGCAGAGACCTTAAATAATGCAGCAAAATCCTTAAATAATGCAGCAGAGTCCTTATATAATGCAGCAGAGTCCTAAAATACCACAGCAGAGTCCTTAAATAATGCAGCAGAGTCCTTAAATAATGCAGCAAATTCATTAAATAATGCAGCAGAGTCCTTAAATAATGCAACAAAGTCCTTAAATAATGCAGCAAATTCCTTAAATAATGCAGCAGAATCCTTAAATAATGCAATAAAGTCCTTAAATAATGCAGCAACGTCCTTAATAATGCAGCAGAGTCCTTAAATAATGCAGCAAAGTCCTTAAATAATGCAGCGGAGGCCTTAAATACTGCTGCAGCATCCTTAAATAATGCAGCAGAGTCCTTAAATAATGCAACAAAGTCCTTAAATAATGCAGCAGAGTCCTTAAACAATGCAGCGAGGTCCTTAAATAATGCAACAAAGTCCTTAAATAATGCAGCAGATTCCTTAAATTCTGCAGCAGCGATCTTAAATAATGCATCAAAGTCCTTAAATAATGCAGCAGAGTCCTTAAATACTGCAGCAGAGTCCTTAAATAATGCAGCAAAGTCCTTAAATAATGCAGCAGAGTCCTTAAATAATGCAGCAAAGTCATTAAATAATGCAGCAGAGTCCTTAAATAATGCAACAAAGTCCTTAAATAATGCAGCAGATTCCTTAAATTCTGCAGCAGCGTCCTTAAATAATGCATCAAAATCCTTAAATAATGCAGCAGAGTCCTTAAATACCACAGCAGAGTCATTAAATAATGCAGCAGAGTCCTTAAATAATGCAGCATATTCCTTAAATAATGCAGCAGAGTCCTTAAATAATGCAATAAAGTCCTTAAATAATGCAGCAGAGTCCTTAAATAATGCAGCAACTTCCTTAATAATGCAGCTGAGTCCTTAAATAATGCAGCAACATCCTTAAATAATGCAGCAGAGTCCTTAAATACTGCATCAGCGTCCTTAAATAATGCAACAAAGTCCTTAAATAATGCAGCAAAGTCCTTAAATAATGCAGCAGAGTCCTTAAATACAGCAGCAGAGTCCTTAAATAATTCAGCAAAGTCCTTAAATAATGCAGCAGAGTCCTTAAATAATGCAACAAAGTCCTTAAATAATGCAGCAGAGTCCTTAAATAATGCAACAAAGTCCTTAAATAATGCAGCAGAGTCCTTAAATACTGCAGCAGAGACCTTAAATAATGCAGCAAAATCCTTAAATAATGCAGCAGAGTCCTTATATAATGCAGCAGAGTCCTAAAATACCACAGCAGAGTCCTTAAATAATGCAGCAGAGTCCTTAAATAATGCAGCAAATTCATTAAATAATGCAGCAGAGTCCTTAAATAATGCAACAAAGTCCTTAAATAATGCAGCAGATTCCTTAAATTTCGCAGCAGCGTCCTTAAATAATGCATCAAAGTACTTAAATAATGCAGCAGAGTCCTAAAATGCCGCAGCAGAGTCCTTAAATAGTGCAGCAAAGTCCTTAAATAATGCAGCAGAGTGCTTACATAATGCAGCAGAGTCCTTAAATACCGCAGCAGAGTCATTAAATAATGCAGCAGAGTCCTTAAATAATGCAGCAAATTCATTAAATAATGCAGCAGAGTCGTTAAATAATGCAACAAAGTCCTTAAATAATGCAGCAGAGTCCTTAAATAATGCAACAAACTCATTAAATAATGCAGCAAAGTACTTAAATAATGCAGCAAGTTCCTTAAATAATGCAGCAGAATCCTTAAATAATGCAATAAAGTCCTTAAATAATGCAGCAGAGTCCTTAAATAATGCAAAAAAATCCTTAAATAATGCAGCAGAATCCTTAAATAATGCAATAAAGTCATTAAATAATGCAGCAGAGTCCTTAAATAATGCAACAAAGTCCTTAAATTATGCAGCAGATTCCTTAAATTCTGCAGCAGCGTCCTTAAATAATGCATCAAAGTACTTAAATAATGCAGCAGAGTCGTTAAATACCACAGCAGAGTCATTAAATAATGCAGCAGTGTCCTTAAATAATGAAGCATATTCCTTAAATAATGCAGCAGAGTCCTTAAATAATGCAATAAAGTCCTTAAATAATGCAACAGAGTCCTTAAATAATGCAGCAATGTCCTTAATAATGCAGCTGAGTCCTTAAATAATGCAGCAACATCCTTAAATAATGCAGCAGAGTCCTTAAATACTGCATCAGCGTCCTTAAATAATGCAACAAAGTCCTTAAATAATGCAGCAAAGTCCTTAAATAATGCAGCAGAGTCATTAAATAATACAGCAGAGTCCTTAACTAATGCAGCAAATTTCTTAAATATGCAATAAATTCCTTAAATAAAATGCAGCAACGCCCTTAATAATGCAGCTGAGTCCTTAAATAATGCAGCAAAGTCCTTAAATAATGCAGCAGAGTCCTTAAATACCGCAGCAGCGTCTATAAATAATGCAACAAAGTCCTTAAATAATGCAGCAGAGTCCTTAAATAATGCAACAAAGTCCTTAAATAATGCAGCAGAGTCCTTAAATAATGCAACAAACTCATTAAATATTGCAGCAAAGTACTTAAACATTGCAGCAAATTCCTTAAATAATGCAGCAGAATCCTTAAATAATGCAATAATTTCCTTAAATAATGCAGCAACATCCTTAATAATGCAGCAGAGTCCTTAAATAATGCAGCAAAGTCCTTAAATAATGCAGCAGAGGCCTTAAATACTGCAGCAGCATCCTTAAATAATGCAGCAGAGTCCTTAAATAATGCAGCAGAGTCCTTAAATAATGCAACAAAGTCCTTAAATAATGCAGCAGATTCCTTAAATTTCGCAGCAGCGTCCTTAAATAATACATCAAAGTCCTTAAATAATGCAGCAGAGTCCTAAACTACCGCAGCAGAGTCCTTAAATAATGCAGCAAAGTCCTTAAATAATGCAGCAGAGTGCTTACATAATGCAGCAGAGTCCTTATATACCGCAGCAGAGTCATTAAATAATGCAGCAGAGTCCTTAAATAATGCAGCAAATTCATTAAATAATGCACAGAGTCATTAAATAATGCAATAAAGTCCTTAAATAAAATTCAACAACACCCTTAATAATGCAGCTGAGTCCTTAAATAATTCAGCAAAGTCCTTAAATAATGCAGCAGAGTCCTTAAATACCGCAGCAGCATCCTTAAATAATGCAACAAAGTCCTTAAATAATGCAGCAGAGTCCTTAAATAATGCAACAAAGTCCTTAAATAATGCAGCAGAGTCCTTAAATAATGCAACAAACTCATTAAATAATGCAGCAAAGTACTTAAATAATGCAGCAAATTCCTTAAATAATGCAGCAGAATCCTTAAATAATGCAATAATTTCCTTAAATAATGCAGCAGAGTCCTTAAATAATGCAAAAAATTCCTTAAATAATGCATCAGAATCCTTAAATAATGCAACAAAGTCCTTAAATAATGCAGCAACGTCCTTAATAATGCAGCAGAGTCCTTAAATAATGCAGCAAATTCCTTAAATAATGCAGCAGAGGCCTTAAATACCGAAGCAGAGTCCTTAAATAATGCAGCAAAGTCCTTAAATAATGCAGAAGAGTCCTTAAATAATGCAACAAAGTCATTAAATAATGCAGCAGAGTCCTTAAATAAAGCAGCAGAGTGCTTAAATAATGCAGCAGAGTCCTAAAATAACGCTGCAGAGTCATTAAATAATACTGCAGAGTCCTTAAATAATGCAGCAAATTTCTTAAATAATGCACAGAGTCCTTAAATAATGCAATAAAGTCCTTAAATAAAATGCAGCAACGCCCTTAATAATGCAGCTGAGTCCTTAAATAATGCAGCAAAGTCCTTAAATAATGCAGCAGAGTCCTTAAATACCGCAGCAGCGTCTTTAAATAATGCAACAAAGTCCTTAAATAATGCAGCAGAGTCCTTAAATAATGCAACAAAGTCCTTAAATAATGCAGCAGAGTCCTTAAATAATGCAACAAACTCATTAAATAATGCAGCAAAGTACTTAAATATTGCAGCAAATTCCTTAAATAATGCAGCAGAATCCTTAAATAATGCAATAATTTCCTTAAATAATGCAGCAACATCCTTAATAATGCAGCAGAGTCCTTAAATAATGCAGCAAAGTCCTTAAATAATGCAACAGAGGCCTTAAATACTGCAGCAGCATCCTTAAATAATGCAGCAGAGTCCTTAAATAATGCAGCAGAGTCCTTAAATAATGCAACAAAGTCCTTAAATAAAATGCAGCAACGCCCTTAATAATGCAGCCGAGTCCTTCAATAATGCAGCAAAGTCCTTAAATAATGCAGCAGAGTCCTTAAATACCGCAGCAGCGTCCTTAAATAATGCAAAAAAGTCCTTAAATAATGCAGCAAAGTCCTTAAATAATGCAACAAAGTCCTTAAATAATGCAGCAGAGTCCTTAAATAATGCAACAAACTCCTTAAATAATGCAGCAAAGTACTTAAATAATGCAGCAAATTCCTTAAATAATGCAGCAGAATCCTTAAATAATGCAATAAAGTCCTTAAATAATGCAGCAACGTCCTTAATAATGCAGCAGAGTCCTTAAATAATGCAGCAAAGTCCTTAAATAATGCAGCGGAGGCCTTAAATACTGCTGCAGCATCCTTAAATAATGCAGCAGAGTCCTTAAATAATGCAACAAAGTCCTTAAATAATGCAGCAGAGTCCTTAAACAATGCAGCGAGGTCCTTAAATAATGCAACAAAGTCCTTAAATAATGCAGCAGATTCCTTAAATTCTGCAGCAGCGATCTTAAATAATGCATCAAAGTCCTTAAATAATGCAGCAGAGTCCTTAAATACTGCAGCAGAGTCCTTAAATAATGCAGCAAAGTCCTTAAATACCGCAGCAGCGTCTTTAAATAATGCAACAAAGTCCTTAAATAATGCAGCAGAGTCCTTAAATAATGCAACAAAGTCCTTAAATAATGCAGCAGAGTCCTTAAATAATGCAACAAACTCATTAAATAATGCAGCAAAGTACTTAAATATTGCAGCAGAATCCTTAAATAATGCAGCAGAATCCTTAAATAATGCAATAATTTCCTTAAATAATGCAGCAACATCCTTAATAATGCAGCAGAGTCCTTAAATAATGCAGCAAAGTCCTTAAATAATGCAACAGAGGCCTTAAATACTGCAGCAGCATCCTTAAATAATGCAGCAGAGTCCTTAAATAATGCAGCAGAGTCCTTAAATAATGCAACAAAGTCCTTAAATAAAATGCAGCAACGCCCTTAATAATGCAGCCGAGTCCTTCAATAATGCAGCAAAGTCCTTAAATAATGCAGCAGAGTCCTTAAATACCGCAGCAGCGTCCTTAAATAATGCAAAAAAGTCCTTAAATAATGCAGCAAAGTCCTTAAATAATGCAACAAAGTCCTTAAATAATGCAGCAGAGTCCTTAAATAATGCAACAAACTCCTTAAATAATGCAGCAAAGTACTTAAATAATGCAGCAAATTCCTTAAATAATGCAGCAGAATCCTTAAATAATGCAATAAAGTCCTTAAATAATGCAGCAACGCCCTTAATAATGCAGCCGAGTCCTTCAATAATGCAGCAAAGTCCTTAAATAATGCAGCAGAGTCCTTAAATACCGCAGCAGCGTCCTTAAATAATGCAAAAAAGTCCTTAAATAATGCAGCAAAGTCCTTAAATAATGCAACAAAGTCCTTAAATAATGCAGCAGAGTCCTTAAATAATGCAACAAACTCCTTAAATAATGCAGCAAAGTACTTAAATAATGCAGCAAATTCCTTAAATAATGCAGCAGAATCCTTAAATAATGCAATAAAGTCCTTAAATAATGCAGCAACGTCCTTAATAATGCAGCAGAGTCCTTAAATAATGCAGCAAAGTCCTTAAATAATGCAGCGGAGGCCTTAAATACTGCTGCAGCATCCTTAAATAATGCAGCAGAGTCCTTAAATAATGCAACAAAGTCCTTAAATAATGCAGCAGAGTCCTTAAACAATGCAGCGAGGTCCTTAAATAATGCAACAAAGTCCTTAAATAATGCAGCAGATTCCTTAAATTCTGCAGCAGCGATCTTAAATAATGCATCAAAGTCCTTAAATAATGCAGCAGAGTCCTTAAATACTGCAGCAGAGTCCTTAAATAATGCAGCAAAGTCCTTAAATACCGCAGCAGCGTCTTTAAATAATGCAACAAAGTCCTTAAATAATGCAGCAGAGTCCTTAAATAATGCAACAAAGTCCTTAAATAATGCAGCAGAGTCCTTAAATAATGCAACAAACTCATTAAATAATGCAGCAAAGTACTTAAATATTGCAGCAGAATCCTTAAATAATGCAGCAGAATCCTTAAATAATGCAATAATTTCCTTAAATAATGCAGCAACATCCTTAATAATGCAGCAGAGTCCTTAAATAATGCAGCAAAGTCCTTAAATAATGCAACAGAGGCCTTAAATACTGCAGCAGCATCCTTAAATAATGCAGCAGAGTCCTTAAATAATGCAGCAGAGTCCTTAAATAATGCAACAAAGTCCTTAAATAAAATGCAGCAACGCCCTTAATAATGCAGCCGAGTCCTTCAATAATGCAGCAAAGTCCTTAAATAATGCAGCAGAGTCCTTAAATACCGCAGCAGCGTCCTTAAATAATGCAAAAAAGTCCTTAAATAATGCAGCAAAGTCCTTAAATAATGCAACAAAGTCCTTAAATAATGCAGCAGAGTCCTTAAATAATGCAACAAACTCCTTAAATAATGCAGCAAAGTACTTAAATAATGCAGCAAATTCCTTAAATAATGCAGCAGAATCCTTAAATAATGCAATAAAGTCCTTAAATAATGCAGCAACGTCCTTAATAATGCAGCAGAGTCCTTAAATAATGCAGCAAAGTCCTTAAATAATGCAGCGGAGGCCTTAAATACTGCTGCAGCATCCTTAAATAATGCAGCAGAGTCCTTAAATAATGCAACAAAGTCCTTAAATAATGCAGCAGAGTCCTTAAACAATGCAGCGAGGTCCTTAAATAATGCAACAAAGTCCTTAAATAATGCAGCAGATTCCTTAAATTCTGCAGCAGCGATCTTAAATAATGCATCAAAGTCCTTAAATAATGCAGCAGAGTCCTTAAATACTGCAGCAGAGTCCTTAAATAATGCAGCAAAGTCCTTAAATAATGCAGCAGAGTCCTTAAATAATGCAGCAAAGTCATTAAATAATGCAGCAGAGTCCTTAAATAATGCAACAAAGTCCTTAAATAATGCAGCAGATTCCTTAAATTCTGCAGCAGCGTCCTTAAATAATAAATCAAAATCCTTAAATAATGCAGCAGTCCTTAAATACCACAGCAGAGTCATTAAATAATGCAGCAGAGTCCTTAAATAATGCAGCATATTCCTTAAATAATGCAGCAGAGTCCTTAAATAATGCAATAAAGTCCTTAAATAATGCAGCAGAGTCCTTAAATAATGCAGCAACTTCCTTAATAATGCAGCTGAGTCCTTAAATAATGCAGCAACATCCTTAAATAATGCAGCAGAGTCCTTAAATACTGCATCAGCGTCCTTAAATAATGCAACAAAGTCCTTAAATAATGCAGCAAAGTCCTTAAATAATGCAGCAGAGTCCTTAAATACAGCAGCAGAGTCCTTAAATAATTCAGCAAAGTCCTTAAATAATGCAGAAGAGTCCTTAAATAATGCAACAAAGTCCTTAAATAATGCAGCAGAGTCCTTAAATAATGCAACAAAGTCCTTAAATAATGCAGCAGAGTCCTTAAATACTGCAGCAGAGACCTTAAATAATGCAGCAAAATCCTTAAATAATGCAGCAGAGTCCTTATATAATGCAGCAGAGTCCTAAAATACCACAGCAGAGTCCTTAAATAATGCAGCAGAGTCCTTAAATAATGCAGCAAATTCATTAAATAATGCAGCAGAGTCCTTAAATAATGCAACAAAGTCCTTAAATAATGCAGCAGATTCCTTAAATTTCGCAGCAGCGTCCTTAAATAATGCATCAAAGTACTTAAATAATGCAGCAGAGTCCTAAAATGCCGCAGCAGAGTCCTTAAATAGTGCAGCAAAGTCCTTAAATAATGCAGCAGAGTGCTTACATAATGCAGCAGAGTCCTTAAATACCGCAGCAGAGTCATTAAATAATGCAGCAGAGTCCTTAAATAATGCAGCAAATTCATTAAATAATGCACAGAGTCATTAAATAATGCAATAAAGTCCTTAAATAAAATTCAGCAACACAATTAATAATGCAGCTGAGTCCTTAAATAATTCAGCAAAGTCCTTAAATAATGCAGCAGAGTCCTTAAATACCGCAGCAGCGTCCTTAAATAATGCAACAAAGTCCTTAAATAATGCAGCAGAGTCCTTAAATAATGCAACAAAGTCCTTAAATAATGCATCAGAGTCCTTAAATTATGCAACAAACTCATTAAATAATGCAGCAAAGTACTTAAATAATGCAGCAAATTCCTTAAATAATGCAGCAGAATCCTTAAATAATGCAATAAAGTCCTTAAATAATGCAGCAGAGTCGTTAAATAATGCAAAAAAATCCTTAAATAATGCAGCAGAATCCTTAATTAATGCAATAAAGTCATTAAATAATGCAGCAGAGTCCTTAAATAATGCAACAAAGTCCTTAAATAATGCAGCAGATTCCTTAAATTCTGCAGCAGCGTCCTTAAATAATGCATCAAAGTCCTTAAATAATGCAGCAGAGACCTTAAATTCCACAGCAGAGTCATTAAATAATGCAGCAGAGTCCTTAAATAATGCAGCATATTCCTTAAATAATGCAGCAGAGTCCTTAAATAATGCAATAAAGTCCTTAAATAATGCAGCAGAGTCCTTAAATAATGCAGCAACGTCCTTAATAATGCAGCTGAGTCCTTAAGTAATGCAGCAACATCCTTAAATAATGCAGCAGAGTCCTTAAATACTGCATCAGCGTCCTTAAATAATGCAACAAAGTCCTTAAATAATGCAGCAAAGTCCTTAAATAATGCAGCAGAGTCCTTAAATACAGCAGCAGAGTCCTTAAATAATTCAGCAAAGTCCTTAAATAATGCAGCAGAGTCCTTAAATAATGCAACAAAGTCCTTAAATAATGCAGCAGAGCCCTTAAATAATGCAACAAAGTCCATAAATAATGCAGCAGAGTCCTTAAATACTGCAGCAGAGACCTTAAATAATGCAGCAAAATCCTTAAATAATGCAGCAGAGTCCTAATATAATGCAGCAGAGTCCTAAAATACCGCAGCAGAGTCCTTAAATAATGCAGCAGAGTCATTAAATAATGCAGCAAAATCATTAAGTAATGCAGCAGAGTCCTTAAATAATGCAACAAAGTTCTTAAATAATGCAGCAGATTCCTTAAATTTCGCAGCAGCATCCTTAAATAATACATCAACGTCCTTAAATAATGCAGCAGAGTCCTAAACTACCGCAGCAGAGTCCTTAAATAATGCAGCAAAGTCCTTAAATAATGCAGCAGAGTGCTTACATAATGCAGCAGAGTCCTTAAATACCGCAGCAGAGTCATTAAATAATGCAGCAGAGTCCTTAAATAATGCAGCAAATTCATTAAATAATGCACAGAGTCATTAAATAATGCAATAAAGTCCTTAAATAAAATTCAACAACACCCTTAATAATGCAGCTGAGTCCTTAAATAATTCAGCAAAGTCCTTAAATAATGCAGCAGAGTCCTTAAATACCGCAGCAGCGTCCTTAAATAATGCAACAAAGTCCTTAAATAATGCAGCAGAGTCCTTAAATAATGCAACAAAGTCCTTAAATAATGCAGCAGAGTCCTTAAATAATGCAACAAACTCATTAAATAATGCAGCAAAGTACTTAAATAATGCAGCAAATTCCTTAAATAATGCAACAGAATCCTTAAATAATGCAATAAAGTCCTTAAATAATGCAGCAGAGTCCTTAAATAATGCAAAAAATTCCTTAAATAATGCATCAGAATCCTTAAATAATGCAACAAAGTCCTTAAATAGTGCAGCAACGTCCTTAATAATGCAGCAGAGTCCTTAAATAATGCAGCAAATTCCTTAAATAATGCAGCAGAGGCCTTAAATACCGAAGCAGCGTCCTTAAATAATGCAGCAAAGTCCTTAAATAATGCAGAAGAGTCCTTAAATAATGCAACAAAGTCCTTAAATAATGCAGCAGAGTCCTTAAATAAAGCAGCAGAGTGCTTAAATAATGCAGCAGAGTCCTTAAATACCGCAGCAGAGTCATTAAATAATACAGCAGAGTCCTTAAATAAAGCAGCAGAGTGCTTAAATAATGCAGCAGAGTCCTAAAATACCGCAGCAGAGTCATTAAATAATACAGCAGAGTCCTTAACTAATGCAGCAAATTTCTTAAATAATGCACAGAGTCCTTAAATAATGCAATAAATTCCTTAAATAAAATGCAGCAACGCCCTTAATAATGCAGCTGAGTCCTTAAATAATGCAGCAAAGTCCTTAAATAATGCAGCAGAGTCCTTAAATACCGCAGCAGCGTCTTTAAATAATGCAACAAAGTCCTTAAATAATGCAGCAGAGTCCTTAAATAATGCAACAAAGTCCTTAAATAATGCAGCAGAGTCCTTAAATAATGCAACAAACTCATTAAATATTGCAGCAAAGTACTTAAACATTGCAGCAAATTCCTTAAATAATGCAGCAGAATCCTTAAATAATGCAATAATTTCCTTAAATAATGCAGCAACATCCTTAATAATGCAGCAGAGTCCTTAAATAATGCAGCAAAGTCCTTAAATAATGCAGCAGAGGCCTTAAATACTCCAGCAGCATCCTTAAATAATGCAGCAGAGTCCTTAAATAATGCAGCAGAGTCCTTAAATAATGCAACAAAGTCCTTAAATAATGCAGCAGATTCCTTAAATTTCGCAGCAGCGTCCTTAAATAATACATCAAAGTCCTTAAATAATGCAGCAGAGTCCTAAACTACCGCAGCAGAGTCCTTAAATAATGCAGCAGAGTCATTAAATAATGCAGCAAATTCATTAAATAATGCAGCAGAGTCCTTAAATACCACAGCAGAGTCATTAAATAATGCAGCAGAGTCCTTAAATAATGTAGCATATTCCTTAAATAATGCAGCAGAGTCCTTAAATAATGCAATAAAGTCCTTAAATAATGCAGCAGAGTCCTTAAATAATGCAGCAACTTCCTTAATAATGCAGCTGAGTCCTTAAATAATGCAGCAACATCCTTAAATAATGCAGCAGAGTCCTTAAATACTGCATCAGCGTCCTTAAATAATGCAACAAAGTCCTTAAATAATGCAGCAAAGTCCTTAAATAATGCAGCAGAGTCCTTAAATACAGCAGCAGAGTCCTTAAATAATTCAGCAAAGTCCTTAAATAATGCAGCAGAGTCCTTAAATAATGCAACAAAGTCCTTAAATAATGCAGCAGAGTCCTTAAATAATGCAACAAAGTCCTTAAATAATGCAGCAGAGTCCTTAAATACTGCAGCAGAGACCTTAAATAATGCAGCAAAATCCTTAAATAATGCAGCAGAGTCCTTATATAATGCAGCAGAGTCCTAAAATACCACAGCAGAGTCCTTAAATAATGCAGCAGAGTCCTTAAATAATGCAGCAAATTCATTAAATAATGCAGCAGAGTCCTTAAATAATGCAACAAAGTCCTTAAATAATGCAGCAGATTCCTTAAATTTCGCAGCAGCGTCCTTAAATAATGCATCAAAGTACTTAAATAATGCAGCAGAGTCCTAAAATGCCGCAGCAGAGTCCTTAAATAGTGCAGCAAAGTCCTTAAATAATGCAGCAGAGTGCTTACATAATGCAGCAGAGTCCTTAAATACCGCAGCAGAGTCATTAAATAATGCAGCAGAGTCCTTAAATAATGCAGCAAATTCATTAAATAATGCACAGAGTCATTAAATAATGCAATAAAGTCCTTAAATAAAATTCAGCAACACAATTAATAATGCAGCTGAGTCCTTAAATAATTCAGCAAAGTCCTTAAATAATGCAGCAGAGTCCTTAAATACCGCAGCAGGGTCCTTAAATAATGCAACAAAGTCCTTAAATAATGCAGCAGAGTCCTTAAATAATGCAACAAAGTCTATAAATAATGCATCAGAGTCCTTAAATAATGCAACAAACTCATTAAATAATGCAGCAAAGTACTTAAATAATGCAGCAAATTCCTTAAATAATGCAGCAGAATCCTTAAATAATGCAATAAAGTCCTTAAATAATGCAGCAGAGTCGTTAAATAATTCAAAAAAATCCTTAAATAATGCAGCAGAATCCTTAATTAATGCAATAAAGTCATTAAATAATGCAGCAGAGTCCTTAAATAATGCAACAAAGTCCTTAAATAATGCAGCAGATTCCTTAAATTCTGCAGCAGCGTCCTTAAATAATGCATCAAAGTCCTTAAATAATGCAGCAGAGTCCTTAAATTCCACAGCAGAGTCATTAAATAATGCAGCAGAGGCCTTAAATACTGCAGCAGCATCCTTAAATAATGCAGCAGAGTCCTTAAATAATGCAGCAGAGTCCTTAAATAATGCAACAAAGTCCTTAAATAATGCAGCAGATTCCTTAAATTTCGCAGCAGCATCCTTAAATAATACATCAAAGTCCTTAAATAATGCAGCAGAGTCCTAAACTACCGCAGCAGAGTCCTTAAATAATGCAGCAAAGTCCTTAAATAATGCAGCAGAGTGCTTACATAATGCAGCAGAGTCCTTAAATACCGCAGCAGAGTCATTAAATAATGCAGCAGAGTCCTTAAATAATGCAGCAAATTCATTAAATAATGCACAGAGTCATTAAATAATGCAATAAAGTCCTTAAATAAAATTCAACAACACCCTTAATAATGCAGCTGAGTCCTTAAATAATTCAGCAAAGTCCTTAAATAATGCAGCAGAGTCCTTAAATACCGCAGCAGCATCCTTAAACAATGCAACAAAGTCCTTAAATAATGCAGCAGAGTCCTTAAATAATGCAACAACGTCCTTAAATAATGCAGCAGAGTCCTTAAACAATGCAACAAACTCATTAAATAATGCAGCAAAGTACTTAAATAATGCAGCAAATTCCTTAAATAATGCAGCAGAATCCTTAAATAATGAAATAATGTCCTTAAATAATGCAGCAGAGTCCTTAAATAATGCAAAAAATTCCTTAAATAATGCATCAGAATCCTTAAATAATGCAACAAAGTCATTAAATAATGCAGCAACGTCCTTAAATAATGCAGCAGAGTCCTTAAATAATGCAGCAAATTCCTTAAATAATGCAGCAGAGGCCTTAAATACCGAAGCAGAGTCCTTAAATAATGCAGCAAAGTCCTTAAATAATGCAGAAGAGTCCTTAAATAATGCAACAAAGTCCTTAAATAATGCAGCAGAGTCCTTAAATAAAGCAGCAGAGTGCTTAAATAATGCAGCAGAGTACTTAAATACCGCAGCAGAGTCATTAAATAATACAGCAGAGTCCTTAAATAAAGCAGCAGAGTGCTTAAATAATGCAGCAGAGTCCTAAAATAGCGCTGCAGAGTCATTAAATAATACAGCAGAGTCCTTAAATAATGCAGCAAATTTCTTAAATAATGCACAGAGTCCTTAAATAATGCAATAAAGTCCTTAAATAAAATGCAGCAACGCCCTTAATAATGCAGCTGAGTCCTTAAATAATGCAGCAAAGTCCTTAAATAATGCAGCAGAGTCCTTAAATACCGCAGCAGCGTCTTTAAATAATGCAACAAAGTCCTTAAATAATGCAGCAGAGTCCTTAAATAATGCAACAAAGTCCTTAAATAATGCAGCAGAGTCCTTAAATAATGCAGCAGAGTCCTTATATAATGCAGCAGAGTCCTAAAATACCACAGCAGAGTCCTTAAATAATGCAGCAGAGTCCTTAAATAATGCAGCAAATTCATTAAATAATGCAGCAGAGTCCTTAAATAATGCAACAAAGTCCTTAAATAATGCAGCAGATTCCTTAAATTTCGCAGCAGCGTCCTTAAATAATGCATCAAAGTACTTAAATAATGCAGCAGAGTCCTAAAATGCCGCAGCAGAGTCCTTAAATAGTGCAGCAAAGTCCTTAAATAATGCAGCAGAGTGCTTACATAATGCAGCAGAGTCCTTAAATACCGCAGCAGAGTCATTAAATAATGCAGCAGAGTCCTTAAATAATGCAGCAAATTCATTAAATAATGCACAGAGTCATTAAATAATGCAATAAAGTCCTTAAATAAAATTCAGCAACACAATTAATAATGCAGCTGAGTCCTTAAATAATTCAGCAAAGTCCTTAAATAATGCAGCAGAGTCCTTAAATACCGCAGCAGCGTCCTTAAATAATGCAACAAAGTCCTTAAATAATGCAGCAGAGTCCTTAAATAATGCAACAAAGTCCTTAAATAATGCATCAGAGTCCTTAAATTATGCAACAAACTCATTAAATAATGCAGCAAAGTACTTAAATAATGCAGCAAATTCCTTAAATAATGCAGCAGAATCCTTAAATAATGCAATAAAGTCCTTAAATAATGCAGCAGAGTCGTTAAATAATGCAAAAAAATCCTTAAATAATGCAGCAGAATCCTTAATTAATGCAATAAAGTCATTAAATAATGCAGCAGAGTCCTTAAATAATGCAACAAAGTCCTTAAATAATGCAGCAGATTCCTTAAATTCTGCAGCAGCGTCCTTAAATAATGCATCAAAGTCCTTAAATAATGCAGCAGAGACCTTAAATTCCACAGCAGAGTCATTAAATAATGCAGCAGAGTCCTTAAATAATGCAGCATATTCCTTAAATAATGCAGCAGAGTCCTTAAATAATGCAATAAAGTCCTTAAATAATGCAGCAGAGTCCTTAAATAATGCAGCAACGTCCTTAATAATGCAGCTGAGTCCTTAAGTAATGCAGCAACATCCTTAAATAATGCAGCAGAGTCCTTAAATACTGCATCAGCGTCCTTAAATAATGCAACAAAGTCCTTAAATAATGCAGCAAAGTCCTTAAATAATGCAGCAGAGTCCTTAAATACAGCAGCAGAGTCCTTAAATAATTCAGCAAAGTCCTTAAATAATGCAGCAGAGTCCTTAAATAATGCAACAAAGTCCTTAAATAATGCAGCAGAGCCCTTAAATAATGCAACAAAGTCCATAAATAATGCAGCAGAGTCCTTAAATACTGCAGCAGAGACCTTAAATAATGCAGCAAAATCCTTAAATAATGCAGCAGAGTCCTAATATAATGCAGCAGAGTCCTAAAATACTGCAGCAGAGTCCTTAAATAATGCAGCAGAGTCATTAAATAATGCAGCAAAATCATTAAGTAATGCAGCAGAGTCCTTAAATAATGCAACAAAGTTCTTAAATAATGCAGCAGATTCCTTAAATTTCGCAGCAGCATCCTTAAATAATACATCAACGTCCTTAAATAATGCAGCAGAGTCCTAAACTACCGCAGCAGAGTCCTTAAATAATGCAGCAAAGTCCTTAAATAATGCAGCAGAGTGCTTACATAATGCAGCAGAGTCCTTAAATACCGCAGCAGAGTCATTAAATAATGCAGCAGAGTCCTTAAATAATGCAGCAAATTCATTAAATAATGCACAGAGTCATTAAATAATGCAATAAAGTCCTTAAATAAAATTCAACAACACCCTTAATAATGCAGCTGAGTCCTTAAATAATTCAGCAAAGTCCTTAAATAATGCAGCAGAGTCCTTAAATACCGCAGCAGCGTCCTTAAATAATGCAACAAAGTCCTTAAATAATGCAGCAGAGTCCTTAAATAATGCAACAAAGTCCTTAAATAATGCAGCAGAGTCCTTAAATAATGCAACAAACTCATTAAATAATGCAGCAAAGTACTTAAATAATGCAGCAAATTCCTTAAATAATGCAACAGAATCCTTAAATAATGCAATAAAGTCCTTAAATAATGCAGCAGAGTCCTTAAATAATGCAAAAAATTCCTTAAATAATGCATCAGAATCCTTAAATAATGCAACAAAGTCCTTAAATAGTGCAGCAACGTCCTTAATAATGCAGCAGAGTCCTTAAATAATGCAGCAAATTCCTTAAATAATGCAGCAGAGGCCTTAAATACCGAAGCAGCGTCCTTAAATAATGCAGCAAAGTCCTTAAATAATGCAGAAGAGTCCTTAAATAATGCAACAAAGTCCTTAAATAATGCAGCAGAGTCCTTAAATAAAGCAGCAGAGTGCTTAAATAATGCAGCAGAGTCCTTAAATACCGCAGCAGAGTCATTAAATAATACAGCAGAGTCCTTAAATAAAGCAGCAGAGTGCTTAAATAATGCAGCAGAGTCCTAAAATACCGCAGCAGAGTCATTAAATAATA
Organism: Phyllobates terribilis; assembly: GCF_046119375.1. NCBI lineage: Eukaryota > Metazoa > Chordata > Amphibia > Anura > Dendrobatidae > Phyllobates > Phyllobates terribilis. The sequence continues at coordinate 1,625,653 of NW_027363072.1, read as the reverse complement.
CAGCAGAGTCCTTAACTAATGCAGCAAATTTCTTAAATAATGCACAGAGTCCTTAAATAATGCAATAAATTCCTTAAATAAAATGCAGCAACGCCCTTAATAATGCAGCTGAGTCCTTAAATAATGCAGCAAAGTCCTTAAATAATGCAGCAGAGTCCTTAAATACCGCAGCAGCGTCTTTAAATAATGCAACAAAGTCCTTAAATAATGCAGCAGAGTCCTTAAATAATGCAACAAAGTCCTTAAATAATGCAGCAGAGTCCTTAAATAATGCAACAAACTCATTAAATATTGCAGCAAAGTACTTAAACATTGCAGCAAATTCCTTAAATAATGCAGCAGAATCCTTAAATAATGCAATAATTTCCTTAAATAATGCAGCAACATCCTTAATAATGCAGCAGAGTCCTTAAATAATGCAGCAAAGTCCTTAAATAATGCAGCAGAGGCCTTAAATACTCCAGCAGCATCCTTAAATAATGCAGCAGAGTCCTTAAATAATGCAGCAGAGTCCTTAAATAATGCAACAAAGTCCTTAAATAATGCAGCAGATTCCTTAAATTTCGCAGCAGCGTCCTTAAATAATACATCAAAGTCCTTAAATAATGCAGCAGAGTCCTAAACTACCGCAGCAGAGTCCTTAAATAATGCAGCAGAGTCATTAAATAATGCAGCAAATTCATTAAATAATGCAGCAGAGTCCTTAAATACCACAGCAGAGTCATTAAATAATGCAGCAGAGTCCTTAAATAATGTAGCATATTCCTTAAATAATGCAGCAGAGTCCTTAAATAATGCAATAAAGTCCTTAAATAATGCAGCAGAGTCCTTAAATAATGCAGCAACTTCCTTAATAATGCAGCTGAGTCCTTAAATAATGCAGCAACATCCTTAAATAATGCAGCAGAGTCCTTAAATACTGCATCAGCGTCCTTAAATAATGCAACAAAGTCCTTAAATAATGCAGCAAAGTCCTTAAATAATGCAGCAGAGTCCTTAAATACAGCAGCAGAGTCCTTAAATAATTCAGCAAAGTCCTTAAATAATGCAGCAGAGTCCTTAAATAATGCAACAAAGTCCTTAAATAATGCAGCAGAGTCCTTAAATAATGCAACAAAGTCCTTAAATAATGCAGCAGAGTCCTTAAATACTGCAGCAGAGACCTTAAATAATGCAGCAAAATCCTTAAATAATGCAGCAGAGTCCTTATATAATGCAGCAGAGTCCTAAAATACCACAGCAGAGTCCTTAAATAATGCAGCAGAGTCCTTAAATAATGCAGCAAATTCATTAAATAATGCAGCAGAGTCCTTAAATAATGCAACAAAGTCCTTAAATAATGCAGCAGATTCCTTAAATTTCGCAGCAGCGTCCTTAAATAATGCATCAAAGTACTTAAATAATGCAGCAGAGTCCTAAAATGCCGCAGCAGAGTCCTTAAATAGTGCAGCAAAGTCCTTAAATAATGCAGCAGAGTGCTTACATAATGCAGCAGAGTCCTTAAATACCGCAGCAGAGTCATTAAATAATGCAGCAGAGTCCTTAAATAATGCAGCAAATTCATTAAATAATGCACAGAGTCATTAAATAATGCAATAAAGTCCTTAAATAAAATTCAGCAACACAATTAATAATGCAGCTGAGTCCTTAAATAATTCAGCAAAGTCCTTAAATAATGCAGCAGAGTCCTTAAATACCGCAGCAGGGTCCTTAAATAATGCAACAAAGTCCTTAAATAATGCAGCAGAGTCCTTAAATAATGCAACAAAGTCTATAAATAATGCATCAGAGTCCTTAAATAATGCAACAAACTCATTAAATAATGCAGCAAAGTACTTAAATAATGCAGCAAATTCCTTAAATAATGCAGCAGAATCCTTAAATAATGCAATAAAGTCCTTAAATAATGCAGCAGAGTCGTTAAATAATTCAAAAAAATCCTTAAATAATGCAGCAGAATCCTTAATTAATGCAATAAAGTCATTAAATAATGCAGCAGAGTCCTTAAATAATGCAACAAAGTCCTTAAATAATGCAGCAGATTCCTTAAATTCTGCAGCAGCGTCCTTAAATAATGCATCAAAGTCCTTAAATAATGCAGCAGAGTCCTTAAATTCCACAGCAGAGTCATTAAATAATGCAGCAGAGGCCTTAAATACTGCAGCAGCATCCTTAAATAATGCAGCAGAGTCCTTAAATAATGCAGCAGAGTCCTTAAATAATGCAACAAAGTCCTTAAATAATGCAGCAGATTCCTTAAATTTCGCAGCAGCATCCTTAAATAATACATCAAAGTCCTTAAATAATGCAGCAGAGTCCTAAACTACCGCAGCAGAGTCCTTAAATAATGCAGCAAAGTCCTTAAATAATGCAGCAGAGTGCTTACATAATGCAGCAGAGTCCTTAAATACCGCAGCAGAGTCATTAAATAATGCAGCAGAGTCCTTAAATAATGCAGCAAATTCATTAAATAATGCACAGAGTCATTAAATAATGCAATAAAGTCCTTAAATAAAATTCAACAACACCCTTAATAATGCAGCTGAGTCCTTAAATAATTCAGCAAAGTCCTTAAATAATGCAGCAGAGTCCTTAAATACCGCAGCAGCATCCTTAAACAATGCAACAAAGTCCTTAAATAATGCAGCAGAGTCCTTAAATAATGCAACAACGTCCTTAAATAATGCAGCAGAGTCCTTAAACAATGCAACAAACTCATTAAATAATGCAGCAAAGTACTTAAATAATGCAGCAAATTCCTTAAATAATGCAGCAGAATCCTTAAATAATGAAATAATGTCCTTAAATAATGCAGCAGAGTCCTTAAATAATGCAAAAAATTCCTTAAATAATGCATCAGAATCCTTAAATAATGCAACAAAGTCATTAAATAATGCAGCAACGTCCTTAAATAATGCAGCAGAGTCCTTAAATAATGCAGCAAATTCCTTAAATAATGCAGCAGAGGCCTTAAATACCGAAGCAGAGTCCTTAAATAATGCAGCAAAGTCCTTAAATAATGCAGAAGAGTCCTTAAATAATGCAACAAAGTCCTTAAATAATGCAGCAGAGTCCTTAAATAAAGCAGCAGAGTGCTTAAATAATGCAGCAGAGTACTTAAATACCGCAGCAGAGTCATTAAATAATACAGCAGAGTCCTTAAATAAAGCAGCAGAGTGCTTAAATAATGCAGCAGAGTCCTAAAATAGCGCTGCAGAGTCATTAAATAATACAGCAGAGTCCTTAAATAATGCAGCAAATTTCTTAAATAATGCACAGAGTCCTTAAATAATGCAATAAAGTCCTTAAATAAAATGCAGCAACGCCCTTAATAATGCAGCTGAGTCCTTAAATAATGCAGCAAAGTCCTTAAATAATGCAGCAGAGTCCTTAAATACCGCAGCAGCGTCTTTAAATAATGCAACAAAGTCCTTAAATAATGCAGCAGAGTCCTTAAATAATGCAACAAAGTCCTTAAATAATGCAGCAGAGTCCTTAAATAATGCAACAAACTCATTAAATAATGCAGCAAAGTACTTAAATATTGCAGCAAATTCCTTAAATAATGCAGCAGAATCCTTAAATAATGCAATAATTTCCTTAAATAATGCAGCAACATCCTTAATAATGCAGCAGAGTCCTTAAATAATGCAGCAAAGTCCTTAAATAATGCAACAGAGGCCTTAAATACTGCAGCAGCATCCTTAAATAATGCAGCAGAGTCCTTAAATAATGCAGCAGAGTCCTTAAATAATGCAACAAAGTCCTTAAATAAAATGCAGCAACGCCCTTAATAATGCAGCCGAGTCCTTCAATAATGCAGCAAAGTCCTTAAATAATGCAGCAGAGTCCTTAAATACCGCAGCAGCGTCCTTAAATAATGCAAAAAAGTCCTTAAATAATGCAGCAAAGTCCTTAAATAATGCAACAAAGTCCTTAAATAATGCAGCAGAGTCCTTAAATAATGCAACAAACTCCTTAAATAATGCAGCAAAGTACTTAAATAATGCAGCAAATTCCTTAAATAATGCAGCAGAATCCTTAAATAATGCAATAAAGTCCTTAAATAATGCAGCAACGTCCTTAATAATGCAGCAGAGTCCTTAAATAATGCAGCAAAGTCCTTAAATAATGCAGCGGAGGCCTTAAATACTGCTGCAGCATCCTTAAATAATGCAGCAGAGTCCTTAAATAATGCAACAAAGTCCTTAAATAATGCAGCAGAGTCCTTAAACAATGCAGCGAGGTCCTTAAATAATGCAACAAAGTCCTTAAATAATGCAGCAGATTCCTTAAATTCTGCAGCAGCGATCTTAAATAATGCATCAAAGTCCTTAAATAATGCAGCAGAGTCCTTAAATACTGCAGCAGAGTCCTTAAATAATGCAGCAAAGTCCTTAAATACCGCAGCAGCGTCTTTAAATAATGCAACAAAGTCCTTAAATAATGCAGCAGAGTCCTTAAATAATGCAACAAAGTCCTTAAATAATGCAGCAGAGTCCTTAAATAATGCAACAAACTCATTAAATAATGCAGCAAAGTACTTAAATATTGCAGCAGAATCCTTAAATAATGCAGCAGAATCCTTAAATAATGCAATAATTTCCTTAAATAATGCAGCAACATCCTTAATAATGCAGCAGAGTCCTTAAATAATGCAGCAAAGTCCTTAAATAATGCAACAGAGGCCTTAAATACTGCAGCAGCATCCTTAAATAATGCAGCAGAGTCCTTAAATAATGCAGCAGAGTCCTTAAATAATGCAACAAAGTCCTTAAATAAAATGCAGCAACGCCCTTAATAATGCAGCCGAGTCCTTCAATAATGCAGCAAAGTCCTTAAATAATGCAGCAGAGTCCTTAAATACCGCAGCAGCGTCCTTAAATAATGCAAAAAAGTCCTTAAATAATGCAGCAAAGTCCTTAAATAATGCAACAAAGTCCTTAAATAATGCAGCAGAGTCCTTAAATAATGCAACAAACTCCTTAAATAATGCAGCAAAGTACTTAAATAATGCAGCAAATTCCTTAAATAATGCAGCAGAATCCTTAAATAATGCAATAAAGTCCTTAAATAATGCAGCAACGCCCTTAATAATGCAGCCGAGTCCTTCAATAATGCAGCAAAGTCCTTAAATAATGCAGCAGAGTCCTTAAATACCGCAGCAGCGTCCTTAAATAATGCAAAAAAGTCCTTAAATAATGCAGCAAAGTCCTTAAATAATGCAACAAAGTCCTTAAATAATGCAGCAGAGTCCTTAAATAATGCAACAAACTCCTTAAATAATGCAGCAAAGTACTTAAATAATGCAGCAAATTCCTTAAATAATGCAGCAGAATCCTTAAATAATGCAATAAAGTCCTTAAATAATGCAGCAACGTCCTTAATAATGCAGCAGAGTCCTTAAATAATGCAGCAAAGTCCTTAAATAATGCAGCGGAGGCCTTAAATACTGCTGCAGCATCCTTAAATAATGCAGCAGAGTCCTTAAATAATGCAACAAAGTCCTTAAATAATGCAGCAGAGTCCTTAAACAATGCAGCGAGGTCCTTAAATAATGCAACAAAGTCCTTAAATAATGCAGCAGATTCCTTAAATTCTGCAGCAGCGATCTTAAATAATGCATCAAAGTCCTTAAATAATGCAGCAGAGTCCTTAAATACTGCAGCAGAGTCCTTAAATAATGCAGCAAAGTCCTTAAATACCGCAGCAGCGTCTTTAAATAATGCAACAAAGTCCTTAAATAATGCAGCAGAGTCCTTAAATAATGCAACAAAGTCCTTAAATAATGCAGCAGAGTCCTTAAATAATGCAACAAACTCATTAAATAATGCAGCAAAGTACTTAAATATTGCAGCAGAATCCTTAAATAATGCAGCAGAATCCTTAAATAATGCAATAATTTCCTTAAATAATGCAGCAACATCCTTAATAATGCAGCAGAGTCCTTAAATAATGCAGCAAAGTCCTTAAATAATGCAACAGAGGCCTTAAATACTGCAGCAGCATCCTTAAATAATGCAGCAGAGTCCTTAAATAATGCAGCAGAGTCCTTAAATAATGCAACAAAGTCCTTAAATAAAATGCAGCAACGCCCTTAATAATGCAGCCGAGTCCTTCAATAATGCAGCAAAGTCCTTAAATAATGCAGCAGAGTCCTTAAATACCGCAGCAGCGTCCTTAAATAATGCAAAAAAGTCCTTAAATAATGCAGCAAAGTCCTTAAATAATGCAACAAAGTCCTTAAATAATGCAGCAGAGTCCTTAAATAATGCAACAAACTCCTTAAATAATGCAGCAAAGTACTTAAATAATGCAGCAAATTCCTTAAATAATGCAGCAGAATCCTTAAATAATGCAATAAAGTCCTTAAATAATGCAGCAACGTCCTTAATAATGCAGCAGAGTCCTTAAATAATGCAGCAAAGTCCTTAAATAATGCAGCGGAGGCCTTAAATACTGCTGCAGCATCCTTAAATAATGCAGCAGAGTCCTTAAATAATGCAACAAAGTCCTTAAATAATGCAGCAGAGTCCTTAAACAATGCAGCGAGGTCCTTAAATAATGCAACAAAGTCCTTAAATAATGCAGCAGATTCCTTAAATTCTGCAGCAGCGATCTTAAATAATGCATCAAAGTCCTTAAATAATGCAGCAGAGTCCTTAAATACTGCAGCAGAGTCCTTAAATAATGCAGCAAAGTCCTTAAATAATGCAGCAGAGTCCTTAAATAATGCAGCAAAGTCATTAAATAATGCAGCAGAGTCCTTAAATAATGCAACAAAGTCCTTAAATAATGCAGCAGATTCCTTAAATTCTGCAGCAGCGTCCTTAAATAATAAATCAAAATCCTTAAATAATGCAGCAGTCCTTAAATACCACAGCAGAGTCATTAAATAATGCAGCAGAGTCCTTAAATAATGCAGCATATTCCTTAAATAATGCAGCAGAGTCCTTAAATAATGCAATAAAGTCCTTAAATAATGCAGCAGAGTCCTTAAATAATGCAGCAACTTCCTTAATAATGCAGCTGAGTCCTTAAATAATGCAGCAACATCCTTAAATAATGCAGCAGAGTCCTTAAATACTGCATCAGCGTCCTTAAATAATGCAACAAAGTCCTTAAATAATGCAGCAAAGTCCTTAAATAATGCAGCAGAGTCCTTAAATACAGCAGCAGAGTCCTTAAATAATTCAGCAAAGTCCTTAAATAATGCAGAAGAGTCCTTAAATAATGCAACAAAGTCCTTAAATAATGCAGCAGAGTCCTTAAATAATGCAACAAAGTCCTTAAATAATGCAGCAGAGTCCTTAAATACTGCAGCAGAGACCTTAAATAATGCAGCAAAATCCTTAAATAATGCAGCAGAGTCCTTATATAATGCAGCAGAGTCCTAAAATACCACAGCAGAGTCCTTAAATAATGCAGCAGAGTCCTTAAATAATGCAGCAAATTCATTAAATAATGCAGCAGAGTCCTTAAATAATGCAACAAAGTCCTTAAATAATGCAGCAGATTCCTTAAATTTCGCAGCAGCGTCCTTAAATAATGCATCAAAGTACTTAAATAATGCAGCAGAGTCCTAAAATGCCGCAGCAGAGTCCTTAAATAGTGCAGCAAAGTCCTTAAATAATGCAGCAGAGTGCTTACATAATGCAGCAGAGTCCTTAAATACCGCAGCAGAGTCATTAAATAATGCAGCAGAGTCCTTAAATAATGCAGCAAATTCATTAAATAATGCACAGAGTCATTAAATAATGCAATAAAGTCCTTAAATAAAATTCAGCAACACAATTAATAATGCAGCTGAGTCCTTAAATAATTCAGCAAAGTCCTTAAATAATGCAGCAGAGTCCTTAAATACCGCAGCAGCGTCCTTAAATAATGCAACAAAGTCCTTAAATAATGCAGCAGAGTCCTTAAATAATGCAACAAAGTCCTTAAATAATGCATCAGAGTCCTTAAATTATGCAACAAACTCATTAAATAATGCAGCAAAGTACTTAAATAATGCAGCAAATTCCTTAAATAATGCAGCAGAATCCTTAAATAATGCAATAAAGTCCTTAAATAATGCAGCAGAGTCGTTAAATAATGCAAAAAAATCCTTAAATAATGCAGCAGAATCCTTAATTAATGCAATAAAGTCATTAAATAATGCAGCAGAGTCCTTAAATAATGCAACAAAGTCCTTAAATAATGCAGCAGATTCCTTAAATTCTGCAGCAGCGTCCTTAAATAATGCATCAAAGTCCTTAAATAATGCAGCAGAGACCTTAAATTCCACAGCAGAGTCATTAAATAATGCAGCAGAGTCCTTAAATAATGCAGCATATTCCTTAAATAATGCAGCAGAGTCCTTAAATAATGCAATAAAGTCCTTAAATAATGCAGCAGAGTCCTTAAATAATGCAGCAACGTCCTTAATAATGCAGCTGAGTCCTTAAGTAATGCAGCAACATCCTTAAATAATGCAGCAGAGTCCTTAAATACTGCATCAGCGTCCTTAAATAATGCAACAAAGTCCTTAAATAATGCAGCAAAGTCCTTAAATAATGCAGCAGAGTCCTTAAATACAGCAGCAGAGTCCTTAAATAATTCAGCAAAGTCCTTAAATAATGCAGCAGAGTCCTTAAATAATGCAACAAAGTCCTTAAATAATGCAGCAGAGCCCTTAAATAATGCAACAAAGTCCATAAATAATGCAGCAGAGTCCTTAAATACTGCAGCAGAGACCTTAAATAATGCAGCAAAATCCTTAAATAATGCAGCAGAGTCCTAATATAATGCAGCAGAGTCCTAAAATACCGCAGCAGAGTCCTTAAATAATGCAGCAGAGTCATTAAATAATGCAGCAAAATCATTAAGTAATGCAGCAGAGTCCTTAAATAATGCAACAGAGTTCTTAAATAATGCAGCAGATTCCTTAAATTTCGCAGCAGCATCCTTAAATAATACATCAACGTCCTTAAATAATGCAGCAGAGTCCTAAACTACCGCAGCAGAGTCCTTAAATAATGCAGCAAAGTCCTTAAATAATGCAGCAGAGTGCTTACATAATGCAGCAGAGTCCTTAAATACCGCAGCAGAGTCATTAAATAATGCAGCAGAGTCCTTAAATAATGCAGCAAATTCATTAAATAATGCACAGAGTCATTAAATAATGCAATAAAGTCCTTAAATAAAATTCAACAACACCCTTAATAATGCAGCTGAGTCCTTAAATAATTCAGCAAAGTCCTTAAATAATGCAGCAGAGTCCTTAAATACCGCAGCAGCGTCCTTAAATAATGCAACAAAGTCCTTAAATAATGCAGCAGAGTCCTTAAATAATGCAACAAAGTCCTTAAATAATGCAGCAGAGTCCTTAAATAATGCAACAAACTCATTAAATAATGCAGCAAAGTACTTAAATAATGCAGCAAATTCCTTAAATAATGCAACAGAATCCTTAAATAATGCAATAAAGTCCTTAAATAATGCAGCAGAGTCCTTAAATAATGCAAAAAATTCCTTAAATAATGCATCAGAATCCTTAAATAATGCAACAAAGTCCTTAAATAGTGCAGCAACGTCCTTAATAATGCAGCAGAGTCCTTAAATAATGCAGCAAATTCCTTAAATAATGCAGCAGAGGCCTTAAATACCGAAGCAGCGTCCTTAAATAATGCAGCAAAGTCCTTAAATAATGCAGAAGAGTCCTTAAATAATGCAACAAAGTCCTTAAATAATGCAGCAGAGTCCTTAAATAAAGCAGCAGAGTGCTTAAATAATGCAGCAGAGTCCTTAAATACCGCAGCAGAGTCATTAAATAATACAGCAGAGTCCTTAAATAAAGCAGCAGAGTGCTTAAATAATGCAGCAGAGTCCTAAAATACCGCAGCAGAGTCATTAAATAATACAGCAGAGTCCTTAACTAATGCAGCAAATTTCTTAAATAATGCACAGAGTCCTTAAATAATGCAATAAATTCCTTAAATAAAATGCAGCAACGCCCTTAATAATGCAGCTGAGTCCTTAAATAATGCAGCAAAGTCCTTAAATAATGCAGCAGAGTCCTTAAATACCGCAGCAGCGTCTTTAAATAATGCAACAAAGTCCTTAAATAATGCAGCAGAGTCCTTAAATAATGCAACAAAGTCCTTAAATAATGCAGCAGAGTCCTTAAATAATGCAACAAACTCATTAAATATTGCAGCAAAGTACTTAAACATTGCAGCAAATTCCTTAAATAATGCAGCAGAATCCTTAAATAATGCAATAATTTCCTTAAATAATGCAGCAACATCCTTAATAATGCAGCAGAGTCCTTAAATAATGCAGCAAAGTCCTTAAATAATGCAGCAGAGGCCTTAAATACTCCAGCAGCATCCTTAAATAATGCAGCAGAGTCCTTAAATAATGCAGCAGAGTCCTTAAATAATGCAACAAAGTCCTTAAATAATGCAGCAGATTCCTTAAATTTCGCAGCAGCGTCCTTAAATAATACATCAAAGTCCTTAAATAATGCAGCAGAGTCCTAAACTACCGCAGCAGAGTCCTTAAATAATGCAGCAGAGTCATTAAATAATGCAGCAAATTCATTAAATAATGCAGCAGAGTCCTTAAATACCACAGCAGAGTCATTAAATAATGCAGCAGAGTCCTTAAATAATGTAGCATATTCCTTAAATAATGCAGCAGAGTCCTTAAATAATGCAATAAAGTCCTTAAATAATGCAGCAGAGTCCTTAAATAATGCAGCAACTTCCTTAATAATGCAGCTGAGTCCTTAAATAATGCAGCAACATCCTTAAATAATGCAGCAGAGTCCTTAAATACTGCATCAGCGTCCTTAAATAATGCAACAAAGTCCTTAAATAATGCAGCAAAGTCCTTAAATAATGCAGCAGAGTCCTTAAATACAGCAGCAGAGTCCTTAAATAATTCAGCAAAGTCCTTAAATAATGCAGCAGAGTCCTTAAATAATGCAACAAAGTCCTTAAATAATGCAGCAGAGTCCTTAAATAATGCAACAAAGTCCTTAAATAATGCAGCAGAGTCCTTAAATACTGCAGCAGAGACCTTAAATAATGCAGCAAAATCCTTAAATAATGCAGCAGAGTCCTTATATAATGCAGCAGAGTCCTAAAATACCACAGCAGAGTCCTTAAATAATGCAGCAGAGTCCTTAAATAATGCAGCAAATTCATTAAATAATGCAGCAGAGTCCTTAAATAATGCAACAAAGTCCTTAAATAATGCAGCAGATTCCTTAAATTTCGCAGCAGCGTCCTTAAATAATGCATCAAAGTACTTAAATAATGCAGCAGAGTCCTAAAATGCCGCAGCAGAGTCCTTAAATAGTGCAGCAAAGTCCTTAAATAATGCAGCAGAGTGCTTACATAATGCAGCAGAGTCCTTAAATACCGCAGCAGAGTCATTAAATAATGCAGCAGAGTCCTTAAATAATGCAGCAAATTCATTAAATAATGCACAGAGTCATTAAATAATGCAATAAAGTCCTTAAATAAAATTCAGCAACACAATTAATAATGCAGCTGAGTCCTTAAATAATTCAGCAAAGTCCTTAAATAATGCAGCAGAGTCCTTAAATACCGCAGCAGGGTCCTTAAATAATGCAACAAAGTCCTTAAATAATGCAGCAGAGTCCTTAAATAATGCAACAAAGTCTATAAATAATGCATCAGAGTCCTTAAATAATGCAACAAACTCATTAAATAATGCAGCAAAGTACTTAAATAATGCAGCAAATTCCTTAAATAATGCAGCAGAATCCTTAAATAATGCAATAAAGTCCTTAAATAATGCAGCAGAGTCGTTAAATAATTCAAAAAAATCCTTAAATAATGCAGCAGAATCCTTAATTAATGCAATAAAGTCATTAAATAATGCAGCAGAGTCCTTAAATAATGCAACAAAGTCCTTAAATAATGCAGCAGATTCCTTAAATTCTGCAGCAGCGTCCTTAAATAATGCATCAAAGTCCTTAAATAATGCAGCAGAGTCCTTAAATTCCACAGCAGAGTCATTAAATAATGCAGCAGAGGCCTTAAATACTGCAGCAGCATCCTTAAATAATGCAGCAGAGTCCTTAAATAATGCAGCAGAGTCCTTAAATAATGCAACAAAGTCCTTAAATAATGCAGCAGATTCCTTAAATTTCGCAGCAGCATCCTTAAATAATACATCAAAGTCCTTAAATAATGCAGCAGAGTCCTAAACTACCGCAGCAGAGTCCTTAAATAATGCAGCAAAGTCCTTAAATAATGCAGCAGAGTGCTTACATAATGCAGCAGAGTCCTTAAATACCGCAGCAGAGTCATTAAATAATGCAGCAGAGTCCTTAAATAATGCAGCAAATTCATTAAATAATGCACAGAGTCATTAAATAATGCAATAAAGTCCTTAAATAAAATTCAACAACACCCTTAATAATGCAGCTGAGTCCTTAAATAATTCAGCAAAGTCCTTAAATAATGCAGCAGAGTCCTTAAATACCGCAGCAGCATCCTTAAACAATGCAACAAAGTCCTTAAATAATGCAGCAGAGTCCTTAAATAATGCAACAACGTCCTTAAATAATGCAGCAGAGTCCTTAAACAATGCAACAAACTCATTAAATAATGCAGCAAAGTACTTAAATAATGCAGCAAATTCCTTAAATAATGCAGCAGAATCCTTAAATAATGAAATAATGTCCTTAAATAATGCAACAAAGTCCTTAAATAATGCAGCAGAGTCCTTAAATAATGCAACAAACTCATTAAATAATGCAGCAAAGTACTTAAATAATGCAGCAAATTCCTTAAATAATGCAACAGAATCCTTAAATAATGCAATAAAGTCCTTAAATAATGCAGCAGAGTCCTTAAATAATGCAAAAAATTCCTTAAATAATGCATCAGAATCCTTAAATAATGCAACAAAGTCCTTAAATAGTGCAGCAACGTCCTTAATAATGCAGCAGAGTCCTTAAATAATGCAGCAAATTCCTTAAATAATGCAGCAGAGGCCTTAAATACCGAAGCAGCGTCCTTAAATAATGCAGCAAAGTCCTTAAATAATGCAGAAGAGTCCTTAAATAATGCAACAAAGTCCTTAAATAATGCAGCAGAGTCCTTAAATAAAGCAGCAGAGTGCTTAAATAATGCAGCAGAGTCCTTAAATACCGCAGCAGAGTCATTAAATAATACAGCAGAGTCCTTAAATAAAGCAGCAGAGTGCTTAAATAATGCAGCAGAGTCCTAAAATACCGCAGCAGAGTCATTAAATAATACAGCAGAGTCCTTAACTAATGCAGCAAATTTCTTAAATAATGCACAGAGTCCTTAAATAATGCAATAAATTCCTTAAATAAAATGCAGCAACGCCCTTAATAATGCAGCTGAGTCCTTAAATAATGCAGCAAAGTCCTTAAATAATGCAGCAGAGTCCTTAAATACCGCAGCAGCGTCTTTAAATAATGCAACAAAGTCCTTAAATAATGCAGCAGAGTCCTTAAATAATGCAACAAAGTCCTTAAATAATGCAGCAGAGTCCTTAAATAATGCAACAAACTCATTAAATATTGCAGCAAAGTACTTAAACATTGCAGCAAATTCCTTAAATAATGCAGCAGAATCCTTAAATAATGCAATAATTTCCTTAAATAATGCAGCAACATCCTTAATAATGCAGCAGAGTCCTTAAATAATGCAGCAAAGTCCTTAAATAATGCAGCAGAGGCCTTAAATACTCCAGCAGCATCCTTAAATAATGCAGCAGAGTCCTTAAATAATGCAGCAGAGTCCTTAAATAATGCAACAAAGTCCTTAAATAATGCAGCAGATTCCTTAAATTTCGCAGCAGCGTCCTTAAATAATACATCAAAGTCCTTAAATAATGCAGCAGAGTCCTAAACTACCGCAGCAGAGTCCTTAAATAATGCAGCAGAGTCATTAAATAATGCAGCAAATTCATTAAATAATGCAGCAGAGTCCTTAAATACCACAGCAGAGTCATTAAATAATGCAGCAGAGTCCTTAAATAATGTAGCATATTCCTTAAATAATGCAGCAGAGTCCTTAAATAATGCAATAAAGTCCTTAAATAATGCAGCAGAGTCCTTAAATAATGCAGCAACTTCCTTAATAATGCAGCTGAGTCCTTAAATAATGCAGCAACATCCTTAAATAATGCAGCAGAGTCCTTAAATACTGCATCAGCGTCCTTAAATAATGCAACAAAGTCCTTAAATAATGCAGCAAAGTCCTTAAATAATGCAGCAGAGTCCTTAAATACAGCAGCAGAGTCCTTAAATAATTCAGCAAAGTCCTTAAATAATGCAGCAGAGTCCTTAAATAATGCAACAAAGTCCTTAAATAATGCAGCAGAGTCCTTAAATAATGCAACAAAGTCCTTAAATAATGCAGCAGAGTCCTTAAATACTGCAGCAGAGACCTTAAATAATGCAGCAAAATCCTTAAATAATGCAGCAGAGTCCTTATATAATGCAGCAGAGTCCTAAAATACCACAGCAGAGTCCTTAAATAATGCAGCAGAGTCCTTAAATAATGCAGCAAATTCATTAAATAATGCAGCAGAGTCCTTAAATAATGCAACAAAGTCCTTAAATAATGCAGCAGATTCCTTAAATTTCGCAGCAGCGTCCTTAAATAATGCATCAAAGTACTTAAATAATGCAGCAGAGTCCTAAAATGCCGCAGCAGAGTCCTTAAATAGTGCAGCAAAGTCCTTAAATAATGCAGCAGAGTGCTTACATAATGCAGCAGAGTCCTTAAATACCGCAGCAGAGTCATTAAATAATGCAGCAGAGTCCTTAAATAATGCAGCAAATTCATTAAATAATGCACAGAGTCATTAAATAATGCAATAAAGTCCTTAAATAAAATTCAGCAACACAATTAATAATGCAGCTGAGTCCTTAAATAATTCAGCAAAGTCCTTAAATAATGCAGCAGAGTCCTTAAATACCGCAGCAGGGTCCTTAAATAATGCAACAAAGTCCTTAAATAATGCAGCAGAGTCCTTAAATAATGCAACAAAGTCTATAAATAATGCATCAGAGTCTTAAATAATGCAACAAACTCATTAAATAATGCAGCAAAGTACTTAAATAATGCAGCAAATTCCTTAAATAATGCAGCAGAATCCTTAAATAATGCAATAAAGTCCTTAAATAATGCAGCAGAGTCGTTAAATAATTCAAAAAAATCCTTAAATAATGCAGCAGAATCCTTAATTAATGCAATAAAGTCATTAAATAATGCAGCAGAGTCCTTAAATAATGCAACAAAGTCCTTAAATAATGCAGCAGATTCCTTAAATTCTGCAGCAGCGTCCTTAAATAATGCATCAAAGTCCTTAAATAATGCAGCAGAGTCCTTAAATTCCACAGCAGAGTCATTAAATAATGCAGCAGAGGCCTTAAATACTGCAGCAGCATCCTTAAATAATGCAGCAGAGTCCTTAAATAATGCAGCAGAGTCCTTAAATAATGCAACAAAGTCCTTAAATAATGCAGCAGATTCCTTAAATTTCGCAGCAGCATCCTTAAATAATACATCAAAGTCCTTAAATAATGCAGCAGAGTCCTAAACTACCGCAGCAGAGTCCTTAAATAATGCAGCAAAGTCCTTAAATAATGCAGCAGAGTGCTTACATAATGCAGCAGAGTCCTTAAATACCGCAGCAGAGTCATTAAATAATGCAGCAGAGTCCTTAAATAATGCAGCAAATTCATTAAATAATGCACAGAGTCATTAAATAATGCAATAAAGTCCTTAAATAAAATTCAACAACACCCTTAATAATGCAGCTGAGTCCTTAAATAATTCAGCAAAGTCCTTAAATAATGCAGCAGAGTCCTTAAATACCGCAGCAGCATCCTTAAACAATGCAACAAAGTCCTTAAATAATGCAGCAGAGTCCTTAAATAATGCAACAACGTCCTTAAATAATGCAGCAGAGTCCTTAAACAATGCAACAAACTCATTAAATAATGCAGCAAAGTACTTAAATAATGCAGCAAATTCCTTAAATAATGCAGCAGAATCCTTAAATAATGAAATAATGTCCTTAAATAATGCAGCAGAGTCCTTAAATAATGCAAAAAATTCCTTAAATAATGCATCAGAATCCTTAAATAATGCAACAAAGTCATTAAATAATGCAGCAACGTCCTTAAATAATGCAGCAGAGTCCTTAAATAATGCAGCAAATTCCATAAATAATGCAGCAGAGGCCTTAAATACCGAAGCAGAGTCCTTAAATAATGCAGCAAAGTCCTTAAATAATGCAGAAGAGTCCTTAAATAATGCAACAAAGTCCTTAAATAATGCAGCAGAGTCCTTAAATAAAGCAGCAGAGTGCTTAAATAATGCAGCAGAGTACTTAAATACCGCAGCAGAGTCATTAAATAATACAGCAGAGTCCTTAAATAAAGCAGCAGAGTGCTTAAATAATGCAGCAGAGTCCTAAAATAGCGCTGCAGAGTCATTAAATAATACAGCAGAGTCCTTAAATAATGCAGCAAATTTCTTAAATAATGCACAGAGTCCTTAAATAATGCAATAAAGTCCTTAAATAAAATGCAGCAACGCCCTTAATAATGCAGCTGAGTCCTTAAATAATGCAGCAAAGTCCTTAAATAATGCAGCAGAGTCCTTAAATACCGCAGCAGCGTCTTTAAATAATGCAACAAAGTCCTTAAATAATGCAGCAGAGTCCTTAAATAATGCAACAAAGTCCTTAAATAATGCAGCAGAGTCCTTAAATAATGCAACAAACTCATTAAATAATGCAGCAAAGTACTTAAATATTGCAGCAAATTCCTTAAATAATGCAGCAGAATCCTTAAATAATGCAATAATTTCCTTAAATAATGCAGCAACATCCTTAATAATGCAGCAGAGTCCTTAAATAATGCAGCAAAGTCCTTAAATAATGCAACAGAGGCCTTAAATACTGCAGCAGCATCCTTAAATAATGCAGCAGAGTCCTTAAATAATGCAGCAGAGTCCTTAAATAATGCAACAAAGTCCTTAAATAAAATGCAGCAACGCCCTTAATAATGCAGCCGAGTCCTTCAATAATGCAGCAAAGTCCTTAAATAATGCAGCAGAGTCCTTAAATACCGCAGCAGCGTCCTTAAATAATGCAAAAAAGTCCTTAAATAATGCAGCAAAGTCCTTAAATAATGCAACAAAGTCCTTAAATAATGCAGCAGAGTCCTTAAATAATGCAACAAACTCCTTAAATAATGCAGCAAAGTACTTAAATAATGCAGCAAATTCCTTAAATAATGCAGCAGAATCCTTAAATAATGCAATAAAGTCCTTAAATAATGCAGCAACGTCCTTAATAATGCAGCAGAGTCCTTAAATAATGCAGCAAAGTCCTTAAATAATGCAGCGGAGGCCTTAAATACTGCTGCAGCATCCTTAAATAATGCAGCAGAGTCCTTAAATAATGCAACAAAGTCCTTAAATAATGCAGCAGAGTCCTTAAACAATGCAGCGAGGTCCTTAAATAATGCAACAAAGTCCTTAAATAATGCAGCAGATTCCTTAAATTCTGCAGCAGCGATCTTAAATAATGCATCAAAGTCCTTAAATAATGCAGCAGAGTCCTTAAATACTGCAGCAGAGTCCTTAAATAATGCAGCAAAGTCCTTAAATACCGCAGCAGCGTCTTTAAATAATGCAACAAAGTCCTTAAATAATGCAGCAGAGTCCTTAAATAATGCAACAAAGTCCTTAAATAATGCAGCAGAGTCCTTAAATAATGCAACAAACTCATTAAATAATGCAGCAAAGTACTTAAATATTGCAGCAGAATCCTTAAATAATGCAGCAGAATCCTTAAATAATGCAATAATTTCCTTAAATAATGCAGCAACATCCTTAATAATGCAGCAGAGTCCTTAAATAATGCAGCAAAGTCCTTAAATAATGCAACAGAGGCCTTAAATACTGCAGCAGCATCCTTAAATAATGCAGCAGAGTCCTTAAATAATGCAGCAGAGTCCTTAAATAATGCAACAAAGTCCTTAAATAAAATGCAGCAACGCCCTTAATAATGCAGCCGAGTCCTTCAATAATGCAGCAAAGTCCTTAAATAATGCAGCAGAGTCCTTAAATACCGCAGCAGCGTCCTTAAATAATGCAAAAAAGTCCTTAAATAATGCAGCAAAGTCCTTAAATAATGCAACAAAGTCCTTAAATAATGCAGCAGAGTCCTTAAATAATGCAACAAACTCCTTAAATAATGCAGCAAAGTACTTAAATAATGCAGCAAATTCCTTAAATAATGCAGCAGAATCCTTAAATAATGCAATAAAGTCCTTAAATAATGCAGCAACGCCCTTAATAATGCAGCCGAGTCCTTCAATAATGCAGCAAAGTCCTTAAATAATGCAGCAGAGTCCTTAAATACCGCAGCAGCGTCCTTAAATAATGCAAAAAAGTCCTTAAATAATGCAGCAAAGTCCTTAAATAATGCAACAAAGTCCTTAAATAATGCAGCAGAGTCCTTAAATAATGCAACAAACTCCTTAAATAATGCAGCAAAGTACTTAAATAATGCAGCAAATTCCTTAAATAATGCAGCAGAATCCTTAAATAATGCAATAAAGTCCTTAAATAATGCAGCAACGTCCTTAATAATGCAGCAGAGTCCTTAAATAATGCAGCAAAGTCCTTAAATAATGCAGCGGAGGCCTTAAATACTGCTGCAGCATCCTTAAATAATGCAGCAGAGTCCTTAAATAATGCAACAAAGTCCTTAAATAATGCAGCAGAGTCCTTAAACAATGCAGCGAGGTCCTTAAATAATGCAACAAAGTCCTTAAATAATGCAGCAGATTCCTTAAATTCTGCAGCAGCGATCTTAAATAATGCATCAAAGTCCTTAAATAATGCAGCAGAGTCCTTAAATACTGCAGCAGAGTCCTTAAATAATGCAGCAAAGTCCTTAAATACCGCAGCAGCGTCTTTAAATAATGCAACAAAGTCCTTAAATAATGCAGCAGAGTCCTTAAATAATGCAACAAAGTCCTTAAATAATGCAGCAGAGTCCTTAAATAATGCAACAAACTCATTAAATAATGCAGCAAAGTACTTAAATATTGCAGCAGAATCCTTAAATAATGCAGCAGAATCCTTAAATAATGCAATAATTTCCTTAAATAATGCAGCAACATCCTTAATAATGCAGCAGAGTCCTTAAATAATGCAGCAAAGTCCTTAAATAATGCAACAGAGGCCTTAAATACTGCAGCAGCATCCTTAAATAATGCAGCAGAGTCCTTAAATAATGCAGCAGAGTCCTTAAATAATGCAACAAAGTCCTTAAATAAAATGCAGCAACGCCCTTAATAATGCAGCCGAGTCCTTCAATAATGCAGCAAAGTCCTTAAATAATGCAGCAGAGTCCTTAAATACCGCAGCAGCGTCCTTAAATAATGCAAAAAAGTCCTTAAATAATGCAGCAAAGTCCTTAAATAATGCAACAAAGTCCTTAAATAATGCAGCAGAGTCCTTAAATAATGCAACAAACTCCTTAAATAATGCAGCAAAGTACTTAAATAATGCAGCAAATTCCTTAAATAATGCAGCAGAATCCTTAAATAATGCAATAAAGTCCTTAAATAATGCAGCAACGTCCTTAATAATGCAGCAGAGTCCTTAAATAATGCAGCAAAGTCCTTAAATAATGCAGCGGAGGCCTTAAATACTGCTGCAGCATCCTTAAATAATGCAGCAGAGTCCTTAAATAATGCAACAAAGTCCTTAAATAATGCAGCAGAGTCCTTAAACAATGCAGCGAGGTCCTTAAATAATGCAACAAAGTCCTTAAATAATGCAGCAGATTCCTTAAATTCTGCAGCAGCGATCTTAAATAATGCATCAAAGTCCTTAAATAATGCAGCAGAGTCCTTAAATACTGCAGCAGAGTCCTTAAATAATGCAGCAAAGTCCTTAAATAATGCAGCAGAGTCCTTAAATAATGCAGCAAAGTCATTAAATAATGCAGCAGAGTCCTTAAATAATGCAACAAAGTCCTTAAATAATGCAGCAGATTCCTTAAATTCTGCAGCAGCGTCCTTAAATAATAAATCAAAATCCTTAAATAATGCAGCAGTCCTTAAATACCACAGCAGAGTCATTAAATAATGCAGCAGAGTCCTTAAATAATGCAGCATATTCCTTAAATAATGCAGCAGAGTCCTTAAATAATGCAATAAAGTCCTTAAATAATGCAGCAGAGTCCTTAAATAATGCAGCAACTTCCTTAATAATGCAGCTGAGTCCTTAAATAATGCAGCAACATCCTTAAATAATGCAGCAGAGTCCTTAAATACTGCATCAGCGTCCTTAAATAATGCAACAAAGTCCTTAAATAATGCAGCAAAGTCCTTAAATAATGCAGCAGAGTCCTTAAATACAGCAGCAGAGTCCTTAAATAATTCAGCAAAGTCCTTAAATAATGCAGAAGAGTCCTTAAATAATGCAACAAAGTCCTTAAATAATGCAGCAGAGTCCTTAAATAATGCAACAAAGTCCTTAAATAATGCAGCAGAGTCCTTAAATACTGCAGCAGAGACCTTAAATAATGCAGCAAAATCCTTAAATAATGCAGCAGAGTCCTTATATAATGCAGCAGAGTCCTAAAATACCACAGCAGAGTCCTTAAATAATGCAGCAGAGTCCTTAAATAATGCAGCAAATTCATTAAATAATGCAGCAGAGTCCTTAAATAATGCAACAAAGTCCTTAAATAATGCAGCAGATTCCTTAAATTTCGCAGCAGCGTCCTTAAATAATGCATCAAAGTACTTAAATAATGCAGCAGAGTCCTAAAATGCCGCAGCAGAGTCCTTAAATAGTGCAGCAAAGTCCTTAAATAATGCAGCAGAGTGCTTACATAATGCAGCAGAGTCCTTAAATACCGCAGCAGAGTCATTAAATAATGCAGCAGAGTCCTTAAATAATGCAGCAAATTCATTAAATAATGCACAGAGTCATTAAATAATGCAATAAAGTCCTTAAATAAAATTCAGCAACACAATTAATAATGCAGCTGAGTCCTTAAATAATTCAGCAAAGTCCTTAAATAATGCAGCAGAGTCCTTAAATACCGCAGCAGCGTCCTTAAATAATGCAACAAAGTCCTTAAATAATGCAGCAGAGTCCTTAAATAATGCAACAAAGTCCTTAAATAATGCATCAGAGTCCTTAAATTATGCAACAAACTCATTAAATAATGCAGCAAAGTACTTAAATAATGCAGCAAATTCCTTAAATAATGCAGCAGAATCCTTAAATAATGCAATAAAGTCCTTAAATAATGCAGCAGAGTCGTTAAATAATGCAAAAAAATCCTTAAATAATGCAGCAGAATCCTTAATTAATGCAATAAAGTCATTAAATAATGCAGCAGAGTCCTTAAATAATGCAACAAAGTCCTTAAATAATGCAGCAGATTCCTTAAATTCTGCAGCAGCGTCCTTAAATAATGCATCAAAGTCCTTAAATAATGCAGCAGAGACCTTAAATTCCACAGCAGAGTCATTAAATAATGCAGCAGAGTCCTTAAATAATGCAGCATATTCCTTAAATAATGCAGCAGAGTCCTTAAATAATGCAATAAAGTCCTTAAATAATGCAGCAGAGTCCTTAAATAATGCAGCAACGTCCTTAATAATGCAGCTGAGTCCTTAAGTAATGCAGCAACATCCTTAAATAATGCAGCAGAGTCCTTAAATACTGCATCAGCGTCCTTAAATAATGCAACAAAGTCCTTAAATAATGCAGCAAAGTCCTTAAATAATGCAGCAGAGTCCTTAAATACAGCAGCAGAGTCCTTAAATAATTCAGCAAAGTCCTTAAATAATGCAGCAGAGTCCTTAAATAATGCAACAAAGTCCTTAAATAATGCAGCAGAGCCCTTAAATAATGCAACAAAGTCCATAAATAATGCAGCAGAGTCCTTAAATACTGCAGCAGAGACCTTAAATAATGCAGCAAAATCCTTAAATAATGCAGCAGAGTCCTAATATAATGCAGCAGAGTCCTAAAATACCGCAGCAGAGTCCTTAAATAATGCAGCAGAGTCATTAAATAATGCAGCAAAATCATTAAGTAATGCAGCAGAGTCCTTAAATAATGCAACAGAGTTCTTAAATAATGCAGCAGATTCCTTAAATTTCGCAGCAGCATCCTTAAATAATACATCAACGTCCTTAAATAATGCAGCAGAGTCCTAAACTACCGCAGCAGAGTCCTTAAATAATGCAGCAAAGTCCTTAAATAATGCAGCAGAGTGCTTACATAATGCAGCAGAGTCCTTAAATACCGCAGCAGAGTCATTAAATAATGCAGCAGAGTCCTTAAATAATGCAGCAAATTCATTAAATAATGCACAGAGTCATTAAATAATGCAATAAAGTCCTTAAATAAAATTCAACAACACCCTTAATAATGCAGCTGAGTCCTTAAATAATTCAGCAAAGTCCTTAAATAATGCAGCAGAGTCCTTAAATACCGCAGCAGCGTCCTTAAATAATGCAACAAAGTCCTTAAATAATGCAGCAGAGTCCTTAAATAATGCAACAAAGTCCTTAAATAATGCAGCAGAGTCCTTAAATAATGCAACAAACTCATTAAATAATGCAGCAAAGTACTTAAATAATGCAGCAAATTCCTTAAATAATGCAACAGAATCCTTAAATAATGCAATAAAGTCCTTAAATAATGCAGCAGAGTCCTTAAATAATGCAAAAAATTCCTTAAATAATGCATCAGAATCCTTAAATAATGCAACAAAGTCCTTAAATAGTGCAGCAACGTCCTTAATAATGCAGCAGAGTCCTTAAATAATGCAGCAAATTCCTTAAATAATGCAGCAGAGGCCTTAAATACCGAAGCAGCGTCCTTAAATAATGCAGCAAAGTCCTTAAATAATGCAGAAGAGTCCTTAAATAATGCAACAAAGTCCTTAAATAATGCAGCAGAGTCCTTAAATAAAGCAGCAGAGTGCTTAAATAATGCAGCAGAGTCCTTAAATACCGCAGCAGAGTCATTAAATAATACAGCAGAGTCCTTAAATAAAGCAGCAGAGTGCTTAAATAATGCAGCAGAGTCCTAAAATACCGCAGCAGAGTCATTAAATAATACAGCAGAGTCCTTAACTAATGCAGCAAATTTCTTAAATAATGCACAGAGTCCTTAAATAATGCAATAAATTCCTTAAATAAAATGCAGCAACGCCCTTAATAATGCAGCTGAGTCCTTAAATAATGCAGCAAAGTCCTTAAATAATGCAGCAGAGTCCTTAAATACCGCAGCAGCGTCTTTAAATAATGCAACAAAGTCCTTAAATAATGCAGCAGAGTCCTTAAATAATGCAACAAAGTCCTTAAATAATGCAGCAGAGTCCTTAAATAATGCAACAAACTCATTAAATATTGCAGCAAAGTACTTAAACATTGCAGCAAATTCCTTAAATAATGCAGCAGAATCCTTAAATAATGCAATAATTTCCTTAAATAATGCAGCAACATCCTTAATAATGCAGCAGAGTCCTTAAATAATGCAGCAAAGTCCTTAAATAATGCAGCAGAGGCCTTAAATACTCCAGCAGCATCCTTAAATAATGCAGCAGAGTCCTTAAATAATGCAGCAGAGTCCTTAAATAATGCAACAAAGTCCTTAAATAATGCAGCAGATTCCTTAAATTTCGCAGCAGCGTCCTTAAATAATACATCAAAGTCCTTAAATAATGCAGCAGAGTCCTAAACTACCGCAGCAGAGTCCTTAAATAATGCAGCAGAGTCATTAAATAATGCAGCAAATTCATTAAATAATGCAGCAGAGTCCTTAAATACCACAGCAGAGTCATTAAATAATGCAGCAGAGTCCTTAAATAATGTAGCATATTCCTTAAATAATGCAGCAGAGTCCTTAAATAATGCAATAAAGTCCTTAAATAATGCAGCAGAGTCCTTAAATAATGCAGCAACTTCCTTAATAATGCAGCTGAGTCCTTAAATAATGCAGCAACATCCTTAAATAATGCAGCAGAGTCCTTAAATACTGCATCAGCGTCCTTAAATAATGCAACAAAGTCCTTAAATAATGCAGCAAAGTCCTTAAATAATGCAGCAGAGTCCTTAAATACAGCAGCAGAGTCCTTAAATAATTCAGCAAAGTCCTTAAATAATGCAGCAGAGTCCTTAAATAATGCAACAAAGTCCTTAAATAATGCAGCAGAGTCCTTAAATAATGCAACAAAGTCCTTAAATAATGCAGCAGAGTCCTTAAATACTGCAGCAGAGACCTTAAATAATGCAGCAAAATCCTTAAATAATGCAGCAGAGTCCTTATATAATGCAGCAGAGTCCTAAAATACCACAGCAGAGTCCTTAAATAATGCAGCAGAGTCCTTAAATAATGCAGCAAATTCATTAAATAATGCAGCAGAGTCCTTAAATAATGCAACAAAGTCCTTAAATAATGCAGCAGATTCCTTAAATTTCGCAGCAGCGTCCTTAAATAATGCATCAAAGTACTTAAATAATGCAGCAGAGTCCTAAAATGCCGCAGCAGAGTCCTTAAATAGTGCAGCAAAGTCCTTAAATAATGCAGCAGAGTGCTTACATAATGCAGCAGAGTCCTTAAATACCGCAGCAGAGTCATTAAATAATGCAGCAGAGTCCTTAAATAATGCAGCAAATTCATTAAATAATGCACAGAGTCATTAAATAATGCAATAAAGTCCTTAAATAAAATTCAGCAACACAATTAATAATGCAGCTGAGTCCTTAAATAATTCAGCAAAGTCCTTAAATAATGCAGCAGAGTCCTTAAATACCGCAGCAGGGTCCTTAAATAATGCAACAAAGTCCTTAAATAATGCAGCAGAGTCCTTAAATAATGCAACAAAGTCTATAAATAATGCATCAGAGTCCTTAAATAATGCAACAAACTCATTAAATAATGCAGCAAAGTACTTAAATAATGCAGCAAATTCCTTAAATAATGCAGCAGAATCCTTAAATAATGCAATAAAGTCCTTAAATAATGCAGCAGAGTCGTTAAATAATTCAAAAAAATCCTTAAATAATGCAGCAGAATCCTTAATTAATGCAATAAAGTCATTAAATAATGCAGCAGAGTCCTTAAATAATGCAACAAAGTCCTTAAATAATGCAGCAGATTCCTTAAATTCTGCAGCAGCGTCCTTAAATAATGCATCAAAGTCCTTAAATAATGCAGCAGAGTCCTTAAATTCCACAGCAGAGTCATTAAATAATGCAGCAGAGGCCTTAAATACTGCAGCAGCATCCTTAAATAATGCAGCAGAGTCCTTAAATAATGCAGCAGAGTCCTTAAATAATGCAACAAAGTCCTTAAATAATGCAGCAGATTCCTTAAATTTCGCAGCAGCATCCTTAAATAATACATCAAAGTCCTTAAATAATGCAGCAGAGTCCTAAACTACCGCAGCAGAGTCCTTAAATAATGCAGCAAAGTCCTTAAATAATGCAGCAGAGTGCTTACATAATGCAGCAGAGTCCTTAAATACCGCAGCAGAGTCATTAAATAATGCAGCAGAGTCCTTAAATAATGCAGCAAATTCATTAAATAATGCACAGAGTCATTAAATAATGCAATAAAGTCCTTAAATAAAATTCAACAACACCCTTAATAATGCAGCTGAGTCCTTAAATAATTCAGCAAAGTCCTTAAATAATGCAGCAGAGTCCTTAAATACCGCAGCAGCATCCTTAAACAATGCAACAAAGTCCTTAAATAATGCAGCAGAGTCCTTAAATAATGCAACAACGTCCTTAAATAATGCAGCAGAGTCCTTAAACAATGCAACAAACTCATTAAATAATGCAGCAAAGTACTTAAATAATGCAGCAAATTCCTTAAATAATGCAGCAGAATCCTTAAATAATGAAATAATGTCCTTAAATAATGCAGCAGAGTCCTTAAATAATGCAAAAAATTCCTTAAATAATGCATCAGAATCCTTAAATAATGCAACAAAGTCATTAAATAATGCAGCAACGTCCTTAAATAATGCAGCAGAGTCCTTAAATAATGCAGCAAATTCCTTAAATAATGCAGCAGAGGCCTTAAATACCGAAGCAGAGTCCTTAAATAATGCAGCAAAGTCCTTAAATAATGCAGAAGAGTCCTTAAATAATGCAACAAAGTCCTTAAATAATGCAGCAGAGTCCTTAAATAAAGCAGCAGAGTGCTTAAATAATGCAGCAGAGTACTTAAATACCGCAGCAGAGTCATTAAATAATACAGCAGAGTCCTTAAATAAAGCAGCAGAGTGCTTAAATAATGCAGCAGAGTCCTAAAATAGCGCTGCAGAGTCATTAAATAATACAGCAGAGTCCTTAAATAATGCAGCAAATTTCTTAAATAATGCACAGAGTCCTTAAATAATGCAATAAAGTCCTTAAATAAAATGCAGCAACGCCCTTAATAATGCAGCTGAGTCCTTAAATAATGCAGCAAAGTCCTTAAATAATGCAGCAGAGTCCTTAAATACCGCAGCAGCGTCTTTAAATAATGCAACAAAGTCCTTAAATAATGCAGCAGAGTCCTTAAATAATGCAACAAAGTCCTTAAATAATGCAGCAGAGTCCTTAAATAATGCAACAAACTCATTAAATAATGCAGCAAAGTACTTAAATATTGCAGCAAATTCCTTAAATAATGCAGCAGAATCCATAAATAATGAAATAATTTCCTTAAATAATGCAGCAACATCCTTAATAATGCAGCAGAGTCCTTAAATAATGCAGCAAAGTCCTTAAATAATGCAACAGAGGCCTTAAATACTGAAGCAGCATCCTTAAATAATGCAGCAGAGTCCTTAAATAATGCAGCAGAGTCCTTAAATAATGCAACAAAGTCCTTAAATAAAATGCAGCAACGCCCTTAATAATGCAGCCGAGTCCTTCAATAATGCAGCAAAGTCCTTAAATAATGCAGCAGAGTCCTTAAATACCGCAGCAGCGTCCTTAAATAATGCAAAAAAGTCCTTAAATAATGCAGCAGAGTCCTTAAATAATGCAACAAAGTCCTTAAATAATGCAGCAGAGTCCTTAAATAATGCAACAAACTCCTTAAATAATGCAGCAAAGAACTTAAATAATGCAGCAAATTCCTTAAATAATGCAGCAGAATCCTTAAATAATGCAATAAAGTCCTTAAATAATGCAGAAACTTCCTTAATAATGCAGCAGAGTCCTTAAATAATGCAGCAAAGTCCTTAAATAATGCAGCGGAGGCCTTAAATACTGCTGCAGCGTCCTTAAATAATGCAGCAGAGTCCTTAAATAATGCAACAAAGTCCTTAAATAATGCAGCAGAGTCCTTAAACAATGCAGCACAGTCCTTAAATAATGCAACAAAGTCCTTAAATAATGCAGCAGATTCCTTAAATTCTGCAGCAGCGTCCTTAAATAATGCATGAAAGTCCTTAAATAATGCAGCAGAGTCCTTAAATACTGCAGCAGAGTCCTTAAATAATGCAGCAAAGTCCTTAAATCATGCAGCAGAGTCCTTAAATACCGCAGCAAAGTAATTAAATAATGCAACAAAGTCCTTAAATAATGCATCAAATTCCTTAAATAATGCAACAGAATCCTTAAATAATGCAATAAAGTCCTTAAATAATGCAGCAGATTCCTTAAATTCTGCAGAAGCGTCCTTAAATAATGCATCAAAGTCCTTTAATAATGCAGCAGAGTCCTTAAATACTGCAGCAGAGTCCTTAAATAATGCATCAAAGTCCTTAAATGATGCAGCAGAGTCCTTAAATACCACAGCAGAGTAATTAAATAATGCAGCAGAGTCCTTAAATAATTCAGCAAAGTCCTTAAATAATGCAGCAGAGTCCTTAAATACCGCAGCAGCGTCCTTAAATAATGCAACAAAGTCCTTAAATAATGCAGCAGAGTCCTTAAATAATGCAACAAAGTCCTTAAATAATGCAGCAGAGTCCTTAAATAATGCAACAAACTCATTAAATAATGCAGCAAAGTACTTAAATAATGCAGCAAATTCCTTAAATAATGCAGCAGAATCCTTAAATAATGCAATAAAGTCCTTAAATAATGCAGCAGAGTCCTTAAATAATGCAAAAAATTCCTTAAATAATGCAGCAGAATCCTTAAATAATGCAATAAAGTCATTAAATAATGCAGCAGAGTCCTTAAATAATGCAACAAAGTCCTTAAATAATGCAGCAGATTCCTTAAATTCTGCAGCAGCGTCCTTAAATAATGCATCAAAGTCCTTAAATAATGCAGCAGAGTCCTTAAATACCACAGCAGAGTCATTAAATAATGCAGCAGAGTCCTTAAATAATGCAGCATATTCCTTAAATAATGCAGCAGAGTCCTTAAATAATGCAGCAGAGTCCTTAAATAATGCAGCAGAGTGCTTACATAATGCAGCAGAGTCCTTATATACCGCAGCAGAGTCATTAAATAATGCAGCAGAGTCCTTAAATAATGCAGCAAATTCATTAAATAATGCAATAAAGTCCTTAAATAAAATTCAACAACACCCTTAATAATGCAGGTGAGTCCTTAAATAATTCAGCAAAGTCCTTAAATAATGCAGCAGAGTCCTTAAATACCGCAGCAGCATCCTTAAATAATGCAACAAAGTCCTTAAATAATGCAGCAGAGTCCTTAAATAATGCAACAAAGTCCTTAAATAATGCAGCAGAGTCCTTAAATAATGCAACAAACTCATTAAATAATGCAGCAAAGTTCTTAAATAATGCAGCAAATTCCTTAAATAATGCAGCAGAATCCTTAAATAATGCAAAAAATTCCTTAAATAATGCATCAGAATCCTTAAATAATGCAACAAAGTCCTTAAATAATGCAGCAACGTCCTTAATAATGCAGCAGAGTCCTTAAATAATGCAGCAAATTCCTTAAATAATGCAGCAGAGGCCTTAAATACCGAAGCAGAGTCCTTAAATAATGCAGCAAAGTCCTTAAATAATGCAGAAGAGTCCTTAAATAATGCAACAAAGTCCTTAAATAATGCAGCAGAGTCCTTAAATAAAGCAGCAGAGTGCTTAAATAATGCAGCAGAGTCCTAAAATAACGCTGCAGAGTCATTAAATAATACAGCAGAGTCCTTAAATAATGCAGCAAATTTCTTAAATAATGCACAGAGTCCTTAAATAATGCAATAAAGTCCTTAAATAAAATGCAGCAACGACCTTAATAATGCAGCCGAGTCCTTCAATAATGCAGCAAAGTCCTTAAATAATGCAACAGAGGCCTTAAATACTGCAGCATCATCCTTAAATAATGCAGCAGAGTCCTTAAATAATGCAGCAGAGTCCTTAAATAATGCAACAAAGTCCTTAAATAAAATGCAGCAACGCCCTTAATAATGCAGCCGAGTCCTTCAATAATGCAGCAAAGTCCTTAAATAATGCAGCAGAGTCCTTAAATACCGCAGCAGCGTCCTTAAATAATGCAAAAAAGTCCTTAAATAATGCAGCAAAGTCCTTAAATAATGCAGCAGAGTCCTTAAATACCGCAGCAGCGTCCTTAAATAATGCAAAAAAGTCCTTAAATAATGCAGCAAAGTCCTTAAATAATGCAACAAAGTCCTTAAATAATGCAGCAGAGTCCTTAAATAATGCAACAAACTCATTAAATAATGCAGCAAATTCATTAAATAATGCACAGAGTCATTAAATAATGCAATAAAGTCCTTAAATAAAATTCAACAACACCCTTAATAATGCAGCTGAGTCCTTAAATAATTCAGCAAAGTCCTTAAATAATGCAGCAGAGTCCTTAAATACCGCAGCAGCATCCTTAAATAATGCAACAAAGTCCTTAAATAATGCAGCAGAGTCCTTAAATAATGCAACAAAGTCCTTAAATAATGCAGCAGAGTCCTTAAATAATGCAACAAACTCATTAAATAATGCAGCAAAGTACTTAAATAATGCAGCAAATTCCTTAAATAATGCAGCAGAATCCTTAAATAATGCAATAATTTCCTTAAATAATGCAGCAGAGTCCTTAAATAATGCAAAAAATTCCTTAAATAATGCATCAGAATCCTTAAATAATGCAACAAAGTCCTTAAATAATGCAGCAACGTCCTTAATAATGCAGCAGAGTCCTTAAATAATGCAGCAAATTCCTTAAATAATGCAGCAGAGGCCTTAAATACCGAAGCAGAGTCCTTAAATAATGCAGCAAAGTCCTTAAATAATGCAGAAGAGTCCTTAAATAATGCAACAAAGTCCTTAAATAATGCAGCAGAGTCCTTAAATAAAGCAGCAGAGTGCTTAAATAATGCAGCAGAGTCCTAAAATAACGCTGCAGAGTCATTAAATAATACTGCAGAGTCCTTAAATAATGCAGCAAATTTCTTAAATAATGCACAGAGTCCTTAAATAATGCAATAAAGTCCTTAAATAAAATGCAGCAACGCCCTTAATAATGCAGCTGAGTCCTTAAATAATGCAGCAAAGTCCTTAAATAATGCAGCAGAGTCCTTAAATACCGCAGCAGCGTCTTTAAATAATGCAACAAAGTCCTTAAATAATGCAGCAGAGTCCTTAAATAATGCAACAAAGTCCTTAAATAATGCAGCAGAGTCCTTAAATAATGCAACAAACTCATTAAATAATGCAGCAAAGTACTTAAATATTGCAGCAAATTCCTTAAATAATGCAGCAGAATCCTTAAATAATGCAATAATTTCCTTAAATAATGCAGCAACATCCTTAATAATGCAGCAGAGTCCTTAAATAATGCAGCAGAGTCCTTAAATAATGCAACAAAGTCCTTAAATAATGCAGCAGATTCCTTAAATTTCGCAGCAGCGTCCTTAAATAATACATCAAAGTCCTTAAATAATGCAGCAGAGTCCTAAACTACCGCAGCAGAGTCCTTAAATAATGCAGCAAAGTCCTTAAATAATGCAGCAGAGTGCTTACATAATGCAGCAGAGTCCTTAAATACCGCAGCAGAGTCATTAAATAATGCAGCAGAGTCCTTAAATAATGCAGCAAATTCATTAAATAATGCACAGAGTCATTAAATAATGCAATAAAGTCCTTAAATAAAATTCAACAACACCCTTAATAATGCAGCTGAGTCCTTAAATAATTCAGCAAAGTCCTTAAATAATGCAGCAGAGTCCTTAAATACCGCAGCAGCATCCTTAAACAATGCAACAAAGTCCTTAAATAATGCAGCAGAGTCCTTAAATAATGCAACAACGTCCTTAAATAATGCAGCAGAGTCCTTAAACAATGCAACAAACTCATTAAATAATGCAGCAAAGTACTTAAATAATGCAGCAAATTCCTTAAATAATGCAGCAGAATCCTTAAATAATGAAATAATGTCCTTAAATAATGCAGCAGAGTCCTTAAATAATGCAAAAAATTCCTTAAATAATGCATCAGAATCCTTAAATAATGCAACAAAGTCATTAAATAATGCAGCAACGTCCTTAAATAATGCAGCAGAGTCCTTAAATAATGCAGCAAATTCCTTAAATAATGCAGCAGAGGCCTTAAATACCGAAGCAGAGTCCTTAAATAATGCAGCAAAGTCCTTAAATAATGCAGAAGAGTCCTTAAATAATGCAACAAAGTCCTTAAATAATGCAGCAGAGTCCTTAAATAAAGCAGCAGAGTGCTTAAATAATGCAGCAGAGTACTTAAATACCGCAGCAGAGTCATTAAATAATACAGCAGAGTCCTTAAATAAAGCAGCAGAGTGCTTAAATAATGCAGCAGAGTCCTAAAATAGCGCTGCAGAGTCATTAAATAATACAGCAGAGTCCTTAAATAATGCAGCAAATTTCTTAAATAATGCACAGAGTCCTTAAATAATGCAATAAAGTCCTTAAATAAAATGCAGCAACGCCCTTAATAATGCAGCTGAGTCCTTAAATAATGCAGCAAAGTCCTTAAATAATGCAGCAGAGTCCTTAAATACCGCAGCAGCGTCTTTAAATAATGCAACAAAGTCCTTAAATAATGCAGCAGAGTCCTTAAATAATGCAACAAAGTCCTTAAATAATGCAGCAGAGTCCTTAAATAATGCAACAAACTCATTAAATAATGCAGCAAAGTACTTAAATATTGCAGCAAATTCCTTAAATAATGCAGCAGAATCCATAAATAATGCAATAATTTCCTTAAATAATGCAGCAACATCCTTAATAATGCAGCAGAGTCCTTAAATAATGCAGCAAAGTCCTTAAATAATGCAACAGAGGCCTTAAATACTGAAGCAGCATCCTTAAATAATGCAGCAGAGTCCTTAAATAATGCAGCAGAGTCCTTAAATAATGCAACAAAGTCCTTAAATAAAATGCAGCAACGCCCTTAATAATGCAGCCGAGTCCTTCAATAATGCAGCAAAGTCCTTAAATAATGCAGCAGAGTCCTTAAATACCGCAGCAGCGTCCTTAAATAATGCAAAAAAGTCCTTAAATAATGCAGCAGAGTCCTTAAATAATGCAACAAAGTCCTTAAATAATGCAGCAGAGTCCTTAAATAATGCAACAAACTCCTTAAATAATGCAGCAAAGAACTTAAATAATGCAGCAAATTCCTTAAATAATGCAGCAGAATCCTTAAATAATGCAATAAAGTCCTTAAATAATGCAGAAACTTCCTTAATAATGCAGCAGAGTCCTTAAATAATGCAGCAAAGTCCTTAAATAATGCAGCGGAGGCCTTAAATACTGCTGCAGCGTCCTTAAATAATGCAGCAGAGTCCTTAAATAATGCAACAAAGTCCTTAAATAATGCAGCAGAGTCCTTAAACAATGCAGCACAGTCCTTAAATAATGCAACAAAGTCCTTAAATAATGCAGCAGATTCCTTAAATTCTGCAGCAGCGTCCTTAAATAATGCATGAAAGTCCTTAAATAATGCAGCAGAGTCCTTAAATACTGCAGCAGAGTCCTTAAATAATGCAGCAAAGTCCTTAAATCATGCAGCAGAGTCCTTAAATACCGCAGCAAAGTAATTAAATAATGCAACAAAGTCCTTAAATAATGCATCAAATTCCTTAAATAATGCAACAGAATCCTTAAATAATGCAATAAAGTCCTTAAATAATGCAGCAGATTCCTTAAATTCTGCAGCAGCGTCCTTAAATAATGCATCAAAGTCCTTTAATAATGCAGCAGAGTCCTTAAATACTGCAGCAGAGTCCTTAAATAATGCATCAAAGTCCTTAAATGATGCAGCAGAGTCCTTAAATAATGCAACAAACTCATTAAATAATGCAGCAAAGTACTTAAATAATGCAGCAAATTCCTTAAATAATGCAGCAGAATCCTTAAATAATGCAATAAAGTCCTTAAATAATGCAGCAGAGTCCTTAAATAATGCAAAAAATTCCTTAAATAATGCAGCAGAATCCTTAAATAATGCAATAAAGTCATTAAATAATGCAGCAGAGTCCTTAAATAATGCAACAAAG
This sequence comes from Phyllobates terribilis, assembly GCF_046119375.1. NCBI lineage: Eukaryota > Metazoa > Chordata > Amphibia > Anura > Dendrobatidae > Phyllobates > Phyllobates terribilis. The sequence continues at coordinate 1,592,118 of NW_027363072.1, read as the reverse complement.
TCCTTAAATAATGCAGCAGATTCCTTAAATTCTGCAGCAGCGTCCTTAAATAATGCATCAAAGTCCTTAAATAATGCAGCAGAGTCCTTAAATACCACAGCAGAGTCATTAAATAATGCAGCAGAGTCCTTAAATAATGCAGCATATTCCTTAAATAATGCAGCAGAGTCCCTAAATAATGCAGCAGAGTCCTTAAATAATGCAGCAGAGTGCTTACATAATGCAGCAGAGTCCTTATATACCGCAGCAGAGTCATTAAATAATGCAGCAGAGTCCTTAAATAATGCAGCAAATTCATTAAATAATGCAATAAAGTCCTTAAATAAAATTCAACAACACCCTTAATAATGCAGGTGAGTCCTTAAATAATTCAGCAAAGTCCTTAAATAATGCAGCAGAGTCCTTAAATACCGCAGCAGCATCCTTAAATAATGCAACAAAGTCCTTAAATAATGCAGCAGAGTCCTTAAATAATGCAACAAAGTCCTTAAATAATGCAGCAGAGTCCTTAAATAATGCAACAAACTCATTAAATAATGCAGCAAAGTACTTAAATAATGCAGCAAATTCCTTAAATAATGCAGCAGAATCCTTAAATAATGCAAAAAATTCCTTAAATAATGCATCAGAATCCTTAAATAATGCAACAAAGTCCTTAAATAATGCAGCAACGTCCTTAATAATGCAGCAGAGTCCTTAAATAATGCAGCAAATTCCTTAAATAATGCAGCAGAGGCCTTAAATACCGAAGCAGAGTCCTTAAATAATGCAGCAAAGTCCTTAAATAATGCAGAAGAGTCCTTAAATAATGCAACAAAGTCCTTAAATAATGCAGCAGAGTCCTTAAATAAAGCAGCAGAGTGCTTAAATAATGCAGCAGAGTCCTAAAATAACGCTGCAGAGTCATTAAATAATACAGCAGAGTCCTTAAATAATGCAGCAAATTTCTTAAATAATGCACAGAGTCCTTAAATAATGCAATAAAGTCCTTAAATAAAATGCAGCAACGACCTTAATAATGCAGCCGAGTCCTTCAATAATGCAGCAAAGTCCTTAAATAATGCAACAGAGGCCTTAAATACTGCAGCATCATCCTTAAATAATGCAGCAGAGTCCTTAAATAATGCAGCAGAGTCCTTAAATAATGCAACAAAGTCCTTAAATAAAATGCAGCAACGCCCTTAATAATGCAGCCGAGTCCTTCAATAATGCAGCAAAGTCCTTAAATAATGCAGCAGAGTCCTTAAATACCGCAGCAGCGTCCTTAAATAATGCAAAAAAGTCCTTAAATAATGCAGCAAAGTCCTTAAATAATGCAGCAGAGTCCTTAAATACCGCAGCAGCGTCCTTAAATAATGCAAAAAAGTCCTTAAATAATGCAGCAAAGTCCTTAAATAATGCAACAAAGTCCTTAAATAATGCAGCAGAGTCCTTAAATAATGCAACAAACTCATTAAATAATGCAGCAAATTCATTAAATAATGCACAGAGTCATTAAATAATGCAATAAAGTCCTTAAATAAAATTCAACAACACCCTTAATAATGCAGCTGAGTCCTTAAATAATTCAGCAAAGTCCTTAAATAATGCAGCAGAGTCCTTAAATACCGCAGCAGCATCCTTAAATAATGCAACAAAGTCCTTAAATAATGCAGCAGAGTCCTTAAATAATGCAACAAAGTCCTTAAATAATGCAGCAGAGTCCTTAAATAATGCAACAAACTCATTAAATAATGCAGCAAAGTACTTAAATAATGCAGCAAATTCCTTAAATAATGCAGCAGAATCCTTAAATAATGCAATAATTTCCTTAAATAATGCAGCAGAGTCCTTAAATAATGCAAAAAATTCCTTAAATAATGCATCAGAATCCTTAAATAATGCAACAAAGTCCTTAAATAATGCAGCAACGTCCTTAATAATGCAGCAGAGTCCTTAAATAATGCAGCAAATTCCTTAAATAATGCAGCAGAGGCCTTAAATACCGAAGCAGAGTCCTTAAATAATGCAGCAAAGTCCTTAAATAATGCAGAAGAGTCCTTAAATAATGCAACAAAGTCCTTAAATAATGCAGCAGAGTCCTTAAATAAAGCAGCAGAGTGCTTAAATAATGCAGCAGAGTCCTAAAATAACGCTGCAGAGTCATTAAATAATACTGCAGAGTCCTTAAATAATGCAGCAAATTTCTTAAATAATGCACAGAGTCCTTAAATAATGCAATAAAGTCCTTAAATAAAATGCAGCAACGCCCTTAATAATGCAGCTGAGTCCTTAAATAATGCAGCAAAGTCCTTAAATAATGCAGCAGAGTCCTTAAATACCGCAGCAGCGTCTTTAAATAATGCAACAAAGTCCTTAAATAATGCAGCAGAGTCCTTAAATAATGCAACAAAGTCCTTAAATAATGCAGCAGAGTCCTTAAATAATGCAACAAACTCATTAAATAATGCAGCAAAGTACTTAAATATTGCAGCAAATTCCTTAAATAATGCAGCAGAATCCTTAAATAATGCAATAATTTCCTTAAATAATGCAGCAACATCCTTAATAATGCAGCTGAGTCCTTAAATAATGCAGCAAAGTCCTTAAATAATGCAACAGAGGCCTTAAATACTGCAGCAGCATCCTTAAATAATGCAGCAGAGTCCTTAAATAATGCAGCAGAGTCCTTAAATAATGCAACAAAATCCTTAAATAAAATGCAGCAACGCCCTTAATAATGCAGCCGAGTCCTTCAATAATGCAGCAAAGTCCTTAAATAATGCAGCAGAGTCCTTAAATACCGCAGCAGCGTCCTTAAATAATGCAAAAAAGTCCTTAAATAATGCAGCAAAGTCCTTAAATAATGCAACAAAGTCCTTAAATAATGCAGCAGAGTCCTTAAATAATGCAACAAACTCCTTAAATAATGCAGCAAAGTACTTAAATAATGCAGCAAATTCCTTAAATAATGCAGCAGAATCCTTAAATAATGCAATAAAGTCCTTAAATAATGCAGCAACGTCCTTAATAATGCAGCAGAGTCCTTAAATAATGCAGCAAAGTCCTTAAATAATGCAGCGGAGGCCTTAAATACTGGTGCAGCATCCTTAAATAATGCAGCAGAGTCCTTAAATAATGCAACAAAGTCCTTAAATAATGCAGCAGAGTCCTTAAACAATGCAGCGAGGTCCTTAAATAATGCAACAAAGTCCTTAAATAATGCAGCAGATTCCTTAAATTCTGCAGCAGCGATCTTAAATAATGCATCAAAGTCCTTAAATAATGCAGCAGAGTCCTTAAATACTGCAGCAGAGTCCTTAAATAATGCAGCAAAGTCCTTAAATACCGCAGCAGCGTCTTTAAATAATGCAACAAAGTCCTTAAATAATGCAGCAGAGTCCTTAAATAATGCAACAAAGTCCTTAAATAATGCAGCAGAGTCCTTAAATAATGCAACAAACTCATTAAATAATGCAGCAAAGTACTTAAATATTGCAGCAAATTCCTTAAATAATGCTGCAGAATCCTTAAATAATGCAATAATTTCCTTAAATAATGCAGCAACATCCTTAATAATGCAGCAGAGTCCTTAAATAATGCAGCAAAGTCCTTAAATAATGCAACAGAGGCCTTAAATACTGCAGCAGCATCCTTAAATAATGCAGCAGAGTCCTTAAATAATGCAGCAGAGTCCTTAAATAATGCAACAAAGTCCTTAAATAAAATGCAGCAACGCCCTTAATAATGCAGCCGAGTCCTTCAATAATGCAGCAAAGTCCTTAAATAATGCAGCAGAGTCCTTAAATACCGCAGCAGCGTCCTTAAATAATGCAAAAAAGTCCTTAAATAATGCAGCAAAGTCCTTAAATAATGCAACAAAGTCCTTAAATAATGCAGCAGAGTCCTTAAATAATGCAACAAACTCCTTAAATAATGCAGCAAAGTACTTAAATAATGCAGCAAATTCCTTAAATAATGCAGCAGAATCCTTAAATAATGCAATAAAGTCCTTAAATGATGCAGCAACGTCCTTAATAATGCAGCAGAGTCCTTAAATAATGCAGCAAAGTCCTTAAATAATGCAGCGGAGGCCTTAAATACTGCTGCAGCATCCTTAAATAATGCAGCAGAGTCCTTAAATAATGCAACAAAGTCCTTAAATAATGCAGCAGAGTCCTTAAACAATGCAGCGAGGTCCTTAAATAATGCAACAAAGTCCTTAAATAATGCAGCAGATTCCTTAAATTCTGCAGCAGCGATCTTAAATAATGCATCAAAGTCCTTAAATAATGCAGCAGAGTCCTTAAATACTGCAGCAGAGTCCTTAAATAATGCAGCAAAGTCCTTAAATAATGCAGCAGAGTCCTTAAATAATGCAGCAAAGTCATTAAATAATGCAGCAGAGTCCTTAAATAATGCAACACAGTCCTTAAATAATGCAGCAGATTCCTTAAATTCTGCAGCAGCGTCCTTAAATAATGCATCAAAATCCTTAAATAATGCAGCAGAGTCCTTAAATACCACAGCAGGGTCATTAAATAATGCAGCAGAGTCCTTAAATAATGCAGCATATTCCTTAAATAATGCAGCAGAGTCCTTAAATAATGCAATAAAGTCCTTAAATAATGCAGCAGAGTCCTTAAATAATGCAGCAACTTCCTTAATAATGCAGCTGAGTCCTTAAATAATGCAGCAACATCCTTAAATAATGCAGCAGAGTCCTTAAATACTGCATCAGCGTCCTTAAATAATGCAACAAAGTCCTTAAATAATGCAGCAAAGTCCTTAAATAATGCAGCAGAGTCCTTAAATACAGCAGCAGAGTCCTTAAATAATTCAGCAAAGTCCTTAAATAATGCAGCAGAGTCCTTAAATAATGCAACAAAGTCCTTAAATAATGCAGCAGAGTCCTTAAATAATGCAACAAAGTCCTTAAATAATGCAGCAGAGTCCTTAAATACTGCAGCAGAGACCTTAAATAATGCAGCAAAATCCTTAAATAATGCAGCAGAGTCCTTATATAATGCAGCAGAGTCCTAAAATACCACAGCAGAGTCCTTAAATAATGCAGCAGAGTCCTTAAATAATGCAGCAAATTCATTAAATAATGCAGCAGAGTCCTTAAATAATGCAACAAAGTCCTTAAATAATGCAGCAGATTCCTTAAATTTCGCAGCAGCGTCCTTAAATAATGCATCAAAGTACTTAAATAATGCAGCAGAGTCCTAAAATGCCGCAGCAGAGTCCTTAAATAGTGCAGCAAAGTCCTTAAATAATGCAGCAGAGTGCTTACATAATGCAGCAGAGTCCTTAAATACCGCAGCAGAGTCATTAAATAATGCAGCAGAGTCCTTAAATAATGCAGCAAATTCATTAAATAATGCAGCAGAGTCCTTAAATAATGCAACAAAGTCCTTAAATAATGCAGCAGAGTCCTTAAATAATGCAACAAACTCATTAAATAATGCAGCAAAGTACTTAAATAATGCAGCAAGTTCCTTAAATAATGCAGCAGAATCCTTAAATAATGCAATAAAGTCCTTAAATAATGCAGCAGAGTCCTTAAATAATGCAAACAAATCCTTAAATAATGCAGCAGAATCCTTAAATAATGCAATAAAGTCATTAAATAATGCAGCAGAGTCCTTAAATAATGCAACAAAGTCCTTAAATTATGCAGCAGATTCCTTAAATTCTGCAGCAGCGTCCTTAAATAATGCATCAAAGTACTTAAATAATGCAGCAGAGTCGTTAAATACCACAGCAGAGTCATTAAATAATGCAGCAGTGTCCTTAAATAATGAAGCATATTCCTTAAATAATGCAGCAGAGTCCTTAAATAATGCAATAAAGTCCTTAAATAATGCAACAGAGTCCTTAAATAATGCAGCAATGTCCTTAATAATGCAGCTGAGTCCTTAAATAATGCAGCAACATCCTTAAATAATGCAGCAGAGTCCTTAAATACTGCATCAGCGTCCTTAAATAATGCAACAAAGTCCTTAAATAATGCAGCAAAGTCCTTAAATAATGCAGCAGAGTCATTAAATAATACAGCAGAGTCCTTAACTAATGCAGCAAATTTCTTAAATATGCAATAAATTCCTTAAATAAAATCCAGTAACGCCCTAAATAATGCAGCTGAGTCCTTAAATAATGCAGCAAAGTCCTTAAATAATGCAGCAGAGTCCTTAAATACCGCAGCAGCGTCTTTAAATAATGCAACAAAGTCCTTAAATAATGCAGCAGAGTCCTTAAATAATGCAACAAAGTCCTTAATGCAGCAGAGTCCTTAAATAATGCAACAAACTCATTAAATATTGCAGCAAAGTACTTAAACATTGCAGCAAATTCCTTAAATAATGCAGCAGAATCCTTAAATAATGCAATAATTTCCTTAAATAATGCAGCAACATCCTTAATAATGCAGCAGAGTCCTTAAATAATGCAGCAAAGTCCTTAAATAATGCAGCAGAGGCCTTAAATACTGCAGCAGCATCCTTAAATAATGCAGCAGAGTCCTTAAATAATGCAGCAGAGTCCTTAAATAATGCAACAAAGTCCTTAAATAATGCAGCAGATTCCTTAAATTTCGCAGCAGCGTCCTTAAATAATACATCAAAGTCCTTAAATAATGCAGCAGAGTCCTAAACTACCGCAGCAGAGTCCTTAAATAATGCAGCAAAGTCCTTAAATAATGCAGCAGAGTGCTTACATAATGCAGCAGAGTCCTTATATACCGCAGCAGAGTCATTAAATAATGCAGCAGAGTCCTTAAATAATGCAGCAAATTCATTAAATAATGCACAGAGTCATTAAATAATGCAATAAAGTCCTTAAATAAAATTCAACAACACCCTTAATAATGCAGCTGAGTCCTTAAATAATTCAGCAAAGTCCTTAAATAATGCAGCAGAGTCCTTAAATACCGCAGCAGCATCCTTAAATAATGCAACAAAGTCCTTAAATAATGCAGCAGAGTCCTTAAATAATGCAACAAAGTCCTTAAATAATGCAGCAGAGTCCTTAAATAATGCAACAAACTCATTAAATAATGCAGCAAAGTACTTAAATAATGCAGCAAATTCCTTAAATAATGCAGCAGAATCCTTAAATAATGCAATAATTTCCTTAAATAATGCAGCAGAGTCCTTAAATAATGCAAAAAATTCCTTAAATAATGCATCAGAATCCTTAAATAATGCAACAAAGTCCTTAAATAATGCAGCAACGTCCTTAATAATGCAGCAGAGTCCTTAAATAATGCAGCAAATTCCTTAAATAATGCAGCAGAGGCCTTAAATACCGAAGCAGAGTCCTTAAATAATGCAGCAAAGTCCTTAAATAATGCAGAAGAGTCCTTAAATAATGCAACAAAGTCCTTAAATAATGCAGCAGAGTCCTTAAATAAAGCAGCAGAGTGCTTAAATAATGCAGCAGAGTCCTAAAATAACGCTGCAGAGTCATTAAATAATACTGCAGAGTCCTTAAATAATGCAGCAAATTTCTTAAATAATGCACAGAGTCCTTAAATAATGCAATAAAGTCCTTAAATAAAATGCAGCAACGCCCTTAATAATGCAGCTGAGTCCTTAAATAATGCAGCAAAGTCCTTAAATAATGCAGCAGAGTCCTTAAATACCGCAGCAGCGTCTTTAAATAATGCAACAAAGTCCTTAAATAATGCAGCAGAGTCCTTAAATAATGCAACAAAGTCCTTAAATAATGCAGCAGAGTCCTTAAATAATGCAACAAACTCATTAAATAATGCAGCAAAGTACTTAAATATTGCAGCAAATTCCTTAAATAATGCAGCAGAATCCTTAAATAATGCAATAATTTCCTTAAATAATGCAGCAACATCCTTAATAATGCAGCAGAGTCCTTAAATAATGCAGCAAAGTCCTTAAATAATGCAACAGAGGCCTTAAATACTGCAGCAGCATCCTTAAATAATGCAGCAGAGTCCTTAAATAATGCAGCAGAGTCCTTAAATAATGCAACAAAATCCTTAAATAAAATGCAGCAACGCCCTTAATAATGCAGCCGAGTCCTTCAATAATGCAGCAAAGTCCTTAAATAATGCAGCAGAGTCCTTAAATACCGCAGCAGCGTCCTTAAATAATGCAAAAAAGTCCTTAAATAATGCAGCAAAGTCCTTAAATAATGCAACAAAGTCCTTAAATAATGCAGCAGAGTCCTTAAATAATGCAACAAACTCCTTAAATAATGCAGCAAAGTACTTAAATAATGCAGCAAATTCCTTAAATAATGCAGCAGAATCCTTAAATAATGCAATAAAGTCCTTAAATAATGCAGCAACGTCCTTAATAATGCAGCAGAGTCCTTAAATAATGCAGCAAAGTCCTTAAATAATGCAGCGGAGGCCTTAAATACTGGTGCAGCATCCTTAAATAATGCAGCAGAGTCCTTAAATAATGCAACAAAGTCCTTAAATAATGCAGCAGAGTCCTTAAACAATGCAGCGAGGTCCTTAAATAATGCAACAAAGTCCTTAAATAATGCAGCAGATTCCTTAAATTCTGCAGCAGCGATCTTAAATAATGCATCAAAGTCCTTAAATAATGCAGCAGAGTCCTTAAATACTGCAGCAGAGTCCTTAAATAATGCAGCAAAGTCCTTAAATACCGCAGCAGCGTCTTTAAATAATGCAACAAAGTCCTTAAATAATGCAGCAGAGTCCTTAAATAATGCAACAAAGTCCTTAAATAATGCAGCAGAGTCCTTAAATAATGCAACAAACTCATTAAATAATGCAGCAAAGTACTTAAATATTGCAGCAAATTCCTTAAATAATGCTGCAGAATCCTTAAATAATGCAATAATTTCCTTAAATAATGCAGCAACATCCTTAATAATGCAGCAGAGTCCTTAAATAATGCAGCAAAGTCCTTAAATAATGCAACAGAGGCCTTAAATACTGCAGCAGCATCCTTAAATAATGCAGCAGAGTCCTTAAATAATGCAGCAGAGTCCTTAAATAATGCAACAAAGTCCTTAAATAAAATGCAGCAACGCCCTTAATAATGCAGCCGAGTCCTTCAATAATGCAGCAAAGTCCTTAAATAATGCAGCAGAGTCCTTAAATACCGCAGCAGCGTCCTTAAATAATGCAAAAAAGTCCTTAAATAATGCAGCAAAGTCCTTAAATAATGCAACAAAGTCCTTAAATAATGCAGCAGAGTCCTTAAATAATGCAACAAACTCCTTAAATAATGCAGCAAAGTACTTAAATAATGCAGCAAATTCCTTAAATAATGCAGCAGAATCCTTAAATAATGCAATAAAGTCCTTAAATAATGCAGCAACGTCCTTAATAATGCAGCAGAGTCCTTAAATAATGCAGCAAAGTCCTTAAATAATGCAGCGGAGGCCTTAAATACTGCTGCAGCATCCTTAAATAATGCAGCAGAGTCCTTAAATAATGCAACAAAGTCCTTAAATAATGCAGCAGAGTCCTTAAACAATGCAGCGAGGTCCTTAAATAATGCAACAAAGTCCTTAAATAATGCAGCAGATTCCTTAAATTCTGCAGCAGCGATCTTAAATAATGCATCAAAGTCCTTAAATAATGCAGCAGAGTCCTTAAATACTGCAGCAGAGTCCTTAAATAATGCAGCAAAGTCCTTAAATAATGCAGCAGAGTCCTTAAATAATGCAGCAAAGTCATTAAATAATGCAGCAGAGTCCTTAAATAATGCAACACAGTCCTTAAATAATGCAGCAGATTCCTTAAATTCTGCAGCAGCGTCCTTAAATAATGCATCAAAATCCTTAAATAATGCAGCAGAGTCCTTAAATACCACAGCAGAGTCATTAAATAATGCAGCAGAGTCCTTAAATAATGCAGCATATTCCTTAAATAATGCAGCAGAGTCCTTAAATAATGCAATAAAGTCCTTAAATAATGCAGCAGAGTCCTTAAATAATGCAGCAACTTCCTTAATAATGCAGCTGAGTCCTTAAATAATGCAGCAACATCCTTAAATAATGCAGCAGAGTCCTTAAATACTGCATCAGCGTCCTTAAATAATGCAACAAAGTCCTTAAATAATGCAGCAAAGTCCTTAAATAATGCAGCAGAGTCCTTAAATACAGCAGCAGAGTCCTTAAATAATTCAGCAAAGTCCTTAAATAATGCAGCAGAGTCCTTAAATAATGCAACAAAGTCCTTAAATAATGCAGCAGAGTCCTTAAATAATGCAACAAAGTCCTTAAATAATGCAGCAGAGTCCTTAAATACTGCAGCAGAGACCTTAAATAATGCAGCAAAATCCTTAAATAATGCAGCAGAGTCCTTATATAATACAGCAGAGTCCTAAAATACCACAGCAGAGTCCTTAAATAATGCAGCAGAGTCCTTAAATAATGCAGCAAATTCATTAAATAATGCAGCAGAGTCCTTAAATAATGCAACAAAGTCCTTAAATAATGCAGCAGATTCCTTAAATTTCGCAGCAGCGTCCTTAAATAATGCATCAAAGTACTTAAATAATGCAGCAGAGTCCTAAAATGCCGCAGCAGAGTCCTTAAATAGTGCAGCAAAGTCCTTAAATAATGCAGCAGAGTGCTTACATAATGCAGCAGAGTCCTTAAATACCGCAGCAGAGTCATTAAATAATGCAGCAGAGTCCTTAAATAATGCAGCAAATTCATTAAATAATGCAGCAGAGTCCTTAAATAATGCAACAAAGTCCTTAAATAATGCAGCAGAGTCCTTAAATAATGCAACAAACTCATTAAATAATGCAGCAAAGTACTTAAATAATGCAGCAAGTTCCTTAAATAATGCAGCAGAATCCTTAAATAATGCAATAAAGTCCTTAAATAATGCAGCAGAGTCCTTAAATAATGCAAAAAAATCCTTAAATAATGCAGCAGAATCCTTAAATAATGCAATAAAGTCATTAAATAATGCAGCAGAGTCCTTAAATAATGCAACAAAGTCCTTAAATTATGCAGCAGATTCCTTAAATTCTGCAGCAGCGTCCTTAAATAATGCATCAAAGTACTTAAATAATGCAGCAGAGTCGTTAAATACCACAGCAGAGTCATTAAATAATGCAGCAGTGTCCTTAAATAATGAAGCATATTCCTTAAATAATGCAGCAGAGTCCTTAAATAATGCAATAAAGTCCTTAAATAATGCAACAGAGTCCTTAAATAATGCAGCAATGTCCTTAATAATGCAGCTGAGTCCTTAAATAATGCAGCAACATCCTTAAATAATGCAGCAGAGTCCTTAAATACTGCATCAGCGTCCTTAAATAATGCAACAAAGTCCTTAAATAATGCAGCAAAGTCCTTAAATAATGCAGCAGAGTCATTAAATAATACAGCAGAGTCCTTAACTAATGCAGCAAATTTCTTAAATATGCAATAAATTCCTTAAATAAAATGCAGCAACGCCCTTAATAATGCAGCTGAGTCCTTAAATAATGCAGCAAAGTCCTTAAATAATGCAGCAGAGTCCTTAAATACCGCAGCAGCGTCTTTAAATAATGCAACAAAGTCCTTAAATAATGCAGCAGAGTCCTTAAATAATGCAACAAAGTCCTTAATGCAGCAGAGTCCTTAAATAATGCAACAAACTCATTAAATATTGCAGCAAAGTACTTAAACATTGCAGCAAATTCCTTAAATAATGCAGCAGAATCCTTAAATAATGCAATAATTTCCTTAAATAATGCAGCAACATCCTTAATAATGCAGCAGAGTCCTTAAATAATGCAGCAAAGTCCTTAAATAATGCAGCAGAGGCCTTAAATACTGCAGCAGCATCCTTAAATAATGCAGCAGAGTCCTTAAATAATGCAGCAGAGTCCTTAAATAATGCAACAAAGTCCTTAAATAATGCAGCAGATTCCTTAAATTTCGCAGCAGCGTCCTTAAATAATACATCAAAGTCCTTAAATAATGCAGCAGAGTCCTAAACTACCGCAGCAGAGTCCTTAAATAATGCAGCAAAGTCCTTAAATAATGCAGCAGAGTGCTTACATAATGCAGCAGAGTCCTTATATACCGCAGCAGAGTCATTAAATAATGCAGCAGAGTCCTTAAATAATGCAGCAAATTCATTAAATAATGCACAGAGTCATTAAATAATGCAATAAAGTCCTTAAATAAAATTCAACAACACCCTTAATAATGCAGCTGAGTCCTTAAATAATTCAGCAAAGTCCTTAAATAATGCAGCAGAGTCCTTAAATACCGCAGCAGCATCCTTAAATAATGCAACAAAGTCCTTAAATAATGCAGCAGAGTCCTTAAATAATGCAACAAAGTCCTTAAATAATGCAGCAGAGTCCTTAAATAATGCAACAAACTCATTAAATAATGCAGCAAAGTACTTAAATAATGCAGCAAATTCCTTAAATAATGCAGCAGAATCCTTAAATAATGCAATAATTTCCTTAAATAATGCAGCAGAGTCCTTAAATAATGCAAAAAATTCCTTAAATAATGCATCAGAATCCTTAAATAATGCAACAAAGTCCTTAAATAATGCAGCAACGTCCTTAATAATGCAGCAGAGTCCTTAAATAATGCAGCAAATTCCTTAAATAATGCAGCAGAGGCCTTAAATACCGAAGCAGAGTCCTTAAATAATGCAGCAAAGTCCTTAAATAATGCAGAAGAGTCCTTAAATAATGCAACAAAGTCCTTAAATAATGCAGCAGAGTCCTTAAATAAAGCAGCAGAGTGCTTAAATAATGCAGCAGAGTCCTAAAATAACGCTGCAGAGTCATTAAATAATACTGCAGAGTCCTTAAATAATGCAGCAAATTTCTTAAATAATGCACAGAGTCCTTAAATAATGCAATAAAGTCCTTAAATAAAATGCAGCAACGCCCTTAATAATGCAGCTGAGTCCTTAAATAATGCAGCAAAGTCCTTAAATAATGCAGCAGAGTCCTTAAATACCGCAGCAGCGTCTTTAAATAATGCAACAAAGTCCTTAAATAATGCAGCAGAGTCCTTAAATAATGCAACAAAGTCCTTAAATAATGCAGCAGAGTCCTTAAATAATGCAACAAACTCATTAAATAATGCAGCAAAGTACTTAAATATTGCAGCAAATTCCTTAAATAATGCAGCAGAATCCTTAAATAATGCAATAATTTCCTTAAATAATGCAGCAACATCCTTAATAATGCAGCAGAGTCCTTAAATAATGCAGCAAAGTCCTTAAATAATGCAACAAAATCCTTAAATAAAATGCAGCAACGCCCTTAATAATGCAGCCGAGTCCTTCAATAATGCAGCAAAGTCCTTAAATAATGCAGCAGAGTCCTTAAATACCGCAGCAGCGTCCTTAAATAATGCAAAAAAGTCCTTAAATAATGCAGCAAAGTCCTTAAATAATGCAACAAAGTCCTTAAATAATGCAGCAGAGTCCTTAAATAATGCAACAAACTCCTTAAATAATGCAGCAAAGTACTTAAATAATGCAGCAAATTCCTTAAATAATGCAGCAGAATCCTTAAATAATGCAATAAAGTCCTTAAATAATGCAGCAACGTCCTTAATAATGCAGCAGAGTCCTTAAATAATGCAGCAAAGTCCTTAAATAATGCAGCGGAGGCCTTAAATACTGGTGCAGCATCCTTAAATAATGCAGCAGAGTCCTTAAATAATGCAACAAAGTCCTTAAATAATGCAGCAGAGTCCTTAAACAATGCAGCGAGGTCCTTAAATAATGCAACAAAGTCCTTAAATAATGCAGCAGATTCCTTAAATTCTGCAGCAGCGATCTTAAATAATGCATCAAAGTCCTTAAATAATGCAGCAGAGTCCTTAAATACTGCAGCAGAGTCCTTAAATAATGCAGCAAAGTCCTTAAATACCGCAGCAGCGTCTTTAAATAATGCAACAAAGTCCTTAAATAATGCAGCAGAGTCCTTAAATAATGCAACAAAGTCCTTAAATAATGCAGCAGAGTCCTTAAATAATGCAACAAACTCATTAAATAATGCAGCAAAGTACTTAAATATTGCAGCAAATTCCTTAAATAATGCTGCAGAATCCTTAAATAATGCAATAATTTCCTTAAATAATGCAGCAACATCCTTAATAATGCAGCAGAGTCCTTAAATAATGCAGCAAAGTCCTTAAATAATGCAACAGAGGCCTTAAATACTGCAGCAGCATCCTTAAATAATGCAGCAGAGTCCTTAAATAATGCAGCAGAGTCCTTAAATAATGCAACAAAGTCCTTAAATAAAATGCAGCAACGCCCTTAATAATGCAGCCGAGTCCTTCAATAATGCAGCAAAGTCCTTAAATAATGCAGCAGAGTCCTTAAATACCGCAGCAGCGTCCTTAAATAATGCAAAAAAGTCCTTAAATAATGCAGCAAAGTCCTTAAATAATGCAACAAAGTCCTTAAATAATGCAGCAGAGTCCTTAAATAATGCAACAAACTCCTTAAATAATGCAGCAAAGTACTTAAATAATGCAGCAAATTCCTTAAATAATGCAGCAGAATCCTTAAATAATGCAATAAAGTCCTTAAATAATGCAGCAACGTCCTTAATAATGCAGCAGAGTCCTTAAATAATGCAGCAAAGTCCTTAAATAATGCAGCGGAGGCCTTAAATACTGCTGCAGCATCCTTAAATAATGCAGCAGAGTCCTTAAATAATGCAACAAAGTCCTTAAATAATGCAGCAGAGTCCTTAAACAATGCAGCGAGGTCCTTAAATAATGCAACAAAGTCCTTAAATAATGCAGCAGATTCCTTAAATTCTGCAGCAGCGATCTTAAATAATGCATCAAAGTCCTTAAATAATGCAGCAGAGTCCTTAAATACTGCAGCAGAGTCCTTAAATAATGCAGCAAAGTCCTTAAATAATGCAGCAGAGTCCTTAAATAATGCAGCAAAGTCATTAAATAATGCAGCAGAGTCCTTAAATAATGCAACAAAGTCCTTAAATAATGCAGCAGATTCCTTAAATTCTGCAGCAGCGTCCTTAAATAATGCATCAAAATCCTTAAATAATGCAGCAGAGTCCTTAAATACCACAGCAGAGTCATTAAATAATGCAGCAGAGTCCTTAAATAATGCAGCATATTCCTTAAATAATGCAGCAGAGTCCTTAAATAATGCAATAAAGTCCTTAAATAATGCAGCAGAGTCCTTAAATAATGCAGCAACTTCCTTAATAATGCAGCTGAGTCCTTAAATAATGCAGCAACATCCTTAAATAATGCAGCAGAGTCCTTAAATACTGCATCAGCGTCCTTAAATAATGCAACAAAGTCCTTAAATAATGCAGCAAAGTCCTTAAATAATGCAGCAGAGTCCTTAAATACAGCAGCAGAGTCCTTAAATAATTCAGCAAAGTCCTTAAATAATGCAGAAGAGTCCTTAAATAATGCAACAAAGTCCTTAAATAATGCAGCAGAGTCCTTAAATAATGCAACAAAGTCCTTAAATAATGCAGCAGAGTCCTTAAATACTGCAGCAGAGACCTTAAATAATGCAGCAAAATCCTTAAATAATGCAGCAGAGTCCTTATATAATGCAGCAGAGTCCTAAAATACCACAGCAGAGTCCTTAAATAATGCAGCAGAGTCCTTAAATAATGCAGCAAATTCATTAAATAATGCAGCAGAGTCCTTAAATAATGCAACAAAGTCCTTAAATAATGCAGCAGATTCCTTAAATTTCGCAGCAGCGTCCTTAAATAATGCATCAAAGTACTTAAATAATGCAGCAGAGTCCTAAAATGCCGCAGCAGAGTCCTTAAATAGTGCAGCAAAGTCCTTAAATAATGCAGCAGAGTGCTTACATAATGCAGCAGAGTCCTTAAATACCGCAGCAGAGTCATTAAATAATGCAGCAGAGTCCTTAAATAATGCAGCAAATTCATTAAATAATGCACAGAGTCATTAAATAATGCAATAAAGTCCTTAAATAAAATTCAGCAACACAATTAATAATGCAGCTGAGTCCTTAAATAATTCAGCAAAGTCCTTAAATAATGCAGCAGAGTCCTTAAATACTGCAGCAGCGTCCTTAAATAATGCAACAAAGTCCTTAAATAATGCAGCAGAGTCCTTAAATAATGCAACAAAGTCCTTAAATAATGCATCAGAGTCCTTAAATTATGCAACAAACTCATTAAATAATGCAGCAAAGTACTTAAATAATGCAGCAAATTCCTTAAATAATGCAGCAGAATCCTTAAATAATGCAATAAAGTCCTTAAATAATGCAGCAGAGTCGTTAAATAATGCAAAAAAATCCTTAAATAATGCAGCAGAATCCTTAATTAATGCAATAAAGTCATTAAATAATGCAGCAGAGTCCTTAAATAATGCAACAAAGTCCTTAAATAATGCAGCAGATTCCTTAAATTCTGCAGCAGCGTCCTTAAATAATGCATCAAAGTCCTTAAATAATGCAGCAGAGTCCTTAAATTCCACAGCAGAGTCATTAAATAATGCAGCAGAGTCCTTAAATAATGCAGCATATTCCTTAAATAATGCAGCAGAGTCCTTAAATAATGCAATAAAGTCCTTAAATAATGCAGCAGAGTCCTTAAATAATGCAGCAACGTCCTTAATAATGCAGCTGAGTCCTTAAGTAATGCAGCAACATCCTTAAATAATGCAGCAGAGTCCTTAAATACTGCATCAGCGTCCTTAAATAATGCAACAAAGTCCTTAAATAATGCAGCAAAGTCCTTAAATAATGCAGCAGAGTCCTTAAATACAGCAGCAGAGTCCTTAAATAATTCAGCAAAGTCCTTAAATAATGCAGCAGAGTCCTTAAATAATGCAACAAAGTCCTTAAATAATGCAGCAGAGCCCTTAAATAATGCAACAAAGTCCATAAATAATGCAGCAGAGTCCTTAAATACTGCAGCAGAGACCTTAAATAATGCAGAAAAATCCTTAAATAATGCAGCAGAGTCCTAATATAATGCAGCAGAGTCCTAAAATACCGCAGCAGAGTCCTTAAATAATGCAGCAGAGTCATTAAATAATGCAGCAAAATCATTAAGTAATGCAGCAGAGTCCTTAAATAATGCAACAAAGTTCTTAAATAATGCAGCAGATTCCTTAAATTTCGCAGCAGCATCCTTAAATAATACATCAACGTCCTTAAATAATGCAGCAGAGTCCTAAACTACCGCAGCAGAGTCCTTAAATAATGCAGCAAAGTCCTTAAATAATGCAGCAGAGTGCTTACATAATGCAGCAGAGTCCTTAAATACCGCAGCAGAGTCATTAAATAATGCAGCAGAGTCCTTAAATAATGCAGCAAATTCATTAAATAATGCACAGAGTCATTAAATAATGCAATAAAGTCCTTAAATAAAATTCAACAACACCCTTAATAATGCAGCTGAGTCCTTAAATAATTCAGCAAAGTCCTTAAATAATGCAGCAGAGTCCTTAAATAATGCAATAAATTCCTTAAATAAAATGCAGCAACGCCCTTAATAATGCAGCTGAGTCCTTAAATAATGCAGCAAAGTCCTTAAATAATGCAGCAGAGTCCTTAAATACCGCAGCAGCGTCTTTAAATAATGCAACAAAGTCCTTAAATAATGCAGCAGAGTCCTTAAATAATGCAACAAAGTCCTTAAATAATGCAGCAGAGTCCTTAAATAATGCAACAAACTCATTAAATATTGCAGCAAAGTACTTAAACATTGCAGCAAATTCCTTAAATAATGCAGCAGAATCCTTAAATAATGCAATAATTTCCTTAAATAATGCAGCAACATCCTTAATAATGCAGCAGAGTCCTTAAATAATGCAGCAAAGTCCTTAAATAATGCAGCAGAGGCCTTAAATACTCCAGCAGCATCCTTAAATAATGCAGCAGAGTCCTTAAATAATGCAGCAGAGTCCTTAAATAATGCAACAAAGTCCTTAAATAATGCAGCAGATTCCTTAAATTTCGCAGCAGCGTCCTTAAATAATACATCAAAGTCCTTAAATAATGCAGCAGAGTCCTAAACTACCACAGCAGAGTCCTTAAATAATGCAGCAAAGTCCTTAAATAATGCAGCAGAGTGCTTACATAATGCAGCAAATTCATTAAATAATGCACAGAGTCATTAAATAATGCAATAAAGTCCTTAAATAAAATTCAACAACACCCTTAATAATGCAGCTGAGTCCTTAAATAATACATCAAAGTCCTTAAATAATGCAGCAGAGTCCTAAACTACCGCAGCAGAGTCCTTAAATAATGCAGCAAAGTCCTTAAATAATGCAGCAGAGTGCTTACATAATGCAGCAGAGTCCTTATATACCGCAGCAGAGTCATTAAATAATGCAGCAGAGTCCTTAAATAATGCAGCAAATTCATTAAATAATGCACAGAGTCATTAAATAATGCAATAAAGTCCTTAAATAAAATTCAACAACACCCTTAATAATGCAGCTGAGTCCTTAAATAATTCAGCAAAGTCCTTAAATAATGCAGCAGAGTCCTTAAATACCGCAGCAGCATCCTTAAATAATGCAACAAAGTCCTTAAATAATGCAGCAGAGTCCTTAAATAATGCAACAAAGTCCTTAAATAATGCAGCAGAGTCCTTAAATAATGCAACAAACTCATTAAATAATGCAGCAAAGTACTTAAATAATGCAGCAAATTCCTTAAATAATGCAGCAGAATCCTTAAATAATGCAATAATTTCCTTAAATAATGCAGCAGAGTCCTTAAATAATGCAAAAAATTCCTTAAATAATGCATCAGAATCCTTAAATAATGCAACAAAGTCCTTAAATAATGCAGCAACGTCCTTAATAATGCAGCAGAGTCCTTAAATAATGCAGCAAATTCCTTAAATAATGCAGCAGAGGCCTTAAATACCGAAGCAGAGTCCTTAAATAATGCAGCAAAGTCCTTAAATAATGCAGAAGAGTCCTTAAATAATGCAACAAAGTCCTTAAATAATGCAGCAGAGTCCTTAAATAAAGCAGCAGAGTGCTTAAATAATGCAGCAGAGTCCTAAAATAACGCTGCAGAGTCATTAAATAATACTGCAGAGTCCTTAAATAATGCAGCAAATTTCTTAAATAATGCACAGAGTCCTTAAATAATGCAATAAAGTCCTTAAATAAAATGCAGCAACGCCCTTAATAATGCAGCTGAGTCCTTAAATAATGCAGCAAAGTCCTTAAATAATGCAGCAGAGTCCTTAAATACCGCAGCAGCGTCTTTAAATAATGCAACAAAGTCCTTAAATAATGCAGCAGAGTCCTTAAATAATGCAACAAAGTCCTTAAATAATGCAGCAGAGTCCTTAAATAATGCAACAAACTCATTAAATAATGCAGCAAAGTACTTAAATATTGCAGCAAATTCCTTAAATAATGCAGCAGAATCCTTAAATAATGCAATAATTTCCTTAAATAATGCAGCAACATCCTTAATAATGCAGCAGAGTCCTTAAATAATGCAGCAAAGTCCTTAAATAATGCAACAAAATCCTTAAATAAAATGCAGCAACGCCCTTAATAATGCAGCCGAGTCCTTCAATAATGCAGCAAAGTCCTTAAATAATGCAGCAGAGTCCTTAAATACCGCAGCAGCGTCCTTAAATAATGCAAAAAAGTCCTTAAATAATGCAGCAAAGTCCTTAAATAATGCAACAAAGTCCTTAAATAATGCAGCAGAGTCCTTAAATAATGCAACAAACTCCTTAAATAATGCAGCAAAGTACTTAAATAATGCAGCAAATTCCTTAAATAATGCAGCAGAATCCTTAAATAATGCAATAAAGTCCTTAAATAATGCAGCAACGTCCTTAATAATGCAGCAGAGTCCTTAAATAATGCAGCAAAGTCCTTAAATAATGCAGCGGAGGCCTTAAATACTGGTGCAGCATCCTTAAATAATGCAGCAGAGTCCTTAAATAATGCAACAAAGTCCTTAAATAATGCAGCAGAGTCCTTAAACAATGCAGCGAGGTCCTTAAATAATGCAACAAAGTCCTTAAATAATGCAGCAGATTCCTTAAATTCTGCAGCAGCGATCTTAAATAATGCATCAAAGTCCTTAAATAATGCAGCAGAGTCCTTAAATACTGCAGCAGAGTCCTTAAATAATGCAGCAAAGTCCTTAAATACCGCAGCAGCGTCTTTAAATAATGCAACAAAGTCCTTAAATAATGCAGCAGAGTCCTTAAATAATGCAACAAAGTCCTTAAATAATGCAGCAGAGTCCTTAAATAATGCAACAAACTCATTAAATAATGCAGCAAAGTACTTAAATATTGCAGCAAATTCCTTAAATAATGCTGCAGAATCCTTAAATAATGCAATAATTTCCTTAAATAATGCAGCAACATCCTTAATAATGCAGCAGAGTCCTTAAATAATGCAGCAAAGTCCTTAAATAATGCAACAGAGGCCTTAAATACTGCAGCAGCATCCTTAAATAATGCAGCAGAGTCCTTAAATAATGCAGCAGAGTCCTTAAATAATGCAACAAAGTCCTTAAATAAAATGCAGCAACGCCCTTAATAATGCAGCCGAGTCCTTCAATAATGCAGCAAAGTCCTTAAATAATGCAGCAGAGTCCTTAAATACCGCAGCAGCGTCCTTAAATAATGCAAAAAAGTCCTTAAATAATGCAGCAAAGTCCTTAAATAATGCAACAAAGTCCTTAAATAATGCAGCAGAGTCCTTAAATAATGCAACAAACTCCTTAAATAATGCAGCAAAGTACTTAAATAATGCAGCAAATTCCTTAAATAATGCAGCAGAATCCTTAAATAATGCAATAAAGTCCTTAAATAATGCAGCAACGTCCTTAATAATGCAGCAGAGTCCTTAAATAATGCAGCAAAGTCCTTAAATAATGCAGCGGAGGCCTTAAATACTGCTGCAGCATCCTTAAATAATGCAGCAGAGTCCTTAAATAATGCAACAAAGTCCTTAAATAATGCAGCAGAGTCCTTAAACAATGCAGCGAGGTCCTTAAATAATGCAACAAAGTCCTTAAATAATGCAGCAGATTCCTTAAATTCTGCAGCAGCGATCTTAAATAATGCATCAAAGTCCTTAAATAATGCAGCAGAGTCCTTAAATACTGCAGCAGAGTCCTTAAATAATGCAGCAAAGTCCTTAAATAATGCAGCAGAGTCCTTAAATAATGCAGCAAAGTCATTAAATAATGCAGCAGAGTCCTTAAATAATGCAACAAAGTCCTTAAATAATGCAGCAGATTCCTTAAATTCTGCAGCAGCGTCCTTAAATAATGCATCAAAATCCTTAAATAATGCAGCAGAGTCCTTAAATACCACAGCAGAGTCATTAAATAATGCAGCAGAGTCCTTAAATAATGCAGCATATTCCTTAAATAATGCAGCAGAGTCCTTAAATAATGCAATAAAGTCCTTAAATAATGCAGCAGAGTCCTTAAATAATGCAGCAACTTCCTTAATAATGCAGCTGAGTCCTTAAATAATGCAGCAACATCCTTAAATAATGCAGCAGAGTCCTTAAATACTGCATCAGCGTCCTTAAATAATGCAACAAAGTCCTTAAATAATGCAGCAAAGTCCTTAAATAATGCAGCAGAGTCCTTAAATACAGCAGCAGAGTCCTTAAATAATTCAGCAAAGTCCTTAAATAATGCAGAAGAGTCCTTAAATAATGCAACAAAGTCCTTAAATAATGCAGCAGAGTCCTTAAATAATGCAACAAAGTCCTTAAATAATGCAGCAGAGTCCTTAAATACTGCAGCAGAGACCTTAAATAATGCAGCAAAATCCTTAAATAATGCAGCAGAGTCCTTATATAATGCAGCAGAGTCCTAAAATACCACAGCAGAGTCCTTAAATAATGCAGCAGAGTCCTTAAATAATGCAGCAAATTCATTAAATAATGCAGCAGAGTCCTTAAATAATGCAACAAAGTCCTTAAATAATGCAGCAGATTCCTTAAATTTCGCAGCAGCGTCCTTAAATAATGCATCAAAGTACTTAAATAATGCAGCAGAGTCCTAAAATGCCGCAGCAGAGTCCTTAAATAGTGCAGCAAAGTCCTTAAATAATGCAGCAGAGTGCTTACATAATGCAGCAGAGTCCTTAAATACCGCAGCAGAGTCATTAAATAATGCAGCAGAGTCCTTAAATAATGCAGCAAATTCATTAAATAATGCACAGAGTCATTAAATAATGCAATAAAGTCCTTAAATAAAATTCAGCAACACAATTAATAATGCAGCTGAGTCCTTAAATAATTCAGCAAAGTCCTTAAATAATGCAGCAGAGTCCTTAAATACCGCAGCAGCGTCCTTAAATAATGCAACAAAGTCCTTAAATAATGCAGCAGAGTCCTTAAATAATGCAACAAAGTCCTTAAATAATGCATCAGAGTCCTTAAATTATGCAACAAACTCATTAAATAATGCAGCAAAGTACTTAAATAATGCAGCAAATTCCTTAAATAATGCAGCAGAATCCTTAAATAATGCAATAAAGTCCTTAAATAATGCAGCAGAGTCGTTAAATAATGCAAAAAAATCCTTAAATAATGCAGCAGAATCCTTAATTAATGCAATAAAGTCATTAAATAATGCAGCAGAGTCCTTAAATAATGCAACAAAGTCCTTAAATAATGCAGCAGATTCCTTAAATTCTGCAGCAGCGTCCTTAAATAATGCATCAAAGTCCTTAAATAATGCAGCAGAGTCCTTAAATTCCACAGCAGAGTCATTAAATAATGCAGCAGAGTCCTTAAATAATGCAGCATATTCCTTAAATAATGCAGCAGAGTCCTTAAATAATGCAATAAAGTCCTTAAATAATGCAGCAGAGTCCTTAAATAATGCAGCAACGTCCTTAATAATGCAGCTGAGTCCTTAAGTAATGCAGCAACATCCTTAAATAATGCAGCAGAGTCCTTAAATACTGCATCAGCGTCCTTAAATAATGCAACAAAGTCCTTAAATAATGCAGCAAAGTCCTTAAATAATGCAGCAGAGTCCTTAAATACAGCAGCAGAGTCCTTAAATAATTCAGCAAAGTCCTTAAATAATGCAGCAGAGTCCTTAAATAATGCAACAAAGTCCTTAAATAATGCAGCAGAGCCCTTAAATAATGCAACAAAGTCCATAAATAATGCAGCAGAGTCCTTAAATACTGCAGCAGAGACCTTAAATAATGCAGCAAAATCCTTAAATAATGCAGCAGAGTCCTAATATAATGCAGCAGAGTCCTAAAATACCGCAGCAGAGTCCTTAAATAATGCAGCAGAGTCATTAAATAATGCAGCAAAATCATTAAGTAATGCAGCAGAGTCCTTAAATAATGCAACAAAGTTCTTAAATAATGCAGCAGATTCCTTAAATTTCGCAGCAGCATCCTTAAATAATACATCAACGTCCTTAAATAATGCAGCAGAGTCCTAAACTACCGCAGCAGAGTCCTTAAATAATGCAGCAAAGTCCTTAAATAATGCAGCAGAGTGCTTACATAATGCAGCAGAGTCCTTAAATACCGCAGCAGAGTCATTAAATAATGCAGCAGAGTCCTTAAATAATGCAGCAAATTCATTAAATAATGCACAGAGTCATTAAATAATGCAATAAAGTCCTTAAATAAAATTCAACAACACCCTTAATAATGCAGCTGAGTCCTTAAATAATTCAGCAAAGTCCTTAAATAATGCAGCAGAGTCCTTAAATAATGCAATAAATTCCTTAAATAAAATGCAGCAACGCCCTTAATAATGCAGCTGAGTCCTTAAATAATGCAGCAAAGTCCTTAAATAATGCAGCAGAGTCCTTAAATACCGCAGCAGCGTCTTTAAATAATGCAACAAAGTCCTTAAATAATGCAGCAGAGTCCTTAAATAATGCAACAAAGTCCTTAAATAACGCAGCAGAGTCCTTAAATAATGCAACAAACTCATTAAATATTGCAGCAAAGTACTTAAACATTGCAGCAAATTCCTTAAATAATGCAGCAGAATCCTTAAATAATGCAATAATTTCCTTAAATAATGCAGCAACATCCTTAATAATGCAGCAGAGTCCTTAAATAATGCAGCAAAGTCCTTAAATAATGCAGCAGAGGCCTTAAATACTCCAGCAGCATCCTTAAATAATGCAGCAGAGTCCTTAAATAATGCAGCAGAGTCCTTAAATAATGCAACAAAGTCCTTAAATAATGCAGCAGATTCCTTAAATTTCGCAGCAGCGTCCTTAAATAATACATCAAAGTCCTTAAATAATGCAGCAGAGTCCTAAACTACCACAGCAGAGTCCTTAAATAATGCAGCAAAGTCCTTAAATAATGCAGCAGAGTGCTTACATAATGCAGCAAATTCATTAAATAATGCACAGAGTCATTAAATAATGCAATAAAGTCCTTAAATAAAATTCAACAACACCCTTAATAATGCAGCTGAGTCCTTAAATAATTCAGCAAAGTCCTTAAATAATGCAGCAGAGTCCTTAAATACCGCAGCAGCATCCTTAAATAATGCAACAAAGTCCTTAAATAATGCAGCAGAGTCCTTAAATAATGCAACAAAGTCCTTAAATAATGCAGCAGAGTCCTTAAATAATGCAACAAACTCATTAAATAATGCAGCAAAGTACTTAAATAATGCAGCAATTTCCTTAAATAATGCAGCAGAATCCTTAAATAATGCAATAATGTCCTTAAATAATGCAGCAGAGTCCTTAAATAATGCAAAAAATTCCTTAAATAATGCATCAGAATCCTTAAATAATGCAACAAAGTCCTTAAATAATGCAGCAACGTCCTTAATAATGCAGCAGAGTCCTTAAATAATGCAGCAAATTCCTTAAATAATGCAGCAGAGGCCTTAAATACCGAAGCAGAGTCCTTAAATAATGCAGCAAAGTCCTTAAATAATGCAGAAGAGTCCTTAAATAATGCAACAAAGTCCTTAAATAATGCAGCAGAGTCCTTAAATAAAGCAGCAGAGTGCTTAAATAATGCAGCAGAGTCCTTAAATACCGCAGCAGAGTCATTAAATAATACAGCAGAGTCCTTAAATAAAGCAGCAGAGTGCTTAAATAATGCAGCAGAGTCCTAAAATAGCGCTGCAGAGTCATTAAATAATACAGCAGAGTCCTTAAATAATGCAGCAAATTTCTTAAATAATGCACAGAGTCCTTAAATAATGCAATAAAGTCCTTAAATAAAATGCAGCAACGCCCTTAATAATGCAGCTGAGTCCTTAAATAATGCAGCAAAGTCCTTAAATAATGCAGCAGAGTCCTTAAGTACCGCAGCAGCGTTTTAAATAATGCAACAAAGTCCTTAAATAATGCAGCAGAGTCCTTAAATAATGCAACAAAGTCCTTAAATAATGCAGCAGAGTCCTTAAATAATGCAACAAACTCATTAAATAATGCAGCAAAGTACTTAAATATTGCAGTAAATTCCTTAAATAATGCAGCAGAATCCTTAAACAATGCAATAATTTCCTTAAATAATGCAGCAACATCCTTAATAATGCAGCAGAGTCCTTAAATAATGCAGCAAAGTCCTTAAATAATGCAACAGAGGCCTTAAATACTGCAGCAGCATCCTTAAATAATGCAGCAGAGTCCTTAAATAATGCAGCAGAGTCCTTAAATAATGCAACAAAGTCCTTAAATAAAATGCAGCAACGCCCTTAATAATGCAGCCGAGTCCTTCAATAATGCAGCAAAGTCCTTAAATAATGCAGCAGAGTCCTTAAATAATGCAAAAAAGTCCTTAAATAATGCAGCAAAGTCCTTAAATAATGCAACAAAGTCCTTAAATAATACAGCAGAGTCCTTAAATAATGCAACAAACTCCTTAAATAATGCAGCAAAGTACTTAAATAATGCAGCAAATTCCTTAAATAATGCAGCAGAATCCTTAAATAATGCAATAAAGTCCTTAAATAATGCAGCAACGTCCTTAATAATGCAGCAGAGTCCTTAAATAATGCAGCAAAGTCCTTAAATAATGCAGCGGAGGCCTTAAATACTGCTGCAGCATCCTTAAATAATGCAGCAGAGTCCTTAAATAATGCAACAAAGTCCTTAAATAATGCAGCAGAGTCCTTAAACAATGCAGCGAGGTCCTTAAATAATGCAACAAAGTCCTTAAATAATGCAGCAGATTCCTTAAATTCTGCAGCAGCGATCTTAAATAATGCATCAGAGTCCTTAAATAATGCAGCAGAGTCCTTAAATACTGCAGCAGAGTCCTTAAATAATGCAGCAAAGTCCTTAAATAATGCAGCAGAGTCCTTAAATAATGCAGCAAAGTCATTAAATAATGCAGCAGAGTCCTTAAATAATGCAACAAAGTCCTTAAATAATGCAGCAGATTCCTTAAATTCTGCAGCAGCGTCCTTAAATAATGCATCAAAATCCTTAAATAATGCAGCAGAGTCCTTAAATACCACAGCAGAGTCATTAAATAATGCAGCAGAGTCCTTAAATAATGCAGCATATTCCTTAAATAATGCAGCAGAGTCCTTAAATAATGCAATAAAGTCCTTAAATAATGCAGCAGAGTCCTTAAATAATGCAGCAACTTCCTTAATAATGCAGCTGAGTCCTTAAATAATGCAGCAACATCCTTAAATAATGCAGCAGAGTCCTTAAATACTGCATCAGCGTCCTTAAATAATGCAACAAAGTCCTTAAATAATGCAGCAAAGTCCTTAAATAATGCAGCAGAGTCCTTAAATACAGCAGCAGAGTCCTTAAATAATTCAGCAAAGTCCTTAAATAATGCAGAAGAGTCCTTAAATAATGCAACAAAGTCCTTAAATAATGCAGCAGAGTCCTTAAATAATGCAACAAAGTCCTTAAATAATGCAGCAGAGTCCTTAAATACTGCAGCAGAGACCTTAAATAATGCAGCAAAATCCTTAAATAATGCAGCAGAGTCCTTATATAATGCAGCAGAGTCCTAAAATACCACAGCAGAGTCCTTAAATAATGCAGCAGAGTCCTTAAATAATGCAGCAAATTCATTAAATAATGCAGCAGAGTCCTTAAATAATGCAACAAAGTCCTTAAATAATGCAGCAGATTCCTTAAATTTCGCAGCAGCGTCCTTAAATAATGCATCAAAGTACTTAAATAATGCAGCAGAGTCCTAAAATGCCGCAGCAGAGTCCTTAAATAGTGCAGCAAAGTCCTTAAATAATGCAGCAGAGTGCTTACATAATGCAGCAGAGTCCTTAAATACCGCAGCAGAGTCATTAAATAATGCAGCAGAGTCCTTAAATAATGCAGCAAATTCATTAAATAATGCACAGAGTCATTAAATAATGCAATAAAGTCCTTAAATAAAATTCAGCAACACAATTAATAATGCAGCTGAGTCCTTAAATAATTCAGCAAAGTCCTTAAATAATGCAGCAGAGTCCTTAAATACCGCAGCAGCGTCCTTAAATAATGCAACAAAGTCCTTAAATAATGCAGCAGAGTCCTTAAATAATGCAACAAAGTCCTTAAATAATGCATCAGAGTCCTTAAATTATGCAACAAACTCATTAAATAATGCAGCAAAGTACTTAAATAATGCAGCAAATTCCTTAAATAATGCAGCAGAATCCTTAAATAATGCAATAAAGTCCTTAAATAATGCAGCAGAGTCGTTAAATAATGCAAAAAAATCCTTAAATAATGCAGCAGAATCCTTAATTAATGCAATAAAGTCATTAAATAATGCAGCAGAGTCCTTAAATAATGCAACAAAGTCCTTAAATAATGCAGCAGATTCCTTAAATTCTGCAGCAGCGTCCTTAAATAATGCATCAAAGTCCTTAAATAATGCAGCAGAGTCCTTAAATTCCACAGCAGAGTCATTAAATAATGCAGCAGAGTCCTTAAATAATGCAGCATATTCCTTAAATAATGCAGCAGAGTCCTTAAATAATGCAATAAAGTCCTTAAATAATGCAGCAGAGTCCTTAAATAATGCAGCAACGTCCTTAATAATGCAGCTGAGTCCTTAAGTAATGCAGCAACATCCTTAAATAATGCAGCAGAGTCCTTAAATACTGCATCAGCGTCCTTAAATAATGCAACAAAGTCCTTAAATAATGCAGCAAAGTCCTTAAATAATGCAGCAGAGTCCTTAAATACAGCAGCAGAGTCCTTAAATAATTCAGCAAAGTCCTTAAATAATGCAGCAGAGTCCTTAAATAATGCAACAAAGTCCTTAAATAATGCAGCAGAGCCCTTAAATAATGCAACAAAGTCCATAAATAATGCAGCAGAGTCCTTAAATACTGCAGCAGAGACCTTAAATAATGCAGCAAAATCCTTAAATAATGCAGCAGAGTCCTAATATAATGCAGCAGAGTCCTAAAATACCGCAGCAGAGTCCTTAAATAATGCAGCAGAGTCATTAAATAATGCAGCAAAATCATTAAGTAATGCAGCAGAGTCCTTAAATAATGCAACAAAGTTCTTAAATAATGCAGCAGATTCCTTAAATTTCGCAGCAGCATCCTTAAATAATACATCAACGTCCTTAAATAATGCAGCAGAGTCCTAAACTACCGCAGCAGAGTCCTTAAATAATGCAGCAAAGTCCTTAAATAATGCAGCAGAGTGCTTACATAATGCAGCAGAGTCCTTAAATACCGCAGCAGAGTCATTAAATAATGCAGCAGAGTCCTTAAATAATGCAGCAAATTCATTAAATAATGCACAGAGTCATTAAATAATGCAATAAAGTCCTTAAATAAAATTCAACAACACCCTTAATAATGCAGCTGAGTCCTTAAATAATTCAGCAAAGTCCTTAAATAATGCAGCAGAGTCCTTAAATAATGCAATAAATTCCTTAAATAAAATGCAGCAACGCCCTTAATAATGCAGCTGAGTCCTTAAATAATGCAGCAAAGTCCTTAAATAATGCAGCAGAGTCCTTAAATACCGCAGCAGCGTCTTTAAATAATGCAACAAAGTCCTTAAATAATGCAGCAGAGTCCTTAAATAATGCAACAAAGTCCTTAAATAACGCAGCAGAGTCCTTAAATAATGCAACAAACTCATTAAATATTGCAGCAAAGTACTTAAACATTGCAGCAAATTCCTTAAATAATGCAGCAGAATCCTTAAATAATGCAATAATTTCCTTAAATAATGCAGCAACATCCTTAATAATGCAGCAGAGTCCTTAAATAATGCAGCAAAGTCCTTAAATAATGCAGCAGAGGCCTTAAATACTCCAGCAGCATCCTTAAATAATGCAGCAGAGTCCTTAAATAATGCAGCAGAGTCCTTAAATAATGCAACAAAGTCCTTAAATAATGCAGCAGATTCCTTAAATTTCGCAGCAGCGTCCTTAAATAATACATCAAAGTCCTTAAATAATGCAGCAGAGTCCTAAACTACCACAGCAGAGTCCTTAAATAATGCAGCAAAGTCCTTAAATAATGCAGCAGAGTGCTTACATAATGCAGCAAATTCATTAAATAATGCACAGAGTCATTAAATAATGCAATAAAGTCCTTAAATAAAATTCAACAACACCCTTAATAATGCAGCTGAGTCCTTAAATAATTCAGCAAAGTCCTTAAATAATGCAGCAGAGTCCTTAAATACCGCAGCAGCATCCTTAAATAATGCAACAAAGTCCTTAAATAATGCAGCAGAGTCCTTAAATAATGCAACAAAGTCCTTAAATAATGCAGCAGAGTCCTTAAATAATGCAACAAACTCTTTAAATAATGCAGCAAAGTACTTAAATAATGCAGCAAATTCCTTAAATAATGCAGCAGAATCCTTAAATAATGCAATAATGTCCTTAAATAATGCAGCAGAGTCCTTAAATAATGCAAAAAATTCCTTAAATATGCATCAGAATCCTTAAATAATGCAACAAAGTCCTTAAATAATGCAGCAACGTCCTTAATAATGCAGCAGAGTCCTTAAATAATGCAGCAAATTCCTTAAATAATGCAGCAGAGGCCTTAAATACCGAAGCAGAGTCCTTAAATAATGCAGCAAAGTCCTTAAATAATGCAGAAGAGTCCTAAAATAATGCAACAAAGTCCTTAAATAATGCAGCAGAGTCCTTAAATAAAGCAGCAGAGTGCTTAAATAATGCAGCAGAGTCCTTAAATACCGCAGCAGAGTCATTAAATAATACAGCAGAGTCCTTAAATAAAGCAGCAGAGTGCTTAAATAATGCAGCAGAGTCCTAAAATAGCGCTGCAGAGTCATTAAATAATACAGCAGAGTAGTTAAATAATGCAGCAAATTTCTTAAATAATGCACAGAGTCCTTAAATAATGCAATAAAGTCCTTAAATAAAATGCAGCAACGCCCTTAATAATGCAGCTGAGTCCTTAAATAATGCAGCAAAGTCCTTAAATAATGCAGCAGAGTCCTTAAGTACCGCAGCAGCGTCTTTAAATAATGCAACAAAGTCCTTAAATAATGCAGCAGAGTCCTTAAATAATGCAACAAAGTCCTTAAATAATGCAGCAGAGTCCTTAAATAATGCAACAAACTCATTAAATAATGCAGCAAAGTACTTAAATATTGCAGTAAATTCCTTAAATAATGCAGCAGAATCCTTAAACAATGCAATAATTTCCTTAAATAATGCAGCAACATCCTTAATAATGCAGCAGAGTCCTTAAATAATGCAGCAAAGTCCTTAAATAATGCAACAGAGGCCTTAAATACTGCAGCAGCATCCTTAAATAATGCAGCAGAGTCCTTAAATAATGCAGCAGAGTCCTTAAATAATGCAACAAAGTCCTTAAATAAAATGCAGCAACGCCCTTAATAATGCAGCCGAGTCCTTCAATAATGCAGCAAAGTCCTTAAATAATGCAGCAGAGTCCTTAAATAATGCAAAAAAGTCCTTAAATAATGCAGCAAAGTCCTTAAATAATGCAACAAAGTCCTTAAATAATACAGCAGAGTCCTTAAATAATGCAACAAACTCCTTAAATAATGCAGCAAAGTACTTAAATAATGCAGCAAATTCCTTAAATAATGCAGCAGAATCCTTAAATAATGCAATAAAGTCCTTAAATAATGCAGCAACGTCCTTAATAATGCAGCAGAGTCCTTAAATAATGCAGCAAAGTCCTTAAATAATGCAGCGGAGGCCTTAAATACTGCTGCAGCATCCTTAAATAATGCAGCAGAGTCCTTAAATAATGCAACAAAGTCCTTAAATAATGCAGCAGAGTCCTTAAACAATGCAGCGAGGTCCTTAAATAATGCAACAAAGTCCTTAAATAATGCAGCAGATTCCTTAAATTCTGCAGCAGCGATCTTAAATAATGCATCAGAGTCCTTAAATAATGCAGCAGAGTCCTTAAATACTGCAGCAGAGTCCTTAAATAATGCAGCAAAGTCCTTAAATAATGCAGCAGAGTCCTTAAATAATGCAGCAAAGTCCTTAAATAATGCAGCAGAGTCCTTAAATAATGCAACAAAGTCCTTAAATAATGCAGCAGAGTCCTTAAATAATGCAACAAACTCATTAAATAATGCAGCAAAGTACTTAAATATTGCAGTAAATTCCTTAAATAATGCAGCAGAATCCTTAAACAATGCAATAATTTCCTTAAATAATGCAGCAACATCCTTAATAATGCAGCAGAGTCCTTAAATAATGCAGCAAAGTCCTTAAATAATGCAACAGAGGCCTTAAATACTGCAGCAGCATCCTTAAATAATGCAGCAGAGTCCTTAAATAATGCAGCAGAGTCCTTAAATAATGCAACAAAGTCCTTAAATAAAATGCAGCAACGCCCTTAATAATGCAGCCGAGTCCTTCAATAATGCAGCAAAGTCCTTAAATAATGCAGCAGAGTCCTTAAATAATGCAAAAAAGTCCTTAAATAATGCAGCAAAGTCCTTAAATAATGCAACAAAGTCCTTAAATAATACAGCAGAGTCCTTAAATAATGCAACAAACTCCTTAAATAATGCAGCAAAGTACTTAAATAATGCAGCAAATTCCTTAAATAATGCAGCAGAATCCTTAAATAATGCAATAAAGTCCTTAAATAATGCAGCAACGTCCTTAATAATGCAGCAGAGTCCTTAAATAATGCAGCAAAGTCCTTAAATAATGCAGCGGAGGCCTTAAATACTGCTGCAGCATCCTTAAATAATGCAGCAGAGTCCTTAAATAATGCAACAAAGTCCTTAAATAATGCAGCAGAGTCCTTAAACAATGCAGCGAGGTCCTTAAATAATGCAACAAAGTCCTTAAATAATGCAGCAGATTCCTTAAATTCTGCAGCAGCGATCTTAAATAATGCATCAGAGTCCTTAAATAATGCAGCAGAGTCCTTAAATACTGCAGCAGAGTCCTTAAATAATGCAGCAAAGTCCTTAAATAATGCAGCAGAGTCCTTAAATAATGCAGCAAAGTCATTAAATAATGCAGCAGAGTCCTTAAATAATGCAACAAAGTCCTTAAATAATGCAGCAGATTCCTTAAATTCTGCAGCAGCGTCCTTAAATAATGCATCAAAATCCTTAAATGATGCAGCAGAGTCCTTAAATACCACAGCAGAGTCATTAAATAATGCAGCAGAGTCCTTAAATAATGCAGCATATTCCTTAAATAATGCAGCAGAGTCCTTAAATAATGCAATAAAGTCCTTAAATAATGCAGCAGAGTCCTTAAATAATGCAGCAACTTCCTTAATAATGCAGCTGAGTCCTTAAATAATGCAGCAACATCCTTAAATAATGCAGCAGAGTCCTTAAATACTGCATCAGCGTCCTTAAATAATGCAACAAAGTCCTTAAATAATGCAGCAAAGTCCTTAAATAATGCAGCAGAGTCCTTAAATACAGCAGCAGAGTCCTTAAATAATTCAGCAAAGTCCTTAAATAATGCAGAAGAGTCCTTAAATAATGCAACAAAGTCCTTAAATAATGCAGCAGAGTCCTTAAATAATGCAACAAAGTCCTTAAATAATGCAGCAGAGTCCTTAAATACTGCAGCAGAGACCTTAAATAATGCAGCAAAATCCTT
This sequence comes from Phyllobates terribilis, assembly GCF_046119375.1. NCBI lineage: Eukaryota > Metazoa > Chordata > Amphibia > Anura > Dendrobatidae > Phyllobates > Phyllobates terribilis. Next base: position 1,559,140 of record NW_027363072.1, on the reverse strand, counting down.
AAATAATGCAGCAGAGTCCTTATATAATGCAGCAAAGTCCTAAAATACCACAGCAGAGTCCTTAAATAATGCAGCAGAGTCCTTAAATAATGCAGCAAATTCATTAAATAATGCAGCAGAGTCCTTAAATAATGCAACAAAGTCCTTAAATAATGCAGCAGATTCCTTAAATTTCGCAGCAGCGTCCTTAAATAATGCATCAAAGTACTTAAATAATGCAGCAGAGTCCTAAAATGCCGCAGCAGAGTCCTTAAATAGTGCAGCAAAGTCCTTAAATAATGCAGCAGAGTGCTTACATAATGCAGCAGAGTCCTTAAATACCGCAGCAGAGTCATTAAATAATGCAGCAGAGTCCTTAAATAATGCAGCAAATTCATTAAATAATGCACAGAGTCATTAAATAATGCAATAAAGTCCTTAAATAAAATTCAGCAACACAATTAATAATGCAGCTGAGTCCTTAAATAATTCAGCAAAGTCCTTAAATAATGCAGCAGAGTCCTTAAATACCGCAGCAGCGTCCTTAAATAATGCAACAAAGTCCTTAAATAATGCAGCAGAGTCCTTAAATAATGCAACAAAGTCCTTAAATAATGCATCAGAGTCCTTAAATTATGCAACAAACTCATTAAATAATGCAGCAAAGTACTTAAATAATGCAGCAAATTCCTTAAATAATGCAGCAGAATCCTTAAATAATGCAATAAAGTCCTTAAATAATGCAGCAGAGTCGTTAAATAATGCAAAAAAATCCTTAAATAATGCAGCAGAATCCTTAATTAATGCAATAAAGTCATTAAATAATGCAGCAGAGTCCTTAAATAATGCAACAAAGTCCTTAAATAATGCAGCAGATTCCTTAAATTCTGCAGCAGCGTCCTTAAATAATGCATCAAAGTCCTTAAATAATGCAGCAGAGTCCTTAAATTCCACAGCAGAGTCATTAAATAATGCAGCAGAGTCCTTAAATAATGCAGCATATTCCTTAAATAATGCAGCAGAGTCCTTAAATAATGCAATAAAGTCCTTAAATAATGCAGCAGAGTCCTTAAATAATGCAGCAACGTCCTTAATAATGCAGCTGAGTCCTTAAGTAATGCAGCAACATCCTTAAATAATGCAGCAGAGTCCTTAAATACTGCATCAGCGTCCTTAAATAATGCAACAAAGTCCTTAAATAATGCAGCAAAGTCCTTAAATAATGCAGCAGAGTCCTTAAATACAGCAGCAGAGTCCTTAAATAATTCAGCAAAGTCCTTAAATAATGCAGCAGAGTCCTTAAATAATGCAACAAAGTCCTTAAATAATGCAGCAGAGCCCTTAAATAATGCAACAAAGTCCATAAATAATGCAGCAGAGTCCTTAAATACTGCAGCAGAGACCTTAAATAATGCAGCAAAATCCTTAAATAATGCAGCAGAGTCCTAATATAATGCAGCAGAGTCCTAAAATACCGCAGCAGAGTCCTTAAATAATGCAGCAGAGTCATTAAATAATGCAGCAAAATCATTAAGTAATGCAGCAGAGTCCTTAAATAATGCAACAAAGTTCTTAAATAATGCAGCAGATTCCTTAAATTTCGCAGCAGCATCCTTAAATAATACATCAACGTCCTTAAATAATGCAGCAGAGTCCTAAACTACCGCAGCAGAGTCCTTAAATAATGCAGCAAAGTCCTTAAATAATGCAGCAGAGTGCTTACATAATGCAGCAGAGTCCTTAAATACCGCAGCAGAGTCATTAAATAATGCAGCAGAGTCCTTAAATAATGCAGCAAATTCATTAAATAATGCACAGAGTCATTAAATAATGCAATAAAGTCCTTAAATAAAATTCAACAACACCCTTAATAATGCAGCTGAGTCCTTAAATAATTCAGCAAAGTCCTTAAATAATGCAGCAGAGTCCTTAAATAATGCAGCAAATTCATTAAATAATGCACAGAGTCATTAAATAATGCAATAAAGTCCTTAAATAAAATTCAACAACACCCTTAATAATGCAGCTGAGTCCTTAAATAATTCAGCAAAGTCCTTAAATAATGCAGCAGAGTCCTTAAATAATGCAATAAATTCCTTAAATAAAATGCAGCAACGCCCTTAATAATGCAGCTGAGTCCTTAAATAATGCAGCAAAGTCCTTAAATAATGCAGCAGAGTCCTTAAATACCGCAGCAGCGTCTTTAAATAATGCAACAAAGTCCTTAAATAATGCAGCAGAGTCCTTAAATAATGCAACAAAGTCCTTAAATAATGCAGCAGAGTCCTTAAATAATGCAACAAACTCATTAAATATTGCAGCAAAGTACTTAAACATTGCAGCAAATTCCTTAAATAATGCAGCAGAATCCTTAAATAATGCAATAATTTCCTTAAATAATGCAGCAACATCCTTAATAATGCAGCAGAGTCCTTAAATAATGCAGCAAAGTCCTTAAATAATGCAGCAGAGGCCTTAAATACTCCAGCAGCATCCTTAAATAATGCAGCAGAGTCCTTAAATAATGCAGCAGAGTCCTTAAATAATGCAACAAAGTCCTTAAATAATGCAGCAGATTCCTTAAATTTCGCAGCAGCGTCCTTAAATAATACATCAAAGTCCTTAAATAATGCAGCAGAGTCCTAAACTACCACAGCAGAGTCCTTAAATAATGCAGCAAAGTCCTTAAATAATGCAGCAGAGTGCTTACATAATGCAGCAAATTCATTAAATAATGCACAGAGTCATTAAATAATGCAATAAAGTCCTTAAATAAAATTCAACAACACCCTTAATAATGCAGCTGAGTCCTTAAATAATTCAGCAAAGTCCTTAAATAATGCAGCAGAGTCCTTAAATACCGCAGCAGCATCCTTAAATAATGCAACAAAGTCCTTAATTAATGCAGCAGAGTCCTTAAATAATGCAACAAAGTCCTTAAATAATGCAGCAGAGTCCTTAAATAATGCAACAAACTCATTAAATAATGCAGCAAAGTACTTAAATAATGCAGCAAATTCCTTAAATAATGCAGCAGAATCCTTAAATAATGCAATAATGTCCTTAAATAATGCAGCAGAGTCCTTAAATAATGCAAAAAATTCCTTAAATAATGCATCAGAATCCTTAAATAATGCAACAAAGTCCTTAAATAATGCAGCAACGTCCTTAATAATGCAGCAGAGTCCTTAAATAATGCAGCAAATTCCTTAAATAATGCAGCAGAGGCCTTAAATACCGAAGCAGAGTCCTTAAATAATGCAGCAAAGTCCTTAAATAATGCAGAAGAGTCCTTAAATAATGCAACAAAGTCCTTAAATAATGCAGCAGAGTCCTTAAATAAAGCAGCAGAGTGCTTAAATAATGCAGCAGAGTCCTTAAATACCGCAGCAGAGTCATTAAATAATACAGCAGAGTCCTTAAATAAAGCAGCAGAGTGCTTAAATAATGCAGCAGAGTCCTAAAATAGCGCTGCAGAGTCATTAAATAATACAGCAGAGTCCTTAAATAATGCAGCACATTTCTTAAATAATGCACAGAGTCCTTAAATAATGCAATAAAGTCCTTAAATAAAATGCAGCAACGCCCTTAATAATGCAGCTGAGTCCTTAAATAATGCAGCAAAGTCCTTAAATAATGCAGCAGAGTCCTTAAGTACCGCAGCAGCGTCTTTAAATAATGCAACAAAGTCCTTAAATAATGCAGCAGAGTCCTTAAATAATGCAACAAAGTCCTTAAATAATGCAGCAGAGTCCTTAAATAATGCAACAAACTCATTAAATAATGCAGCAAAGTACTTAAATATTGCAGTAAATTCCTTAAATAATGCAGCAGAATCCTTAAACAATGCAATAATTTCCTTAAATAATGCAGCAACATCCTTAATAATGCAGCAGAGTCCTTAAATAATGCAGCAAAGTCCTTAAATAATGCAACAGAGGCCTTAAATACTGCAGCAGCATCCTTAAATAATGCAGCAGAGTCCTTAAATAATGCAGCAGAGTCCTTAAATAATGCAACAAAGTCCTTAAATAAAATGCAGCAACGCCCTTAATAATGCAGCCGAGTCCTTCAATAATGCAGCAAAGTCCTTAAATAATGCAGCAGAGTCCTTAAATAATGCAAAAAAGTCCTTAAATAATGCAGAAAAGTCCTTAAATAATGCAACAAAGTCCTTAAATAATACAGCAGAGTCCTTAAATAATGCAACAAACTCCTTAAATAATGCAGCAAAGTACTTAAATAATGCAGCAAATTCCTTAAATAATGCAGCAGAATCCTTAAATACTGCAGCAGAGTCCTTAAATAATGCAGCAAAGTCCTTAAATAATGCAGCAGAGTCCTTAAATAATGCAGCAAAGTCATTAAATAATGCAGCAGAGTCCTTAAATAATGCAACAAAGTCCTTAAATAATGCAGCAGATTCCTTAAATTCTGCAGCAGCGTCCTTAAATAATGCATCAAAATCCTTAAATGATGCAGCAGAGTCCTTAAATACCACAGCAGAGTCATTAAATAATGCAGCAGAGTCCTTAAATAATGCAGCATATTCCTTAAATAATGCAGCAGAGTCCTTAAATAATGCAATAAAGTCCTTAAATAATGCAGCAGAGTCCTTAAATAATGCAGCAACTTCCTTAATAATGCAGCTGAGTCCTTAAATAATGCAGCAACATCCTTAAATAATGCAGCAGAGTCCTTAAATACTGCATCAGCGTCCTTAAATAATGCAACAAAGTCCTTAAATAATGCAGCAAAGTCCTTAAATAATGCAGCAGAGTCCTTAAATACAGCAGCAGAGTCCTTAAATAATTCAGCAAAGTCCTTAAATAATGCAGAAGAGTCCTTAAATAATGCAACAAAGTCCTTAAATAATGCAGCAGAGTCCTTAAATAATGCAACAAAGTCCTTAAATAATGCAGCAGAGTCCTTAAATACTGCAGCAGAGACCTTAAATAATGCAGCAAAATCCTTAAATAATGCAGCAGAGTCCTTATATAATGCAGCAAAGTCCTAAAATACCACAGCAGAGTCCTTAAATAATGCAGCAGAGTCCTTAAATAATGCAGCAAATTCATTAAATAATGCAGCAGAGTCCTTAAATAATGCAACAAAGTCCTTAAATAATGCAGCAGATTCCTTAAATTTCGCAGCAGCGTCCTTAAATAATGCATCAAAGTACTTAAATAATGCAGCAGAGTCCTAAAATGCCGCAGCAGAGTCCTTAAATAGTGCAGCAAAGTCCTTAAATAATGCAGCAGAGTGCTTACATAATGCAGCAGAGTCCTTAAATACCGCAGCAGAGTCATTAAATAATGCAGCAGAGTCCTTAAATAATGCAGCAAATTCATTAAATAATGCACAGAGTCATTAAATAATGCAATAAAGTCCTTAAATAAAATTCAGCAACACAATTAATAATGCAGCTGAGTCCTTAAATAATTCAGCAAAGTCCTTAAATAATGCAGCAGAGTCCTTAAATACCGCAGCAGCGTCCTTAAATAATGCAAAAAAGTCCTTAAATAATGCAGCAGAGTCCTTAAATAATGCAACAAAGTCCTTAAATAATGCATCAGAGTCCTTAAATTATGCAACAAACTCATTAAATAATGCAGCAAAGTACTTAAATAATGCAGCAAATTCCTTAAATAATGCAGCAGAATCCTTAAATAATGCAATAAAGTCCTTAAATAATGCAGCAGAGTCGTTAAATAATGCAAAAAAATCCTTAAATAATGCAGCAGAATCCTTAATTAATGCAATAAAGTCATTAAATAATGCAGCAGAGTCCTTAAATAATGCAACAAAGTCCTTAAATAATGCAGCAGATTCCTTAAATTCTGCAGCAGCGTCCTTAAATAATGCATCAAAGTCCTTAAATAATGCAGCAGAGTCCTTAAATTCCACAGCAGAGTCATTAAATAATGCAGCAGAGTCCTTAAATAATGCAGCATATTCCTTAAATAATGCAGCAGAGTCCTTAAATAATGCAATAAAGTCCTTAAATAATGCAGCAGAGTCCTTAAATAATGCAGCAACGTCCTTAATAATGCAGCTGAGTCCTTAAATAATGCAGCAACATCCTTAAATAATGCAGCAGAGTCCTTAAATACTGCATCAGCGTCCTTAAATAATGCAACAAAGTCCTTAAATAATGCAGCAAAGTCCTTAAATAATGCAGCAGAGTCCTTAAATACAGCAGCAGAGTCCTTAAATAATTCAGCAAAGTCCTTAAATAATGCAGCAGAGTCCTTAAATAATGCAACAAAGTCCTTAAATAATGCAGCAGAGCCCTTAAATAATGCAACAAAGTCCATAAATAATGCAGCAGAGTCCTTAAATACTGCAGCAGAGACCTTAAATAATGCAGCAAAATCCTTAAATAATGCAGCAGAGTCCTAATATAATGCAGCAGAGTCCTAAAATACCGCAGCAGAGTCCTTAAATAATGCAGCAGAGTCATTAAATAATGCAGCAAAATCATTAAGTAATGCAGCAGAGTCCTTAAATAATGCAACAAAGTTCTTAAATAATGCAGCAGATTCCTTAAATTTCGCAGCAGCATCCTTAAATAATACATCAACGTCCTTAAATAATGCAGCAGAGTCCTAAACTACCGCAGCAGAGTCCTTAAATAATGCAGCAAAGTCCTTAAATAATGCAGCAGAGTGCTTACATAATGCAGCAGAGTCCTTAAATACCGCAGCAGAGTCATTAAATAATGCAGCAGAGTCCTTAAATAATGCAGCAAATTCATTAAATAATGCACAGAGTCATTAAATAATGCAATAAAGTCCTTAAATAAAATTCAACAACACCCTTAATAATGCAGCTGAGTCCTTAAATAATTCAGCAAAGTCCTTAAATAATGCAGCAGAGTCCTTAAATACCGCAGCAGCGTCCTTAAATAATGCAACAAAGTCCTTAAATAATGCATCAGAGTCCTTAAATTATGCAACAAACTCATTAAATAATGCAGCAAAGTACTTAAATAATGCAGCAAATTCCTTAAATAATGCAGCAGAATCCTTAAATAATGCAATAAAGTCCTTAAATAATGCAGCAGAGTCGTTAAATAATGCAAAAAAATCCTTAAATAATGCAGCAGAGTCCTTAAATTATGCAACAAACTCATTAAATAATGCAGCAAAGTACTTAAATAATGCAGCAAATTCCTTAAATAATGCAGCAGAATCCTTAATTAATGCAATAAAGTCATTAAATAATGCAGCAGAGTCCTTAAATAATGCAACAAAGTCCTTAAATAATGCAGCAGATTCCTTAAATTCTGCAGCAGCGTCCTTAAATAATGCATCAAAGTCCTTAAATAATGCAGCAGAGTCCTTAAATTCCACAGCAGAGTCATTAAATAATGCAGCAGAGTCCTTAAATAATGCAGCATATTCCTTAAATAATGCAGCAGAGTCCTTAAATAATGCAATAAAGTCCTTAAATAATGCAGCAGAGTCCTTAAATAATGCAGCAACGTCCTTAATAATGCAGCTGAGTCCTTAAATAATGCAGCAACATCCTTAAATAATGCAGCAGAGTCCTTAAATACTGCATCAGCGTCCTTAAATAATGCAACAAAGTCCTTAAATAATGCAGCAAAGTCCTTAAATAATGCAGCAGAGTCCTTAAATACAGCAGCAGAGTCCTTAAATAATTCAGCAAAGTCCTTAAATAATGCAGCAGAGTCCTTAAATAATGCAACAAAGTCCTTAAATAATGCAGCAGAGCCCTTAAATAATGCAACAAAGTCCATAAATAATGCAGCAGAGTCCTTAAATACTGCAGCAGAGACCTTAAATAATGCAGCAAAATCCTTAAATAATGCAGCAGAGTCCTAATATAATGCAGCAGAGTCCTTAAATAATGCAGCAGATTCCTTAAATTCTGCAGCAGCGTCCTTAAATAATGCATCAAAATCCTTAAATGATGCAGCAGAGTCCTTAAATACCACAGCAGAGTCATTAAATAATGCAGCAGAGTCCTTAAATAATGCAGCATATTCCTTAAATAATGCAGCAGAGTCCTTAAATAATGCAATAAAGTCCTTAAATAATGCAGCAGAGTCCTTAAATAATGCAGCAACTTCCTTAATAATGCAGCTGAGTCCTTAAATAATGCAGCAACATCCTTAAATAATGCAGCAGAGTCCTTAAATACTGCATCAGCGTCCTTAAATAATGCAACAAAGTCCTTAAATAATGCAGCAAAGTCCTTAAATAATGCAGCAGAGTCCTTAAATACAGCAGCAGAGTCCTTAAATAATTCAGCAAAGTCCTTAAATAATGCAGAAGAGTCCTTAAATAATGCAACAAAGTCCTTAAATAATGCAGCAGAGTCCTTAAATAATGCAACAAAGTCCTTAAATAATGCAGCAGAGTCCTTAAATACTGCAGCAGAGACCTTAAATAATGCAGCAAAATCCTTAAATAATGCAGCAGAGTCCTTATATAATGCAGCAAAGTCCTAAAATACCACAGCAGAGTCCTTAAATAATGCAGCAGAGTCCTTAAATAATGCAGCAAATTCATTAAATAATGCAGCAGAGTCCTTAAATAATGCAACAAAGTCCTTAAATAATGCAGCAGATTCCTTAAATTTCGCAGCAGCGTCCTTAAATAATGCATCAAAGTACTTAAATAATGCAGCAGAGTCCTAAAATGCCGCAGCAGAGTCCTTAAATAGTGCAGCAAAGTCCTTAAATAATGCAGCAGAGTGCTTACATAATGCAGCAGAGTCCTTAAATACCGCAGCAGAGTCATTAAATAATGCAGCAGAGTCCTTAAATAATGCAGCAAATTCATTAAATAATGCACAGAGTCATTAAATAATGCAATAAAGTCCTTAAATAAAATTCAGCAACACAATTAATAATGCAGCTGAGTCCTTAAATAATTCAGCAAAGTCCTTAAATAATGCAGCAGAGTCCTTAAATACCGCAGCAGCGTCCTTAAATAATGCAACAAAGTCCTTAAATAATGCAGCAGAGTCCTTAAATAATGCAACAAAGTCCTTAAATAATGCATCAGAGTCCTTAAATTATGCAACAAACTCATTAAATAATGCAGCAAAGTACTTAAATAATGCAGCAAATTCCTTAAATAATGCAGCAGAATCCTTAAATAATGCAATAAAGTCCTTAAATAATGCAGCAGAGTCGTTAAATAATGCAAAAAAATCCTTAAATAATGCAGCAGAATCCTTAATTAATGCAATAAAGTCATTAAATAATGCAGCAGAGTCCTTAAATAATGCAACAAAGTCCTTAAATAATGCAGCAGATTCCTTAAATTCTGCAGCAGCGTCCTTAAATAATGCATCAAAGTCCTTAAATAATGCAGCAGAGTCCTTAAATTCCACAGCAGAGTCATTAAATAATGCAGCAGAGTCCTTAAATAATGCAGCATATTCCTTAAATAATGCAGCAGAGTCCTTAAATAATGCAATAAAGTCCTTAAATAATGCAGCAGAGTCCTTAAATAATGCAGCAACGTCCTTAATAATGCAGCTGAGTCCTTAAATAATGCAGCAACATCCTTAAATAATGCAGCAGAGTCCTTAAATACTGCATCAGCGTCCTTAAATAATGCAACAAAGTCCTTAAATAATGCAGCAAAGTCCTTAAATAATGCAGCAGAGTCCTTAAATACAGCAGCAGAGTCCTTAAATAATTCAGCAAAGTCCTTAAATAATGCAGCAGAGTCCTTAAATAATGCAACAAAGTCCTTAAATAATGCAGCAGAGCCCTTAAATAATGCAACAAAGTCCATAAATAATGCAGCAGAGTCCTTAAATACTGCAGCAGAGACCTTAAATAATGCAGCAAAATCCTTAAATAATGCAGCAGAGTCCTAATATAATGCAGCAGAGTCCTAAAATACCGCAGCAGAGTCCTTAAATAATGCAGCAGAGTCATTAAATAATGCAGCAAAATCATTAAGTAATGCAGCAGAGTCCTTAAATAATGCAACAAAGTTCTTAAATAATGCAGCAGATTCCTTAAATTTCGCAGCAGCATCCTTAAATAATACATCAACGTCCTTAAATAATGCAGCAGAGTCCTAAACTACCACAGCAGAGTCCTTAAATAATGCAGCAAAGTCCTTAAATAATGCAGCAGAGTGCTTACATAATGCAGCAGAGTCCTTAAATACCGCAGCAGAGTCATTAAATAATGCAGCAGAGTCCTTAAATAATGCAGCAAATTCATTAAATAATGCACAGAGTCATTAAATAATGCAATAAAGTCCTTAAATAAAATTCAACAACACCCTTAATAATGCAGCTGAGTCCTTAAATAATTCAGCAAAGTCCTTAAATAATGCAGCAGAGTCCTTAAATACCGCAGCAGCGTCCTTAAATAATGCAACAAAGTCCTTAAATAATGCATCAGAGTCCTTAAATTATGCAACAAACTCATTAAATAATGCAGCAAAGTACTTAAATAATGCAGCAAATTCCTTAAATAATGCAGCAGAATCCTTAAATAATGCAATAAAGTCCTTAAATAATGCAGCAGAGTCGTTAAATAATGCAAAAAAATCCTTAAATAATGCAGCAGAATCCTTAATTAATGCAATAAAGTCATTAAATAATGCAGCAGAGTCCTTAAATAATGCAACAAAGTCCTTAAATAATGCAGCAGATTCCTTAAATTCTGCAGCAGCGTCCTTAAATAATGCATCAAAGTCCTTAAATAATGCAGCAGAGTCCTTAAATTCCACAGCAGAGTCATTAAATAATGCAGCAGAGTCCTTAAATAATGCAGCATATTCCTTAAATAATGCAGCAGAGTCCTTAAATAATGCAATAAAGTCCTTAAATAATGCAGCAGAGTCCTTAAATAATGCAGCAACGTCCTTAATAATGCAGCTGAGTCCTTAAATAATGCAGCAACATCCTTAAATAATGCAGCAGAGTCCTTAAATACTGCATCAGCGTCCTTAAATAATGCAACAAAGTCCTTAAATAATGCAGCAAAGTCCTTAAATAATGCAGCAGAGTCCTTAAATACAGCAGCAGAGTCCTTAAATAATTCAGCAAAGTCCTTAAATAATGCAGCAGAGTCCTTAAATAATGCAACAAAGTCCTTAAATAATGCAGCAGAGCCCTTAAATAATGCAACAAAGTCCATAAATAATGCAGCAGAGTCCTTAAATACTGCAGCAGAGACCTTAAATAATGCAGCAAAATCCTTAAATAATGCAGCAGAGTCCTAATATAATGCAGCAGAGTCCTAAAATACCGCAGCAGAGTCCTTAAATAATGCAGCAGAGTCATTAAATAATGCAGCAAAATCATTAAGTAATGCAGCAGAGTCCTTAAATAATGCAACAAAGTTCTTAAATAATGCAGCAGATTCCTTAAATTTCGCAGCAGCATCCTTAAATAATACATCAACGTCCTTAAATAATGCAGCAGAGTCCTAAACTACCGCAGCAGAGTCCTTAAATAATGCAGCAAAGTCCTTAAATAAAGCAGCAGAGTGCTTACATAATGCAGCAGAGTCCTTAAATACCGCAGCAGAGTCATTAAATAATGCAGCAGAGTCCTTAAATAATGCAGCAAATTCATTAAATAATGCACAGAGTCATTAAATAATGCAATAAAGTCCTTAAATAAAATTCAACAACACCCTTAATAATGCAGCTGAGTCCTTAAATAATTCAGAAAAGTCCTTAAATAATGCAGCAGAGTCCTTAAATACCGCAGCAGCGTCCTTAAATAATGCAACAAAGTCCTTAAATAATGCAGCAGAGTCCTTAAATAATGCAACAAAGTCCTTAAATAATGCAGCAGAGTCCTTAAATAATGCAACAAACTCATTAAATAATGCAGCAAAGTACTTAAATAATGCAGCAAATTCCTTAAATAATGCAACAGAATCCTTAAATAATGCAATAAAGTCCTTAAATAATGCAGCAGAGTCCTTAAATAATGCAAAAAATTCCTTAAATAATGCATCAGAATCCTTAAATAATGCAACAAAGTCCTTAAATAGTGCAGCAACGTCCTTAATAATGCAGCAGAGTCCTTAAATAATGCAGCAAATTCCTTAAATAATGCAGCAGAGGCCTTAAATACCGAAGCAGCGTCCTTAAATAATGCAGCAAAGTCCTTAAATAATGCAGAAGAGTCCTTAAATAATGCAACAAAGTCCTTAAATAATGCAGCAGAGTCCTTAAATAAAGCAGCAGAGTGCTTAAATAATGCAGCAGAGTCCTTAAATACCGCAGCAGAGTCATTAAATAATACAGCAGAGTCCTTAAATAAAGCAGCAGAGTGCTTAAATAATGCAGCAGAGTCCAAAAATACCGCAGCAGAGTCATTAAATAATACAGCAGAGTCCGTAACTAATGCAGCAAATTTCTTAAATAATGCACAGAGTCCTTAAATAATGCAATAAATTCCTTAAATAAAATGCAGCAACGCCCTTAATAATGCAGCTGAGTCCTTAAATAATGCAGCAAAGTCCTTAAATAATGCAGCAGAGTCCTTAAATACCGCAGCAGCGTCTTTAAATAATGCAACAAAGTCCTTAAATAATGCAGCAGAGTCCTTAAATAATGCAACAAAGTCCTTAAATAATGCAGCATAGTCCTTAAATAATGCAACAAACTCATTAAATATTGCAGCAAAGTACTTAAACATTGCAGCAAATTCCTTAAATAATGCAGCAGAATCCTTAAATAATGCAATAATTTCCTTAAATAATGCAGCAACATCCTTAATAATGCAGCAGAGTCCTTAAATAATGCAGCAAAGTCCTTAAATAATGCAGCAGAGGCCTTAAATACTCCAGCAGCATCCTTAAATAATGCAGCAGAGTCCTTAAATAATGCAGCAGAGTCCTTAAATAATGCAACAAAGTCCTTAAATAATGCAGCAGATTCCTTAAATTTCGCAGCAGCGTCCTTAAATAATACATCAAAGTCCTTAAATAATGCAGCAGAGTCCTAAACTACCGCAGCAGAGTCCTTAAATAATGCAGCAAAGTCCTTAAATAATGCAGCAGAGTGCTTACATAATGCAGCAGAGTCCTTATATACCGCAGCAGAGTCATTAAATAATGCAGCAGAGTCCTTAAATAATGCAGCAAATTCATTAAATAATGCACAGAGTCATTAAATAATGCAATAAAGTCCTTAAATAAAATTCAACAACACCCTTAATAATGCAGCTGAGTCCTTAAATAATTCAGCAAAGTCCTTAAATAATGCAGCAGAGTCCTTAAATACCGCAGCAGCATCCTTAAATAATGCAACAAAGTCCTTAAATAATGCAGCAGAGTCCTTAAATAATGCAACAAAGTCCTTAAATAATGCAGCAGAGTCCTTAAATAATGCAACAAACTCATTAAATAATGCAGCAAAGTACTTAAATAATGCAGCAAATTCCTTAAATAATGCAGCAGAATCCTTAAATAATGCAATAATGTCCTTAAATAATGCAGCAGAGTCCTTAAATAATGCAAAAAATTCCTTAAATAATGCATCAGAATCCTTAAATAATGCAACAAAGTCCTTAAATAATGCAGCAACGTCCTTAATAATGCAGCAGAGTCCTTAAATAATGCAGCAAATTCCTTAAATAATGCAGCAGAGGCCTTAAATACCGAAGCAGAGTTCTTAAATAATGCAGCAAAGTCCTTAAATAATGCATAAGAGTCCTTAAATAATGCAACAAAGTCCTTAAATAATGCAGCAGAGTCCTTAAATAAAGCAGCAGAGTGCTTAAATAATGCAGCAGAGTCCTTAAATACCGCAGCAGAGTCATTAAATAATACAGCAGAGTCCTTAAATAAAGCAGCAGAGTGCTTAAATAATGCAGCAGAGTCCTAAAATAGCGCTGCAGAGTCATTAAATAATACAGCAGAGTCCTTAAATAATGCAGCAAATTTCTTAAATAATGCACAGAGTCCTTAAATAATGCAATAAAGTGATTAAATAAAATGCAGCAACGCCCTTAATAATGCAGCTGAGTCCTTAAATAATGCAGCAAAGTCCTTAAATAATGCAGCAGAGTCCTTAAATACCGCAGCAGCGTCTTTAAATAATGCAACAAAGTCCTTAAATAATGCAGCAGAGTCCTTAAATAATGCAACAAAGTCCTTAAATAATGCAGCAGAGTCCTTAAATAATGCAACAAACTCATTAAATAATGCAGCAAAGTACTTAAATATTGCATCAAATTCCTTAAATAATGCAGCAGAATCCTTAAATAATGCAATAATTTCCTTAAATAATGCAGCAACATCCTTAATAATGCAGCAGAATCCTTAAATAATGCAGCAAAGTCCTTAAATAATGCAACAGAGGCCTTAAATACTGCAGCAGCATCCTTAAATAATGCAGCAGAGTCCTTAAATAATGCAGCAGAGTCCTTAAATAATGCAACAAAGTCCTTAAATAAAATGCAGCAACGCCCTTAATAATGCAGCCGAGTCCTTCAATAATGCAGCAAAGTCCTTAAATAATGCAGCAGAGTCCTTAAATACCGCAGCAGCGTCCTTAAATAATGCAAAAAAGTCCTTAAATAATGCAGCAAAGTCCTTAAATAATGCAACAAAGTCCTTAAATAATGCAGCAGAGTCCTTAAATAATGCAACAAACTCCTTAAATAATGCAGCAAAGAACTTAAATAATGCAGCAAATTCCTTAAATAATGCAGCAGAATCCTTAAATAATGCAATAAAGTCCTTAAATAATGCAGCAACGTCCTTAATAATGCAGCAGAGTCCTTAAATAATGCAGCAAAGTCCTTAAATAATGCAGCGGAGGCCTTAAATACTGCTGCAGCGTCCTTAAATAATGCAGCAGAGTCCTTAAATAATGCAACAAAGTCCTTAAATAATGCAGCAGAGTCCTTAAACAATGCAGCACAGTCCTTAAATAATGCAACAAAGTCCTTGAATAATGCAGCAGATTCCTTAAATGCTGCAGCATCGTCCTTAAATAATGCATGAAAGTCCTTAAATAATGCAGCAGAGTCCTTAAATACTGCAGCAGAGTCCTTAAATAATGCAGCAAAGTCCTTAAATAATGCAGCAGAGTCCTTAAATAATGCAACAAAGTCCTTAAATAATGCATCAGAGTCCTTAAATTATGCAACAAACTCATTAAATAATGCAGCAAAGTACTTAAATAATGCAGCAAATTCCTTAAATAATGCAGCAGAATCCTTAAATAATGCAATAAAGTCCTTAAATAATGCAGCAGAGTCATTAAATAATGCAAAAAAATCCTTAAATAATGCAGCAGAATCCTTAATTAATGCAATAAAGTCATTAAATAATGCAGCAGAGTCCTTAAATAATGCAACAAAGTCCTTAAATAATGCAGCAGATTCCTTAAATTCTGCAGCAGCGTCCTTAAATAATGCATCAAAGTCCTTAAATAATGCAGCAGAGTCCTTAAATTCCACAGCAGAGTCATTAAATAATGCAGCAGAGTCCTTAAATAATGCAGCATATTCCTTAAATAATGCAGCAGAGTCCTTAAATAATGCAATAAAGTCCTTAAATAATGCAGCAGAGTCCTTAAATAATGCAGCAACGTCCTTAATAATGCAGCTGAGTCCTTAAGTAATGCAGCAACATCCTTAAATAATGCAGCAGAGTCCTTAAATACTGCATCAGCGTCCTTAAATAATGCAACAAAGTCCTTAAATAATGCAGCAAAGTCCTTAAATAATGCAGCAGAGTCCTTAAATACAGCAGCAGAGTCCTTAAATAATTCAGCAAAGTCCTTAAATAATGCAGCAGAGTCCTTAAATAATGCAACAAAGTCCTTAAATAATGCAGCAGAGCCCTTAAATAATGCAACAAAGTCCATAAATAATGCAGCAGAGTCCTTAAATACTGCAGCAGAGACCTTAAATAATGCAGCAAAATCCTTAAATAATGCAGCAGAGTCCTAATATAATGCAGCAGAGTCCTAAAATACCGCAGCAGAGTCCTTAAATAATGCAGCAGAGTCATTAAATAATGCAGCAAAATCATTAAGTAATGCAGCAGAGTCCTTAAATAATGCAACAAAGTTCTTAAATAATGCAGCAGATTCCTTAAATTTCGCAGCAGCATCCTTAAATAATACATCAACGTCCTTAAATAATGCAGCAGAGTCCTAAACTACCGCAGCAGAGTCCTTAAATAATGCAGCAAAGTCCTTAAATAATGCAGCAGAGTGCTTACATAATGCAGCAGAGTCCTTAAATACCGCAGCAGAGTCATTAAATAATGCAGCAGAGTCCTTAAATAATGCAGCAAATTCATTAAATAATGCACAGAGTCATTAAATAATGCAATAAAGTCCTTAAATAAAATTCAACAACACCCTTAATAATGCAGCTGAGTCCTTAAATAATTCAGCAAAGTCCTTAAATAATGCAGCAGAGTCCTTAAATAATGCAGCAAATTCATTAAATAATGCACAGAGTCATTAAATAATGCAATAAAGTCCTTAAATAAAATTCAACAACACCCTTAATAATGCAGCTGAGTCCTTAAATAATTCAGCAAAGTCCTTAAATAATGCAGCAGAGTCCTTAAATAATGCAATAAATTCCTTAAATAAAATGCAGCAACGCCCTTAATAATGCAGCTGAGTCCTTAAATAATGCAGCAAAGTCCTTAAATAATGCAGCAGAGTCCTTAAATACCGCAGCAGCGTCTTTAAATAATGCAACAAAGTCCTTAAATAATGCAGCAGAGTCCTTAAATAATGCAACAAAGTCCTTAAATAATGCAGCAGAGTCCTTAAATAATGCAACAAACTCATTAAATATTGCAGCAAAGTACTTAAACATTGCAGCAAATTCCTTAAATAATGCAGCAGAATCCTTAAATAATGCAATAATTTCCTTAAATAATGCAGCAACATCCTTAATAATGCAGCAGAGTCCTTAAATAATGCAGCAAAGTCCTTAAATAATGCAGCAGAGGCCTTAAATACTCCAGCAGCATCCTTAAATAATGCAGCAGAGTCCTTAAATAATGCAGCAGAGTCCTTAAATAATGCAACAAAGTCCTTAAATAATGCAGCAGATTCCTTAAATTTCGCAGCAGCGTCCTTAAATAATACATCAAAGTCCTTAAATAATGCAGCAGAGTCCTAAACTACCACAGCAGAGTCCTTAAATAATGCAGCAAAGTCCTTAAATAATGCAGCAGAGTGCTTACATAATGCAGCAAATTCATTAAATAATGCACAGAGTCATTAAATAATGCAATAAAGTCCTTAAATAAAATTCAACAACACCCTTAATAATGCAGCTGAGTCCTTAAATAATTCAGCAAAGTCCTTAAATAATGCAGCAGAGTCCTTAAATACCGCAGCAGCATCCTTAAATAATGCAACAAAGTCCTTAATTAATGCAGCAGAGTCCTTAAATAATGCAACAAAGTCCTTAAATAATGCAGCAGAGTCCTTAAATAATGCAACAAACTCATTAAATAATGCAGCAAAGTACTTAAATAATGCAGCAAATTCCTTAAATAATGCAGCAGAATCCTTAAATAATGCAATAATGTCCTTAAATAATGCAGCAGAGTCCTTAAATAATGCAAAAAATTCCTTAAATAATGCATCAGAATCCTTAAATAATGCAACAAAGTCCTTAAATAATGCAGCAACGTCCTTAATAATGCAGCAGAGTCCTTAAATAATGCAGCAAATTCCTTAAATAATGCAGCAGAGGCCTTAAATACCGAAGCAGAGTCCTTAAATAATGCAGCAAAGTCCTTAAATAATGCAGAAGAGTCCTTAAATAATGCAACAAAGTCCTTAAATAATGCAGCAGAGTCCTTAAATAAAGCAGCAGAGTGCTTAAATAATGCAGCAGAGTCCTTAAATACCGCAGCAGAGTCATTAAATAATACAGCAGAGTCCTTAAATAAAGCAGCAGAGTGCTTAAATAATGCAGCAGAGTCCTAAAATAGCGCTGCAGAGTCATTAAATAATACAGCAGAGTCCTTAAATAATGCAGCACATTTCTTAAATAATGCACAGAGTCCTTAAATAATGCAATAAAGTCCTTAAATAAAATGCAGCAACGCCCTTAATAATGCAGCTGAGTCCTTAAATAATGCAGCAAAGTCCTTAAATAATGCAGCAGAGTCCTTAAGTACCGCAGCAGCGTCTTTAAATAATGCAACAAAGTCCTTAAATAATGCAGCAGAGTCCTTAAATAATGCAACAAAGTCCTTAAATAATGCAGCAGAGTCCTTAAATAATGCAACAAACTCATTAAATAATGCAGCAAAGTACTTAAATATTGCAGTAAATTCCTTAAATAATGCAGCAGAATCCTTAAACAATGCAATAATTTCCTTAAATAATGCAGCAACATCCTTAATAATGCAGCAGAGTCCTTAAATAATGCAGCAAAGTCCTTAAATAATGCAACAGAGGCCTTAAATACTGCAGCAGCATCCTTAAATAATGCAGCAGAGTCCTTAAATAATGCAGCAGAGTCCTTAAATAATGCAACAAAGTCCTTAAATAAAATGCAGCAACGCCCTTAATAATGCAGCCGAGTCCTTCAATAATGCAGCAAAGTCCTTAAATAATGCAGCAGAGTCCTTAAATAATGCAAAAAAGTCCTTAAATAATGCAGAAAAGTCCTTAAATAATGCAACAAAGTCCTTAAATAATACAGCAGAGTCCTTAAATAATGCAACAAACTCCTTAAATAATGCAGCAAAGTACTTAAATAATGCAGCAAATTCCTTAAATAATGCAGCAGAATCCTTAAATACTGCAGCAGAGTCCTTAAATAATGCAGCAAAGTCCTTAAATAATGCAGCAGAGTCCTTAAATAATGCAGCAAAGTCATTAAATAATGCAGCAGAGTCCTTAAATAATGCAACAAAGTCCTTAAATAATGCAGCAGATTCCTTAAATTCTGCAGCAGCGTCCTTAAATAATGCATCAAAATCCTTAAATGATGCAGCAGAGTCCTTAAATACCACAGCAGAGTCATTAAATAATGCAGCAGAGTCCTTAAATAATGCAGCATATTCCTTAAATAATGCAGCAGAGTCCTTAAATAATGCAATAAAGTCCTTAAATAATGCAGCAGAGTCCTTAAATAATGCAGCAACTTCCTTAATAATGCAGCTGAGTCCTTAAATAATGCAGCAACATCCTTAAATAATGCAGCAGAGTCCTTAAATACTGCATCAGCGTCCTTAAATAATGCAACAAAGTCCTTAAATAATGCAGCAAAGTCCTTAAATAATGCAGCAGAGTCCTTAAATACAGCAGCAGAGTCCTTAAATAATTCAGCAAAGTCCTTAAATAATGCAGAAGAGTCCTTAAATAATGCAACAAAGTCCTTAAATAATGCAGCAGAGTCCTTAAATAATGCAACAAAGTCCTTAAATAATGCAGCAGAGTCCTTAAATACTGCAGCAGAGACCTTAAATAATGCAGCAAAATCCTTAAATAATGCAGCAGAGTCCTTATATAATGCAGCAAAGTCCTAAAATACCACAGCAGAGTCCTTAAATAATGCAGCAGAGTCCTTAAATAATGCAGCAAATTCATTAAATAATGCAGCAGAGTCCTTAAATAATGCAACAAAGTCCTTAAATAATGCAGCAGATTCCTTAAATTTCGCAGCAGCGTCCTTAAATAATGCATCAAAGTACTTAAATAATGCAGCAGAGTCCTAAAATGCCGCAGCAGAGTCCTTAAATAGTGCAGCAAAGTCCTTAAATAATGCAGCAGAGTGCTTACATAATGCAGCAGAGTCCTTAAATACCGCAGCAGAGTCATTAAATAATGCAGCAGAGTCCTTAAATAATGCAGCAAATTCATTAAATAATGCACAGAGTCATTAAATAATGCAATAAAGTCCTTAAATAAAATTCAGCAACACAATTAATAATGCAGCTGAGTCCTTAAATAATTCAGCAAAGTCCTTAAATAATGCAGCAGAGTCCTTAAATACCGCAGCAGCGTCCTTAAATAATGCAAAAAAGTCCTTAAATAATGCAGCAGAGTCCTTAAATAATGCAACAAAGTCCTTAAATAATGCATCAGAGTCCTTAAATTATGCAACAAACTCATTAAATAATGCAGCAAAGTACTTAAATAATGCAGCAAATTCCTTAAATAATGCAGCAGAATCCTTAAATAATGCAATAAAGTCCTTAAATAATGCAGCAGAGTCGTTAAATAATGCAAAAAAATCCTTAAATAATGCAGCAGAATCCTTAATTAATGCAATAAAGTCATTAAATAATGCAGCAGAGTCCTTAAATAATGCAACAAAGTCCTTAAATAATGCAGCAGATTCCTTAAATTCTGCAGCAGCGTCCTTAAATAATGCATCAAAGTCCTTAAATAATGCAGCAGAGTCCTTAAATTCCACAGCAGAGTCATTAAATAATGCAGCAGAGTCCTTAAATAATGCAGCATATTCCTTAAATAATGCAGCAGAGTCCTTAAATAATGCAATAAAGTCCTTAAATAATGCAGCAGAGTCCTTAAATAATGCAGCAACGTCCTTAATAATGCAGCTGAGTCCTTAAATAATGCAGCAACATCCTTAAATAATGCAGCAGAGTCCTTAAATACTGCATCAGCGTCCTTAAATAATGCAACAAAGTCCTTAAATAATGCAGCAAAGTCCTTAAATAATGCAGCAGAGTCCTTAAATACAGCAGCAGAGTCCTTAAATAATTCAGCAAAGTCCTTAAATAATGCAGCAGAGTCCTTAAATAATGCAACAAAGTCCTTAAATAATGCAGCAGAGCCCTTAAATAATGCAACAAAGTCCATAAATAATGCAGCAGAGTCCTTAAATACTGCAGCAGAGACCTTAAATAATGCAGCAAAATCCTTAAATAATGCAGCAGAGTCCTAATATAATGCAGCAGAGTCCTAAAATACCGCAGCAGAGTCCTTAAATAATGCAGCAGAGTCATTAAATAATGCAGCAAAATCATTAAGTAATGCAGCAGAGTCCTTAAATAATGCAACAAAGTTCTTAAATAATGCAGCAGATTCCTTAAATTTCGCAGCAGCATCCTTAAATAATACATCAACGTCCTTAAATAATGCAGCAGAGTCCTAAACTACCGCAGCAGAGTCCTTAAATAATGCAGCAAAGTCCTTAAATAATGCAGCAGAGTGCTTACATAATGCAGCAGAGTCCTTAAATACCGCAGCAGAGTCATTAAATAATGCAGCAGAGTCCTTAAATAATGCAGCAAATTCATTAAATAATGCACAGAGTCATTAAATAATGCAATAAAGTCCTTAAATAAAATTCAACAACACCCTTAATAATGCAGCTGAGTCCTTAAATAATTCAGCAAAGTCCTTAAATAATGCAGCAGAGTCCTTAAATACCGCAGCAGCGTCCTTAAATAATGCAACAAAGTCCTTAAATAATGCATCAGAGTCCTTAAATTATGCAACAAACTCATTAAATAATGCAGCAAAGTACTTAAATAATGCAGCAAATTCCTTAAATAATGCAGCAGAATCCTTAAATAATGCAATAAAGTCCTTAAATAATGCAGCAGAGTCGTTAAATAATGCAAAAAAATCCTTAAATAATGCAGCAGAATCCTTAATTAATGCAATAAAGTCATTAAATAATGCAGCAGAGTCCTTAAATAATGCAACAAAGTCCTTAAATAATGCAGCAGATTCCTTAAATTCTGCAGCAGCGTCCTTAAATAATGCATCAAAGTCCTTAAATAATGCAGCAGAGTCCTTAAATTCCACAGCAGAGTCATTAAATAATGCAGCAGAGTCCTTAAATAATGCAGCATATTCCTTAAATAATGCAGCAGAGTCCTTAAATAATGCAATAAAGTCCTTAAATAATGCAGCAGAGTCCTTAAATAATGCAGCAACGTCCTTAATAATGCAGCTGAGTCCTTAAATAATGCAGCAACATCCTTAAATAATGCAGCAGAGTCCTTAAATACTGCATCAGCGTCCTTAAATAATGCAACAAAGTCCTTAAATAATGCAGCAAAGTCCTTAAATAATGCAGCAGAGTCCTTAAATACAGCAGCAGAGTCCTTAAATAATTCAGCAAAGTCCTTAAATAATGCAGCAGAGTCCTTAAATAATGCAACAAAGTCCTTAAATAATGCAGCAGAGCCCTTAAATAATGCAACAAAGTCCATAAATAATGCAGCAGAGTCCTTAAATACTGCAGCAGAGACCTTAAATAATGCAGCAAAATCCTTAAATAATGCAGCAGAGTCCTAATATAATGCAGCAGAGTCCTTAAATAATGCAGCAGATTCCTTAAATTCTGCAGCAGCGTCCTTAAATAATGCATCAAAATCCTTAAATGATGCAGCAGAGTCCTTAAATACCACAGCAGAGTCATTAAATAATGCAGCAGAGTCCTTAAATAATGCAGCATATTCCTTAAATAATGCAGCAGAGTCCTTAAATAATGCAATAAAGTCCTTAAATAATGCAGCAGAGTCCTTAAATAATGCAGCAACTTCCTTAATAATGCAGCTGAGTCCTTAAATAATGCAGCAACATCCTTAAATAATGCAGCAGAGTCCTTAAATACTGCATCAGCGTCCTTAAATAATGCAACAAAGTCCTTAAATAATGCAGCAAAGTCCTTAAATAATGCAGCAGAGTCCTTAAATACAGCAGCAGAGTCCTTAAATAATTCAGCAAAGTCCTTAAATAATGCAGAAGAGTCCTTAAATAATGCAACAAAGTCCTTAAATAATGCAGCAGAGTCCTTAAATAATGCAACAAAGTCCTTAAATAATGCAGCAGAGTCCTTAAATACTGCAGCAGAGACCTTAAATAATGCAGCAAAATCCTTAAATAATGCAGCAGAGTCCTTATATAATGCAGCAAAGTCCTAAAATACCACAGCAGAGTCCTTAAATAATGCAGCAGAGTCCTTAAATAATGCAGCAAATTCATTAAATAATGCAGCAGAGTCCTTAAATAATGCAACAAAGTCCTTAAATAATGCAGCAGATTCCTTAAATTTCGCAGCAGCGTCCTTAAATAATGCATCAAAGTACTTAAATAATGCAGCAGAGTCCTAAAATGCCGCAGCAGAGTCCTTAAATAGTGCAGCAAAGTCCTTAAATAATGCAGCAGAGTGCTTACATAATGCAGCAGAGTCCTTAAATACCGCAGCAGAGTCATTAAATAATGCAGCAGAGTCCTTAAATAATGCAGCAAATTCATTAAATAATGCACAGAGTCATTAAATAATGCAATAAAGTCCTTAAATAAAATTCAGCAACACAATTAATAATGCAGCTGAGTCCTTAAATAATTCAGCAAAGTCCTTAAATAATGCAGCAGAGTCCTTAAATACCGCAGCAGCGTCCTTAAATAATGCAACAAAGTCCTTAAATAATGCAGCAGAGTCCTTAAATAATGCAACAAAGTCCTTAAATAATGCATCAGAGTCCTTAAATTATGCAACAAACTCATTAAATAATGCAGCAAAGTACTTAAATAATGCAGCAAATTCCTTAAATAATGCAGCAGAATCCTTAAATAATGCAATAAAGTCCTTAAATAATGCAGCAGAGTCGTTAAATAATGCAAAAAAATCCTTAAATAATGCAGCAGAATCCTTAATTAATGCAATAAAGTCATTAAATAATGCAGCAGAGTCCTTAAATAATGCAACAAAGTCCTTAAATAATGCAGCAGATTCCTTAAATTCTGCAGCAGCGTCCTTAAATAATGCATCAAAGTCCTTAAATAATGCAGCAGAGTCCTTAAATTCCACAGCAGAGTCATTAAATAATGCAGCAGAGTCCTTAAATAATGCAGCATATTCCTTAAATAATGCAGCAGAGTCCTTAAATAATGCAATAAAGTCCTTAAATAATGCAGCAGAGTCCTTAAATAATGCAGCAACGTCCTTAATAATGCAGCTGAGTCCTTAAATAATGCAGCAACATCCTTAAATAATGCAGCAGAGTCCTTAAATACTGCATCAGCGTCCTTAAATAATGCAACAAAGTCCTTAAATAATGCAGCAAAGTCCTTAAATAATGCAGCAGAGTCCTTAAATACAGCAGCAGAGTCCTTAAATAATTCAGCAAAGTCCTTAAATAATGCAGCAGAGTCCTTAAATAATGCAACAAAGTCCTTAAATAATGCAGCAGAGCCCTTAAATAATGCAACAAAGTCCATAAATAATGCAGCAGAGTCCTTAAATACTGCAGCAGAGACCTTAAATAATGCAGCAAAATCCTTAAATAATGCAGCAGAGTCCTAATATAATGCAGCAGAGTCCTAAAATACCGCAGCAGAGTCCTTAAATAATGCAGCAGAGTCATTAAATAATGCAGCAAAATCATTAAGTAATGCAGCAGAGTCCTTAAATAATGCAACAAAGTTCTTAAATAATGCAGCAGATTCCTTAAATTTCGCAGCAGCATCCTTAAATAATACATCAACGTCCTTAAATAATGCAGCAGAGTCCTAAACTACCGCAGCAGAGTCCTTAAATAATGCAGCAAAGTCCTTAAATAATGCAGCAGAGTGCTTACATAATGCAGCAGAGTCCTTAAATACCGCAGCAGAGTCATTAAATAATGCAGCAGAGTCCTTAAATAATGCAGCAAATTCATTAAATAATGCACAGAGTCATTAAATAATGCAATAAAGTCCTTAAATAAAATTCAACAACACCCTTAATAATGCAGCTGAGTCCTTAAATAATTCAGCAAAGTCCTTAAATAATGCAGCAGAGTCCTTAAATACCGCAGCAGCGTCCTTAAATAATGCAACAAAGTCCTTAAATAATGCATCAGAGTCCTTAAATTATGCAACAAACTCATTAAATAATGCAGCAAAGTACTTAAATAATGCAGCAAATTCCTTAAATAATGCAGCAGAATCCTTAAATAATGCAATAAAGTCCTTAAATAATGCAGCAGAGTCGTTAAATAATGCAAAAAAATCCTTAAATAATGCAGCAGAATCCTTAATTAATGCAATAAAGTCATTAAATAATGCAGCAGAGTCCTTAAATAATGCAACAAAGTCCTTAAATAATGCAGCAGATTCCTTAAATTCTGCAGCAGCGTCCTTAAATAATGCATCAAAGTCCTTAAATAATGCAGCAGAGTCCTTAAATTCCACAGCAGAGTCATTAAATAATGCAGCAGAGTCCTTAAATAATGCAGCATATTCCTTAAATAATGCAGCAGAGTCCTTAAATAATGCAATAAAGTCCTTAAATAATGCAGCAGAGTCCTTAAATAATGCAGCAACGTCCTTAATAATGCAGCTGAGTCCTTAAATAATGCAGCAACATCCTTAAATAATGCAGCAGAGTCCTTAAATACTGCATCAGCGTCCTTAAATAATGCAACAAAGTCCTTAAATAATGCAGCAAAGTCCTTAAATAATGCAGCAGAGTCCTTAAATACAGCAGCAGAGTCCTTAAATAATTCAGCAAAGTCCTTAAATAATGCAGCAGAGTCCTTAAATAATGCAACAAAGTCCTTAAATAATGCAGCAGAGCCCTTAAATAATGCAACAAAGTCCATAAATAATGCAGCAGAGTCCTTAAATACTGCAGCAGAGACCTTAAATAATGCAGCAAAATCCTTAAATAATGCAGCAGAGTCCTAATATAATGCAGCAGAGTCCTAAAATACCGCAGCAGAGTCCTTAAATAATGCAGCAGAGTCATTAAATAATGCAGCAAAATCATTAAGTAATGCAGCAGAGTCCTTAAATAATGCAACAAAGTTCTTAAATAATGCAGCAGATTCCTTAAATTTCGCAGCAGCATCCTTAAATAATACATCAACGTCCTTAAATAATGCAGCAGAGTCCTAAACTACCGCAGCAGAGTCCTTAAATAATGCAGCAAAGTCCTTAAATAAAGCAGCAGAGTGCTTACATAATGCAGCAGAGTCCTTAAATACCGCAGCAGAGTCATTAAATAATGCAGCAGAGTCCTTAAATAATGCAGCAAATTCATTAAATAATGCACAGAGTCATTAAATAATGCAATAAAGTCCTTAAATAAAATTCAACAACACCCTTAATAATGCAGCTGAGTCCTTAAATAATTCAGAAAAGTCCTTAAATAATGCAGCAGAGTCCTTAAATACCGCAGCAGCGTCCTTAAATAATGCAACAAAGTCCTTAAATAATGCAGCAGAGTCCTTAAATAATGCAACAAAGTCCTTAAATAATGCAGCAGAGTCCTTAAATAATGCAACAAACTCATTAAATAATGCAGCAAAGTACTTAAATAATGCAGCAAATTCCTTAAATAATGCAACAGAATCCTTAAATAATGCAATAAAGTCCTTAAATAATGCAGCAGAGTCCTTAAATAATGCAAAAAATTCCTTAAATAATGCATCAGAATCCTTAAATAATGCAACAAAGTCCTTAAATAGTGCAGCAACGTCCTTAATAATGCAGCAGAGTCCTTAAATAATGCAGCAAATTCCTTAAATAATGCAGCAGAGGCCTTAAATACCGAAGCAGCGTCCTTAAATAATGCAGCAAAGTCCTTAAATAATGCAGAAGAGTCCTTAAATAATGCAACAAAGTCCTTAAATAATGCAGCAGAGTCCTTAAATAAAGCAGCAGAGTGCTTAAATAATGCAGCAGAGTCCTTAAATACCGCAGCAGAGTCATTAAATAATACAGCAGAGTCCTTAAATAAAGCAGCAGAGTGCTTAAATAATGCAGCAGAGTCCAAAAATACCGCAGCAGAGTCATTAAATAATACAGCAGAGTCCGTAACTAATGCAGCAAATTTCTTAAATAATGCACAGAGTCCTTAAATAATGCAATAAATTCCTTAAATAAAATGCAGCAACGCCCTTAATAATGCAGCTGAGTCCTTAAATAATGCAGCAAAGTCCTTAAATAATGCAGCAGAGTCCTTAAATACCGCAGCAGCGTCTTTAAATAATGCAACAAAGTCCTTAAATAATGCAGCAGAGTCCTTAAATAATGCAACAAAGTCCTTAAATAATGCAGCATAGTCCTTAAATAATGCAACAAACTCATTAAATATTGCAGCAAAGTACTTAAACATTGCAGCAAATTCCTTAAATAATGCAGCAGAATCCTTAAATAATGCAATAATTTCCTTAAATAATGCAGCAACATCCTTAATAATGCAGCAGAGTCCTTAAATAATGCAGCAAAGTCCTTAAATAATGCAGCAGAGGCCTTAAATACTCCAGCAGCATCCTTAAATAATGCAGCAGAGTCCTTAAATAATGCAGCAGAGTCCTTAAATAATGCAACAAAGTCCTTAAATAATGCAGCAGATTCCTTAAATTTCGCAGCAGCGTCCTTAAATAATACATCAAAGTCCTTAAATAATGCAGCAGAGTCCTAAACTACCGCAGCAGAGTCCTTAAATAATGCAGCAAAGTCCTTAAATAATGCAGCAGAGTGCTTACATAATGCAGCAGAGTCCTTATATACCGCAGCAGAGTCATTAAATAATGCAGCAGAGTCCTTAAATAATGCAGCAAATTCATTAAATAATGCACAGAGTCATTAAATAATGCAATAAAGTCCTTAAATAAAATTCAACAACACCCTTAATAATGCAGCTGAGTCCTTAAATAATTCAGCAAAGTCCTTAAATAATGCAGCAGAGTCCTTAAATACCGCAGCAGCATCCTTAAATAATGCAACAAAGTCCTTAAATAATGCAGCAGAGTCCTTAAATAATGCAACAAAGTCCTTAAATAATGCAGCAGAGTCCTTAAATAATGCAACAAACTCATTAAATAATGCAGCAAAGTACTTAAATAATGCAGCAAATTCCTTAAATAATGCAGCAGAATCCTTAAATAATGCAATAATGTCCTTAAATAATGCAGCAGAGTCCTTAAATAATGCAAAAAATTCCTTAAATAATGCATCAGAATCCTTAAATAATGCAACAAAGTCCTTAAATAATGCAGCAACGTCCTTAATAATGCAGCAGAGTCCTTAAATAATGCAGCAAATTCCTTAAATAATGCAGCAGAGGCCTTAAATACCGAAGCAGAGTTCTTAAATAATGCAGCAAAGTCCTTAAATAATGCATAAGAGTCCTTAAATAATGCAACAAAGTCCTTAAATAATGCAGCAGAGTCCTTAAATAAAGCAGCAGAGTGCTTAAATAATGCAGCAGAGTCCTTAAATACCGCAGCAGAGTCATTAAATAATACAGCAGAGTCCTTAAATAAAGCAGCAGAGTGCTTAAATAATGCAGCAGAGTCCTAAAATAGCGCTGCAGAGTCATTAAATAATACAGCAGAGTCCTTAAATAATGCAGCAAATTTCTTAAATAATGCACAGAGTCCTTAAATAATGCAATAAAGTGATTAAATAAAATGCAGCAACGCCCTTAATAATGCAGCTGAGTCCTTAAATAATGCAGCAAAGTCCTTAAATAATGCAGCAGAGTCCTTAAATACCGCAGCAGCGTCTTTAAATAATGCAACAAAGTCCTTAAATAATGCAGCAGAGTCCTTAAATAATGCAACAAAGTCCTTAAATAATGCAGCAGAGTCCTTAAATAATGCAACAAACTCATTAAATAATGCAGCAAAGTACTTAAATATTGCATCAAATTCCTTAAATAATGCAGCAGAATCCTTAAATAATGCAATAATTTCCTTAAATAATGCAGCAACATCCTTAATAATGCAGCAGAATCCTTAAATAATGCAGCAAAGTCCTTAAATAATGCAACAGAGGCCTTAAATACTGCAGCAGCATCCTTAAATAATGCAGCAGAGTCCTTAAATAATGCAGCAGAGTCCTTAAATAATGCAACAAAGTCCTTAAATAAAATGCAGCAACGCCCTTAATAATGCAGCCGAGTCCTTCAATAATGCAGCAAAGTCCTTAAATAATGCAGCAGAGTCCTTAAATACCGCAGCAGCGTCCTTAAATAATGCAAAAAAGTCCTTAAATAATGCAGCAAAGTCCTTAAATAATGCAACAAAGTCCTTAAATAATGCAGCAGAGTCCTTAAATAATGCAACAAACTCCTTAAATAATGCAGCAAAGAACTTAAATAATGCAGCAAATTCCTTAAATAATGCAGCAGAATCCTTAAATAATGCAATAAAGTCCTTAAATAATGCAGCAACGTCCTTAATAATGCAGCAGAGTCCTTAAATAATGCAGCAAAGTCCTTAAATAATGCAGCGGAGGCCTTAAATACTGCTGCAGCGTCCTTAAATAATGCAGCAGAGTCCTTAAATAATGCAACAAAGTCCTTAAATAATGCAGCAGAGTCCTTAAACAATGCAGCACAGTCCTTAAATAATGCAACAAAGTCCTTGAATAATGCAGCAGATTCCTTAAATGCTGCAGCATCGTCCTTAAATAATGCATGAAAGTCCTTAAATAATGCAGCAGAGTCCTTAAATACTGCAGCAGAGTCCTTAAATAATGCAGCAAAGTCCTTAAATAATGCAGCAGAGTCCTTAAATACTGCAGCAGAGTCATTAAATAATGCATCAAAGTCCTTAAATAATGCAGCAGAGTCCTTAAATAATGCATCAAATTCCTTAAATAATGCAGCAGAATCCTTAAATAATGCAATAAAGTCCTTAAATAATGCAGCAGATTCCTTAAATTCTGCAGCAGCGTCCTTAAATAATGCATCAAAGTCTTTAAATAATGCAGCAGAGTCCTTAAATACTGCAGCAGAGTCCTTAAATAATGAATCAAAGTCCTTAAATGATGCAGCAGAGACCTTAAATACCACAGCAGAGTCATTAAATAATGCAGCAGAGTCCTTAAATAATTCAGCAAAGTCCTTAAATAATGCAGCAGAGTCCTTAAATACCGCAGCAGCGTCCTTAAATAATGCAACAAAGTCCTTAAATAATGCAGCAGAGTCCTTAAATAATGCAACAAAGTCCTTAAATAATGCAGCAGAGTCCTTAAATAATGCAACAAACTCATTAAATAATGCAGCAAAGTACTTAAATAATGCAGCAAATTCCTTAAATAATGCAGCAGAATCCTTAAATATTGCAATAAAGTCCTTAAATAATGCAGCAGAGTCCTTAAATAATGCAAAAAATTCCTTAAATAATGCAGCAGAATCCTTAAATAATGCAATAATGTCATTAAATAATGCAGCAGAGTCCTTAAATAATGCAACAAAGTCCTTAAATAATGCAGCAGATTCCTTAAATTCTGCAGCAGCGTCCTTAAATAATGCATCAAAGTCCTTAAATAATGCAGCAGAGTCCTTAAATACCACAGCAGAGTCATTAAATAATGCAGCAGAGTCCTTAAATAATGCCGCATATTCCTTAAATAATGCAGCAAAGTCCTTAAATAATGCAATAAAGTCCTTAAATAATGCAGCAGAGTCCTTAAATAATGCAGCAACGTCCTTAATAATGCAGCTGAGTCCTTAAATAATGCAGCAACATCCTTAAATAATGCAGCAGAGTCCTTAAATACTGCATCAGCGTCCTTAAATAATGCAACAAAGTCCTTAAATAATGCAGCAAAGTCCTTAAATAATGCAGCAGAGTCCTTAAATACAGCAGCAGATTCCTTAAATAATTCAGCAAAGTCCTTAAATAATGCAGTAGAGTCCTTAAATAATGCAACAAAGTCCTTAAATAATGCAGCGGAGTCCTTAAATAATGCAACAAAGTTCTTAAATAATGCAGCAGATTCCTTAAATTTCGCAGCAGCGTCCTTAAATAATGCATCAAAGTCCTTAAATAACGCAGCAGAGTCCTAAAATACCGCAGCAGAGTCCTTAAATAATGCAGCAAAGTCTTTAAATAATGCAGCAGAGTGCTTACATAATGCAGCAGAGTCCTTAAATACCGCAGCAGAGTCATTAAATAATGCAGCAGAGTCCTTAAATAATGCAGCAAATTCATTAAATAATGCACAGAGTCATTAAATAATGCAATAAAGTCCTTAAATAAAATTCAGCAACACCCTTAATAATGCAGCTGAGTCCTTAAATAATTCAGCAAAGTCCTTAAATAATGCAGCAGAGTCCTTAAATACCGCAGCAGCGTCCTTAAATAATGCAACAAAGTACTTAAATAATGCAGCAGAGTCCTTAAATAATGCAACAAAGTCCTTAAATAATGCAGCAGAGTCCTTAAATAATGCAACAAACTCATTAAATAATGCAGCAAAGTACTTAAATAATGCAGCAAATTCCTTAAATAATGCAACAGAATCCTTAAATAATGCAATAAAGTCCTTAAATAATGCAGCAGAGTCCTTAAATAATGCAAAAAATTCCTTAAATAATGCATCAGAATCCTTAAATAATGCAACAAAGTCCTTAAATACTGCAGCAACGTCCTTAATAATGCAGCAGAGTCCTTAAATAATGCAGCAAATTCCTAAAATAATGCAGCAGAGGCCTTAAATACCGAAGCAGCGTCCTTAAATAATGCAGCAAAGTCCTTAAATAATGCAGAAGAGTCCTTAAATTATGCAACAAAGTCCTTAAATAATGCAGCAGAGTCCTTAAATAAAGCAGCAGAGTGCTTAAACAATGCAGCAGAGTCCTTAAATACCGCAGCAGAGTCATTAAATAATACAGCAGAGTCCTTAAATAAAGCAGCAGAGTGCTTAAATAATGCAGCAGAGTCCTAAAATACCGCAGCAGAGTCATTAAATAATACAGCAGAGTCCTTAAATAATGCAGCAAATTTCTTAAATAATGCACAGAGTCCTTAAATAATGCAATAAAGTCCTTAAATAAAATGCAGCAACGCCCTTAATAATGCAGCAGAGTCCTTAAATACCGCAGCAGCGTCTTTAAATAATGCAACAAAGTCCTTAAATAATGCAGCAGAGTCCTTAAATAATGCAACAAAGTCCTTAAATAATGCAGCAGAGTCCTTAAATAATGCAACAAACTCATTAAATATTGCAGCAAAGTACTTAAACATTGCAGCAAATTCCTTAAATAATGCAGCAGAATCCTTAAATAATGCAATAATTTCCTTAAATAATGCAGCAACATCCTTAATATTGCAGCAGAGTCCTTAAATAATGCAGCAAAGTCCTTAAATAATGCAGCAGAGGCCTTAAATACTGCAGCAGCATCCTTAAATAATGCAGCAGAGTCCTTAAATAATGCAGCAGAGTCCTTAAATAATGCAACAAAGTCCTTAAATAATGCAGCAGATTCCTTAAATTTCGCAGCAGCGTCCTTAAATAATACATCAAAGTCCTTAAATAATGCAGCAGAGTCCTAAACTACCGCAGCAGAGTCCTTAAATAATGCAGCAAAGTCCTTAAATAATGCAGCAGAGTGCTTACATAATGCAGCAGAGTCCTTATATACCGCAGCAGAGTCATTAAATAATGCAGCAGAGTCCTTAAATAATGCAGCAAATTCATTAAATAATGCACAGAGTCATTAAATAATGCAATAAAGTCCTTAAATAAAATTCAACAACACCCTTAATAATGCAGCTGAGTCCTTAAATAATTCAGCAAAGTCCTTAAATAATGCAGCAGAGTCCTTAAATACCGCAGCAGCATCCTTAAATAATGCAACAAAGTCCTTAAATAATGCAGCAGAGTCCTTAAATAATGCAACAAAGTCCTTAAATAATGCAGCAGAGTCCTTAAATAATGCAACAAACTCATTAAATAATGCAGCAAAGTACTTAAATAATGCAGCAAATTCCTTAAATAATGCAGCAGAATCCTTAAATAATGCAATAATGTCCTTAAATAATGCAGCAGAGTCCTTAAATAATGCAAAAAATTCCTTAAATAATGCATCAGAATCCTTAAATAATGCAACAAAGTCCTTAAATAATGCAGCAACGTCCTTAATAATGCAGCAGAGTCCTTAAATAATGCAGCAAATTCCTTAAATAATGCAGCAGAGGCCTTAAATACCGAAGCAGAGTCCTTAAGTAATGCAGCAAAGTCCTTAAATAATGCAGAAGAGTCCTTAAATAATGCAACAAAGTCCTTAAATAATGCAGCAGAGTCCTTAAATAAAGCAGCAGAGTGCTTAAATAATGCAGCAGAGTCCTTAAATACCGCAGCAGAGTCATTATATAATACAGCAGAGTCCTTAAATAAAGCAGCAGAGTGCTTAAATAATGCAGCAGAGTCCTAAAATAGCGCTGCAGAGTCATTAAATAATACAGCAGAGTCCTTAAATAATGCAGCAAATTTCTTAAATAATGCACAGAGTCCTTAAATAATGCAATAAAGTCCTTAAATAAAATGCAGCAACGCCCTTAATAATGCAGCTGAGTCCTTAAATAATGCAACAAAGTCCTTAAATAATGCAGCAGAGTCCTTAAATAATGCAACAAAGTCCTTAAATAATGCAGCAGAGTCCTTAAATAATGCAACAAACTCATTAAATAATGCAGCAAAGTACTTAAATATTGCAGCAAATTCCTTAAATAATGCAGCAGAATCCTTAAATAATGCAATAATTTCCTTAAATAATGCAGCAACATCCTTAATAATGCAGCAGAGTCCTTAAATAATGCAGCAAAGTCCTTAAATAATGCAACAGAGGCCTTAAATACTGCAGCAGCATCCTTAAATAATGCAGCAGAGTCCTTAAATAATGCAGCAGAGTCCTTAAATAATGCAACAAAGTCCTTAAATAAAATGCAGCAACGCCCTTAATAATGCAGCCGAGTCCTTCAATAATGCAGCAAAGTCCTTAAATAATGCAGCAGAGTCCTTAAATACCGCAGCAGCGTCCTTAAATAATGCAAAAAATTCCTTAAATAATGCAGCAAAGTCCTTAAATAATGCAACAAAGTCCTTAAATAATGCAGCAGAGTCCTTAAATAATGCAACAAACTCCTTAAATAATGCAGCAAAGAACTTAAATAATGCAGCAAATTCCTTAAATAATGCAGCAGAATCCTTAAATAATGCAATAAAGTCCTTAAATAATGCAGCAACGTCCTTAATAATGCAGCAGAGTCCTTAAATAATGCAGCAAAGTCCTTAAATAATGCAGCGGAGGCCTTAAATACTGCTGCAGCATCCCTAAATAATGCAGCAGAGTCCTTAAATAATGCAACAAAGTCCTTAAATAATGCAGCAGAGTCCTTAAATAATGCAACAAACTCATTAAATATTGCAGCAAAGTACTTAAACATTGCAGCAAATTCCTTAAATAATGCAGCAGAATCCTTAAATAATGCAATAATTTCCTTAAATAATGCAGCAACATCCTTAATATTGCAGCAGAGTCCTTAAATAATGCAGCAAAGTCCTTAAATAATGCAGCAGAGGCCTTAAATACTGCAGCAGCATCCTTAAATAATGCAGCAGAGTCCTTAAATAATGCAGCAGAGTCCTTAAATAATGCAACAAAGTCCTTAAATAATGCAGCAGATTCCTTAAATTTCGCAGCAGCGTCCTTAAATAATACATCAAAGTCCTTAAATAATGCAGCAGAGTCCTAAACTACCGCAGCAGAGTCCTTAAATAATGCAGCAAAGTCCTTAAATAATGCAGCAGAGTGCTTACATAATGCAGCAGAGTCCTTATATACCGCAGCAGAGTCATTAAATAATGCAGCAGAGTCCTTAAATAATGCAGCAAATTCATTAAATAATGCACAGAGTCATTAAATAATGCAATAAAGTCCTTAAATAAAATTCAACAACACCCTTAATAATGCAGCTGAGTCCTTAAATAATTCAGCAAAGTCCTTAAATAATGCAGCAGAGTCCTTAAATACCGCAGCAGCATCCTTAGATAATGCAACAAAGTCCTTAAATAATGCAGCAGAGTCCTTAAATAATGCAACAAAGTCCTTAAATAATGCAGCAGAGTCCTTAAATAATGCAACAAACTCATTAAATAATGCAGCAAAGTACTTAAATAATGCAGCAAATTCCTTAAATAATGCAGCAGAATCCTTAAATAATGCAATAATGTCCTTAAATAATGCAGCAGAGTCCTTAAATAATGCAAAAAATTCCTTAAATAATGCATCAGAATCCTTAAATAATGCAACAAAGTCCTTAAATAATGCAGCAACGTCCTTAATAATGCAGCAGAGTCCTTAAATAATGCAGCAAATTCCTTAAATAATGCAGCAGAGGCCTTAAATACCGAAGCAGAGTCCTTAAATAATGCAGCAAAGTCCTTAAATAATGCAGAAGAGTCCTTAAATAATGCAACATAGTCCTTAAATAATGCAGCAGAGTCCTTAAATAAAGCAGCAGAGTGCTTAAATAATGCAGCAGAGTCCTTAAATACCGCAGCAGAGTCATTAAATAATACAGCAGAGTCCTTAAATAAAGCAGCAGAGTGCTTAAATAATGCAGCAGAGTCCTAAAATAGCGCTGCAGAGTCATTAAATAATACAGCAGAGTCCTTAAATAATGCAGCAAATTTCTTAAATAATGCACAGAGTCCTTAAATAATGCAATAAAGTCCTTAAATAAAATGCAGCAATGCCCTTAATAATGCAGCTGAGTCCTTAAATAATGCAGCAAAGTCCTTAAATAATGCAGCAGAGTCCTTAAATACCGCAGCAGCGTCTTTAAATAATGCAACAAAGTCCTTAAATAATGCAGCAGAGTCCTTAAATAATGCAACAAAGTCCTTAAATAATGCAGCAGAGTCCTTAAATAATGCAACAAACTCATTAAATAATGCAGCAAAGTACTTAAATATTGCAGCAAATTCCTTAACAATGCAGCAGAATCCTTAAATAATGCAATAATTTCCTTAAATAATGCAGCAACATCCTTAATAATGCAGCAGAGTCCTTAAATAATGCAGCAAAGTCCTTAAATAATGCAACAGAGGCCTTAAATACTGCAGCAGCATCCTTAAATAATGCAGCAGAGTCCTTAAATAATGCAGCAGAGTCCTTAAATAATGCAGCAGAGTCCTTAAATAATGCAACAAAGTCCTTAAATAAAATGCAGCAACGCCCTTAATAATGCAGCCGAGTCCTTCAATAATGCAGCAAAGTCCTTAAATAATGCAGCAGAGTCCTTAAGTACCGCAGCAGAGTCCTTAAATAATGCAAAAAATTCCTTAAATAATGCAGCAAAGTCCTTAAATAATGCAACAAAGTCCTTAAATAATGCAGCAGAGTCCTTAAATAATGCAACAAACTCCTTAAATAATGCAGCAAAGAACTTAAATAATGCAGCAAATTCCTTAAATAATGCAGCAGAATCCTTAAATAATGCAATAAAGTCCTTAAATAATGCAGCAACGTCCTTAATAATGCAGCAGAGTCCTTAAATAATGCAGCAAAGTCCTTAAATAATGCAGCGGAGGCCTTAAATACTGCTGCAGCATCCTTAAATAATGCAGCAGAGTCCTTAAATAATGCAACAAAGTCCTTAAATAATGCAGCAGAGTCCTTAAATAATGCAACAAACTCATTAAATATTGCAGCAAAGTACTTAAACATTGCAGCAAATTCCTTAAATAATGCAGCAGAATCCTTAAATAATGCAATAATTTCCTTAAATAATGCAGCAACATCCTTAATATTGCAGCAGAGTCCTTAAATAATGCAGCAAAGTCCTTAAATAATGCAGCAGAGGCCTTAAATACTGCAGCAGCATCCTTAAATAATGCAGCAGAGTCCTTAAATAATGCAGCAGAGTCCTTAAATAATGCAACAAAGTCCTTAAATAATGCAGCAGATTCCTTAAATTTCGCAGCAGCGTCCTTAAATAATACATCAAAGTCCTTAAATAATGCAGCAGAGTCCTAAACTACCGCAGCAGAGTCCTTAAATAATGCAGCAAAGTCCTTAAATAATGCAGCAGAGTGCTTACATAATGCAGCAGAGTCCTTATATACCGCAGCAGAGTCATTAAATAATGCAGCAGAGTCCTTAAATAATGCAGCAAATTCATTAAATAATGCACAGAGTCATTAAATAATGCAATAAAGTCCTTAAATAAAATTCAACAACACCCTTAATAATGCAGCTGAGTCCTTAAATAATTCAGCAAAGTCCTTAAATAATGCAGCAGAGTCCTTAAATACCGCAGCAGCATCCTTAAATAATGCAACAAAGTCCTTAAATAATGCAGCAGAGTCCTTAAATACCGCAGCAGCGTCTTTAAATAATGCAACAAAGTCCTTAAATAATGCAGCAGAGTCCTTAAATAATGCAACAAAGTCCTTAAATAATGCAGCAGAGTCCTTAAATAATGCAACAAACTCATTAAATAATGCAGCAAAGTACTTAAATATTGCAG
The DNA here is from genome assembly GCF_046119375.1 of Phyllobates terribilis. Taxonomy (NCBI): domain Eukaryota; kingdom Metazoa; phylum Chordata; class Amphibia; order Anura; family Dendrobatidae; genus Phyllobates; species Phyllobates terribilis. The sequence continues at coordinate 1,521,951 of NW_027363072.1, read as the reverse complement.
CAAATTCCTTAAATAATGCAGCAGAATCCTTAAATAATGCAATAATTTCCTTAAATAATGCAGCAACATCCTTAATAATGCAGCAGAGTCCTTAAATAATGCAGCAAAGTCCTTAAATAATGCAACAGAGGCCTTAAATACTGCAGCAGCATCCTTAAATAATGCAGCAGAGTCCTTAAATAATGCAGCAGAGTCCTTAAATAATGCAACAAAGTCCTTAAATAAAATGCAGCAACGCCCTTAATAATGCAGCCGAGTCCTTCAATAATGCAGCAAAGTCCTTAAATAATGCAGCAGAGTCCTTAAATACCGCAGCAGCGTCCTTAAATAATGCAAAAAATTCCTTAAATAATGCAGCAAAGTCCTTAAATAATGCAACAAAGTCCTTAAATAATGCAGCAGAGTCCTTAAATAATGCAACAAACTCCTTAAATAATGCAGCAAAGAACTTAAATAATGCAGCAAATTCCTTAAATAATGCAGCAGAATCCTTAAATAATGCAATAAAGTCCTTAAATAATGCAGCAACGTCCTTAATAATGCAGCAGAGTCCTTAAATAATGCAGCAAAGTCCTTAAATAATGCAGCGGAGGCCTTAAATACTGCTGCAGCATCCTTAAATAATGCAGCAGAGTCCTTAAATAATGCAACAAAGTCCTTAAATAATGCAGCAGAGTCCTTAAACAATGCAGCACAGTCCTTAAATAATGCAACAAAGTCCTTGAATAATGCAGCAGATTCCTTAAATGCTGCAGCATCGTCCTTAAATAATGCATGAAAGTCCTTAAATAATGCAGCAGAGTCCTTAAATACTGCAGCAGAGTACTTAAATAATGCAGCAAAGTCCTTAAATAATGCAGCAGAGTCCTTAAATACCGCAGCAGAGTCATTAAATAATGCATCAAAGTCCTTAAATAATGCAGCAGAGTCCTTAAATAATGCAGCAGAGTCCTTAAATAATGCATCAAATTCCTTAAATAATGCAGCAGAATCCTTAAATAATGCAATAAAGTCCTTAAATAATGCAGCAGATTCCTTAAATTCTGCAGCAGCGTCCTTAAATAATGCATCAAAGTCTTTAAATAATGCAGCAGAGTCCTTAAATACTGCAGCAGAGTCCTTAAATAATGAATCAAAGTCCTTAAATGATGCAGCAGAGACCTTAAATACCACAGCAGAGTCATTAAATAATGCAGCAGAGTCCTTAAATAATTCAGCAAAGTCCTTAAATAATGCAGCAGAGTCCTTAAATACCGCAGCAGCGTCCTTAAATAATGCAACAAAGTCGTTAAATAATGCAGCAGAGTCCTTAAATAATGCAACAAAGTCCTTAAATAATGCAGCAGAGTCCTTAAATAATGCAACAAACTCATTAAATAATGCAGCAAAGTACTTAAATAATGCAGCAAATTCCTTAAATAATGCAGCAGAATCCTTAAATATTGCAATAAAGTCCTTAAATAATGCAGCAGAGTCCTTAAATAATGCAAAAAATTCCTTAAATAATGCAGCAGAATCCTTAAATAATGCAATAAAGTCATTAAATAATGCAGCAGAGTCCTTAAATAATGCAACAAAGTCCTTAAATAATACAGCAGATTCCTTAAATTCTGCAGCAGCGTCCTTAAATAATGCATCAAAGTCCTTAAATAATGCAGCAGAGTCCTTAAATACCACAGCAGAGTCATTAAATAATGCAGCAGAGTCCTTAAATAATGCCGCATATTCTTTAAATAATGCAGCAGAGTCCTTAAATAATGCAATAAAGTCCTTAAATAATGCAGCAGAGTCCTTAAATAATGCAGCAACGTCCTTAATAATGCAGCTGAGTCCTTAAATAACGCAGCAACATCCTTAAATAATGCAGCAGAGTCCTTAAATACTGCATCAGCGTCCTTAAATAATGCAACAAAGTCCTTAAATAATGCAGCAAAGTCCTTAAATAATGCAGCAGAGTCCTTAAATACAGCAGCAGATTCCTTAAATAATTCAGCAAAGTCCTTAAATAATGCAGTAGAGTCCTTAAATAATGCAACAAAGTCCTTAAATAATGCAGCAGAGTACTTAAATAATGCAACAAAGTCCTTAAATAATGCAGCAGAGTCCTTAAATACTGCAGCAGAGACCTTAAATAATGCAGCAAAATCCTTAAATAATGCAGCAGAGTCCTTATTTAATGCAGCAGAGTCCTAAAATACCGCAGCAGAGTCCTTAAATAATCCAGCAGAGTCCTTAAATAATGCAGCAAATTCATTAAATAATGCAGCGGAGTCCTTAAATAATGCAACAAAGTCCTTAAATAATGCAGCAGATTCCTTAAATTTCGCAGCAGCGTCCTTAAATAATGCATCAAAGTCCTTAAATAACGCAGCAGAGTCCTAAAATACCGCAGCAGAGTCCTTAAATAATGCAGCAAAGTCTTTAAATAATGCAGCAGAGTGCTTACATAATGCAGCAGAGTCCTTAAATACCGCAGCAGAGTCATTAAATAATGCAGCAGAGTCCTTAAATAATGCAGCAAATTCATTAAATAATGCACAGAGTCATTAAATAATGCAATAAAGTCCTTAAATAAAATTCAGCAACACCCTTAATAATGCAGCTGAGTCCTTAAATAATTCAGAAAAGTCCTTAAATAATGCAGCAGAGTCCTTAAATACCGCAGCAGCGTCCTTAAATAATGCAACAAAGTACTTAAATAATGCAGCAGAGTCCTTAAATAATGCAACAAAGTCCTTAAATAATGCAGCAGAGTCCTTAAATAATGCAACAAACTCATTAAATAATGCAGCAAAGTACTTAAATAATGCAGCAAATTCCTTAAATAATGCAGCAGAGTCCTTAAATAATGCAAAAAATTCCTTAAATAATGCATCAGAATCCTTAAATAATGCAACAAAGTCCTTAAATACTGCAGCAACGTCCTTAATAATGCAGCAGAGTCCTTAAATAATGCAGCAAATTCCTTAAATAATGCAGCAGAGGCCTTAAATACCGAAGCAGCGTCCTTAAATAATGCAGCAAAGTCCTTAAATAATGCAGAAGAGTCCTTAAATAATGCAACAAAGTCCTTAAATAATGCAGCAGAGTCCTTAAATAAAGCAGCAGAGTGCTTAAACAATGCAGCAGAGTCCTTAAATACCGCAGCAGAGTCATTAAATAATACAGCAGAGTCCTTAAATAAAGCAGCAGAGTGCTTAAATAATGCAGCAGAGTCCTAAAATACCGCAGCAGAGTCATTAAATAATACAGCAGAGTCCTTAAATAATGCAGCAAATTTCTTAAATAATGCACAGAGTCCTTAAATAATGCAATAAAGTCCTTAAATAAAATGCAGCAACGCCCTTAATAATGCAGCAGAGTCCTTAAATACCGCAGCAGCGTCTTTAAATAATGCAACAAAGTCCTTAAATAGTGCAGCAGAGTCCTTAAATAATGCAACAAAGTCCTTAAATAATGCAGCAGAGTCCTTAAATAATGCAACAAACTCATTAAATAATGCAGCAAAGTACTTAAACATTGCAGCAAATTCCTTAAATAATGCAGCAGAATCCTTAAATAATGCAATAATTTCCTTAAATAATGCAGCAACATCCTTAATAATGCAGCAGAGTGCTTAAATAATGCAGCAAAGGCCTTAAATACTGCAGCAGCATCCTTAAATAATGCAGCAGAGTCCTTAAATAATGCAGCAGAGTCCTTAAATAATGCAACAAAGTCCTTAAATAATGCAGCAGATTCCTTAAATTTCGCAGCAGCGTCCTTAAATAATACATCAAAGTCCTTAAATAATGCAGCAGAGTCCTAAACTACCGCAGCAGAGTCCTTAAATAATGCAGCAAAGTCCTTAAATAATGCAGCAGAGTGCTTACATAATGCAGCAGAGTCCTTAAATACCGCAGCAGAGTCACTAAATAATGCAGCAGAGTCCTTAAATAATGCAGCAAATTCATTAAATAATGCACAGAGTCATTAAATAATGCAATAAAGTCCTTAAATAAAATTCAACAACACCCTTAATAATGCAGCTGAGTCCTTAAATAATTCAGCAAAGTCCTTAAATAATGCAGCAGAGTCCTTAAATACCGCAGCAGCATCCTTAAATAATGCAACAAAGTCCTTAAATAATGCAGCAGAGTCCTTAAATAATGCAACAACGTCCTTAAATAATGCAGCAGAGTCCTTAAATAATGCAACAAACTCATTAAATAATGCAGCAAAGTACTTAAATAATGCAGCAAATTCCTTAAATAATGCAGCAGAATCCTTAAATAATGCAATAATGTCCTTAAATAATGCAGCAGAGTCCTTAAATAATGCAAAAAATTCCTTAAATAATGCATCAGAATCCTTAAATAATGCAACAAAGTCGTTAAATAATGCAGCAACGTCCTTAAATAATGCAGCAGAGTCCTTAAATAATGCAGCAAATTCCTTAAATAATGCAGCAGAGGCCTTAAATACCGAAGCAGAGTCCTTAAATAATGCAGCAAAGTCCTTAAATAATGCAGAAGAGTCCTTAAATAATGCAACAAAGTCCTTAAATAATGCAGCAGAGTCCTTAAATAATGCAACAAAGTCCTTAAATAATGCAGCAGAGTCCTTAAATACCGCAGCAGAGTCATTAAATAATACAGCAGAGTCCTTAAATAAAGCAGCAGAGTGCTTAAATAATGCAGCAGAGTCCTAAAATAGCGCTGCAGAGTCATTAAATAATACAGCAGAGTCCTTAAATAATGCAGCAAATTTCTTAAATAATGCACAGAGTCCTTAAATAATGCAATAAAGTCCTTAAATAAAATGCAGCAACGCCCTTAATAATGCAGCTGAGTCCTTAAATAATGCAGCAAAGTCCTTAAATAATGCAGCAGAGTCCTTAAATACCGCAGCAGCGTCTTTAAATAATGCAACAAAGTCCTTAAATAATGCAGCAGAGTCCTTAAATAATGCAACAAAGTCCTTAAATAATGCAGCAGAGTCCTTAAATAATGCAACAAACTCATTAAATAATGCAGCAAAGTACTTAAATATTGCAGCAAATTCCTTAAATAATGCAGCAGAATCCTTAAATAATGCAATAATTTCCTTAAATAATGCAGCAACATCCTTAATAATGCAGCAGAGTCCTTAAATAATGCAGCAAAGTCCTTAAATAATGCAACAGAGGCCTTAAATACTGCAGCAGCATCCTTAAATAATGCAGCAGAGTCCTTAAATAATGCAGCAGAGTCCTTAAATAATGCAGCAGAGTCCTTAAATAATGCAGCAGAGTCCTTAAATAATGCAACAAAGTCCTTAAATAAAATGCAGCAACGCCCTTAATAATGCAGCCGAGTCCTTCAATAATGCAGCAAAGTCCTTAAATAATGCAGCAGAGTCCTTAAATACCGCAGCAGCTTCCTTAAATAATGCAAAAAAGTCCTTAAATAATGCAGCAGAGTCCTTAAATAATGCAACAAAGTCCTTAAATAATGCAGCAGAGTCCTTAAATAATGCAACAAACTCCTTAAATAATGCAGCAAAGAACTTAAATAATGCAGCAAATTCCTTAAATAATGCAGCAGAATCCTTAAATAATGCAATAAAGTCCTTAAATAATGCAGAAACTTCCTTAATAATGCAGCAGAGTCCTTAAATAATGCAGCAAAGTCCTTAAATAATGCAGCGGAGGCCTTAAATACTGCTGCAGTGTCCTTAAATAATGCAGCAAAGTCCTTAAATAATGCAACAAAGTCCTTAAATAATGCAGCAGAGTCCTTAAACAATGCAGCACAGTCCTTAAATAATGCAGCAGATTCCTTAAATTCTGCAGCAGCGTCCTTAAATAATGCATGAAAGTCCTTAAATAATGTAGCAGAGTCCTTAAATACTGCAGCAGAGTCCTTAAATAATGCAGCAAAGTCCTTAAATCATGCAGCAGAGTCCTTAAATACCGCAGCAAAGTAATTAAATAATGCAACAAAGTCCTTAAATAATGCAGCAGAGTCCTTAAATAATGCATCAAATTCCTTAAATAATGCAACAGAATCCTTAAATAATGCAATAAAGTCCTTAAATAATGCAGCAGATTCCTTAAATTCTGCAGCAGCGTCGTTAAATAATGCATCAAAGTCCTTTAATAATGCAGCAGAGTCCTTAAATACTGCAGCAGAGTCCTTAAATAATGCATCAAAGTCCTTAAATGATGCAGCAGAGTCCTTAAATACCACAGCAGAGTAATTAAATAATGCAGCAGAGTCCTTAAATAATTCAGCAAAGTCCTTAAATAATGCAGCAGAGTCCTTAAATACTGCAGCAGCGTCCTTAAATAATGCAACAAAGTCCTTAAATAATGCAGCAGAGTCCTTAAATAATGCAACAAAGTCCTTAAATAATGCAGCAGAGTCCTTAAATAATGCAACAAACTCATTAAATAATGCAGCAAAGTACTTAAACATTGCAGCAAATTCCTTAAATAATGCAGCAGAATCCTTAAATAATGCAATAATTTCCTTAAATAATGCAGCAACATCCTTAATAATGCAGCAGAGTCCTTAAATAATGCAGCAAAGGCCTTAAATACTGCAGCAGCATCCTTAAATAATGCAGCAGAGTCCTTAAATAATGCAGCAGAGTCCTTAAATAATGCAACAAAGTCCTTAAATAATGCAGCAGATTCCTTAAATTTCGCAGCAGCGTCCTTAAATAATACATCAAAGTCCTTAAATAATGCAGCAGAGTCCTAAACTACCGCAGCAGAGTCCTTAAATAATGCAGCAAAGTCCTTAAATAATGCAGCAGAGTGCTTACATAATGCAGCAGAGTCCTTAAATACCGCAGCAGAGTCACTAAATAATGCAGCAGAGTCCTTAAATAATGCAGCAAATTCATTAAATAATGCACAGAGTCATTAAATAATGCAATAAAGTCCTTAAATAAAATTCAACAACACCCTTAATAATGCAGCTGAGTCCTTAAATAATTCAGCAAAGTCCTTAAATAATGCAGCAGAGTCCTTAAATACCGCAGCAGCATCCTTAAATAATGCAACAAAGTCCTTAAATAATGCAGCAGAGTCCTTAAATAATGCAACAACGTCCTTAAATAATGCAGCAGAGTCCTTAAATAATGCAACAAACTCATTAAATAATGCAGCAAAGTACTTAAATAATGCAGCAAATTCCTTAAATAATGCAGCAGAATCCTTAAATAATGCAATAATGTCCTTAAATAATGCAGCAGAGTCCTTAAATAATGCAAAAAATTCCTTAAATAATGCATCAGAATCCTTAAATAATGCAACAAAGTCGTTAAATAATGCAGCAACGTCCTTAAATAATGCAGCAGAGTCCTTAAATAATGCAGCAAATTCCTTAAATAATGCAGCAGAGGCCTTAAATACCGAAGCAGAGTCCTTAAATAATGCAGCAAAGTCCTTAAATAATGCAGAAGAGTCCTTAAATAATGCAACAAAGTCCTTAAATAATGCAGCAGAGTCCTTAAATAATGCAACAAAGTCCTTAAATAATGCAGCAGAGTCCTTAAATACCGCAGCAGAGTCATTAAATAATACAGCAGAGTCCTTAAATAAAGCAGCAGAGTGCTTAAATAATGCAGCAGAGTCCTAAAATAGCGCTGCAGAGTCATTAAATAATACAGCAGAGTCCTTAAATAATGCAGCAAATTTCTTAAATAATGCACAGAGTCCTTAAATAATGCAATAAAGTCCTTAAATAAAATGCAGCAACGCCCTTAATAATGCAGCTGAGTCCTTAAATAATGCAGCAAAGTCCTTAAATAATGCAGCAGAGTCCTTAAATACCGCAGCAGCGTCTTTAAATAATGCAACAAAGTCCTTAAATAATGCAGCAGAGTCCTTAAATAATGCAACAAAGTCCTTAAATAATGCAGCAGAGTCCTTAAATAATGCAACAAACTCATTAAATAATGCAGCAAAGTACTTAAATATTGCAGCAAATTCCTTAAATAATGCAGCAGAATCCTTAAATAATGCAATAATTTCCTTAAATAATGCAGCAACATCCTTAATAATGCAGCAGAGTCCTTAAATAATGCAGCAAAGTCCTTAAATAATGCAACAGAGGCCTTAAATACTGCAGCAGCATCCTTAAATAATGCAGCAGAGTCCTTAAATAATGCAGCAGAGTCCTTAAATAATGCAGCAGAGTCCTTAAATAATGCAACAAAGTCCTTAAATAAAATGCAGCAACGCCCTTAATAATGCAGCCGAGTCCTTCAATAATGCAGCAAAGTCCTTAAATAATGCAGCAGAGTCCTTAAATACCGCAGCAGCTTCCTTAAATAATGCAAAAAAGTCCTTAAATAATGCAGCAGAGTCCTTAAATAATGCAACAAAGTCCTTAAATAATGCAGCAGAGTCCTTAAATAATGCAACAAACTCCTTAAATAATGCAGCAAAGAACTTAAATAATGCAGCAAATTCCTTAAATAATGCAGCAGAATCCTTAAATAATGCAATAAAGTCCTTAAATAATGCAGAAACTTCCTTAATAATGCAGCAGAGTCCTTAAATAATGCAGCAAAGTCCTTAAATAATGCAGCGGAGGCCTTAAATACTGCTGCAGTGTCCTTAAATAATGCAGCAGAGTCCTTAAATAATGCAACAAAGTCCTTAAATAATGCAGCAGAGTCCTTAAACAATGCAGCACAGTCCTTAAATAATGCAACAAAGTCCTTAAATAATGCAGCAGATTCCTTAAATTCTGCAGCAGCGTCCTTAAATAATGCATGAAAGTCCTTAAATAATGCAGCAGAGTCCTTAAATACTGCAGCAGAGTCCTTAAATAATGCAGCAAAGTCCTTAAATCATGCAGCAGAGTCCTTAAATACCGCAGCAAAGTAATTAAATAATGCAACAAAGTCCTTAAATAATGCAGCAGAGTCCTTAAATAATGCATCAAATTCCTTAAATAATGCAACAGAATCCTTAAATAATGCAATAAAGTCCTTAAATAATGCAGCAGATTCCTTAAATTCTGCAGCAGCGTCCTTAAATAATGCATCAAAGTCCTTTAATAATGCAGCAGAGTCCTTAAATACTGCAGCAGAGTCCTTAAATAATGCATCAAAGTCCTTAAATGATGCAGCAGAGTCCTTAAATACCACAGCAGAGTAATTAAATAATGCAGCAGAGTCCTTAAATAATTCAGCAAAGTCCTTAAATAATGCAGCAGAGTCCTTAAATACTGCAGCAGCGTCCTTAAATAATGCAACAAAGTCCTTAAATAATGCAGCAGAGTCCTTAAATAATGCAACAAAGTCCTTAAATAATGCAGCAGAGTCCTTAAATAATGCAACAAACTCATTAAATAATGCAGCAAAGTACTTAAATAATGCAGCAAATTCCTTAAATAATGCAGCAGAATCCTTAAATAATGCAATAAAGTCCTTAAATAATGCAGCAGAGTCCTTAAATAATGCAAAAAATTCCTTAAATAATGCAGCAGAATCCTTAAATAATGCAATAAAGTCTTTAAATAATGCAGCAGAGTCCTTAAATACCGCAGCAGAGTCATTAAATAATACAGCAGAGTCCTTAAATAAAGCAGCAGAGTGCTTAAATAATGCAGCAGAGTCCTAAAATAGCGCTGCAGAGTCATTAAATAATACAGCAGAGTCCTTAAATAATGCAGCAAATTTCTTAAATAATGCACAGAGTCCTTAAATAATGCAATAAAGTCCTTAAATAAAATGCAGCAACGCCCTTAATAATGCAGCTGAGTCCTTAAATAATGCAGCAAAGTCCTTAAATAATGCAGCAGAGTCCTTAAATACCGCAGCAGCGTCTTTAAATAATGCAACAAAGTCCTTAAATAATGCAGCAGAGTCCTTAAATAATGCAACAAAGTCCTTAAATAATGCAGCAGAGTCCTTAAATAATGCAACAAACTCATTAAATAATGCAGCAAAGTACTTAAATATTGCAGCAAATTCCTTAAATAATGCAGCAGAATCCTTAAATAATGCAATAATTTCCTTAAATAATGCAGCAACATCCTTAATAATGCAGCAGAGTCCTTAAATAATGCAGCAAAGTCCTTAAATAATGCAACAGAGGCCTTAAATACTGCAGCAGCATCCTTAAATAATGCAGCAGAGTCCTTAAATAATGCAGCAGAGTCCTTAAATAATGCAGCAGAGTCCTTAAATAATGCAACAAAGTCCTTAAATAAATTGCAGCAACGCCCTTAATAATGCAGCCGAGTCCTTCAATAATGCAGCAAAGTCCTTAAATAATGCAGCAGAGTCCTTAAATACCGCAGCAGCTTCCTTAAATAATGCAAAAAAGTCCTTAAATAATGCAGCAGAGTCCTTAAATAATGCAACAAAGTCCTTAAATAATGCAGCAGAGTCCTTAAATAATGCAACAAACTCCTTAAATAATGCAGCAAAGAACTTAAATAATGCAGCAAATTCCTTAAATAATGCAGCAGAATCCTTAAATAATGCAATAAAGTCCTTAAATAATGCAGAAACTTCCTTAATAATGCAGCAGAGTCCTTAAATAATGCAGCAAAGTCCTTAAATAATGCAGCGGAGGCCTTAAATACTGCTGCAGTGTCCTTAAATAATGCAGCAAAGTCCTTAAATAATGCAACAAAGTCCTTAAATAATGCAGCAGAGTCCTTAAACAATGCAGCACAGTCCTTAAATAATGCAGCAGATTCCTTAAATTCTGCAGCAGCGTCCTTAAATAATGCATGAAAGTCCTTAAATAATGTAGCAGAGTCCTTAAATACTGCAGCAGAGTCCTTAAATAATGCAGCAAAGTCCTTAAATCATGCAGCAGAGTCCTTAAATACCGCAGCAAAGTAATTAAATAATGCAACAAAGTCCTTAAATAATGCAGCAGAGTCCTTAAATAATGCATCAAATTCCTTAAATAATGCAACAGAATCCTTAAATAATGCAATAAAGTCCTTAAATAATGCAGCAGATTCCTTAAATTCTGCAGCAGCGTCGTTAAATAATGCATCAAAGTCCTTTAATAATGCAGCAGAGTCCTTAAATACTGCAGCAGAGTCCTTAAATAATGCATCAAAGTCCTTAAATGATGCAGCAGAGTCCTTAAATACCACAGCAGAGTAATTAAATAATGCAGCAGAGTCCTTAAATAATTCAGCAAAGTCCTTAAATAATGCAGCAGAGTCCTTAAATACTGCAGCAGCGTCCTTAAATAATGCAACAAAGTCCTTAAATAATGCAGCAGAGTCCTTAAATAATGCAACAAAGTCCTTAAATAATGCAGCAGAGTCCTTAAATAATGCAACAAACTCATTAAATAATGCAGCAAAGTACTTAAACATTGCAGCAAATTCCTTAAATAATGCAGCAGAATCCTTAAATAATGCAATAATTTCCTTAAATAATGCAGCAACATCCTTAATAATGCAGCAGAGTCCTTAAATAATGCAGCAAAGGCCTTAAATACTGCAGCAGCATCCTTAAATAATGCAGCAGAGTCCTTAAATAATGCAGCAGAGTCCTTAAATAATGCAACAAAGTCCTTAAATAATGCAGCAGATTCCTTAAATTTCGCAGCAGCGTCCTTAAATAATACATCAAAGTCCTTAAATAATGCAGCAGAGTCCTAAACTACCGCAGCAGAGTCCTTAAATAATGCAGCAAAGTCCTTAAATAATGCAGCAGAGTGCTTACATAATGCAGCAGAGTCCTTAAATACCGCAGCAGAGTCACTAAATAATGCAGCAGAGTCCTTAAATAATGCAGCAAATTCATTAAATAATGCACAGAGTCATTAAATAATGCAATAAAGTCCTTAAATAAAATTCAACAACACCCTTAATAATGCAGCTGAGTCCTTAAATAATTCAGCAAAGTCCTTAAATAATGCAGCAGAGTCCTTAAATACCGCAGCAGCATCCTTAAATAATGCAACAAAGTCCTTAAATAATGCAGCAGAGTCCTTAAATAATGCAACAACGTCCTTAAATAATGCAGCAGAGTCCTTAAATAATGCAACAAACTCATTAAATAATGCAGCAAAGTACTTAAATAATGCAGCAAATTCCTTAAATAATGCAGCAGAATCCTTAAATAATGCAATAATGTCCTTAAATAATGCAGCAGAGTCCTTAAATAATGCAAAAAATTCCTTAAATAATGCATCAGAATCCTTAAATAATGCAACAAAGTCGTTAAATAATGCAGCAACGTCCTTAAATAATGCAGCAGAGTCCTTAAATAATGCAGCAAATTCCTTAAATAATGCAGCAGAGGCCTTAAATACCGAAGCAGAGTCCTTAAATAATGCAGCAAAGTCCTTAAATAATGCAGAAGAGTCCTTAAATAATGCAACAAAGTCCTTAAATAATGCAGCAGAGTCCTTAAATAATGCAACAAAGTCCTTAAATAATGCAGCAGAGTCCTTAAATACCGCAGCAGAGTCATTAAATAATACAGCAGAGTCCTTAAATAAAGCAGCAGAGTGCTTAAATAATGCAGCAGAGTCCTAAAATAGCGCTGCAGAGTCATTAAATAATACAGCAGAGTCCTTAAATAATGCAGCAAATTTCTTAAATAATGCACAGAGTCCTTAAATAATGCAATAAAGTCCTTAAATAAAATGCAGCAACGCCCTTAATAATGCAGCTGAGTCCTTAAATAATGCAAAAAAGTCCTTAAATAATGCAGCAAAGTCCTTAAATAATGCAACAAAGTCCTTAAATAATGCAGCAGAGTCCTTAAATAATGCAACAAACTCCTTAAATAATGCAGCAAAGTACTTAAATAATGCAGCAAATTCCTTAAATAATGGAGCAGAATCCTTAAATAATGCAATAAAGTCCTTAAATAATGCAGCAACGTCCTTAATAATGCAGCAGAGTCCTTAAATAATGCAGCAAAGTCCTTAAATAATGCAGCGGAGGCCTTAAATACTGCTGCAGCATCCTTAAATAATGCAGCAGAGTCCTTAAATAATGCAACAAAGTCCTTAAATAATGCAGCAGATTCCTTAAATTTCGCAGCAGCGTCCATAAATAATACATCAAAGTCCTTAAATAATGCAGCAGAGTCCTAAACTACCACAGCAGAGTCATTAAATAATGCAGCAAAGTCCTTAAATAATGCAGCAGAGTGCTTACATAATGCAGCAGAGTCCTTATATACCGCAGCAGAGTCATTAAATAATGCAGCAGAGTCCTTAAATAATGCAGCAAATTCATTAAATAATGCACAGAGTCATTAAATAATGCAATAAAGTCCTTAAATAAAATTCAACAACACCCTTAATAATGCAGCTGAGTCCTTAAATAATTCAGCAAAGTCCTTAAATAATGCAGCAGAGTCCTTAAATACCGCAGCAGCATCCTTAAATAATGCAACAAAGTCCTTAAATAATGCAGCAGAGTCCTTAAATAATGCAACAAAGTCCTTAAATAATGCAGCAGAGTCCTTAAATAATGCAACAAACTCATTAAATAATGCAGCAAAGTACTTAAATAATGCAGCAAATTCCTTAAATAATGCAGCAGAATCCTTAAATAATGCAATAATGTCCTTAAATAATGCAGCAGAGTCCTTAAATAATGCAAAAAATTCCTTAAATAATGCATCAGAATCCTTAAGTAATGCAACAAAGTCCTTAAATAATGCAGCAACGTCCTTAATAATGCAGCAGAGTCCTTAAATAATGCAGCAAATTCCTTAAATAATGCAGCAGAGGCCTTAAATACCGAAGCAGAGTCCTTAAATAATGCAGCAAAGTCCTTAAATAATGCAGAAGAGTCCTTAAATAATGCAACAAAGTCCTTAAATAATGCAGCAGAGTCCTTAAATAAAGCAGCAGAGTGCTTAAATAATGCAGCAGAGTCCTTAAATACCGCAGCAGAGTCATTAAATAATACAGCAGAGTCCTTAAATAAAGCAGCAGAGTGCTTAAATAATGCAGCAGAGTCCTTAAATAAAGCAGCAGAGTGCTTAAATAATGCAGCAGAGTCCTTAAATACCGCAGCAGAGTCATTAAATAATACAGCAGAGTCCTTAAATAAAGCAGCAGAGTGCTTAAATAATGCAGCAGAGTCCTAAAATAACGCTGCAGAGTCATTAAATAATACTGCAGAGTCCTTAAATAATGCAGCAAATTTCTTAAATAATGCACAGAGTCCTTAAATAATGCAATAAAGTCCTTAAATAAAATGCAGCAACGCCCTTAATAATGCAGCTGAGTCCTTAAATAAAGCAGCAAAGTCCTTAAATAATGCAGCAGAGTCCTTAAATACCACAGCAGCGTCTTTAAATAATGCAACAAAGTCCTTAAATAATGCAGCAGAGTCCTTAAATAATGCAACAAAGTCCTTAAATAATAGAGCAGAGTCCTTAAATAATGCAACAAACTCATTAAATAATGCAGCAAAGTACTTAAATATTGCAGCAAATTCCTTAAATAATGCAGCAGAATCCTTAAATAATGCAATAATTTCCTTAAATAATGCAGCAACATCCTTAATAATGCAGCAGAGTCCTGAAATAATGCAGCAAAGTCCTTAAATAATGCAACAGAGGCCTTAAATACTGCAGCAGCATCCTTAAATAATGCAGCAGAGTCCTTAAATAATGCAGCAGAGTCCTTAAATAATGCAACAAAGTCCTTAAATAAAATGCAGCAACGCCCTTAATAATGCAGCCGAGTCCTTCAATAATGCAGCAAAGTCCTTAAATAATGCAGCAGAGTCCTTAAATACCGCAGCAGCGTCCTTAAATAATGCAAAAAAGTCCTTAAATAATGCAGCAAAGTCCTTAAATAATGCAACAAAGTCCTTAAATAATGCAGCAGAGTCCTTAAATAATGCAACAAACTCCTTAAATAATGCAGCAAAGTACTTAAATAATGCAGCAAATTCCTTAAATAATGCAGCAGAATCCTTAAATAATGCAATAAAGTCCTTAAATAATGCAGCAACGTCCTTAATAATGCAGCAGAGTCCTTAAATAATGCAGCAAAGTCCTTAAATAATGCAGCGGAGGCCTTAAATACTGCTGCAGCATCCTTAAATAATGCAGCAGAGTCCTTAAATAATGCAACAAAGTCCTTAAATAATGCAGCAGAGTCCTTAAACAATGCAGCGAGGTCCTTAAATAATGCAACAAAGTCCTTAAATAATGCAGCAGATTCCTTAAATTCTGCAGCAGCGATCTTAAATAATGCATCAAAGTCCTTAAATAATGCAGCAGAGTCCTTAAATACTGCAGCAGAGTCCTTAAATAATGCAGCAAAGTCCTTAAATACCGCAGCATCGTCTTTAAATAATGCAACAAAGTCCTTAAATAATGCAGCAGAGTCCTTAAATAATGCAACAAAGTCCTTAAATAATGCAGCAGAGTCCTTAAATAATGCAACAAACTCATTAAATAATGCAGCAAAGTACTTAAATATTGCAGCAAATTCCTTAAATAATGCAGCAGAATCCTTAAATAATGCAATAATTTCCTTAAATAATGCAGCAACATCCTTAATAATGCAGCAGAGTCCTTAAATAATGCAGCAAAGTCCTTAAATAATGCAACAGAGGCCTTAAATACTGCAGCAGCATCCTTAAATAATGCAGCAGAGTCCTTAAATAATGCAGCAGAGTCCTTAAATAATGCAACAAAGTCCTTAAATAAAATGCAGCAACGCCCTTAATAATGCAGCCGAGTCCTTCAATAATGCAGCAAAGTCCTTAAATAATGCAGCAGAGTCCTTAAATAATGCAACAAACTCATTAAATAATGCAGCAAAGTACTTAAATAATGCAGCAAGTTCCTTAAATAATGCAGCAGAATCCTTAAATAATGCAATAAAGTCCTTAAATAATGCAGCAGAGTCCTTAAATAATGCAAAAAAATCCTTAAATAATGCAGCAGAATCCTTAAATAATGCAATAAAGTCATTAAATAATGCAGCAGAGTCCTTAAATAATGCAACAAAGTCCTTAAATTATGCAGCAGATTCCTTAAATTCTGCAGCAGCGTCCTTAAATAATGCATCAAAGTACTTAAATAATGCAGCAGAGTCGTTAAATACCACAGCAGAGTCATTAAATAATGCAGCAGTGTCCTTAAATAATGAAGCATATTCCTTAAATAATGCAGCAGAGTCCTTAAATAATGCAATAAAGTCCTTAAATAATGCAACAGAGTCCTTAAATAATGCAGCAATGTCCTTAATAATGCAGCTGAGTCCTTAAATAATGCAGCAACATCCTTAAATAATGCAGCAGAGTCCTTAAATACTGCATCAGCGTCCTTAAATAATGCAACAAAGTCCTTAAATAATGCAGCAAAGTCCTTAAATAATGCAGCAGAGTCATTAAATAATACAGCAGAGTCCTTAACTAATGCAGCAAATTTCTTAAATATGCAATAAATTCCTTAAATAAAATGCAGCAACGCCCTTAATAATGCAGCTGAGTCCTTAAATAATGCAGCAAAGTCCTTAAATAATGCAGCAGAGTCCTTAAATACCGCAGCAGCGTCTTTAAATAATGCAACAAAGTCCTTAAATAATGCAGCAGAGTCCTTAAATAATGCAACAAAGTCCTTAAATAATGCAGCAGAGTCCTTAAATAATGCAACAAACTCATTAAATATTGCAGCAAAGTACTTAAACATTGCAGCAAATTCCTTAAATAATGCAGCAGAATCCTTAAATAATGCAATAATTTCCTTAAATAATGCAGCAACATCCTTAATAATGCAGCAGAGTCCTTAAATAATGCAGCAAAGTCCTTAAATAATGCAGCAGAGGCCTTAAATACTGCAGCAGCATCCTTAAATAATGCAGCAGAGTCCTTAAATAATGCAGCAGAGTCCTTAAATAATGCAACAAAGTCCTTAAATAATGCAGCAGATTCCTTAAATTTCGCAGCAGCGTCCTTAAATAATACATCAAAGTCCTTAAATAATGCAGCAGAGTCCTAAACTACCGCAGCAGAGTCCTTAAATAATGCAGCAAAGTCCTTAAATAATGCAGCAGAGTGCTTACATAATGCAGCAGAGTCCTTATATACCGCAGCAGAGTCATTAAATAATGCAGCAGAGTCCTTAAATAATGCAGCAAATTCATTAAATAATGCACAGAGTCATTAAATAATGCAATAAAGTCCTTAAATAAAATTCAACAACACCCTTAATAATGCAGCTGAGTCCTTAAATAATTCAGCAAAGTCCTTAAATAATGCAGCAGAGTCCTTAAATACCGCAGCAGCATCCTTAAATAATGCAACAAAGTCCTTAAATAATGCAGCAGAGTCCTTAAATAATGCAACAAAGTCCTTAAATAATGCAGCAGAGTCCTTAAATAATGCAACAAACTCATTAAATAATGCAGCAAAGTACTTAAGTAATGCAGCAAATTCCTTAAATAATGCAGCAGAATCCTTAAATAATGCAATAATTTCCTTAAATAATGCAGCAGAGTCCTTAAATAATGCAAAAAATTCCTTAAATAATGCATCAGAATCCTTAAATAATGCAACAAAGTCCTTAAATAATGCAGCAACGTCCTTAATAATGCAGCAGAGTCCTTAAATAATGCAGCAAATTCCTTAAATAATGCAGCAGAGGCCTTAAATACCGAAGCAGAGTCCTTAAATAATGCAGCAAAGTCCTTAAATAATGCAGAAGAGTCCTTAAATAATGCAACAAAGTCATTAAATAATGCAGCAGAGTCCTTAAATAAAGCAGCAGAGTGCTTAAATAATGCAGCAGAGTCCTAAAATAACGCTGCAGAGTCATTAAATAATACTGCAGAGTCCTTAAATAATGCAGAAAATTTCTTAAATAATGCACAGAGTCCTTAAATAATGCAATAAAGTCCTTAAATAAAATGCAGCAACGCCCTTAATAATGCAGCTGAGTCCTTAAATAATGCAGCAAAGTCCTTAAATAATGCAGCAGAGTCCTTAAATACCGCAGCAGCGTCTTTAAATAATGCAACAAAGTCCTTAAATAATGCAGCAGAGTCCTTAAATAATGCAACAAAGTCCTTAAATAATGCAGCAGAGTCCTTAAATAATGCAACAAACTCATTAAATAATGCAGCAAAGTACTTAAATATTGCAGCAAATTCCTTAAATAATGCAGCAGAATCCTTAAATAATGCAATAATTTCCTTAAATAATGCAGCAACATCCTTAATAATGCAGCAGAGTCCTTAAATAATGCAGCAAAGTCCTTAAATAATGCAACAGAGGCCTTAAATACTGCAGCAGCATCCTTAAATAATGCAGCAGAGTCCTTAAATAATGCAGCAGAGTCCTTAAATAATGCAACAAAGTCCTTAAATAAAATGCAGCAACGTCCTTAATAATGCAGCCGAGTCCTTCAATAATGCAGCAAAGTCCTTAAATAATGCAACAGAGTCCTTAAATACCGCAGCAGCGTCCTTAAATAATGCAAAAAAGTCCTTAAATAATGCAGCAAAGTCCTTAAATAATGCAACAAAGTCCTTAAATAATGCAGCAGAGTCCTTAAATAATGCAACAAACTCCTTAAATAATGCAGCAAAGTACTTAAATAATGCAGCAAATTCCTTAAATAATGCAGCAGAATCCTTAAATAATGCAATAAAGTCCTTAAATAATGCAGCAACGTCCTTAATAATGCAGCAGAGTCCTTAAATAATGCAGCAAAGTCCTTAAATAATGCAGCGGAGGCCTTAAATACTGCTGCAGCATCCTTAAATAATGCAGCAGAGTCCTTAAATAATGCAACAAAGTCCTTAAATAATGCAGCAGAGTCCTTAAACAATGCAGCGAGGTCCTTAAATAATGCAACAAAGTCCTTAAATAATGCAGCAGATTCCTTAAATTCTGCAGCAGCGATCTTAAATAATGCATCAAAGTCCTTAAATAATGCAGCAGAGTCCTTAAATACTGCAGCAGAGTCCTTAAATAATGCAGCAAAGTCCTTAAATACCGCAGCAGCGTCTTTAAATAATGCAACAAAGTCCTTAAATAATGCAGCAGAGTCCTTAAATAATGCAACAAAGTCCTTAAATAATGCAGCAGAGTCCTTAAATAATGCAACAAACTCATTAAATAATGCAGCAAAGTACTTAAATATTGCAGCAAATTCCTTAAATAATGCAGCAGAATCCTTAAATAATGCAATAATTTCCTTAAATAATGCAGCAACATCCTTAATAATGCAGCAGAGTCCTTAAATAATGCAGCAAAGTCCTTAAATAATGCAACAGAGGCCTTAAATACTGCAGCAGCATCCTTAAATAATGCAGCAGAGTCCTTAAATAATGCAGCAGAGTCCTTAAATAATGCAACAAAGTCCTTAAATAAAATGCAGCAACGCCCTTAATAATGCAGCCGAGTCCTTCAATAATGCAGCAAAGTCCTTAAATAATGCAGCAGAGTCCTTAAATACCGCAGCAGCGTCCTTAAATAATGCAAAAAAGTCCTTAAATAATGCAGCAAAGTCCTTAAATAATGCAACAAAGTCCTTAAATAATGCAGCAGAGTCATTAAATAATGCAACAAACTCCTTAAATAATGCAGCAAAGTACTTAAATAATGCAGCAAATTCCTTAAATAATGCAGCAGAATCCTTAAATAATGCAATAAAGTCCTTAAATAATGCAGCAACGTCCTTAATAATGCAGCAGAGTCCTTAAATAATGCAGCAAAGTCCTTAAATAATGCAGCAGAGTCCTTAAACAATGCAGCGAGGTCCTTAAATAATGCAACAAAGTCCTTAAATAATGCAGCAGATTCCTTAAATTCTGCAGCAGCGATCTTAAATAATGCATCAAAGTCCTTAAATAATGCAGCAGAGTCCTTAAATACTGCAGCAGAGTCCTTAAATAATGCAGCAAAGTCCTTAAATAATGCAGCAGAGTCCTTAAATAATGCAGCAAAGTCATTAAATAATGCAGCAGAGTCCTTAAATAATGCAACAAAGTCCTTAAATAATGCAGCAGATTCCTTAAATTCTGCAGCAGCGTCCTTAAATAATAAATCAAAATCCTTAAATAATGCAGCAGAGTCCTTAAATACCACAGCAGAGTCATTAAATAATGCAGCAGAGTCCTTAAATAATGCAGCATATTCCTTAAATAATGCAGCAGAGTCCTTAAATAATGCAATAAAGTCCTTAAATAATGCAGCAGAGTCCTTAAATAATGCAGCAACTTCCTTAATAATGCAGCTGAGTCCTTAAATAATGCAGCAACATCCTTAAATAATGCAGCAGAGTCCTTAAATACTGCATCAGCGTCCTTAAATAATGCAACAAAGTCCTTAAATAATGCAGCAAAGTCCTTAAATAATGCAGCAGAGTCCTTAAATACAGCAGCAGAGTCCTTAAATAATTCAGCAAAGTCCTTAAATAATGCAGAAGAGTCCTTAAATAATGCAACAAAGTCCTTAAATAATGCAGCAGAGTCCTTAAATAATGCAACAAAGTCCTTAAATAATGCAGCAGAGTCCTTAAATACTGCAGCAGAGACCTTAAATAATGCAGCAAAATCCTTAAATAATGCAGCAGAGTCCTTATATAATGCAGCAGAGTCCTAAAATACCACAGCAGAGTCCTTAAATAATGCAGCAGAGTCCTTAAATAATGCAGCAAATTCATTAAATAATGCAGCAGAGTCCTTAAATAATGCAACAAAGTCCTTAAATAATGCAGCAAATTCCTTAAATAATGCAGCAGAATCCTTAAATAATGCAATAAAGTCCTTAAATAATGCAGCAACGTCCTTAATAATGCAGCAGAGTCCTTAAATAATGCAGCAAAGTCCTTAAATAATGCAGCGGAGGCCTTAAATACTGCTGCAGCATCCTTAAATAATGCAGCAGAGTCCTTAAATAATGCAACAAAGTCCTTAAATAATGCAGCAGAGTCCTTAAACAATGCAGCGAGGTCCTTAAATAATGCAACAAAGTCCTTAAATAATGCAGCAGATTCCTTAAATTCTGCAGCAGCGATCTTAAATAATGCATCAAAGTCCTTAAATAATGCAGCAGAGTCCTTAAATACTGCAGCAGAGTCCTTAAATAATGCAGCAAAGTCCTTAAATACCGCAGCAGCGTCTTTAAATAATGCAACAAAGTCCTTAAATAATGCAGCAGAGTCCTTAAATAATGCAACAAAGTCCTTAAATAATGCAGCAGAGTCCTTAAATAATGCAACAAACTCATTAAATAATGCAGCAAAGTACTTAAATATTGCAGCAAATTCCTTAAATAATGCAGCAGAATCCTTAAATAATGCAATAATTTCCTTAAATAATGCAGCAACATCCTTAATAATGCAGCAGAGTCCTTAAATAATGCAGCAAAGTCCTTAAATAATGCAACAGAGGCCTTAAATACTGCAGCAGCATCCTTAAATAATGCAGCAGAGTCCTTAAATAATGCAGCAGAGTCCTTAAATAATGCAACAAAGTCCTTAAATAAAATGCAGCAACGCCCTTAATAATGCAGCCGAGTCCTTCAATAATGCAGCAAAGTCCTTAAATAATGCAGCAGAGTCCTTAAATACCGCAGCAGCGTCCTTAAATAATGCAAAAAAGTCCTTAAATAATGCAGCAAAGTCCTTAAATAATGCAACAAAGTCCTTAAATAATGCAGCAGAGTCATTAAATAATGCAACAAACTCCTTAAATAATGCAGCAAAGTACTTAAATAATGCAGCAAATTCCTTAAATAATGCAGCAGAATCCTTAAATAATGCAATAAAGTCCTTAAATAATGCAGCAACGTCCTTAATAATGCAGCAGAGTCCTTAAATAATGCAGCAAAGTCCTTAAATAATGCAGCAGAGTCCTTAAACAATGCAGCGAGGTCCTTAAATAATGCAACAAAGTCCTTAAATAATGCAGCAGATTCCTTAAATTCTGCAGCAGCGATCTTAAATAATGCATCAAAGTCCTTAAATAATGCAGCAGAGTCCTTAAATACTGCAGCAGAGTCCTTAAATAATGCAGCAAAGTCCTTAAATAATGCAGCAGAGTCCTTAAATAATGCAGCAAAGTCATTAAATAATGCAGCAGAGTCCTTAAATAATGCAACAAAGTCCTTAAATAATGCAGCAGATTCCTTAAATTCTGCAGCAGCGTCCTTAAATAATAAATCAAAATCCTTAAATAATGCAGCAGAGTCCTTAAATACCACAGCAGAGTCATTAAATAATGCAGCAGAGTCCTTAAATAATGCAGCATATTCCTTAAATAATGCAGCAGAGTCCTTAAATAATGCAA
Source organism: Phyllobates terribilis (assembly GCF_046119375.1). NCBI lineage: Eukaryota > Metazoa > Chordata > Amphibia > Anura > Dendrobatidae > Phyllobates > Phyllobates terribilis. Next base: position 1,499,711 of record NW_027363072.1, on the reverse strand, counting down.
TAAAGTCCTTAAATAATGCAGCAGAGTCCTTAAATAATGCAGCAACTTCCTTAATAATGCAGCTGAGTCCTTAAATAATGCAGCAACATCCTTAAATAATGCAGCAGAGTCCTTAAATACTGCATCAGCGTCCTTAAATAATGCAACAAAGTCCTTAAATAATGCAGCAAAGTCCTTAAATAATGCAGCAGAGTCCTTAAATACAGCAGCAGAGTCCTTAAATAATTCAGCAAAGTCCTTAAATAATGCAGAAGAGTCCTTAAATAATGCAACAAAGTCCTTAAATAATGCAGCAGAGTCCTTAAATAATGCAACAAAGTCCTTAAATAATGCAGCAGAGTCCTTAAATACTGCAGCAGAGACCTTAAATAATGCAGCAAAATCCTTAAATAATGCAGCAGAGTCCTTATATAATGCAGCAGAGTCCTAAAATACCACAGCAGAGTCCTTAAATAATGCAGCAGAGTCCTTAAATAATGCAGCAAATTCATTAAATAATGCAGCAGAGTCCTTAAATAATGCAACAAAGTCCTTAAATAATGCAGCAAATTCCTTAAATAATGCAGCAGAATCCTTAAATAATGCAATAAAGTCCTTAAATAATGCAGCAACGTCCTTAATAATGCAGCAGAGTCCTTAAATAATGCAGCAAAGTCCTTAAATAATGCAGCGGAGGCCTTAAATACTGCTGCAGCATCCTTAAATAATGCAGCAGAGTCCTTAAATAATGCAACAAAGTCCTTAAATAATGCAGCAGAGTCCTTAAACAATGCAGCGAGGTCCTTAAATAATGCAACAAAGTCCTTAAATAATGCAGCAGATTCCTTAAATTCTGCAGCAGCGATCTTAAATAATGCATCAAAGTCCTTAAATAATGCAGCAGAGTCCTTAAATACTGCAGCAGAGTCCTTAAATAATGCAGCAAAGTCCTTAAATAATGCAGCAGAGTCCTTAAATAATGCAGCAAAGTCATTAAATAATGCAGCAGAGTCCTTAAATAATGCAACAAAGTCCTTAAATAATGCAGCAGATTCCTTAAATTCTGCAGCAGCGTCCTTAAATAATGCATCAAAATCCTTAAATAATGCAGCAGAGTCCTTAAATACCACAGCAGAGTCATTAAATAATGCAGCAGAGTCCTTAAATAATGCAGCATATTCCTTAAATAATGCAGCAGAGTCCTTAAATAATGCAATAAAGTCCTTAAATAATGCAGCAGAGTCCTTAAATAATGCAGCAACTTCCTTAATAATGCAGCTGAGTCCTTAAATAATGCAGCAACATCCTTAAATAATGCAGCAGAGTCCTTAAATACTGCATCAGCGTCCTTAAATAATGCAACAAAGTCCTTAAATAATGCAGCAAAGTCCTTAAATAATGCAGCAGAGTCCTTAAATACAGCAGCAGAGTCCTTAAATAATTCAGCAAAGTCCTTAAATAATGCAGCAGAGTCCTTAAATAATGCAACAAAGTCCTTAAATAATGCAGCAGAGTCCTTAAATAATGCAACAAAGTCCTTAAATAATGCAGCAGAGTCCTTAAATACTGCAGCAGAGACCTTAAATAATGCAGCAAAATCCTTAAATAATGCAGCAGAGTCCTTATATAATGCAGCAGAGTCCTAAAATACCACAGCAGAGTCCTTAAATAATGCAGCAGAGTCCTTAAATAATGCAGCAAATTCATTAAATAATGCAGCAGAGTCCTTAAATAATGCAACAAAGTCCTTAAATAATGCAGCAGATTCCTTAAATTTCGCAGCAGCGTCCTTAAATAATGCATCAAAGTACTTAAATAATGCAGCAGAGTCCTAAAATGCCGCAGCAGAGTCCTTAAATAGTGCAGCAAAGTCCTTAAATAATGCAGCAGAGTGCTTACATAATGCAGCAGAGTCCTTAAATACCGCAGCAGAGTCATTAAATAATGCAGCAGAGTCCTTAAATAATGCAGCAAATTCATTAAATAATGCAGCAGAGTCGTTAAATAATGCAACAAAGTCCTTAAATAATGCAGCAGAGTCCTTAAATAATGCAACAAACTCATTAAATAATGCAGCAAAGTACTTAAATAATGCAGCAAGTTCCTTAAATAATGCAGCAGAATCCTTAAATAATGCAATAAAGTCCTTAAATAATGCAGCAGAGTCCTTAAATAATGCAAAAAAATCCTTAAATAATGCAGCAGAATCCTTAAATAATGCAATAAAGTCATTAAATAATGCAGCAGAGTCCTTAAATAATGCAACAAAGTCCTTAAATTATGCAGCAGATTCCTTAAATTCTGCAGCAGCGTCCTTAAATAATGCATCAAAGTACTTAAATAATGCAGCAGAGTCGTTAAATACCACAGCAGAGTCATTAAATAATGCAGCAGTGTCCTTAAATAATGAAGCATATTCCTTAAATAATGCAGCAGAGTCCTTAAATAATGCAATAAAGTCCTTAAATAATGCAACAGAGTCCTTAAATAATGCAGCAATGTCCTTAATAATGCAGCTGAGTCCTTAAATAATGCAGCAACATCCTTAAATAATGCAGCAGAGTCCTTAAATACTGCATCAGCGTCCTTAAATAATGCAACAAAGTCCTTAAATAATGCAGCAAAGTCCTTAAATAATGCAGCAGAGTCATTAAATAATACAGCAGAGTCCTTAACTAATGCAGCAAATTTCTTAAATATGCAATAAATTCCTTAAATAAAATGCAGCAACGCCCTTAATAATGCAGCTGAGTCCTTAAATAATGCAGCAGAGTCCTTAAATACCGCAGCAGCGTCCTTAAATAATGCAACAAAGTCCTTAAATAATGCAGCAGAGTCCTTAAATAATGCAACAAAGTCCTTAAATAATTCATCAGAGTCCTTAAATTATGCAACAAACTCATTAAATAATGCAGCAAAGTACTTAAATAATGCAGCAAATTCCTTAAATAATGCAGCAGAATCCTTAAATAATGCAATAAAGTCCTTAAATAATGCAGCAGAGTCGTTAAATAATGCAAAAAAATCCTTAAATAATGCAGCAGAATCCTTAATTAATGCAATAAAGTCATTAAATAATGCAGCAGAGTCCTTAAATAATGCAACAAAGTCCTTAAATAATGCAGCAGATTCCTTAAATTCTGCAGCAGCGTCCTTAAATAATGCATTAAAGTCCTTAAATAATGCAGCAGAGTCCTTAAATTCCACAGCAGAGTCATTAAATAATGCAGCAGAGTCCTTAAATAATGCAGCAGAGTCCTTAAATACCGCAGCAGCGTCCTTAAATAATGCAAAAAAGTCCTTAAATAATGCAGCAAAGTCCTTAAATAATGCAACAAAGTCCTTAAATAATGCAGCAGAGTCCTTAAATAATGCAACAAAGTCCTTAAATAATGCAGCAGAGTCATTAAATAATGCAACAAACTCCTTAAATAATGCAGCAAAGTACTTAAATAATGCAGCAAATTCCTTAAATAATGCAGCAGAATCCTTAAATAATGCAATAAAGTCCTTAAATAATGCAGCAACGTCCTTAATAATGCAGCAGAGTCCTTAAATAATGCAGCAAAGTCCTTAAATAATGCAGCAGAGTCCTTAAACAATGCAGCGAGGTCCTTAAATAATGCAACAAAGTCCTTAAATAATGCAGCAGATTCCTTAAATTCTGCAGCAGCGATCTTAAATAATGCATCAAAGTCCTTAAATAATGCAGCAGAGTCCTTAAATACTGCAGCAGAGTCCTTAAATAATGCAGCAAAGTCCTTAAATAATGCAGCAGAGTCCTTAAATAATGCAGCAAAGTCATTAAATAATGCAGCAGAGTCCTTAAATAATGCAACAAAGTCCTTAAATAATGCAGCAGATTCCTTAAATTCTGCAGCAGCGTCCTTAAATAATAAATCAAAATCCTTAAATAATGCAGCAGAGTCCTTAAATACCACAGCAGAGTCATTAAATAATGCAGCAGAGTCCTTAAATAATGCAGCATATTCCTTAAATAATGCAGCAGAGTCCTTAAATAATGCAATAAAGTCCTTAAATAATGCAGCAGAGTCCTTAAATAATGCAGCAACTTCCTTAATAATGCAGCTGAGTCCTTAAATAATGCAGCAACATCCTTAAATAATGCAGCAGAGTCCTTAAATACTGCATCAGCGTCCTTAAATAATGCAACAAAGTCCTTAAATAATGCAGCAAAGTCCTTAAATAATGCAGCAGAGTCCTTAAATACAGCAGCAGAGTCCTTAAATAATTCAGCAAAGTCCTTAAATAATGCAGAAGAGTCCTTAAATAATGCAACAAAGTCCTTAAATAATGCAGCAGAGTCCTTAAATAATGCAACAAAGTCCTTAAATAATGCAGCAGAGTCCTTAAATACTGCAGCAGAGACCTTAAATAATGCAGCAAAATCCTTAAATAATGCAGCAGAGTCCTTATATAATGCAGCAGAGTCCTAAAATACCACAGCAGAGTCCTTAAATAATGCAGCAGAGTCCTTAAATAATGCAGCAAATTCATTAAATAATGCAGCAGAGTCCTTAAATAATGCAACAAAGTCCTTAAATAATGCAGCAAATTCCTTAAATAATGCAGCAGAATCCTTAAATAATGCAATAAAGTCCTTAAATAATGCAGCAACGTCCTTAATAATGCAGCAGAGTCCTTAAATAATGCAGCAAAGTCCTTAAATAATGCAGCGGAGGCCTTAAATACTGCTGCAGCATCCTTAAATAATGCAGCAGAGTCCTTAAATAATGCAACAAAGTCCTTAAATAATGCAGCAGAGTCCTTAAACAATGCAGCGAGGTCCTTAAATAATGCAACAAAGTCCTTAAATAATGCAGCAGATTCCTTAAATTCTGCAGCAGCGATCTTAAATAATGCATCAAAGTCCTTAAATAATGCAGCAGAGTCCTTAAATACTGCAGCAGAGTCCTTAAATAATGCAGCAAAGTCCTTAAATACCGCAGCAGCGTCTTTAAATAATGCAACAAAGTCCTTAAATAATGCAGCAGAGTCCTTAAATAATGCAACAAAGTCCTTAAATAATGCAGCAGAGTCCTTAAATAATGCAACAAACTCATTAAATAATGCAGCAAAGTACTTAAATATTGCAGCAAATTCCTTAAATAATGCAGCAGAATCCTTAAATAATGCAATAATTTCCTTAAATAATGCAGCAACATCCTTAATAATGCAGCAGAGTCCTTAAATAATGCAGCAAAGTCCTTAAATAATGCAACAGAGGCCTTAAATACTGCAGCAGCATCCTTAAATAATGCAGCAGAGTCCTTAAATAATGCAGCAGAGTCCTTAAATAATGCAACAAAGTCCTTAAATAAAATGCAGCAACGCCCTTAATAATGCAGCCGAGTCCTTCAATAATGCAGCAAAGTCCTTAAATAATGCAGCAGAGTCCTTAAATACCGCAGCAGCGTCCTTAAATAATGCAAAAAAGTCCTTAAATAATGCAGCAAAGTCCTTAAATAATGCAACAAAGTCCTTAAATAATGCAGCAGAGTCATTAAATAATGCAACAAACTCCTTAAATAATGCAGCAAAGTACTTAAATAATGCAGCAAATTCCTTAAATAATGCAGCAGAATCCTTAAATAATGCAATAAAGTCCTTAAATAATGCAGCAACGTCCTTAATAATGCAGCAGAGTCCTTAAATAATGCAGCAAAGTCCTTAAATAATGCAGCAGAGTCCTTAAACAATGCAGCGAGGTCCTTAAATAATGCAACAAAGTCCTTAAATAATGCAGCAGATTCCTTAAATTCTGCAGCAGCGATCTTAAATAATGCATCAAAGTCCTTAAATAATGCAGCAGAGTCCTTAAATACTGCAGCAGAGTCCTTAAATAATGCAGCAAAGTCCTTAAATAATGCAGCAGAGTCCTTAAATAATGCAGCAAAGTCATTAAATAATGCAGCAGAGTCCTTAAATAATGCAACAAAGTCCTTAAATAATGCAGCAGATTCCTTAAATTCTGCAGCAGCGTCCTTAAATAATAAATCAAAATCCTTAAATAATGCAGCAGAGTCCTTAAATACCACAGCAGAGTCATTAAATAATGCAGCAGAGTCCTTAAATAATGCAGCATATTCCTTAAATAATGCAGCAGAGTCCTTAAATAATGCAATAAAGTCCTTAAATAATGCAGCAGAGTCCTTAAATAATGCAGCAACTTCCTTAATAATGCAGCTGAGTCCTTAAATAATGCAGCAACATCCTTAAATAATGCAGCAGAGTCCTTAAATACTGCATCAGCGTCCTTAAATAATGCAACAAAGTCCTTAAATAATGCAGCAAAGTCCTTAAATAATGCAGCAGAGTCCTTAAATACAGCAGCAGAGTCCTTAAATAATTCAGCAAAGTCCTTAAATAATGCAGAAGAGTCCTTAAATAATGCAACAAAGTCCTTAAATAATGCAGCAGAGTCCTTAAATAATGCAACAAAGTCCTTAAATAATGCAGCAGAGTCCTTAAATACTGCAGCAGAGACCTTAAATAATGCAGCAAAATCCTTAAATAATGCAGCAGAGTCCTTATATAATGCAGCAGAGTCCTAAAATACCACAGCAGAGTCCTTAAATAATGCAGCAGAGTCCTTAAATAATGCAGCAAATTCATTAAATAATGCAGCAGAGTCCTTAAATAATGCAACAAAGTCCTTAAATAATGCAGCAAATTCCTTAAATAATGCAGCAGAATCCTTAAATAATGCAATAAAGTCCTTAAATAATGCAGCAACGTCCTTAATAATGCAGCAGAGTCCTTAAATAATGCAGCAAAGTCCTTAAATAATGCAGCGGAGGCCTTAAATACTGCTGCAGCATCCTTAAATAATGCAGCAGAGTCCTTAAATAATGCAACAAAGTCCTTAAATAATGCAGCAGAGTCCTTAAACAATGCAGCGAGGTCCTTAAATAATGCAACAAAGTCCTTAAATAATGCAGCAGATTCCTTAAATTCTGCAGCAGCGATCTTAAATAATGCATCAAAGTCCTTAAATAATGCAGCAGAGTCCTTAAATACTGCAGCAGAGTCCTTAAATAATGCAGCAAAGTCCTTAAATAATGCAGCAGAGTCCTTAAATAATGCAGCAAAGTCATTAAATAATGCAGCAGAGTCCTTAAATAATGCAACAAAGTCCTTAAATAATGCAGCAGATTCCTTAAATTCTGCAGCAGCGTCCTTAAATAATGCATCAAAATCCTTAAATAATGCAGCAGAGTCCTTAAATACCACAGCAGAGTCATTAAATAATGCAGCAGAGTCCTTAAATAATGCAGCATATTCCTTAAATAATGCAGCAGAGTCCTTAAATAATGCAATAAAGTCCTTAAATAATGCAGCAGAGTCCTTAAATAATGCAGCAACTTCCTTAATAATGCAGCTGAGTCCTTAAATAATGCAGCAACATCCTTAAATAATGCAGCAGAGTCCTTAAATACTGCATCAGCGTCCTTAAATAATGCAACAAAGTCCTTAAATAATGCAGCAAAGTCCTTAAATAATGCAGCAGAGTCCTTAAATACAGCAGCAGAGTCCTTAAATAATTCAGCAAAGTCCTTAAATAATGCAGCAGAGTCCTTAAATAATGCAACAAAGTCCTTAAATAATGCAGCAGAGTCCTTAAATAATGCAACAAAGTCCTTAAATAATGCAGCAGAGTCCTTAAATACTGCAGCAGAGACCTTAAATAATGCAGCAAAATCCTTAAATAATGCAGCAGAGTCCTTATATAATGCAGCAGAGTCCTAAAATACCACAGCAGAGTCCTTAAATAATGCAGCAGAGTCCTTAAATAATGCAGCAAATTCATTAAATAATGCAGCAGAGTCCTTAAATAATGCAACAAAGTCCTTAAATAATGCAGCAGATTCCTTAAATTTCGCAGCAGCGTCCTTAAATAATGCATCAAAGTACTTAAATAATGCAGCAGAGTCCTAAAATGCCGCAGCAGAGTCCTTAAATAGTGCAGCAAAGTCCTTAAATAATGCAGCAGAGTGCTTACATAATGCAGCAGAGTCCTTAAATACCGCAGCAGAGTCATTAAATAATGCAGCAGAGTCCTTAAATAATGCAGCAAATTCATTAAATAATGCAGCAGAGTCGTTAAATAATGCAACAAAGTCCTTAAATAATGCAGCAGAGTCCTTAAATAATGCAACAAACTCATTAAATAATGCAGCAAAGTACTTAAATAATGCAGCAAGTTCCTTAAATAATGCAGCAGAATCCTTAAATAATGCAATAAAGTCCTTAAATAATGCAGCAGAGTCCTTAAATAATGCAAAAAAATCCTTAAATAATGCAGCAGAATCCTTAAATAATGCAATAAAGTCATTAAATAATGCAGCAGAGTCCTTAAATAATGCAACAAAGTCCTTAAATTATGCAGCAGATTCCTTAAATTCTGCAGCAGCGTCCTTAAATAATGCATCAAAGTACTTAAATAATGCAGCAGAGTCGTTAAATACCACAGCAGAGTCATTAAATAATGCAGCAGTGTCCTTAAATAATGAAGCATATTCCTTAAATAATGCAGCAGAGTCCTTAAATAATGCAATAAAGTCCTTAAATAATGCAACAGAGTCCTTAAATAATGCAGCAATGTCCTTAATAATGCAGCTGAGTCCTTAAATAATGCAGCAACATCCTTAAATAATGCAGCAGAGTCCTTAAATACTGCATCAGCGTCCTTAAATAATGCAACAAAGTCCTTAAATAATGCAGCAAAGTCCTTAAATAATGCAGCAGAGTCATTAAATAATACAGCAGAGTCCTTAACTAATGCAGCAAATTTCTTAAATATGCAATAAATTCCTTAAATAAAATGCAGCAACGCCCTTAATAATGCAGCTGAGTCCTTAAATAATGCAGCAGAGTCCTTAAATACCGCAGCAGCGTCCTTAAATAATGCAACAAAGTCCTTAAATAATGCAGCAGAGTCCTTAAATAATGCAACAAAGTCCTTAAATAATTCATCAGAGTCCTTAAATTATGCAACAAACTCATTAAATAATGCAGCAAAGTACTTAAATAATGCAGCAAATTCCTTAAATAATGCAGCAGAATCCTTAAATAATGCAATAAAGTCCTTAAATAATGCAGCAGAGTCGTTAAATAATGCAAAAAAATCCTTAAATAATGCAGCAGAATCCTTAATTAATGCAATAAAGTCATTAAATAATGCAGCAGAGTCCTTAAATAATGCAACAAAGTCCTTAAATAATGCAGCAGATTCCTTAAATTCTGCAGCAGCGTCCTTAAATAATGCATTAAAGTCCTTAAATAATGCAGCAGAGTCCTTAAATTCCACAGCAGAGTCATTAAATAATGCAGCAGAGTCCTTAAATAATGCAGCAGAGTCCTTAAATACCGCAGCAGCGTCCTTAAATAATGCAAAAAAGTCCTTAAATAATGCAGCAAAGTCCTTAAATAATGCAACAAAGTCCTTAAATAATGCAGCAGAGTGCTTAAATAATGCAACAAACTCCTTAAATAATGCAGCAAAGTACTTAAATAATGCAGCAAATTCCTTAAATAATGCAGCAGAATCCTTAAATAATGCAATAAAGTCCTTAAATAATGCAGCAACGTCCTTAATAATGCAGCAGAGTCCTTAAATAATGCAGCAAAGTCCTTAAATAATGCAGCGGAGGCCTTAAATACTGCTGCAGCATCCTTAAATAATGCAGCAGAGTCCTTAAATAATGCAACAAAGTCCTTAAATAATGCAGCAGAGTCCTTAAACAATGCAGCGAGGTCCTTAAATAATGCAACAAAGTCCTTAAATAATGCAGCAGATTCCTTAAATTCTGCAGCAGCGATCTTAAATAATGCATCAAAGTCCTTAAATAATGCAGCAGAGTCCTTAAATACTGCAGCAGAGTCCTTAAATAATGCAGCAAAGTCCTTAAATAATGCAGCAGAGTCCTTAAATAATGCAGCAAAGTCATTAAATAATGCAGCAGAGTCCTTAAATAATGCAACAAAGTCCTTAAATAATGCAGCAGATTCCTTAAATTCTGCAGCAGCGTCCTTAAATAATG